>NC_052671.1:18720563-19353896 GCF_016802725.1 Solenopsis invicta
AAATGGAATCTTGCGAATATCTGATAGCTTATATCTGTTTATACTTTTTTGTGGGCTCTAATACATTATTTTTTTTTTTTTTAGATGACGAGCGTTCAAAGGAGCAAGATGCATTGGCGACATTATATGTAACGGATGTCGATACCACATTGCATTATGTTAACCAATGGGTGCAGAGGTATATTAATTGTTCTAATCAATATCTTTAATATCTTCTTGTATATCTTTGCTCATTAATCCTTTTTGTGACAATTAAATTGAATAAGAACTGATATTTTATTATAATACATTGTTTAGCTGTATATATTTTTAATCATAATGTTCAAAAAATTATGAAAAGTTGTTTCACACATATGAGTTGTTTTAATAGTGTTGTAATAAAAATGAAGTCTATGGTATCTCTACAACAAATATTCATAACAAATATTTATTACTCTGAGGAAAAAATTATTGTAATATCTTATTTTTGGGATTACTTTATATTTTATATTTTAAATTTATTGAAAATTTCTGAAAAAAAATATTTTAAACTTTTTCAGAGTTTATAAAAGTTTTCTTTGAAAAGTGTAGAATAAAAAGTTAGAATTCATGGAATATTTCAAAATTTATATTTATAAAGATACAAAGAATTCTAAAAAAGATATAGACTTTTGAAAAGTATTCCAATTTATATAAAAAATTAGAGAAATTTTCTAAATAGTTATAAGGTTATACAGAAATTTTGAAAAAATTTTGAAATTGATATAAAAATTCTGAAACTTTGTATGTAGAATTTTAAGATAAGTTTTCACCAGAATAGTTTCTCATAGTGAAAAGATTTTATTTTATTTTTATACTTATTACAAATACGTTTAATCATGTATAATTATTTTCTACGATTCTTTTTTGTTTTTCAGACAATGTATGTGCTGTTATCGGGAAGTTAAAAATTTTGATCGATTTATAAGACTAACTCAGAGCGTCGTGCTCTGTACGTTACAACAGTTGCAAATTATACAAAATGAACAGCAAGGAGATGTCGCCAAGGAAACACCTCCTAAGGATGAAAAGGATGAGGAAGAGAAAAATAATAAACGAAAATCCGGTGACAATGCAGAGCAAGCGCAAGCGGAAGTTCAAACAAAACAGATCTGGTCACAGCATGATAAAGAAAGATTGTTTCATCTTCTTTCGAAAATTTTTTTACTCAACTTCCCTCTCTATATCGCCATGAAACACGGCGGGGTGATGAACCCTTTAGCTCCAGTCAAGGTAAAACTTGTACGATATTATTTTGTTTTATATCGACAAATCACATCGATTACTTTAAACCTATATAGTAAAACACATTTTGTATTTGTGTTACATTAAAATTTTTACTTGTTGAAATTTTCATATTGAATTTTTAACACCTATTAATTTAACTCATAAATTGTGTTATTTTAACATAATGTGATTGTATCATTTGAATAACACAGATCTGTGACTAAAAAGCTGATTGATTATTTTCATCTAATTTCCATGTATTTTGGTGTGTTAAAAACGAATAAAATATTGAAAAAAATCCTGGACGTCAGGATTTGCTATAAAATGCAAAATTCTCTTTTTTAGTAAATTTTTCTCAATTTTTGATATTTTTTTATTTTAGGGTTTTTAATTAAATTTAAAGTCAAAATTACTATTAATTAATTCACATCAGTGTATTCAAGATATAGAATGCCAAAAAAATGTAACTTTCAAAGAAAAGAACTTTCAGAGTAAGCTAATGAAACCAGCATCAACATGTTGCAAGTTGAACGCGCAGGCTCTGACATGCCCAGGCTTGATTTAACTTTTTTTTTGGTTCTCATTCCAGTTAAAAAAATGATTTTCATGAAAAATTTGTAATAAAAAATTGATTTCATAAATCTATTTTTATTTATTTTGAGGTATTGCTTTATTTAACAGTTTCCAACATTGTCAGAAAACGTGATATGTTCGTCTTATGACAAAACAGAGGTCATTTTCGGATTCATCACACATTAAAACATAAAGATTATGTGGAATAACCAAAACAGCTCTTTAAAAATTTTTTTTTGCAGATCTGTTAATATCAATATTTGTTGAATCTTAAAATAATACAATTTATAAATGAATTAACAAATAACAAGAATAATAAATTTTAAAACAAATTCTGAGATAAATGAATAAGATGTATCTATTAGCATATTATAAATGTTAATTTTGTGAAATATTAAAATTTAAGAAAAATGCTTCTACAATTTATTTTTAAATTGTGTCAAAATGTTATATTTTTTGTGTTGATCTTTTACATAATATTTGTCTTTCTTTCTAATATGCTCATTTTATATCAAATTGATACAAAAATTTGAGTAGACTGTTTGAGACATTTGAAATGTGTTAAATTTAATACTAAACTTTTTTTTATTGTGTAATATAGGACGAAGGTGGCTACTGTGAGCCGCATGATCCCGAAGTACCGGCACCTTTGATCCGTGCGGTATCTATATTTTGCCATCAAGGAGGCTTTAATTTGGTATCTGCTTGTTTCGACATGGAAAACACACTGCCCGTTACCCTTGCGCATTCTATGGTTGCGGTTATTTGTAACCTGAAACTTTGGTTAAACTATGCGAGTGTCATTCAACTGTTTATACCATTACGCAGTCGTGTTATGAAGTATATGTGCCGTTTAGAGGACAAGGAATTGCGTACTCCCGCTGTTAGAACTATGGCAGGTATGTTTCTGAAGCTAAAAAATGGGTATAGAAGACACAATAATAAACGAAAATCTTATAGGTCATAGCTAGATCTCTCTCTCTCTCTCTCTCTCTCTCTCTCTCTCTAAGTTTTGATATTTATTGTGTGATTTATATAGCTTTTCAAGTTCATGAAACTGCGTGCCATATAGAGGAGAGTTATCAAATGTGTACAACTCAAGTTATTTTTTAATCATCTTTTTAATTCGATATTTAGTTGTACGAATAAACGAATTAAAAATTGATTTTTTATGTACCTATTATTAGATTTTTAATCTTTTACCAATAACAACTTATTGTTATTTAGACAATAAATAGCTTAAATCATACCTGTGGATTTGGTATATACTTAAATGATATCATTTGAAAATATTGAATTTATAAATTGAAATAATTAAATACTTCAAGAATTATTAATAAATATTTATTTTACTAATAATTATTATTAAATAATTTATTGAAAGAAGATCAAATATTTAATAATTGATAAATGATGATAATAATAAGATAATGCCGAAATAAATTTGATTAAAATTTACTTTTGCAATTAACATTTTTATATATATCAATTATTAATGTTACATTAATATTATTTAGTGTAATAAAATTTATAAAAATAATGGCACAAAACATGATAACAATTTATGAAACATGATAAATTTTATAAAAATGTTTTTTTTAATGTTTGTGATATTATTGCAAATATACATTATATATACAATAAGTTTTTTTTATGAAAATATGAAAATTTACTGTAAATACATGAGTATAATATTATCAGCTACATAAATGGATTAAAAATTAAAATCAATTGTGCATAATTTTTTAGTGTTATTAGCATAGATAAAACAAAATGTAATTTTAAATTTTTGTCTATATTACTTATTTCTTATTTATTTCATATATTTATTTTACTAAATTTTACTTATATAAAAATAAAAATATAAAACAATAATTTAAATTTGGACTAGCGAAAATATCATATACTGAATAATAATTCTTAAAATTTAAAATTTTAATGAGGTACGATTACAAGCAACTGGTAAGTATTCAGTAACTCTCTCTATGTACTGTATCATTAATTCGTGAATACAAATTGATTCTTCTTTTTATTTAAACATACACATGGTGTTTTTTTCAGATTTTATGTGGACTGCCGTGAAGGATCCGATAGACTCTGTATTACCAAGTTTCGATCGTGATGGGCTTGACTTGGCATTTAAATATTTTACTAGTACAACTCTGACTATGAGACTGGCTGGTGTGGCTCAAATAAATGCTCATATTACTGCGTCTAATGAGCTTTGCAATAGTGAGACCGTTGCCGAGGTTGAACAAGTGGGACATGCGCTTGCCGCCTGGTTGACCGAAAACAACATCATAGCTCATATATTCGGGCCAAATTTACATGTGGAGGTTATTAAGCAGAGTCACATTATATTAAGCTTCTTGGCTATGGAAGGTAGAATTACATCTTCGGATATGGACACTATGTGGCAAGCGGCACAGCTGAAACATTGCGGTCGTCCGGTTTATGATTTATTGGCGCCTTTAGTCAAACATCTGGCTCCTACTCCCGTACTCCACTTGTACTCTTTGCTAGGCAAATTGGAACCTAAGGACCATACCGAGCAAAGCTTGTTTTTAGCATCGGCTTTAATCAAATTTATTTGGACATCTGGTCGTTCGGCTTATCCAAGAGGTCTGGTAATGAAAAACAGAGAAATTTTAAGAAGTACCGGAAGTGGAGTCGGCGGAAGTAGCAGTAGCGATCCAAGCGGAATGGATGGTAGCAGCCCAGAAGATGATGAGGAGGAACCTAGTCCAACGCTGTCCGATGGACCGTCGCCTAGAAAGCAATCTAGAAGCTACAGCAGCGATGGTGAAGGTACGTAAACTAATATTAAATAAAATCTGTATCTCTTTATTTACATTTTGTTTGCATGCTTGTAGGACATTATAAAGGAAAAAATCTGACAACCACCACCATTGAATCAAGTCTCAATGACATTGAAGGCTTGAATTCCGATAAGTTTGAATGTAACAGAGAATTATCCAAGGATTCCTCGACGAACGTCATTCGAGATGAAGTAAAGAGCAAACAAAGTGGATCTGACGCTGAAGCGGATACGGAGAAATCTAATACGGAGGAGACGTTCGTGCAGGAGAAGAAGAAGCGAAAAATCTTACGCAAACGAAAGAGACCGCAAAAGCGCTCTTTAAGTGCTGTTGAGAAAACTTTAGAGGATATTGTTGGTCAAGATGTAAATATGAAATCAAAAGATCTGCTCGTAGACGGGAAAAGTAGAACGGAGGATATGTTGAACAGTATGGATGCTTTGGCTTCTTTAGACGAGCCAAAAAATGTCGACGCGTTGGATCGCGTTAAACAGCAAGCGATGGCTTTAGATCCAAACGAGCAACAAGTTCCAACCACAGCGGCTTTATTGAGACGCAACAAAAATAAATATATGTCGATAGTAGGATATAATGTGGATCGAGCGGCCGATTCGGGAGACAGTTCGCATGATGAGGATGACAGTGATGTAGCAGGTGTACTCGCTGCTGCGGATGGTCCTGGCGCGGTGATATCCGAACTCGCTGGTTTAGTGCACGCATCTGGCCCTACGTTTTTACCTTCGGGATTAGATGAGATGCTCTCTGACGAGGAAGGTTCGTACAGCAGTAGAATATCAAACAAAAGTGAAAAAAATATGGCCGATTTCGATGGCGAGGAGAGCGGTTGTGAAGAGGAATTGGCTCAATTAGCCGCGCGTCACCTAACTGCTATCCAAATGCAAGCTTATCACCCTCATCACTCGCACTCGACCATGACGATTAGAAGATCGGTCTGTCAGCAGTCGCAAGTGCGAACCGCTCGGCAAGCGGCCACGAGATTGAGCTCGCAGTTTAATTTGGACACAGTTTGTAAACCAGGTAACACGCTGCTATGGGATCTTCTTCAAGATGATAAGATAGGCCAGCTAGGAGAGGGCCTGGCCTTAGAAGCGGAAAAAGCGTTATGCAATCTTTTGTGCTTCAATGTCGATCGCTTGATCCCAATGAAGTTTATAGAGGGTTGTTTAGAGAACTTAGCGATTAATCGTTCTGTAGTTATATCTTTAAGACTGCTGCCAAAATTGCTCGCGAGTTTCCAGCAATTTGGTGCAATGGACGCACACACAATTACTACTTGGGCCGATCGTGAGCGTGGCATGTTGAAGCATTTCTTTAACAATCTGAAAACTTACACCAGTACAGGAGTGAAAAGTAATTTATATTCACATCAGACAGAAATACAAGTTAGGTTACAATTTCTGTCGTCAATCTTCTCGCCACTGGGTTCACCCGATTGCTTTCGCTTAAATGTAGAACAAGTGGATATATTGTGGCAATGTCTGTCGCAAGATCCCGTCTGTGCAGACGAACTCTTCAGTTGGTTGCTCAGCCAAGCAAAATCTACAGAACAACATGCTTTAGGAATGGACACGTTAAAACACCTGTGCATGCGCAGGTTACCGAGTTTACCACCAGAAACCATTAGTATGACGGGTCTGAGTTTGTTCCAACAATTATGCAACTTGGCGCGTTTAGCTGCTGCACACATGGACAGACCGCTTAGAGATATAGATTCGGTGGGCATGGACTTTTTGTGGCGAATTGCTTTGAAAGCAAAAAGTACGGACGTCAGTATGGCAGCTATACAGTACCTCAATGGCTACTACATGTCACGGCAGCTGACGCAAGAGGCGGAATTTGTATCACAATGCATGACTCATCTCGCAGCAGCCAGTGCTGATCTCGAAATCAACGAGGAAGCTAGTCTACGCTGCATACAGCGCGCTTTGCTTTTGCTAAAGACGCATTTAGAAGCCTTTCGAAAACGCTATGCTTATCATTTGCGTCGCTGGGTATTGGAAGGTAGAGGCGCCGCCAGCCATGTAGCCATGAATCCATCCGAGAAAGGTCAACAATTAAGGATCTTTGTGCAACCTGCTGGCATACCAGAGAAGACAAATTTTACTCTTCTTAATACCGATTATGTAGCAGATTTGCGAGCCGAAGTTGCTAAATGGTGGGATGACACGCAGAACGCTCAAGAAAAATCAGCACTTTCCTCAAATACTGTTCAAAATGGTGGATCAGTTTTAGGATCGTTGCTTACCGACGGTCCTATTAGAATGATTACTCAAGGTCAGGAATTAACTATTGATTTTGATGAGAAAACTTTGCAAGAAATGGGTTTCAAGGATGGACAGTTAGTATTTATTTCACCCGGCGCCAGTAGAGGTAATGGCGGCCGTTGCAGTAAACGAGATATGGATTCGCCCTCGTTATTACCGCCTCCGCCTAGAGAATCCTTACCGACTTTATTGTTGCTTCGACCGCAGTATTTCGAACAGCTATTTACGCTTATGAGAACACTCAGCGCTATGAAAACAACTGTGAAGGGAGGCCAAGAAATTCCTCATACGAAGGCGCAAGTGCTTTCAAGAAGAGTTTGGGATACGCTCACGTTGTTACCTACAAGTCCAACTTTGCTGCGAGGTTTCCAGAAACTTGGCGATACTTCTCTCCAGGAATTGCTCGATCCGGCGAGTCCGCAGAAACTGATGTATTCGCTTTACATAGTTGAATCCCTAAGTCGGCGAGGTGCGACGAATCAGCCATCGCAGAACAATCCCACTGTATCAACGACGACGCACGAAGGTGGCGGCGACGCGGATGACAATCATGACGATAAAGAAAAGGATGTGGGTTGGTCCACTCTGTTCGTGCAATACGGTGGGCTCCGGCATCTTTTTGACATCTTTATGTCCGGTTGTCTAGAACAGGGAGATGGCAGCGAGTGGCAACAGGATTGTCTTGCCAGTTTGTTGAAGCAACTTTGTCATCTTGGTGTCATAAAAGAAGAGAAAAAACGTAATAAAGCAGACAAACCGTTGCTGGTGCCCAGACTTAGTGAAGCCATGTTGAGAATGATGAACGTTGACACGGTGATGCCGAGGATAACGAGCATTCTGAACGATGCTTCATTGCCGCTCGATCCGAATCACTACAAGACGGGACTCTTTAGCCGATCCCAAGTGATACATTATGCCATGGCGCTACTGGTCTGTTGGGTTCACAGCGATTTGGCAGTCAGGCAATATTTGTTTTCGTCGTCTGAACCATTTGGAAAAACATGGTTACGTAGGCTGATATTAGAAGATCCCGAGCCGGCAGTGAGACGTGAAGTGTGCACGGCTCTATACAGATTGTGCTTAGGCAGCACTGGCGTAGAAGACGATAATTCGGATCAAATGCCGGGACTGATCGTACCGATGTTGAACACCCTTTTGGAGCATCTTGTGATTGCCGAAGCTATGCAACCTTCACATCGCAAGCCAGATCTACCACTGCACCTACATACCGTTTTGGATGAAGGAAAAGAACCTTATGGGCCAGCTTGCAAAGATTATTTTTGGTTAGTGTGCCGTCTAGTGGATTCTCTTCCGAATGAAACAATTCGAGAAAATTCAACGGATGACACCTCCGGCACAACAGTTGATCTCGAGGGGCTAGCAATCCGAGTGATCGATTCCGTGCTCGACAGAGAGCATCTGGAGACGCGACATAATACGGTGGAAGACGACGCTTTGGTCGGACTGATCAATCTCACGTGTAATATAATGACGCACAATCCGCCTTGCAAGCAGGGTAAGATCGGTCAAAATTTGTTACATCAAATGTTTGATTTCCTGTTTGCCTTACCTAATCCACGAAGTAAGCATGTACCCAAGTGTAAGAGTCAGGCATCCAGATCGGCGGCTTTTGATCTCTTGGTTGAGTTGGTGAAATCTGCACCCGACAATTATAGGATATTACATGAGAAGCTGCTCGCCCAACACCGTCCTGGACTTTTTCCGTATCCATGGGATTATTGGCCTCATGAAGATGGGCGTTCGGATTGTGGTTACGTAGGCTTGACGAATCTAGGCGCAACATGTTACATGGCCAGTTGCATGCAGCATCTGTACATGATGCCACAAGCGCGTGTCTCTATATTGGGTGCTGATTGCAGTCGTGCGAATAAGCATCAGTTGACTTTACGGGAGCTACAAAGAATGTTTGCTTACTTATTGGAGTCGGAGAGGAAAGCATATAATCCAAGAAGCTTTTGCCGCGTATATACGATGAACCACGAGCCGCTCAACACTGGTGAGCAGAAGGATATGGCTGAATTTTTTATTGATCTCGTTTCCAAGTTGGAGGAAATGACGTCCGATCTGAAGAACCTGGTCAAGACACTATTTTGTGGCGTAATATCCAACAATGTCGTCTCGCTCGATTGCGAGCATGTTAGTAGAACCTTGGAGGAGTTCTATACCGTCCGATGTCAAGTGGCGGATATGCGAAATCTTTATGAGAGCTTGGACGAGGTCACGGTCAAGGATACGCTTGAAGGCGACAATATGTATACGTGCTCACAATGTGGTAAAAAAGCGCGGGCAGAAAAACGAGCCTGCTTTAAGAAGCTGCCACATATATTGTGCTTTAATACGATGCGCTATACTTTCAATATGGGCACCATGCTGAAAGAGAAAGTCAATACGCATTTTAGTTTTCCGCTTAGACTGGATATGTCTGGTTACGTTGAGAAGAAACTTATGCCGCAACATTATCAAGATGAGAAGAAAGCGGCATCCGAAAAGAAAAAATCCGAGAACGATGGACATTCCAAGTCGGCAGACGATATAGAGAAGGAGGAGGAAGATGTGGAGCATTATCAGTATGATTTGATTGGCGTGACCGTTCACACAGGAACAGCGGACGGCGGGCATTATTATAGCTTCATCCGAGATCGTACGTCTCCCAACAAGGACAAATGGTTCCTGTTCAACGATGCCGAAGTCAAACCGTTTGATCCGAATCAGATTGCGGCCGAATGTTTTGGCGGCGAGATGACCAGTAAGACTTACGATTCGGTGACGGACAAGTTTATGGATTTCAGCTTTGAAAAGACCAACTCGGCGTACATGTTGTTTTACGAATGGTGCACTGATCCCGGTGAGCAACAAGCGAAAGAAGAGGAGGCGACCGTTTCGAGTCCAGTTGCTGACAGTAATGACGGCAATAGCGGTCGATCTTCATTGTCTTCACTGGTGCGCAACAATATGAACAAATTGCCGCCATTGGAACTCAACAAGGAGCTCGAAGACTGGATTTGGCAGGACAACATGCACTTTCTGCAAGATAAGAATATATTCGAACATACGTATTTTGGGTTTATGTGGCAAATATGCGGTTATATACCACAAACTTTGCTTTCTGTGCAACCGGATATTACAGAGATGTCCGCGGAGTTGTCCACATCTTTCTTTATGGAGACGTTTATACACGCCAAAGAAAAGCCAACGATGGTGCAGTGGGTTGAATTGTTGACGAAACAGTTCAACGGCTCGGCCGGAGCGTGCGCGAGATTCCTCGAGCGGATGGCCAGTGATTCGTGGTGGCCTATTCAGATTCTAGTCAAGTGCCCTAATCAGATGGTCAGGCAGATGTTTCAACGGCTATGCATTCACGTGATTCAAAGATTGCGCGCTACCCAGGCACCCTTGTACCTTCTTTGCGACGAGGAGAACGATGTCAACACTGTCGGTACTCGATCTTGCGTCACACGTTTTGTCAGAATGTTACTATCACTCATGGAACATGCCAAGCAGCATCTCAAACATCTCACCGAGTACTTCAGCTTCTTATATGAGTTTAGCAAGATGGGCGACGATGAAGCTGTCTTTCTAATCAGAGTGCAGGCAATCTCCACGATGGTAAACTTTTATCTTGGGCATAGAACTCACGAGTTCGTCGACGCGGTCAGCGAAGAAGAAGAAGAGGAGGAGATTGTGACCGTGCCTTCTGAAAAACTCCGACCCGCCTCGCTGGACAAGATGATCACGCTCATAGCATATTTGGTCGAACGTAGCAGGGGACAAGATCACAGATTGGCGCTATCACCGTCAGACTTGAGTGCCGTAGCGGGCGGCAAAGGCTTCCCTTTTCTGTATCAGCAGACACGAGATGTCATAAATCTTACTCAAACGAGGAATTTGATTCAATCGTTATGTCGCTGGAACGATAGATTGGCAATACACGTAGTCACAATGATATTTCAGGCGATAATGAAACACACCGACGTATGCCAACCGTTCTTCAAATTATTAACGTTGCTGACAGAAAGCTCGGGGCTAAGTGGACTGCCCTGCATGACCCAGCTGATCCTCGGTAGAGTTTGGGAAGCGGCAAGAGTTGCTCCGCACGGTGCGCTGGAGTGGTTAGCTCTCGCAGTCACGAGAAGTAAACTCGCACACGCTTGGGTACTGCAAGAACTTAATACGTGGCTGCAACACTATCTTCTCGAGCACTCCAATCAAAGAGTTCGTTCTGCCGCTGCCTTTCTGTTAGTATCATTAGTCCCATCTACGCATTTTAGACAAGGTTATCGTAGTGCCCATCGCCTCGGTGTAGGCTGCAACACGTCCAGAGAGTTTCAACTGTCGCCCGAGGCTACATTGATATTACATCAGATATATACGGCACTATTGAGACTGCTTCAGCCTGCACGACATTACATCGACATACAAACTCACGGTACAATGAAGCTCACTGCCTACTTTGCATTGCTCACATACTGTGTAGTCTCTAAGACCGAAAAGTTAATGGTGAGTAAATCCGCACACATACACGCATGCAATATATGAAATATACAAAACAACGGCTCTTCATAACTTCAATAAAAGATGAATATATTTATATATGTATGTTTATTTTACAGTTTGGCCAATATCTTAATGATCTATGGACACTTTTCCATCCGAAACTTTCGGAACCCAGCATTCCGGTGCATCATAATAAGCAAGCGGTACTTTTGTTCTGGTATCACGTTTGTTCCGATTGTCCAGAGAATGTTGCTATGATACTTCACAATCCGCATATAACTAAAAATATAGCATTTAATTACATACTGTGAGTATTATTCTATTCTTTTTTTTAAATAATTATGATATATAGGATCAAGTAAATTTAATATTTTATTTGTAAATTAAGCTTATGTGAAATAACAAATATTGTTTTTTACATATGGGGATGTATTTTTTTCCTTTTACATAGGTGAATTTTTAATTTAGGAAAAACATTATAAGTTAAAGCTTGCGGGTTTTAAAAATAACGCCAGTTAAATTAAACATTATTAACTTATTTTAAATGAACTAAATTTAAAAGTCTCTCATCAACTTTTTAATTTTATTATTTAACTTTTAACTTTTTAACTAGTTACTATCTAACCCTGGCTATAGCAATATAGGATGTTTAATTTGTGTTAGCCTTCTTCGACTCAATATATCCTCTACATGTAAGTAGTCCCAATGTCGTCGAAAAACACTATTCAACGGATGGCATTAGCAACTTTCTTATGTTAACGGTTTACACTACAAAGAATATGATTTCTATTATTTGACAGATTTGATATTTTACTAATTTAACACACAAATATTACTAGAGCGTTATTTATGAATTGCGATAAACTGTGATAACTTGAGTATACTTTTTTTTATTGAATCGGTGGGGGCTGATCTGCACATTATTCCTAAAGATTATAATGCAAAGAATTAAAATATTATTCAATATAAAAATGCTTTCTATCTCTATTGTGTATTTTTTTATTGATTTTAGAGCTGATCACGAAGACCAAGATGTCGTGTTGTTTAACAGAGTTATGTTACCTGCGTACTATGGTCTACTAAGACTTTGTTGTCAACAATCGCGTACTTTTACAAGACAATTGGCCACGCATCAGAATATTCAATGGGCTTTTAAAAACATTACTCCTCATCCTACTCAGTATTCAACTGTAAGTTTTTGTAAATTTAAAAAGATTCTCTAGTTTAAAACAGAATAAAGAGTTACTTGACTTCATATACACATATACGCACACATAGAAGCTTTTGGTATCATTTTCAAATTAATAAGTAATGAACAAAAATTATGCAATACAAAACCATAATTTGTTATTTAAAAATATTTTCTTTATAATATTAAAAAATATTAATATGAAAAAAGTTGAGGAAAGATTGTAATAAAGATTTCAATATAGTAACAAGCAACGTGTCACATTTTCACTAGTGTATGACGTCATATTGAGATTTAAAGAGTGAATAAACTGTATAATTTTATACTTTGAACATTTTATACTCTACATATGAAAATGATATAGTGAAATTACAAATAAAATTCCGATCTTTAAATTCTGGTCTTTCTTACAAATATAGTTTTCCAAAATTCTTATATTTTGTTTGCGATCAAATTACTTAAAACTCTCACAAGACTCAATGTTATTTTAGAAAATCGTTTAAAGTAAATTATACGATTAAAAAATTTGAAAAAATTCAGATATGCATATATTTTTTATAAACTTATTCTCAAAATTTGATCAAATTTTTATATTATGTGGAAAGATTGAAGTAACTTAAGTTTTGCATGAGAGATGGGTATTGTACAAGTATAAATTTCAATTATAATAAATAAATAAACAATAAATTGTAAAATAAATAATAAATTTTTAATTATCAAGATAAGGTTTTATTATGTTTTTAAATGTTTTTTTTTTGTTTTACAGGCAGTGGATGAATTATTTAAATTGATGCAATTGTTAGTCGCAAGACATCCTGATCAAACAGAACAAGAAGAAGCAGAGATCGCGTCGTTTAGAAGAGGCACATTGTCCTCTTATTTACAAGGACTCGATGGTCGTTCGTGTTGGGCAACTCTCATTTCTGCTTTTCGGTACGTAAAAAAATACCAATAATTGTATTTTAATTGCAGCGGCGCTAAAAATAATTAAGTATATCTTAAATGAAACGTCGATTTAAGAGTGTGTTCTAGTTTAGAGCGTACAAAAATTTATCTTTGGTAATTTTTTAAAGAAAATTGCTATACATATTTTTCTATGCATTTGCATATTTACTTGTACATGTTTAGTAAATATTTAAATTTTTAATTTGATATGGCTAAATGTTTATTAGTTTTTATGTAAATTAATCTTTATTAGTGTTTACCTAAATTTAAAAACGAAATCTAAAAAAAGTGTTGGTTGACATGATCGCAATTTTTCAATTTAGCCAAAATAAAAAGTTCAAAAAGAGTTTTTTAGTTTAACCTAGTCGGGAGGTAATATTTTTTACAATAAATTCTTTACAGTTTTTTGGGATTAGGAGAGTTCGTAGAGATGCGTGTAAGCATAAAAAAATAATTAAATTTATTATTAATTTAATTTAATCGTGATATTACATTCGGGGTTATTCTTAAAAAGCTGTATTTTAAATCCGGCGAACATGCGGCGCACAATTTAAGGAAATCTTGTAAATGTTGATAAATTTACCTAGAAAATTATTGAGCACTAAGAACTGCTTTCGGTATTGTCATATCCGTTGTGTTAGTTCAAAAGGAGTTTTAGTTATTATACGTATGGCTATAGACTGAATAAATGAAGAATATTGCAAATTATTAAAATTTTAAAAAGTAAGTATATTTACTTTAGTAAAATTTTTTGAATTTAACGTCTATGAGAAAAAAATTGTTTATATAATTTTTTAATTCATGTGACAAACAAGCATGTATTTTATTATTCATATCTACAAAAAATGAAGTTGATAAATAATTTCAGTATAATTCAGTAATTTTTGAGATATTATATCAACTTAACCTATTTTTAAATTTATTTAATCCTCTGTAAATACCGCTGAATTTTATTGCTTAGATATCGTGAGTCCTTGAGGGCATATTATGTTTTTTAAAAGGTTTTCGAGCTTAAAAAAGTTTTGAAAAAATTCTGATAAATTCTTTCAATATTTAGGAATACGATTTTACAGTTATTTAATTCAAAACGTTTCTTACTATTTTTGTACGTATCCGAATTTGACACCGAATAATTTAAGATTAAAAAAGCGCCTAGATCTGGAAAGATCTATGATGTTTGTAGAGGGTTAATATAAAACCTACTTAACATCCAGCTATATCAAAATTTGTAGGCATTTACTGAACATGTACAAATAGATGTAAAAGTATAGAAGAATATATGCAGCAGTTTTTTTGCGCCCTAAATTAGAAGAAAACTCTTAAAAACACAAATATAATAGTCATCTATGCTTTTTTTTTTCAGAATTCTTATTGAGTCGGACGACGATCGTTTGTACGTTGTCTACAACGGCGGTTTGAGCATGGCTCTTGAAGCGTTTCATATGCTACATATCATGTACCATGAAGCGACGGCGTGCCATGTTGCTGGCGATTTAGCCGAGTTAATCGCTATTATCGTCGAACTCGTGCGGTGCATTCGTACAGCGAGAGACGGACCGGATGCCAGAAGCATTCTAGCCAATTGCAAGGAGTGGCCCGACGCTCTGCGTAAACTGGCGACTCTTTTAAACACGTACAATCCGCCGGATATGAGAAATTTGGCTATAGATCTTTTGAAAGAGCTCGTTATGCTCGTTCCTGCCGAAGCAATACTGATCCTAGCACCGTTGCTCTCACACTGCCACGCAGCTCTTCAGGAGTCCCATGCTGCTGTCCCACCTGGGCCGTATCTTCCGAGAAGATCTACTCCGCCCGGAAAGATGCCTACAAGACCCGCTAGGCCGATGGTACAAATGGCGGTGCCTCATTCTCAGCTGGAGGCGTCGAAGGGAGTAGACCCGGAGTATGACAGCGCTCTGCTTGAATTTTACTTACCTTATCACGAACTGATAGATGTAATGTGCAGATTAGCAATTAATAACGATTGCATGACGGATTCGTTAGTAAATTTGAGCGCTATGCTTGGGTTCGAAGGTAAGTGCAATATAAAATAATGCACAGAGGTAAAAAAAAGAAATATCAAAATTAATATTGCAATGTATTGTTATCTAATTAATATTTAACAATACATTAAATTTTAAATACACGTACAAGGTGTGTTCAAAAAGTATCGGACTTTATTTTTTCCCGCGAAAACAAATAAAGTTTCAGAGGCGTGCTCTGGTGGGAAAAAATAAAGAGGAGTTATTGTATAAAAAAGATGAGATTAAAATTTAAGGTATATAAGTATATATATATTCTTAATTTTAAATCTTTAGAAATTAAAAACAACAAAACATGAAATTAAGAATACCTTTGGCTTTATGTGTTTTTTTAATCTGTATTTTTACGATTTTTTTATACAATAATTTAGGATTTCTTCTCTAATAGGTTTTTCAAATTTTGTCTAGAATCTTTGGCGTCCAAGTAATATTTGATACAGTTTTAGTTCTATTATTAATAATATTTATTTTTTACTTTTATTGATATTTATAATGTGATTTATATATTATACAACTTACATATATACATATGAAAGCTGTTTGAATAATATTGTATGTAATAATATATTTTTTATTTACTTTACTAAGAATAAAATTTTTTTAAATTTTAATTGTACAAGTACTTTTCAGTATGATTAATGCAAAGTTCCATTGCAAGTTGTTGTATAAATAAAAAAAATTATGTTTATTTATAAAACAACTAATCTCTGTCTCACAATGTATCATTACATAAATTATCTTAAATATTTAAAGTACTTATACAAAAAATTCAAATTTTTGTCATCATTTTGTACATTTTTATTACAATACATTTTTACTTTTTATTGAAATATTTTTTTATCCAAGTAGGAAAGCACTACCAAATTAGTATTACTTTCAAATACAGTATAGAGTAATCTGTAATTTTTTCATTATTTTGAAAATATGTGATATCCTTTATTTACACAGGTCGCATCAGTATTTTTTTATAACTGCTATTTTTTCAACACAGAGTTTCAGTTTAATGGATTTTTGACAAATATAATGATGTTTTTTGTTTGACATTTTATCACTAAAGTAAAGTTATTCTTTACTTGTTTCCTTGAAAAAACATTAAATGAAATATTAGCTTTATCGTAAGGAGAGTTATGAACCGCCAAAGTTGTGCAGTGCGAATTCGCACCTGTGTACTACATAAAGGTCCGCTAGATGTGTACTAACGAATTATATATTATATAGTAATATATTTTAATATTAGTTTTGACCATGTTTCTTTGTTTTCATCTCTGTGTGACGCGTAGGCGCGTAATTGTGAGCTAGCGAATTCTAATTTATTTTACGGCTTGCAGGTGTACCTTTGCACCTGGCTCTGTTTCCCAGGCTGTGGCTGGACGTGCATGCCGCTACGCACATTGACAGAAAGCACATTGCGTCCCTCCTTTGTTCTTCCTACACGGTGGATTACGTGGACGCCGTGCTGCTGGACGAAAGATCGTCACTAGGAGTGCCGGCGATACATGCCTTCCTCAAGACCTTTTTTCCGAAGCTGGCCAATCATGTGTTGACTGAGCAAACGTGCGTGCTCATCGACAACTTGGTTAGCTCGCTGACGACGATGGTAGAGGCAGTAGATGTCGAGGCGTCGGCGCATAGACTGACCGGTGACTTGCGCGCCTTGGCACTTGTTTACAGCAGCAGCACGAGACTGAAACCATCCTCCAGCCTGCTACCGGCTCTAGAAACTCTGTTGTCACGAGCTCGGATAATTACGGTGAAGGAAAGTCGCTCATCGCCAGAACTGGAGACGCCCTCCAAGAGACGGAAGTTGTGTGGCGATACCGAGGTTGATAGAGATTTATGTGCGCCAATCAAGGATATCGACACGGAGCACAATATCTCCGAGACGGAGAGGGACAAAACAGACGCAGCGAACGATACGATGTCTTCCGATTCCGGAGACGACAAGGTCGCTGCCACTGCCAGGCACAAGTCGGGCAACGTTGTTCAGGCGGAGGCCGTCACTACCAGTATCGGCGATGCCGTGTCGCCGCCGAGTCTGGTTACCACCGCCAACAGTTGTACAAATCAGTTGCGCTGCTCGTTGACCAACGTCTCGTGGCTTGAGATGTTGGAGAAAACCATCGTCGATCTCCAAACGATCGTGCAAGTGCAAAGCAAGAGTAATTAGTCGTGTGTGATTGGTGGAACGCTGGCGGGACACTCTCTTCGGACAGCGTAAACACGGAACTAACGACCAATTCTACGATCTATAAAATTGCATGTGATCCTTTACGCCGATAAAGTTTAAAAACGGTGTGTCTTCTGCGCTCCTTCGAAATCGGATATAACTTAGTACATATTATATATCGTATGTATCTCAAAGCCGCGATTTACTTTCCAAATATAGGAGAATAAGATATTTTCGTTACTCGACATAAGTTATATTCGAATATGAAGTCGGGGGACGCCGTCGCGGTTGCGTGTCGCCGTCGTAAATCCGACTAAATTTTCTCATCTAAAAGTTCGTTAGTGCTGTGAGATAGGAATTACTGGTTTCTCCTGACAGGAAACACAATGAGCGCACTTTAACGTGCAATGATATTGCAAACCATCCAGTATTCAGAAAGCGCAATTGTGTGGTTCAATTGAATCCTAGAGTAATCTTTTAAACACGCTACGTCTCTCGGAAAACTTCATCGACATCGCTAATTATTTTGACAATTTCGCACTGTACTTGCTTACGAAAGGAATCACAGGGTTTTAAAAAATTATTAAAGTAAACTAATAAGAGAGAATGTTCAATGACTATGTCGAAATTTCTTTTTATGTGCTGATTGCTAATACGTTCATTCTTTTGTTCATTTCAATGTACGATGAAGTAAGATCACTATATCATGATAATCAATATTCCAATAAAATATCCGTTTTAGACTGTTGTCTCCCGACAATTGTGGTATATTGAAATTTTTATTTTCCAAGTTGAACTATCATATATGACTTATCCCATATCACTAAACCAGTCAATGAACAAATGAAAACAATACATTTTCAAAAATAATATTTAAGAAAAATGATACTTTAATCAAAATTATATAAAAATTAGGTTTAAAAAATATCTATTTACAGTTTATTATTTAAAGTCTTTCTATTTTAATATTTTATATTTTTTTAAAATAGTCATTTACTGATAAGTGTTCGGCGACTGGTGCAGTGACTCTGTTATTCTTTGTTAACAATTTAACAATTTCAGATAAAATTTGTTAATTAAATTTATCAATCTTTTGAGCTATTTTGCATTTTTAATGCGAAAAGAAATATTTCTGTTCATCGCCTGATAGATCGCACACATTAGGAAAGAGAGTGTTAATAAACAAGAGAGTTCATTAATGCATATGAATGCTTATGATTAGTTTTTGAACTTAATGCAAAACTTAATATCCATATCGAAGAAGTCTATATAATTCGTACGGAGCGTTAGAAATTTAAGTTTATAACGAATTGATAACGTAGAATTATAATGGAGTTTGCTAAGTGTATTTATTTATTTTTGACACGGTGCGTCTCGGTGATAGGCGCGCGTGGTAGGGTGTCATCTTTACTTCGCTCACTGTTCATGCTGCTTACTTACGCTAAGTTAAAAACTGTCGCAGACACTTGTGCAACCGATTATAACTTTTCTACAGTCACTGGTCGACTGTTTCGAAATCAACACGACATCTCACATCACGAATGAACAATTGGTCGTAAAAACTTTCAATAAATGCTAAACATTCAAGCAAACATTTCTATTAAAAATATACCGGTCATTTTCAACACATGTACGGAGAGAATTATCTCTTAAAATTTATTCTTAAAATCATGGTAACTGTAGGACAACGTGGATATTAAAAAAAACCTTATTATAATTTAGGTAAACTTTAAATAAATATAGTAAAGTTTAAATAAATTTTACTTAAATTATAGTAAATTTTAATAAAATACTAAAGATTATAAATTTATATAAGTAAAATTCTTCGATGTCCATGTTTTGACGACTTTAAGTGTAAATTTTAAGAAAGTATTCTCTGCATTTTCACAATCGTCGAGCTCGCTGATTAAAATGGTACTAAACATTAGGTCCATGATTCTTCGCTGCACTCATTGGACTGTAACAGAAAAGCGAGAAATTGTGTTAATCATATTGTCCGAACGTTATATTTTATAAAAATATACTAATTTCTACGATTCAATTATAAAGATTATTATATGAGATTAAAATTATATGAGAACAATGATTTACGATTTACGTAAATAATTTTTTTTTATTGTTTCTATATTATAGACAGCTACAAAGAGCATATTTCTCACATTTGTTTATTTTTTTTATTTATTTATATATTTCTTTACAATAAATAGTAAGCGAAGTCATCTTGAAAAGAAAAAAATCGTACAAAAGTGCAAAAATAGAATAACTTTGAAATAGATATGCTGTACATCGAAGTAAATAAATTGTTTTTTTTTTTGCTTATCATAATAGATATACAAAAATTCGGCTCTACGATAGTCTAAGCAGATTAGCTGTAAAAATTCAATAGAGTTTCGACGGAATCCACTCGATCGATCTCTATCATATATACTCGTAGATTTTATCAAGAGTACAAACTTTACTTCATTATTTCATTACTCTATTAAATGACAATTAAGAAGACAATTAAGATTTGACACACTTTTACGTCACTAAACGCAAGAAATACGAGCTGATTTGTCTGTCTCAATCATTGGATACAAGAAAAACAAGATTTACGTAATTTCTCGCTTATGACGCTGTGATCTTCGTGGTATCATATGTAATACGATTACAGCTTATCAGAACAGGAATTTTCAGTCAGGAATTTGAAAAAAAGCTCACGGAGAAGGTATGTGGATATAAACAACCTGATTGACAATTCGACCAGGTGTTATCAGAATGGGATGCAACGCGCGAACCCCAGATATTATAAAAAAAGCGTTATTTTCAAAATATTGTTCTCTGTATATCATTGTAATAAAAAAATTTTAATGCTTTTGAATCGTATTATATGGACCGTGTTATTAATATAATTTGGGTCCAATGACCAAACGTGATTTAAGGAAGGTTTATATGGTTAAATTAAAAACGAAATATTTAGAAATTTATTTTTGGAGAAATGGACATGACTCTTCGTTTAAGTGTTATGTGAATACAGTCTGTCGAAAAGCATGTCGTAATTTTTTATCTGATAATCTTGTACGCTTAGAAGTCGCCTACTCGCCTACTCGCGTAAAAAGAGGCACCGAGTCGCGACCGCGCCTCTAGATTTAGAAAATGTTAAACGCAAAATTTTGGTGACAGAGCATCTAGTAAGACTCTCTCTATAATACATTTTAAATAAAAGATCATTTATTGTCTGATTTTTGTGAGAAAAAGAAATATTCAATAAGTGCCGCGTGTACAAAACAATTCAAAGCCGTTTCTTCACATAAATTCGAATGAATGAAAAATATTGCATTAAATGAATAGTAAACGGTACGACATTACAACTTTCTGGAAAGAAAATGTAAAAACAGTTGGTTTGATAGATTAATTTTATATAGAGATCTTTATCATATATTATCAATTTAGTGAAAAATGTTTCGAAGGTGCCAAACGGAGGCAAGTATATTTACTAATATAAAAAACGTAGTAAGTACTAATCTAGTAATATATGTATATTTTTTCATCTTTTATTATAATAAATGGTTTCGAATGTAGGATACATTTTTCTTTGACAGATTGTACTACTATATTTGAGATGTAAAAAAATAATTTGTATATACAAAAATTAACATTATTGTCTTTTTACAATGCAAAATTTATATAAAGATATACAAATTCTTTTATCATTGAAGACATGCTCGAAATTTTCACCGTTTGTCACGATTTCGTAACTTTTAATTACGCAATTTGCTATTTTCTGATTCATTTTCTTATATCGTACAAGTGAAGTACCTATAAAGATCACACTCAACGCATTAAAAAAATTTGTCACAAAGTATATAGTAATATAAATAATACAAAAATTACAATTTTTTGCGTTATTGTGTTGTAATAACATTTTTTTAATGATCTAATTTAAGTTTATATTTGTACAGCTATAACAACTATTCTGAAGAAAATTTTAGTAAGAAAAAAAGTAAATTGTTTTTTAAACGTCGGGATTGTGATAAAATGTGAGGTACTTGAAACTTTCAAAATTTGAAAATTTTGACATTACGAATTAATTTTCCGCATCTCTCTATTGCATAACATTGCAGCAAATCACATCTAAACTAAAACAGAGAATCATGTCCATTTATTCTTTTCTCTAAATAAATTCGCAAATTTTGCCTTTAATTTAACCAAACCTAGTCTCCTTTTAAAATATAATAAAAATTTGATTTATATTATTACACTTGAGCTCTTAAATCAGCAAAGTTTAAGAGACCTTTCTTATTTTGACGTACAAAAACAAGCATCTTTATGAATTTTTTTTAATCCCGCAATGGATCAATTTAAAGTTTTACACGTTCGTTCTGTGTATCTTCAACAATATGTAGAATAAAAACGATTAAAAGACAAAATGATTTATTTAAAACATGTAAAATAATGATGAAGATTCTTCTGAAGCCAATATTCAAGCCAATATTCATCGAATTTTATTTCAAGACCGTTTTAAGATGTTAATATTGCTCTATGATTAGTGATATCTTAAGATAATACGTGAAATCATTATAAGATTTGAATATAAACACTGGTTTGAAAAAAACTGCGAATACGATGTCAAAAAACTATTGAACTGATTGATTTCTATTTTGGCATATATGTTTAATTAACACGTATACAGCAAAACACAAGGCATGCAAATAATTTCGCCACTCCAAAGAGATGTGTATATACAATCATTATATTTAAATATATAAACATGTATAAATATACTTATAAATCTTGAAAAAATATACAAAATTCTCTTTGATTATTTAAATTATGTATTACAATATTACAATAATTATTGTAATAAATACTTTCTATTGATGGTTTTGTCGCTTGAGTGTTAGCAACGAGACTTTAAAACACTGAAAGCACATTCTACTAAACGTTTGCGAGCATCACTTATTCTTATTATACTTAATATTTGATAAATAATAAAGATGAAATGAAAGCAAATGTATTTCAAGAGGCACTAAAGCGTGTTATTGCAGAGGTATCGTTATTATAACAGTTATTATTATTGCAATAGCATTATATTCTTCCGAAACAAGATTTTTCCTGTCGAAAAAATTCTACATAAATTTAAAAGATGCTAGAATACTCTACATAAAAATGGTAAAATTGGAACATTTCCAATTTCTCATTTTTTGTATTTTTGTAATGCGTTGTTTCTGATTTTAACAAATTTTTCAATAAAATTTTGTCAAACTACAATGAACTGCAACATTCTAACAAAAAGTTTAATCTCGCGGAAAAAATTTTATAACATGAATAAGTATAAAATTTTACTATAAATAGAAATTTGTTTTTTTCGTAGAAATATCTTTTTCATAAAATATTTTTTATGTATTTAATTATAAAAATCAAAAACTTCCAATTCTAGTATTTCTTTTGTTGATTTTTGCAGCATTTCTTAAATTTGTACAGAATTTTTTTCTTTAGGGTCTATCAAAATTTTTTCTTTCAAAAAACTTAATTTTAATTATATACATAATAAAAGAATTAAAGCTGCGATTTTATTGTATTTATAATATGTCCTAATATAATTTAATGAATCTCAGCTTTGACCGCTTCTAGCTTTATGTGTTAGATATGTACACGTTAAACATTGACTAACAAGGAAAATTTGCAAACCCGAAAATTCAAAAAATTCTAAAATTTTTGTGTTACACATACAGGAGTTCATTCATAACACAAAAATATTTTTTGTTCGTGCCCAATTTCAATTTAAGGGTTTTCAATAAGGGGAAACACCCTTTTGAAGAAAATCGGTTTTTTTCTTTCGAAGCGTATATTGTCGAAACTATAAGAGATAGAAAAAAACGTTCTAATTAAAAGTTGAATGGTTCGAAGAATATTTCATAACAGCGAAAAAATTAAAAAAAAAAATTTTTTTTATACTTTTTCTCACCACTTACCTAACTTTTTCAAAATTTTTATTTTTTTTTATAAACAAAATAAAGCCTATTTTATTACGCAGTATATGATAAAGTTATGATGTGACATTTCCATTTTCCAAAAATAATTAAAAACCACCCCATAACGCATGGTATGTACGTGCACCCGTCCGTGTACTATGGAAGTGCCCCTTTCGATTTTGACGAGCGTTTAATACTTTGTAATACAGATCAAAATAAGGAGCACGTATTTTTTTATACGTGCTCAATCTCACTTTTAGGGGGTAAAACACCCCTTTGAAAAAAGTCAGTTTTTTTTTCTTTCAAAGCGTGTATCGTCGAAACTATAACAGATAGAGAAAAATGTTCTGAATAAAAGTTAAATGGCTCGAAGTGTACTTTACAACAATAATTACAGAAAAAATTTTTTTTTAATTATTATTTATATTTTTTTTATCATTTTATATTTGTTTTTAAAAATTTTCAAATATTTTAATGACAGAATTAAAGCTTATTTTTATACGAATTTAATCCTATATAACAAAGTGTCTTTCCGATGTATTATTCTTGAAAAATAATAATAAACTCTTTATATGTGCACGCTATACGTACCTGTTTGTGCGCTCGATTTTTCCGCACTGGAACGGATTCGTCTCATACGTATCGCTAATCGCATATTACGAAAAAGAGCGTTAAAGACAAGTATAGTACAATAAATATTAAAACAAAAATTTTTTAATAATAATGTAATAATAATTGAAATTTATAAAAGATATCACAAAAAATGATTATGAAAAGTGTGAAAGGAGGTACAGAGATTTTCATATAAATTTACGAAGAATAAAAATTTAATTTTAAGGGTCGGTGACAGGAATAACTTGAACAAACGAATATTTTCATTTTTATCTATACGCGTGTAACAAGAAAAAAAACAAGATGCAACTTTCGTTTAAACATTTCTATACATGTCACCATTCTCGGTAGTTATTTCGCCGAAAAGAAAATGTACATTTTCTTCAAGGAGTGATTTCATCCTCTAAAGATATAATTCAGGGTAGGATCAAAAAAAATTTTGTGAACCATTCTACTTGCACATAATAATTTTAAGTTTACTGAATTTTCGGGTTGCCCAACATTGACCATTGCAATCAACTGTTCTACAGTCAAAATTAAATAAATGATATTTCGCAAAAATAATAATTTATCTATTCATAACTCGTTTTTAATTGTACGAAGTATTAGGTATATATTTTGACTTCGCCAACAATATTTGACTGATTTTAGCAGTCGAATTAAAAAAACTCGTTACTAATTTATTATTTCAATTACTATTACTATTATTATTATTAAAAAACTTTTATTTTAATATTTATTGTACTATACTGATTTGTCTTTAACACTCTTTCGCGTAATACGCAATTAGCGATACGTATGAGACAAATCCGTTTCAGCGTGGAAAAATCGAGCGCTCAAACAGGTACGTACAGCGTGCATAAATAAGAAGTTTGTTATTATTTTTCAAGAATGATACATTGGAAAGACACTTTGTTATATATGGTTAAATTCGTATAAAAATAAGCTTTAATTCTGTCATTAAAATATTTGAAAATTTTTAAAAACAAATGTGAAGTGGTAAAAGAAATATAAAAAATAATTTTAAAACATTTTTTGTAATTATTGTTGTAAAGTACTCTTTAAGCCATTCAACTTTTATTCAAAACATTTTTCTCTATCTGTTATAGTTTCGACGATATACGCTTCGAAAGAAAAAAACCGACTTTTTTCAAAGGGATGTTTTATTCCCTAAAAGTGACATTGTGCACGTATAAAAAAAATACGTGTCCTTTATTTTGATCTGTATCACAACGTATTAACTCGTCAAAATAGAAAAGGGGACACATTTATAGTACATGGACGGGCGCGCGTATCATGCATTATGGGGTGGTTTTTAATTATTTTTGGAAAATGGAAATGTCGCATCACAACTTTATCATATACCGTTGAATTCTTAATCAAATAGGCTTTATTTTGCTTATAAAAAGAAATAAAAATTTTGAAAAAATAGATAAGTGGTAGGGGGAAAGTATAAAAAAATTAAAAAAAAAATTTTGTTTGCTGTTGTAAAGTACTCTTCATTCAACTTTCATTCAAAACATTTTTCTCTATCTCTTATAATTTCGACGATATATAATTCGAAAGAAAAAAACCGATTTTCTTCAAAGGGGTGTTTTACCCCCTTAAACTGAAATTGAACACAAACAAAAAATATTTTTGTGTTATGGATGAATTTTTCTATGTGTACACAACATTTCAGAATTTTTTGAATTTCCGGGTTCGCAAACTTTTGTAAATACGCTCTTATGTATGTATGTGTTTATGTATACGTATATGTCTACTTATAAGAAAATCTATTCAAAGTTAACATTGTATATTTTCTAAACACGATAAAAAAATACTTATTTAAAAAATTTTAAAGGTTTATGCTCTATAGGCAGATATATATATCAAAGATATATGACGAAAAATTGAATCAAAAAGATTTTCAGAAATCGTAACTGCAGTTTCTACAAAAGCGCCATTTTAATATCTTTAACAAATTAATATTCTTACTTTTATATACTTTTACATAATTTTTATTTTACACATTGCTGAAGATATTTAGAATAAAGATACAACTTGAAAGAATAATATAAAATTTAACGATCCCCTCACCTTAATAATTATCCCGTACTATATTCATTTTGATAACGCTAGCGGATTGTCAAAAAACCCTTTCCGCATTAATACTAACACTCTTGTTCTTTAGATGTTCCATATATAAATGACTCTGCACGCCGTTTAGATCCAAGGACACAGACGCACGACGATCGATAGGCAAAACGCTTATTCGTTTGACGCAAATGTATAACTATTTTAAATGTCGCTAGATCTCGATGTACTTGTAACGAAGAGGAACAATGGAAGAATGTTTGCTCTCTCTCTCTCTTTTTCTCATGCTCTCTCTGTCTCTATGTCCGTCTCTGCTTCTCTCTTTAGGTGATGCGATCACTTTTATTATAATAGATCTAAATATATCACATGTACGAACTCGTATGTGATGAGCATACGTCAAACTGTAGTCATGAAACGATCACGTAACGAACATCTCATACAGTACAGATTTCATAGTCTTGAAATAAGAATCGACTATGAATACTGACTATAGAATCACTTCACCAGTCATGAATAAAAAATTAAACAATAGAATAATAGACAATCAATAAATAAATAAACACAACTTAAAATATATTATACATATTTTTTAAACAATGACAAAATTATAAAAATAAATTGTTTTATATTGCATTTGAAAGTAATATTTAGCGGTAATTTTCTGCCTTGATCAAGAATTATTTCAATAAAAAATATGCTCTAATGAAAATGTAATTGAGAAATAATATCAAGAATCTGAATTTTCTTATATGTATAATAAGTGCCAGGATTGGATAGTAGATAATTTAAAAGTTGGAAATTAAATAATAAAGTTAAAAAGTTAATAACTTTTAATTTAATTAATTTTAAGTGATTTAATTTTTAACTTTAACTAATTATTTGTGAAACAAACTTTATTAATTAACTTTTTTCGTAAAAATTTATGTAAAATAAATTACAAGAGAAATAATATTTCCACATATACATAATAATATTTCTTTGCTATTTCATACAAATTTAATTTATAAGGTAAATATTAAAAATTTGTTGGTCATTATAATTGTATCAAGCAATCTAATTTTAAAAGATCATGAATTTCTAATTTAATGTTTTTCAAAATGATCTTTTAACTTAATTTAGTCTTAACGTAACTTTTAATAAAGTTAGTTTTTTGTTCTTGTAACTTTTAACGTAATATAACTTTTAAGTTTTAACTAAATTAATTTTATAAGCCATTAACTTTAACTTAATTTAGTTAAAAAAATATATATTAAATTATCCAACTCTGATAAGTATACCTTAAGTATTCAAGATGATTTTTGTTGTGCTGTAGAATTGTTTCGTAGATAAACAAAATTTATTGTTTATTTACAAAACAACTGCCCAAAATCGTGAAACTTGTATAAATTCATCTTAAATACTTAAAATACTTACACAAAAAATTGAGATTTTTGTTATTATTTTTTAAAATAATTTAATTTTTAATAACAAAGTAAATAAACTATAAACATATAATGTTACACGTAACTTTCGTATAATGTATACATTTAGTTTACGTAAAACATTAACATACGTTTCTATTTTCAATTTATTTGCAAAGACTGTACTTATGATACAATTTTTAATACTTATATTCTCAAGTAAACAATATTTTAATCAAATTTATGTACAAAATAGATTTAGTATCAATTAAGCTGTAACTTATTTTGTAGTATTATTATATTTTAATATTTTTCTTTTAAACAGTTACGAGCGATCATTCAGCGACTGGTGCAGTGATCCTATTATTTCTGCGTTAAGATTAAGCGAAAAAACAAAAATGTGCAAAACAGGAATGTATGACAGATTTTTGATTGTTATGAAATTTCATGACCATTTTTTTTATTAATTCTTTGTAATAAGAGCAACACGTTGAATGATTTTAATTAATACATTATCATGTCAACACGTATATTTACTAGTCTCCATTTCCAACTCTGCAAACATTTGTCTAGTGAGGGTGCTATTCGTCCGTCTTTATAACATTAAAAATATCTCGGCGTTAAACACTCGGCGGATTTTAATTCCGTAGCCGAATGAGAGAGATTTCAACGATTACATCTTACAATAAAAAATCCCCATTCGGAAAAAAATTATGAAACTTGATAATACATAGACAATATTTTAATATGTATATTTTTTTGCATATGTATATTTTTTTGTGTGTACTACGGAAAAACTTAAAATTTTGAAAAAAATTTTTTTTTATCCTTGCAATCATGGATTTTCTTGGAATTTTATTAAAATTCTGGGAAATATTTGGAATTTACTTTTAAATTTGAATTTTATATCTCTTTCTGAGAAAATTATTACTTTTATCGGTTTTTCTAATTTTTGATAACACAAAAAAATTGACAACCAATTAACAATAATATGGCATATGCATCCATGTACAATCTCAAGTTGCGAGTTTTTATTAAAAAAATCAGCGATAATAAAAAACTGATTTTTCTAAATTGGCGTTGTGTTTAATCTCACTCAGAAAAACGATTTTATTATATCAACAAGATATATATATGATTGCATTTTGGCAAAATCAAGTAGAATTTCTGGTTATTAGTTGTTACAATAAAATTCGAGATTTTATAATTGAAATGTTTAATCTTTTTATAGTAATCCGATAATACAAAATTTTTAATTCGTTGTCTGTCTTTGAACAGACGTATTGGTTCAATCTATCAGATTTTTAATTAATGCAGCAAGATTTTTCAGTGCACATTTCGTATTCTGTATTTTTATTGAACTAGAAACTATAAATTATTACAGACAAATCGTTATATGCAATATTATTTGTTTTTAGTACGTTTTCAAATTTAATATTCAAAACTCAACTGACTTTTCTTTGTGTGATTAAGGAATATTAAAAGATATAATAAAATTAATTTATTTCAAAGTTGCATTAAAAAATTTCCCAATGATATCTGGAAATTTGAATAAACTTTCTGGAAGAATTGAGAGTTTTCAGAGAATATTTTGCAAAATATTCGAGTACATACATAGCCTGCTGCTTGCGCAAATTCACACTACAGGAGCAAAATCAATCTCTGAAAATTGATCTATTCTTTGTTTTTGTTTTATTAAGCAGTTAAGTTTTTCTAATCGATAAATCTTTTAATAAGTTTTCTAATTGATACTTAATCTTAAAAAAATAAACTCTTCCGATAAAACTTTATTCTATCTCTTTTTATTATTGCTGGATAATAAAATAAAAATAAAAAAATAGATTAATTTTCATTTTTTTTCGGTTGATTTTATCTCTTCTTTTTTACTTCTTGAATTCAGGTAGCACAAAAAAATTGTTTCTTTACATTTTAGGATATCCCATATGTCATATAGTTTCATAACTTGCTAAATTTCCGAGTTGGGGATCTTTTCTTGTTAGTGACACGTGTAGAATATCTCAAAATTACTTTATCTTTTCAACGGATTTTTTCAATTTGGAATCGTGTTTGTTTTTCTTCACGAAAATACCGAGAAAGAAAATGTCATTATTTATTGCAATTTTCAAGTCCTTGAAATTTTTGCAATACTAAATTTCAAAAATTAAATCTTTTTAAAAATAAACTTCAACCAAAATTTAAAAGGAGTGCAATTTTATCATTTACGTGCTTCTCTCTTCTCGGAATTTGCGAGTCTTTTTCAATCGATCTGCAACTGGAATATTGTCGACATTCTTGTTAATTGGAACACGTTTTCAAATACACTAAAAAAAGTTTGTTATCGAGAGAACATTTGGCGATTTTGGAAAATTTCTATATGCATTGTATGTATATCTATATAGAATATATTTTAAATGCCCACCTAAGATATCTCAAGAATAACGTACTTTATGAAAAAGAAAAGTTTCAGACAGGAGTTATCTACTTTCAATGAGAACATAAAATAATAGAAATTAAAAAAACTTTTAAACTTTAAACAAATACGTTTTTTGTTTAATTGTTTGAATTGATATTCAAAATGGGGCACATTGTAGGCAATTTCTACTAAATAAAAGCAGATCATAAGCCACATTTGTCTGTAAAAAAAAGCATCTATATAAAAAGCATTTACAAGTGCTATTACGATTAAATGCGACAAACACATTAGCGCCTTCGTGCTTTCCACTTTGTGATGTTGTTAGTATTTGTAAACCTTGTATGAAAACAAAAGGCATTCGTGATAATGTAGTTATCAAGATTGTATAAAAAAAATATTCAAGCGCGTTGTGATTCTTTTTACTTCCTCAGGATTATGATTCTGTCCATTTCTTTCTAAGAAATTCTCACCGAAGTCATTTCGCCGGATTTACACATGCATCTAGAGATATATTAAATTTTCGTATTCATTATTTTATTAAGATGTATAGTTTTTCGAGCGATAAATAATAAATAATATCTTCATTTTACATGAAGTGTCTGCACTCTGTTATAAATGCCCTGCTTTAAAAATTAACAATTTATATTTTGTATTTGATTTTCTATTAGCGCGTATATGTATATATTTGTAATGCTAATAGGAAATGTAGGATGATTTTAAGGGAATTGTTTAATATAAAGTACTGAAAAATATGCATTCTTCTAAAAATTTTTACGCAAGGCTCTCTATATATAACAAATAAGTTTTTGGAATTATGCACGTACAGTACATAATAATACAATATTGTGATTTTATAAAGAAAATGAAAATCATCTATAATTACGTCGTTTCTTATGAACGGTGGTTGCCGTTATCTATATACAAAATCTATATATAAACATTTATATATATTATTATAATAAATGATTATCTAAATAATCATCTAGATAAGAATTAAATAACTTCATCTTATCTTTATCTAGATTATTATAATGTACATATTTTTATCTTGAATAAAAAAAAAGCGTTACCTTTTTCAAATTATCTACCATAATGTGAACATGTGAAATAACGAGAATGAGAATTATTATTCTTAGCCTTTACCTCCAAGTTACCATTTATCCTAATAAGAGAATTTTTCAAAGTGACAAGAACAGGTTTGCATTACTGTAAATTGAAAATCTACTAAAAATCGATAATGAACACAACTGAACTATAGGTTTTTAGTACTAGCAGTATATCGGAAAGCAGCCTAGAGCCTAGATCGCATAGCTAGATTAATAATAGTGCAATAGAAAAATTGCTGCAAAACCAGAAATTCCAAAATCTTTACAAGGCATTTTTTTGTTTTATATGTAGATAGTATAATATTTTATATATTTCTCCTATTTTTTTATATTCACTTCTATTTGATTCAAATTCGTGTTGATTCAAATAATCCAAAGGAGACTATTTTTTGTCAAATTAAGTTATTTGAAGAACTTTTGTTTTCAAAAAATAAAGATTAAAAAATAAAAATATGAACATATTGTTTCAATATTATCTAATAAGTATCTAGATAAAATTATATAATTTTATCTATTATCTATTATCTAGATCAATTAAAATTAAAACACTTTTATGTCTTATCTAAGATATTTTACATATAATTTATTTATTTTTACCTATAGATAATTTTAAGTTATCTAAGTGTACACTGCTTATAAACAAATATAAAAAAAAAAAAAATATATATATATATATATATGCAGCCAAAACAAATTTTTTAATTATTATATTTATAATTATTATATTACGTAATTCACTTTTGTGGATAGATTGAAGTCAATTAAACTCATATCAGAGAGATTTCTTATTATTTAAATTCTCTTGTAATGAATTTTAACCGTTGGCTCGTTATTATTTAGTATTTATTCATTATAATTAATTATAATATTTCTATTTACAATTTTTTGTAATTAAACAACCATTGCATACAATACTTTTTAGATATATTAAAGTTACAGTTTTAAAAGCTCAGAGAAAACTATTTTTTTCCTATTTTTCTGTAAATTTTCTTGGTTATTAGGTGAATGTTTCCCATGAATTTTACCTTGGGAAAGAAACCAAGAAAATCCACGGAAAAATTAAAATTCTTCGGTTTTTTCCAAGCTTTTAAGATTACAATAATTAAAATATTATATGTACGAAGAATTTTTCTATACTTATAAAAGTAATGAAAATTAATTTTCACGCGAATAATCTGTAGTCGAATAAAAAAAAAAACATCTAAACTGGGGGTTAATTTTAATTTAATTTATTTAAAAAAATATTAACTTATCCTGTATCTATTTCTCTCCTATTGTCCTATTCTCTCTTTTTCTCTCCTATCCTATAAATCACATTTTTCTCATTCTTTTTTTATCTCGAAAACTTCCTCGAGCCGCTTCCTCACTTTCCCGATGCGCAAGCACGAACATTGGTTAGAATCAGCTGATTCGAATAACATTCGACTACACATGCAAGCATATCGTGATAGAGCGCAGTGTCAGTGATGGGCGTTGTGTGCAACTGTGCTACGCGATCGCGGTATGTACTCGTGGTTATAGTGCCTTGATGAGTGGTTAGCGTCGTTGATCGTGCTTTTTCCCTCTGTTTTCCGTAAGCATCATGCGTCTTTTCGTTCGTATTCGCGAAGGCGCACCAAGAACGGCTTGAAGCGTGCTCGGCAAAGTGACAAATCGAGTTATTATTATCGTTTGTTATATACTTAATCAACCGGCCGACTATATAACGATGGAGAACGTTCGCTCGCCGATGGATAACCTCTTCAACATGCTGTCGGGATTCAGTGTGGGCCAAGAGAAGGCCTTGAAGCAGGGAATCTACAACGCCGTCGCGCTCTTCTTCCTGTGCCTCGTCTCGGCGGCCGGCTACGGTCTCTACATTATCCTGAGTCCATTTGTCAAGCCTCTGATCTGGGCCCTGTTGTGCGGTTCCGTTCTCTTTCCGTTCAAGTGCACGCTGGTTACGACGGTGCAGTCTTGGTTCGCCAAGGTGGAGGTGTCGCAGACTCCGTTGATCGTCAACGTTGGCCTGCTGCCCGTACACATATTCGATAACGTCTCCGAAAAAGTGGGTTCCTTCCTGTGGACACATATCAAGTATATTGTCTGGGTGGTGTCACTGATTTTGCTGGTTGCGGGCGTGTATCATTACACTCCCTACGCGATAACGTGTCTCGCCTGGAGGTTGTTTCAAATCTTCAACATCGTTTTCGGATTTTTCATCCTAACATGCAACGTCTTTACGGTAATTTGTCTCATATTAGAGTTTTTCATATCACTCATTTACGGCAACTGGGTTGTATTGTAAATTTCAAGAGATTACATTATTTATACAATTATGTATGCGTTCTTTATTTGACATTATATACAGCACACAAACATTGAATTAACATTTTAGGAATGTTGACTTATAATAATTGCTGGATTGAGTAAGTTAATATTTTTTTTAACTTAATTAAGTTAAAGTTAAAGTTAATGGTTTATCAAATTAATTTAGTTATGTTAAAAGTTAGAGGTACAATAATCTATAGTTAAAAATTAAATTGAAATTAAATTAACTTAAATTAAAAATTAATTTTAAAAAGCTCTATCCGAGGGGGAATTCACAACCCAAAATTTTGTACACCAATGCCGATTTTTGGCATTGCTGTAAAACACTGCCGACAATGCTTATTGTTAGTCAATGCCTACAATGCCGTCAATCCTATATTAAAATTAAGGCAATGCCATGCAATTATGAACACTACCGCGTGCCCATTATCATACGCCAATGCCTGCACAAGAATTCTAAAGCTTTCCCGAAGTATTCTACACAATTATACAAAAAACTTCCAAAAATTTTATTTACGAACTGTATCTATACATTTTAATGTAATTGCACATTATTATGTGCTGTCTTATGCATATAACTTCAAACAATGGAACACTAAAAATAATAATAAAAATAATTAAAATAATGACCTTGATATTGTATTTGTTTGTAATCAAAATAAATTTTAAACATTCTTCTTTAAAAATTCTATACATTTTACTGTAATTGCACATTATTATGTGATGTCTTATGCATAGGTATACCTAACTTCAAACAATAGAATACTAAAAATAACAATGTCTGTTAAGTTAGCACCCCCACCACAAAAAATCGAAACGCCACTTATGCCAAAATTAAGTGCTTTTTATGTGCTAATTATGTACCCTATTTGAAATTTTTGTGCTCGAGCGGTTTAGCAGGAAAATGAGATTGAAGGTGGGGGTGCCAGCTTAACGTTAAGCCAGCACCAACTCATATAAATAATTAATAAAATAAAATAATAAATACACTAGAATTAAGTGCTTTTTATGTGCTTTCCAACGATATATAAATAAATGTTCGTACTCAATCTCTTCGACCAGAAAATCGTCCCGAAAGTACGAATACACATTAACGGTACAAGAGTAAAGTACGAGAAAGAAAGCAATTCTGAAACTGATTATAGGCTTAAAATATTCTCCTATTTATGTGCTTTCGAAATATGCAAGACCAGATTTTTGTGCTCAACCACGTGATCGAAAAACCGACCCTGAAGTGAGCACACCACCGTTCAGGTACAAGAGTAAACTACCAGAAAGAAAGCAATTATGAAATTGATTATAGGCTTAAAATATTCTTTTATTTATGTACTTTCGGAATATGCAAGAAAAAATTTTTGTGCTCAACCCCATGATCGAAAAACCGACTCTGAAGTGAGCTCACCACTCCCCAACCACTGACGACAATGCCGTCAATATTATAGGTCACTGCTTACTTTTTTCGGCAGTCCACTGCCGAAATTTTGTACACCAATGCCGGCTGTGAATTTCCCTTCGGCTCTATCTATTCATATCAAATTAGAAATTTATAAGTTTTTAAAGTTTGATTACTACTTGAAACAATTATGATATGCATCATCAAATTTAATATTTTATTTCTTCTAAATTAAGTTTATGTGAAATAACAAAAAAATATTTGTTATGCGAGAATATATTTTTTTATAATTTTTTTCTTTTACATAGATAAATGTTTAATTTAGGAAAAAGTTATGAATTAAAATTTATGTGTTTCAAAAATAATAACTATAATTAAAGTTAAAAATTAAATTAAATTAAAAGTGAACTATTCAGCTTTATTAAATTTTTAACTACTTATTATCCAGTAACATTGCAAATACTGAACGTTTCAAAATAGAGATTTAATATTAGAAAGACAATACAGAACCATCTAATGTTCCTTGAATTAATATCTATTGAATATCTTGTGGACATTGCAAATTAACATTTAAAAACATTATTCAATATTCATTCAATATTTATTCAATGCGTATGCAATAATATATATATATATATATATATATATATATATATACTCGTATATATATATATGTTATGTACATATTTATATTTATGTCGAGGGGAAATTCACAGCCGGCATTGGTGTACTAAATTTCGGCAGTGGACTGCCGAAAAAAGTAAGCAGTGACCTATAATATTGACGGCATTGTCGTCAGTGGTTGGGTAGTGGTGAGCTCACTTCAGAGTCGGTTTTTCGATCATGGGGTTGAGCACAAAAATTTTTGAATACTTCGGGAAAGCTTTAGAATTCTTGTGCAGGCATTGGCGTATGATAATGGGCACGCGGTAGTGTTCATAATTGCATGGCATTGCCTTAATTTTAATATAGGATTGACGGCATTGTAGGCATTGACTAACAATAAGCATTGTCGGCAGTGTACAAAAATGTCGGCAGTGTTTTACAGCAATGCCAAAAATCGGCATTGGTGTACAAATTTGGGTTGTGAATTCCCCCTCGATTTATGTTAAAATTAAATAAAATTTTTTTTACATTGTTGGAAAAAATTTAAATTTAAAAATATTAATTGTCATTATTTAAAATTAGTTCTTTTGCTTTTCTAAATTGTATTATGTGTGTGTACGAGCGTATATGCATAAAATACATTTTATGCGTATACGCTTGTACATACACATAATACAAAGAAAGTCTAGTTATTTAAAAATCCAATTTTAAATAATAAAAATTAATATTATTTTTTAAATTTAGATTCTTTTTTTGATATTTGTACGTTTATTACAGTCTATTTAATTTTTATGATAATGTAAAAAAATTACAATTTTAAATCTACAAAATTAATAAGAATCTTTAGTCAAGAATAGGAATTAAAATTTGTAATGTGATTGATAAAGACTAAGTAAAGTCGAAACTTGTCTCTCTGGATACTGTATTATTGTTAGTGGATACTTTAATAATGGTTAAATTAATATAAAAAATATAGTAAATTATGAAATAATACCTTTAATTTTTCTCGTCTTTGGTTTGTTCGGAAGTTATTCAGAATTTTTTATTTTTATGTAATTAAGATTGGTTTTATTAAAAAATTAAATTTGCATAATATTTTCTATTAAAAATTCTATTTTTTAATTACATCACATTATTACATTTTAAATAGATAATATGACACCAATAACATAAAATGATTAAATATTGACTTCAAACAATTGATAATATGCTGCTTGAGAAATCACCTCTGGACCCCCCACCAGCGAAAATCAAGTTCGCACTAGGTCAAAAATTTAGTGCTATTTATGTGCTAATTTGTTACCCTAGTCCGGATTTTTTTGCTCAAGCCGTTTAACAACATTTAAAAAAAAGGGGGGGGTGCAGCTTAATGGCAAGCTGGACCCGCCCATAAAAAATATATATATATACAGTAGCCCCTAGGCAAAAACAACTACGCTAGAATTTGTTGCTAATTTGTTGCTCTCATATAGGGCCAAAATAAATATAAAATTGTTTCATAAATATCATTATGCGTGGAGTTAGCCGCGCTCTATCATCCGTCACCTTATCTCTAAATAATTTGCTGCTTGCATAGTATTATACTAAATGATAATCAGAAATCCTACTACTAAAATAAATGCAACATCGGAATTAGTAGCTAATTATAACTTGTAAAAAAAATATTTGTTTATGCGATGCGCGTGCTTTCCACGCACAAAGTATCATTTTCAACGAATTGAAGCGAGCAAAAAAATCGAAATCATATACTAAATGATCGTTAGACATCCTACTACTAAAAGAAATAGGTTTTGGATTTAGTTACTAATTGTAACTTGTAAAAAAAATATTTGTTTATGCGAGGCGCGTGCTTTCCACGCACAAAGTAATTATTTTTAACGAATTGAAGCGAGCAAAAAATCAAAATCATATACTAAATGATCGTTAAACATCCTACTACTAAAAGAAATAAGTTTTGGATTTAGTTGCTAATTGTAACTTGTAAAAAAAGTGTTTGTTTATGCATTGTCAATTGATCTAGATAGATCGGAAAAGTCGGGTAAAGGTAAACAAATCATAAACATTAAAAAAAAATAAAACAGGTGACGGCGTGGCGCGCCGGGCCCTATGCTACGTGGCAACGTACGACACGACGCGACAAGTCGCCGCGCAATACGGAACAATAGGGACGCAAATAACAAAAAAAATAAAGTAAATAAGCCGTGCCCTGACCACATCTGCGAAGACTCCTTAAATAGTGTTAGTACCGTATTCACAAATAAAATTTACTGACAAGTTTGCGATGATTATTACAACACGAAGCACGCATTACACAGATAACTAAATTATCACTAACAATTTCCAGTTAGCAACAATTCAAGAAATTACACATTTAATAGTACGATATCTAAGGAACATTTTCATACAATATTTATGGGAGGCTCAATTTTGTTAATGATTGATACAGCGTGGCGAACATTCTTGGCACATAAAAGAATATTTTTTTTACAGGTTATAATTAGCAACAAAATCAAAAACGTATTATTTTAGTAGTAAAATGTCTAACGATCATTTAGTATATGATTTTGATTTTTTTGCTCGCTTCAATTCGTTGAAAATAATTACTTTGTGCGTGGAAAGCACGCGCATCGCATAAACAAAAATTTTATTTACACGTTATAATTAGCAACTAATTCCGATGTTGCATTTATTTTACTAGTAGGATTTCTGATTATCATTTAGTATAATACTATGCAAGCAGCAAATTATTTAGAGATAAGGTGACGGATGATAGAGCGCGGCGCGCTAGCTCCACGCATAATGATATTTATGAAACAATTTTATATTTATTTTGGTCCTATGTGAGAGCAACAAATTAGCAACAAATTCTAGCGTAGTTGTTTTTGCCTAGGGGCTACTGTATATATATATTTTTTTTATGGGGGGGTCCAGCTTGCCAGCTTAAGCTGCACCCCCCCCCCCCATTTTTTTAAAATGTTGCTAAACAGTTTGAGCAAAAAAATCCGGACTAGGGTAACAAATTAGCACATAAATAGCATTAAATTTTTGACCTAGTGCGAACTTGATTTTCGCTGGTGGGGGGTCCAGCTTAATAGAGGTTGAGAAATCATACAAATTAATATATTTTTTAAATTTTATATGCCTAAAAATTAATTTTTTACTTAATAAAATATATATATTATTTCTTTTCAATTTTTAAAAGATAATTTGTTCAATGTTATTTCAACGTAGCAACAACATTAACAATTAATGAAAAAAAATTAATACAGATTCAACATTAAAAAGTATTTAGATATGGGGAAGAAAGTTTACATGAATCTTTTAAATGTAGATAATACAAACAATGTAAATTATTATAAAATAGACAATTATTATAAATTTACAATAATGAAAATTGAAGAACTGAATATCATTCTCATTGTTTTTGATGAAATCTGAATGATTTCACAGGCACATAAGAAAAAAGTATTATGTCTGAGAGACTGCACCTACCTATGTTTCTCTATGTATTTTGACGTCTTGAAATCGAATTTGACTTCAGAATTGCTTCATCAGGTCAGGATTTTTTTTACCGGGCTGAATAGTGTGTAATTTTAAGGAACATTTAGCAATTTTTTGAGTAAAAAAAATTTTGATTTGATGGAACAATTCTGAGGTCATATTCGGTTTCAGAGCCTCAAAATACATAGGAATACATATTAGATTTAATCTTTCGGACATGACATTTTTATTGTATGTGGCTGTGTATAGCACCGAATATAATCTCAGAATTGCGCCATCAGATCAAAATTTTTTTTACCGGGGTGAATAGTGTAATTTTAAGGAATATTTGGCAATTTTTTGAGTGCAAAAAAAATCCTGACCTGATGGAGCAATTCTGGGGTCATATTTGGTTTCAGAGCGTCAAAATACATAGGTGAAATTTTTCGGATATGACACTTTTTTGTGTGTGCCTGTGTTATTATTTACATAGACATGGAGAATAATTCTATGACGAGAAGAACTTTTAACCCGTTGAGGTCACTAGGGGTCCAAAAGATCCTACGCTAACTATTAAGGGTACAAAGACCATTCAAAATCGAACAACCTTCTATGAAACTAATTTTTATCTGAAACTATACTATCTTGAGAATACATCCCTAAATTTTTCTTGAATTTTCTAATGAATTAAAAATTTTATGAATATTTTTATAAAAAGTCAAATTTTGTAGTTTTTTTTATTTGAATTTTTTTATTATGTTAAATTTATCTGAAAGTATACTATCTTAAGAATACGCACGTCCTATAAGTTAGCAGAACAAAGTGAGCAGAATCAATTCAAACTTATTTTTTTATTTGTTGCTTATTTGTTGCTAAAAAGTTGCCAAAGAAAAAATTTTTTGCTTTATTAATTTTTTTTTTAAATAATGTTCCGCTAAAAGAAGTTTAAGTTAGCGGGACAATACCCTTATATCGCAAAAATCATGTATGTGAAGTTAGCATATCAATTGTCAGCATATAAAAAAAAAGTGGAGTTTTCTTTGCATACAACCGAGTTCTATAGTTCCTGATAAGTTATAACAATAGTTCTGGTCATTTAGCATAAATAAACGGAAGTTGAGTAATGATATGCTAACTTCGCGCGAAGTCAGCATATCATATAATATTTTCAAAATTTAAACCAATGAATTTTATAGTTTTTGACGAGTTCTATAGTTCTAAAACATAGTTCTGACCATTAACTATCTCTAAATAATTAATAACAATTATTATCAGCATATCGCCCGTGCTAGAGTGATATGCTATGCTCCTGCGACAAGTTCTCGGCTTGTTCAAGATTTTAAACATTAGTTCTAAATCTTCTGACGATATTTCCGTACAGTTCTGACAATTAATAATCTCCAAATAATTATTAATAATTATTATCAGCATATCGCTCGTGCTAAAGTGATATGCTATGCAGAAACGACAAGTTCTCGGCTCGTTCGAGATTTTAAACAATAGTTCTAAATCCCCTGACGATAGTTCCGTACAGTTCTGACAATTAACAATCTCCAAATAATTATTAATAATTATTATCAGCATATCGCCCGTGCTAGAGTGATATGCTATGCTCCTGCGACAAGTTCTCGGCTCGTTCAAGATTTTAAACATTAGTTCTAAATCTCCTGACGATAGTTCCGTACAGTTCTGACAATTAACAATCTCCAAATAATTATTAATAATTATTATCAGCATATCGCTCGTGCTAAAGTGATGTGCTATGCAGAAGCGACAAGTTCTCGGCTCGTTCGAGATTTTAAACAATAGTTCTAAGTGTAGCTCTGGGCCCTGGGAACTACACCTACCGACCATCTAAGGTTATTTTATCAATATAAATCAATTGTTTCACGTATTTCTTTAGCATGTTTGGTATTGCTGGATTGCTAAAGGTTTCCTGTGAGTAATAAAATAAGTTTTAGAATGATATTTTAAATAAATAATTTGTTGTCAATAAATATATATCAAAAAATTGTGGTTTTTTTAGATTAAATTTATTTGTATAAAATGTTGCCCTATAATCTATACCTCAAAATCTCTATCTAGGGATTTTTGAGGTCGCTGACGAATCCGATGTAAAAAATTCAAAATTCAAAATGGTTGATCCAATAATATTGGAGGACAAAATTATTAAAATTAACTGGATTTGCTTGAAATTTGCTATTTAGGGGTTTTCCAAATCGTTGATTATTAATCTGATGTTAAAAATTTTAAATTTAAATTCAAAATGGCGAAAATGATACGGTAGACAAAATTATCAAAATTAACTGGATTTTGCTTGAAATTTGCTAAGAAGTATTTAGGGGTTTTTGAGCTGATTACGAATTTGATATTAAAAATTCACATTTAAAAATGGCTGATACAATATGACGGACAAAATTATTAAAATCGATGGAATTTGCTTAAACTTGTTATCCAGTCAGAAATAGTTCTTCGAAATGATGTCGAAAATCCAAGTTGAAAATTTTCGAAATTTTTATTAATTTCGATGAATTCTTGACTTCAATTTTGAGTAATTTTTGATTTTATTTGACATCGAAACGATATCGCTTCGAGGAGCTATTTTGATATTTTCCGAGAACATCCCGTCAAACACGAAAAAATAATTAATTTTTTCTTTTTAAAGAATTGTTTCTGACTAGGTAAAATAATTGAAAAATCGAGATTGTTTCGATATTGGTTCGAGTTAGGATTATTGTTAAAGGTATTTTTTGGTGTATTTAAGATAATAACACTTATTTTGATTAAATTTATTTTTTCAAAAATTGCTTTATTTTTATCGCTTTATTAAAAAACGATTATTTGATTAAAATTATCTAATCGGAGTACATATGCTTTGGTTAATTTGATCAAACACAGAAAGTATTTCATGCTGCAATAATTCTATTTCAAAATAAACATTGGAAGGAAAATATATAGTTTATAAACGTATGTAATAACTTTGGTATACAAAAAAGATAAAACTAGAAAAATCAGTTTCAGAAGAAAGACATCATTAGCTCTATTACTGATAAAAATTTTTCTGAGACATACTTTTTATACGAATTACAGAACATTTTTCAAAAATATTAAGTAATTAAGTTTTTTCTTTAAATTTTTCATGTATGCATAAATTCTGAAATATTCTAATATTTTATAAAAAAACTAAGAAATTTTCTAAAAACTATAAAATATTACAGAAATTTTGAAAAATTTTGGAAATGACTAAAAAATATCTAAAAATTTTGAAAATTATATTTAAAAATTTGAGATAAATTTATATACTCTGATGAAAACTTTTCTTGGAATTTTTCTGATTTTCTGTATAACATATTTTTTAGAATAGTTCTCAAATTTTTTAATGTAAACTTGGAATATTTAAAAATACACGTATACAGGGTGATTCAAAACGGATGGGTTCCAATAGCGCACGGTGCGATAGCCTACTAACTAATCATCTTGACTTATCTAACCCAACCTACGGAAAATCACTAGGTATCGGCCGTTGTGAGTGGCTTGTGTGCTATCGGGATGTGCGCTATCGGGACCCGCCGATTCAGAACGACCCATGTGTCCTTTTAAAGACGTGTTTTTGGATAAATCCTGAGACGATTTTTCCTGTACGAAAATTTTATCCGACTTTTACTTTTTGAATAATAAGACGATAAACTTAGCGAATAACGGGCTGTGTACACATGGTAGACAAAGGCGGCGCAACTCATCGTCCGACACGGGTAAGCGCCCGCGTTTGTGCAACCATTTTGTGCAACAATATATGTGTAGTAATATTAAGTTGAAAATAAAGCATTTTAGGATATACAATGTTTATTGAATCTTTTCTTCTTAAAATAATCTAAGAAATATTCTCTTCAAATTCTTATGTTTATTTAAAAATCACTATATGTTATATTATTTCTGTTTAATTTTTAATAGATAATAATTTGTTTATTGTTGTTTTGACGCTGTAGCAATATTATCAACCAATACAGATTTAAAAAATATTGAAAAAATATTTACAAGTTAACATTCAATATTACTTACGTCTCAAAACAATGTTTTTTCAATGTTCTATGCTGTATAAGATGTATTGGTCGGTATCCTATGGAAACACCGTGATGCTCGTTTCTTCGAAATTAGATTGTTTAATCGAATTTTGTCTTACAGGTTTCTACCATACTCGTTGGTTACTTGACAGCTCTCTATATTTACTGGTCACCGTCAAACTCAGTTCGCTTTCGCTACATGTCCTTCGTAATGTGGTTCATCATCAGCATGTACCTTTCAAGTATGGCGGGCGCTTACCGAGTCTTGGTCTTTGCTGCTCTGCAAATCCTGTGTGTGATAGGATTTATTTACGAGGTGGTACTCATTATGGATGCTCACGAATTGAACGGTAGACACCTGACATTCTCACAAGCAGCGCGTTTCGCTTTAACGAATGACTTTGCACCAAGCCCAGAAGAAGATAAGTCAGCTTCGTCGGAAGGCGATGAGCGGACGAACGACTGTATTCCTGAGGGAAAGAGCGTGGATACGCCGATTCGATCTCGCGGAGAAGCAGGAAGATCGGCATCCGCTGCCGACGCGACAGATATTGGGAGAATGCGTAGCGCACCGAAACTCGGCGTGAAGTCAATGTCCTTGGACACGGACGCCAGTCTATCCTCCGCAGCGGGTGGAATCCGTAACGTATATTCTACAACCCGTTCAATGTTACGCGATCGTTATCTGCTTGGCAAAATAAGAGCCGAATTGCGAACGTCTCTTGATATGCAGGATAATGAGGTCGACACTGACAAGTATATGTATGGAGCACTATATGCGTGTGCTAGCATGCTCCTTTGGAAACACAGGATGATCGCGCATGTTTTGGTGATCCCGTTGGCATATTACGTTGTCAAGCAGCTGGGCAGCTATTTCGGCTGCTGGGAAATGATATTCAGACATTATGACTCAACGATACAAACACTCAAGTCGTGGTGCATGGAGCGACATCAGGCGATCATACCCTCTAATATCAGAGGTCTTTATAAAGTAGGCATTATTGTGGACGAAAAACTGAGAAGTGTTTTGAAGAACTCTGTCAATGCAGTAGCAACTACGTCTGTGATACTCGGCTTGATTGTTTTTACTACTTGCGCATCTATTTTCATCACGATACAGGTATACAATCAATACTCGAGTATTTATTTATTTAAACATTGTTTTATTAAGCCCTGTGCATAATAGAGGAATATTAGATATTAGAAATAAGAATTAGAACTTTATAGGGAATTTACTTTAATCAAGTACCCCGAAGCGAGAGGCGATGATGCTTTAATTAAGCATCCCGAAATCACTCACTTTCATTTGCTCTAACCTACTCTAACCCTCTATAAACATATTTCAAAATAGTGCATTTTAGATCCTGAGTTAATTGATGTGAAGCGACAACATTCAATACTGTCAGTATTGACAAAATTTTAGACCGAATATCCCTATATTTTTACTCTATACGCTATAACACTTTGCACCTTTGCAGATACCTAAACAAAATCCATTTTTTCTTTATATTGTTTCTACATATTCCCTTTCCAATTCTCATACTTTCTTTGCCGCTATTATACCTTTTCCACATAACTCCTTTATGTTTTCCCTATACTTTTATTATTTAATATGAAATCTAAATATTTAAACGTTTGTACTTCTTCGATTTCTTCTTTACCAATTTCATTTTTTTTTAATTTTTTCTTTCCTTTTCCTATTAAAAACCAGCATATTTGTTTTGTCCGAACACAGTTTCAATTTCCTGTCTTCCAAAAAGCATTTAAACGTACCAATCATATCCTTTCTTGCCTCTCTATTTTTTGCTATCAACACTATGTCATCCATGTACGTCAACTCCCATCTCCTAATTTTCCCTATTACTACGTCTCCTATTCTTCTATTCCTTCATCTCCTTCAATTCCGCCAAATTAAACAAGACTCATCACACATCCTTGCCTAACGTCTTTTCCTATAGTGAAATTTTCCGTGACTCTTTGGTTCGTTCTTATACTGTCTGTGTTTTTTCATATATTTTCTATCAACTGCTCATTAATACTCATTTTCTTTATTTCACTTTACAGCACCTCCCTATCTACTTTGTCAAAAGGTGTCTTCAAATTTGCAAATAGCATGTACACTTTCCCGTCTTTTCCTCTTTTTCCTTTTTTCCTTTGCATCAGGTGATTTAGGACGAAAATGTTGTCCATTATTGACCTGTTTTTTCAAAAGTATGCTTGGCTTACCAGAACCAAGCCACACTCTTCAACTTCCTGCTCCAGTCTATTTCTTATAATTTCCGCATAAATCTTGTACGCCAAACAGAATAGACATACCTCCGTTTACTAACTTTTTCTCTTTTGCGTCTCTTATATAAAGGCATAATTATGCTCATCCTCCAATCACCTGGAATCTCTCTTGTATTCTAAATCTGTTTCATCATCTTCACCAGCCTATTCCATAGTTTCTTCCTTACGTATTTCCATGGTTCCGTCGGTATTTCATCTATTTCTGTTGCTTTCTTGATCTTCATTTTCTTCAATGCCCTCTTTACTTCTGCTTCTTCTATTTCCTCTTCTAGCTGTACTTCTTCCAACCTATCCCTCCTCTCTATCGGTTTTATCTCCGAATCGTTAAGCAGGTCCATAAAGTATTTCTTCCATTCTTCTTTTTCTATTTTGTTATCCATACTCTACTCCCTCCCCTTTTTCTTCACTCCCTTTCATATCTTTCTTCCCCTTCCCGACTTATCTGAAATTTTATCTCTCCTCTTCCTTATTACTTTTTATTATTTTCCCTTCTTTTTTCCTCCTTCCTTTCGTCCTCCCTCTTTATTTCTTCCCACGGTCTCAAAATGTCTTCAATTCTTACTCTACCAAAACCTATTTTTACCTATACCCCTTTCTCTTTCTGTTCCTTTCCCCATCTTCTCCTTCCTTAATCTTCTCCTGAATTCTCCTTGCTCCCAGCTCAAATTATTTTCTAAAAATATCTTTTCTCATTTTAGTTTCGACTTATTCATCATTATTTCTCTCTTCTTTTCCTCATTATCAAGTTTTATTACACTTACTTCGACTTAACCTACCACTTATTATTCTACATTCTATCTCTACTATCTTCTCCTTGTTTAATTCTTCTACCCACTTCCTACTCCCCAGTTTATCGTTTTTCAATTCTTTGGATAGTCGAATGCCTTTTAATGTATTGTTATTTTTCCTTTCCTCCCTGTCTCTCTCTGCTATCTACTTTTTCAGTCTTTCTATCATTTAGTCCACTCTCACTACCTTTCGATGTTAAGCTTGTTCTATTACTCTTAATATGCTTCTTTTATCCTGATCTCCTGTTTCCTCATTTATCATACCCTCCTCTATACCTTTCTTCCTCTTGCTTTCTAATTCTACTATCTTTTCCTTCAACTTATCTATCTTTTATTCTTACCTTAAATCCATCTATCTCTTCCCTATATACATTTCTATCCTTCTTTAAAATTTTCAATTTTCACATTATACATTTCATCAAGTCTTTCCATTCACTCTTTTCTATGTCTTCAGATAGCCTGAATATTACCTTCTTTCCGCTTTCCTTACCCTTCTTGGTTCATTTCATCTGCTTTCCTACCTTACCGGCCTTCTCGCTTTTCTTGCCACCTCTTTGCCCAGCTTATACTACTTTCCTATTCCTTAATCCTTTATCTCCGCAAATTCTTATCGCTTACCTTCTCCAATTCACCTTCTTTTCTACCTCTCCACTTCTCTTTCTCACGCCTTCTTACTTTTACGCTTTTTCTATTATCAGAGTTTTGCACTCTTTCACATACCCGCCTGCTACATGCAACCGCTCTTTTTTACTCCGCCTAACCATGTCTTAGGATGCGAAGCAGTTTTCAGCAACTGTTTCAAAAACTGAGGAACGCTCGTGATTGGTTCTGCTCTCGTTCTGCGTTACACTATTCCGCTCCATGGGTTTGCACCCTTACTGCCCTTATTATAATATCAAGTTTATTTAAATTTTATAAAAATTTTATAAAAATTTTTCTATTGGTCCTTACTTACAATTAGTTCCATCTGTTTATTAGGTTTACGCGGAGGGTTTACATCTCATTCAAGTAACAGGTGAAATATTGAATTCCACTTTTATGAATAATCCTGATATTGATTGGGTTCCGGAAAAATGGGAAGAATCTGTTAACAGTGTTTTAGATAATGCGTACACGTATGGACGAAGCGCTATATCAGATGGAGTAAGATTTACTTTGTTTACTTTTGTATTTTCACATGTGCGAATGTTAAATTTCCTTATCTAGCGTACTCAATTTAGATTCGAGGTCTCGTGAAAGATCTTGAACCAGTGAAAGCGGAGCAGATGGAGAAGAAAGTCTTGGAACTTTGGGATCGTCTCTATCAAGCATGGATGATGTCAAATATGGATTCAGATCACATAGGTCCTACTGTAGATTCTATGTCTGCGTACTCTGCTTGGGAGAATCTCAAAGAGAGCTTTGGAAAGACACCTCTACGTAAATATTTTACCTCAAAATTTTTATGAAATTTAGCATTATTTGTTACGTTACGCTTTTGATTCGCTTTTTTCCCATGTAAAATTATGTTAATTGAATGGTTTCTTTCAAAAATCAAACAAATAAAAGTTAAATTTTTTGGAAACAAAAAATCTCTTACCTTCAAAATAGTTTATTGCGTAAATATAATTTTTCTCTGTAATAGATATCATATGATAGATAAGATTAAAATTGAAGGCTTTAATTAACGCTAACTCCCACACATATTTTTGGTTACTTTCCTCTCTATACCTATGAGTTTGTGGAACCTTGTAACTTTGACATGCTATATCTCTGAATTAAAAGCAAATTTTTTAGTTTATAATCAGAATCCGGTTCTTGGTGGCATTTTCTCCTACTCCGCGCGCCGCGAAAAGCAGGATGTGAATCTCAAATTTTGTACACAACATCCAGCGCGGCTCTCTAGCTCATTAATTTTCGTTAAATTTCATTATTTGAACAATGATAGATAAAAGCTAGTAATAAATAAATATATAATATTATTGTAATAATTAGTTTTCAAATTATATTATAAAGAAGTGATAGCAATGTAAAAATAATCGCATAGGTCCGTTAGATTTATGTGTGGGGAGCTACAGTTAATATTTTGAGGACTCATTTAAATAATAAAATTTCTCTGGACTTATTTGGTTTCTGCGAAAATTTTACACATTTACTACTTATTTATCCCACATATCTTTATTTACATTTGTTTACATTTGTTTATAACATTTACAATAATAAACGAAAGAAATATGAAAAAGTAATATTATTTAAAGTCTAAAGTAATAATTTTTAAATTTATTTACAAAATTTTACAAATAAAACATTTTTTTATATAAAAAACAAAAAACAAAAATTAGAAGGACTCCCGAGATTAAACAAATTAATAACAGACGGTTAATGAGAGTCAAAACGCTGTTGTTGGTGCTCGTCAGTAATTCCATGTTTATTAACCAGCTACCATTAGAAAGGTCCAAATATCTTTTTATATATTTTTGTATAAATACGATATAAATATGATAATTTTTGTCTGGATATATAATAGATATAAGAACAAAATTTTAAGTTTTAATTAGTATTTTGAAGATCTCATTAAGAAAACAATATCACTGAACTGTTTTCTTTTTGCGGAAATTTTATATTTACTATTTATAATATATTTTTTTGTTTGAGTCTTGTTAGATCAAAATTATTTACGATGTGACACTACTAATAATAATTTGACTATATCTATATTTAAAAAAACGTATTAGTTTGGTTTTTGTGAGAAGCCTTATAATTCTACAATTCTAGTGATCATTTTGTACATAATATAACAGTGAAACGCTATCCCTTTTTTTTTAGATTTATTCAATATGACTAGTATACAAAATTTTGCCAAAGAAAATATTGGCATTTTGATGTCAGTACTTGATTCCGTTTGGAGCATCGTCAAAGGCAATATGTCTGTGATATTAACAGTTTTCACGGAATTGTTCTATATTGTACTTATGAGTGGATCAGCGGTACTCAATTTTGTACTCAGCACGGTATGCAAGATATTCCTAAAACGTTTTATAGAAAAGAAAAAAACATCAAATGTAACAATTTGCTATTTCAGGTTGTGTTCTTTACAACTTTATTTTACTTGCTCAGTTCCAGCGGTAGAACTTATAAACCCATCGAATTGACAACAATGTTTAGTCCTATTAGTTGTCACAGGTAATTATCTAACATCTGAAATTTTATTTGTATGTTTTCTTTTTATGTAACATTTTAGATTTTATAGAAATATTTTTTTTTAACAAGCACGCTGCATGTAGAAGGGTAAGTTAATTTTCATATAATGATTGAGTTAAGAAGCCTTTCTTCTTTTGACGCGAGGAAACAAAGCTGTTTTTATGTGTTTTATTGTTGAAACAATTACTCGATTTCAATTTTTTACGTTTATTTTATCTATTTTCAGTAATGTGTAAAATAAGAATTGTGAAAATATATTAAATTGTTTAAAAAATATAAAATAATGACAAAGATTTCTGAAAAAACTGTGCACGATAGCTCCAAATAGCTTGTGATTAATTATTATTTTTTATTTATTTTGGCGTCTTTATATATGTCTACCTTTTCTTTGGTAACAAAGGGGAAATCTAAACCCCGGACTGGCTAAACATATGTGTCGGATTCACCACTGACGGAGTGTTCGGCGCTAACGAGCTGCATGGATCCGTCTAGCGACTCCCATTGACCAAAACCCCTCGGACCCACCTCAGTCGGGAGAGGGCTGGATGATGACAGACATCGACTTCACGCTCGCTCTCGTGCTTGGAGCGTAACTCCTTGATGTAGCCAACTTTTCAAGTTAGGGGACGAGCTTAAAGGGATCCAGCCGAAATATGTCAGCTATCAAGGGCCTTCATTTATCCCCACAGGGCAACGGTTATATCTGATCCCTTTCACTGGGACAAGTCCTAGTGCTCACACCCGGGAGGTACTTCTATCCGGGCCCAGTTAGAGTGGTAGGACTGCCCACCAATTAGCTTAATAAAAAACTGAAAAATAGGCAGAGCCAGGCACTCAAGTACCGTATCGTTCCTGAACTACAGTTCACAAGGTCCATCCAAACCCGTGAACTATTGACCCATATAATCAGGCGAGCTGTTGGGCGACAATACCTCGAAGACATATCTAACAAATGTATTCGAATTCACGCTTCTCGTCCTCAGCTAATACTGAGATTGAGAGAGCTATGAGTTCACCCGATTGATCATAACGCAGATCTCGCATACGCCAGCAATCATTGAGCTATTGCTCTCCTGACCAGCGTTGCTGGTCCATCACACCTTAACTGGAGAATTCCTCTCTAGTGAGGAACTTTTTAGGTCGGCTATATATACCTCATCCATCCATTTTTGCTGCAATTGCTCTGCTAATGACTAACGCCTCCCCAATTGAAGCAACAGCAACTCCGATTTACAAAATCCGGGCATCGCTGCTGCACATTAGGGCCAGGCACTTGGGCACTTTTTCAGGAGCTCCACACGAGCTAGTGTTCAGTCTATTTGCATCTTTTCATCCAGGGTGAGTTTAACTCCCATAGCTGCAGTGCGCTGCACGATAACAGCACCCACGCCACGGTAGAAAAAAACCTTCTTTGCTTACTTTAATTTTGGTGCTGCGAAGCATCTTGATGAAGCGGCGACAATAATTGTCATCTCAGGGATTGACTCGTTGAACTCGGCTATGCGTAGTGTATACACCAGCGGCAATTTCTTTGCCTGGACGACTTCCAGAAGGATGCTCTTATTCATGGCTCTGTGGAGATACAGGTCAGGCATTCCACATCCAACTGTGGGAACGCGCCTCGTTTGTTCTCCTCATTACTTCCGTATAGAACAGCGCATCCCTAAAGATGATGATTGAGACCATCGACGTCCGAGGAATGTGCTTCCTCAACTCTTTCGCAGAGAGATCAGGCTTTTTTTGCCCGATATTTCCTACGTTAACCTCTTTAGAAGAGGAAGAAGAGGCGCTAACAATAGCTGACTTTTTCCCCTTCTTTTTCTTCTTTAGGTTATCATCAGTTTTCTAGTCGAAACTTGTTGGCCCCGAAGGAACAATAAATTTAAAGCCAGAAACGTCCTCTTATTTACAATGTTAGCGAAGGTTAGCACTCACGAACACAGGATCGACCCAAACTGACCCACACTGAGATACCACTACGGTTGAAGAGGCCCTGAGTAGGCATCGCTCCTCTTCTTTCGCCTCTACCTTTTCAGCCTTGGACCAGCTGAAACATATACTGCTCTAACCGGCCGAGCCTCATGTTAAAGAACTTTATGGCCGCCATAAAGTGTGATGTCCTTTCTGATATTAGAGGAGTGAGCCTGATTCCGTTTGATCCTTGTTAGCCACGCATCTGCCATCGTAACCAAGTCGGCGGACGTGGCGCGCTCAATTGCCTCCAACTAGTGGTCACGCCGTTAATCGGGAGTGAATATTGTCGACGAGATTCCAATGCGCGGACGCGGCGCATGTCCTCTTTCTTGTCCGATGTCTACAATTCTATAAGTTAGGGCGAAGTCGTTTCACCCTAAACCACGCCATTAGGATCTCAACGATCCTGTTCTCAGTGTTGAAACTTCCGACAAAGGGGACGGGGATCTGAAGAGGTTTTGACCCATTTAATCGAGGTTGACCTCGGGCCCACTTCCTATGAATTTCAGCTGGGGCGAGGCAGAAATCGCCCGGAAGTTTGATTTTCATCTCTTTCCGGTTTTCAGTGTTGTTCGGCTGCATGAAATGCTAGACATCGACGGATGACTCGGCCCGGGGAACCTCATTATTGTTGACATCGTCACCACCGATTCCACCCCCTATCCTTAATGTAAGCGTCTCCGTACTCGCTGAGCCAGAATTCACGCAATAAGGAGTTAAAACCAATTTTCCCTGAATGCGAAACTTCTCCAGAGACCACTAGTATTGGACAATTACTCTCAAGGAGGAACTCATGTGAACATCAGCTCGTGTAAAATCCGGGTGCATGCGGTTAAGCACATACCTGAGGATAATCTATGAGCGGCACGCGGATCACAAAGGGCTACGGTAAGAGTGACCGGACATCCAAATCCAAGAAGCCACACAAATATGTTATTCTAACGCACCGCCTCGGAGATCCCAATTACATTTATGAACGATGCAGCAAGACATCGATATGCGCTGTTTCTAGGCTCGTAAACAGTCAAGTATCAATGAACACAGACAAGCTGTGATCATTGACAACATGTGGGATTTAACGGTGGCGACGATCTGCGTGTCAATCCGGCAGAGAGCACCCGATCATCCCCGCACACGCATAAACAATGAACGTGGATACATCAAGAAGGCTTCTAGGAGCGCGATACGCAGGCTTAGAGCCATACCATCAATTTCTTATAGAGGTTGTCTTCTCACGGCCCAGACAATGAAGCCAAGGTCCCCGATTCCCTTCCGAAGAAGAGAATTACGGTGTAGTGGCTCAAGCATTTCGGATTTGCTAATACTCTTATCTGGAGGCTCCAGAAGCTTTAAATCCTTGAGTATATGTCTATCTAAGACATGAATTTTTTAAATTTATGAAATTTTAAAAACAAATATTTTTTATTGCGATAAAAAGATTAATAAATTTAAATAAAAATACACAATTCTAACTTTGAACATTTTGCCAATTTTTAAGTTTTCCGTAAAATCCAAAGTTTTTATGCCTCATCTTAATAAATAAAGTAAAATTTTAATTTTTTATTTCAGATTTTATCCTGAGTATCATTATTATATTCATAGCTTTTTTTTTAAAGCGCTTGTCATTATTTTTTAGACAAATTTATAGTTTTTAATAATTCTTATTTTCCATATTGTTGAAGATACATAGAATAAACGTATAAAACTTGAAATCGATCCATCATGTAATTAAAAAAAATTATAAAGATAGTATTCTTTTCACACATCAAAATCGAAAAAATGCCTTAATATTTACTTGAACATTATTAATGTGAAACTACATGATATCGCGAAAAAATTCAAAACAATTTGATTTTGTCCAGGTTTGCTGTGGCACTACAAGAAGCGGTAATCGGAGTATTTGCGGCCACCTTTAAACTCGCTTCCTTCTTTGGCATGTGGACATGGTTCATACATAATTTATTCCAAGTGAAGATTGTCTATCTACCATCGGCTCTTGCGACGATGTTGGGAGCAGTTCCTTTCTTAGACGCATACTTTGCCTGCATTCCGGCTACCATAGAACTTTGGTTCACTCGTGGATCGATGACCGCTATCACTTTTTTTCTCTTCCATTTTCTCCCGTGTAACATAGTAGTGACGGAATTTTATAAGGAGATTAAAGGGTAAAATTTTGCTTTATAACTTGTTAAGGAGGTATAATGCTCTTAGATTGTATTTATTTTAGCGCTCACAATATTTGCATTTTATCCTTGTTTATCAAATATTTAAAAAAGACAAGTGCTGTAAGCGCTAAAGCAAACACAGCTTTAAACGGGTCAAAACAAAACCTAACTTTGCGAATTTTTAATGGAAAAATAGAAAAAAAATTTAGAAGTCGAGTTTATTCCCTTTTAAAAATTCATACTTTTTTTTATTTAACTATGAATATTATTCAAAATAATATAAAATGCTGTTGTTTTTCACGTTTTCCTAAGTATTTTTTTCATATTTAAGGAAAAACGTTATTTACAGTGACTATAGGACACAATAAAAAGCAAAATGCTTAAACTTTATAAAATTAAAATATGGATCGAATATTGGATCTAATATGGGTCTTGATAACCGTTTTTCGAAATGTTGCGTTTAAATAAAATGGCAAAATCAACATAGCAATTTTTATTATAAATTTTGTTAGTTTTTTTATTAAGATATAAAACTAAGCATCATAAAAAAATTCAAGCATTAGTTTTTAATGTCAAAAAAATTGTGTAAAATTGCAAATCGATCAAGTCATTTTCAAAATATAGTGATCATGTTTTGAAAACATGGCTTGAATAGCAACGCTTTTTATATAGCGTAAAATAACATAAGAATCGCAAATAACTAAAAAAATAAGTTCTTAAAAGTTATTTCAAATAATCGTTGTATACGATCTGAAGAGAGACTAATAATTATAAAATAATTCCAATCTGGAGACTTTTGTGGCCGTTGATATCGTTAACCGAGAAGGTTTCCGGATGGATGCCACGTGCGTGTTGGGCACTTTGCCGAAGTTTCGCAAACATTGCAGCTTGCATCATCAGGGCTGAGAGCTCCGATACTGAGCTCTCTTCGGTTGTGGTGGTCCCTATATATCCCCATTGCGCCAGTCGGGAGTGGGGGGAGGGGTTGATTGGCCAGCTAATCAGAGTGTTTTGATTGACCGGCCGGTCAATTAAAAAACCCGGGAGAACAGTATGCCAAATAGTATTTACTTGAAGGCCTTTGTCGCGGTTGTCAGGATGTTTCAAGATTTTCAGATCTTCCCGATATTTTCTGGCGAAGTAGCCTTGTGACGGGGCCAATATGGTAGACTTATCATACTGCACGACATGTCTAGTTTTTATCCAATATTCCGCCAAGGCTGATTGCGAAAAATGGCTGTATTTGGCACACCTTTGATGTTCCTTGATCCGTGTACTGATCTTCCTCCCGATTTCTCTTATGTACACTTTTCCGCAGACGCAAGGTATCTTGTATACACCTGTTGTTTCCAAGCTTGATCTTTGAGCCTTGGGATCCTAGGGAGTAATTGAGCAATTTTCTTCTGGGGTTTGAAGATTACTCTGATGTTGTGCTTACTCAAAATTCTGCCTATGCGCTCTGTTGTACCTTGAAGATACGGAAGGACAGCCGTCATTTTCCTTACTCTTTCTTCATCCAGAGTTTCGGTGTTGTTGGGACTGGAGATCTTGTTCTTCAATTTCTTGGTTCAATGTTCTTGCTGTTATACCCATTCCTAGTCAAGGTCTGATTAAGATGTTGTAACTTCTTATTCAGGAACGTTGATTCAGAAACTGTGAGGGCTCTGTATACCAATGAGCTGATAACTGAATTCTTTTGTGACGGATGGTGATGAGAGGTTGCGTGAAGATACCGTCAGTGTGGGTTGGTTTTTGGTAAACCCGATGGCCTAAAGTACCATCTTCGTTTCTTCGAACCAACACGTCTAGGAAGGGAATTTGGTTCTACCTCCATTGTGAACTTAATGTTTGGATGTTGGGCGTTAAGAAAAGCGAGGAAGGATGTGAGATTTTTTTTGCCGTGGCTCCATGTGTCATCTATGTATCGGAACTACGTGGAAGGTTTGAGGGGTGCGTTATTCAGAATTTTGTTTTCGAGATGTTCCATGAAGATGTTCGCAATAATGAGTGAAACACAGGGGATTCTATTCTTGCACCAGAGGTTTGTTCAAAGAACTTTCCTTGAAACTGGAAGTAGGTCGAGGTTAGGCAATGTTCTATTAGTGGGAAGAGGTTAGCCGGAAGTTTGTCGGACTTTTTGATAATGTCCAACATATCCTGGACCGGGACATTTGTGAACATTGAAACAACATCAAAACTCACCAGGATGTCGTTGGGTTTTGTTTTGATTTTTGTAAATTTTGTTCACAAAATCAATAGAATTTTTGATGTGAGATCCATTGAGATTAGTGAATTTTTGAAGTGGTTTGGTGAGGTAGCGGGCCAACTGGTAGGAGGGTCCCCCGATATTGTTGACGATAGGGCGAAGGGGGACCGATTCTTTATGAATCTTGGGGAGGCCGTAGAATCTGGGAGCCGATAATTCCCGGGGGGTAAGGTATTTAGTAGTTTCGGGAGGGAGACCTTCTTGAGCAGAACGGATGTTTTTCTCTCTATGGTGGATGTCGGGTTTCGTTTCAGTTTTCTATAAACGCTGCAATCCGAGAGCATAGCATTGACCTTATTACAGTAGTCTTCTTTGTCCATTACCACTCCTTTCCTTTATCTGCCGGTAGAATTAGAATGTTATTATTTTGTCTCAAATTCGGGATTGCCAAGCGTTTTTCTCTGCTGATGTTTTGGCTGGATGGTTTAGCCTTGTGGAGGATGTTGACTGCTCCTTGTCTAATGTCGTTGCTTGCTTCGGGTGGGAGGTGGAAAATAGCCGTCTCAATTTGGCTGATAATTTCTTCCGTAGGAATGCTCGTGGGGGTGACGGCGAAATTGTGTCTTTTTGAAAGTACCGACACTCGGGATGGTAGAACAAGAGAACCAAATTCCCTTCCTAGACGTGTTGGTTTGAAGAAACGGAGATGGTACTTTAGGCCATCGGGTTTACCGAAAACCAACCCACACTGACCGGTATCTTCACGCAACCTCCCATGACCATCCGTCACAAAAGAATTCAGTTATCAGCTCATTGGTATACAGAGCCCTCATAGTTTTTGAATGAGGATCTACAACATCTTAATCAGACCTTGACTAGGAATGGGTATAACAGCAAGAACATTGATCAGATAACCAAGAGATTGAAGAACAAGATCTCCAGTCCCAACGACACCGAAACTCTGGATGAAGAAAGAGTAAGTAAAATGACGGCTATCCTTCCGTATCTTCAAGATACAACAGAGCGCATAGGCAGAATTTTGAGTAAGCACAACATCAGAATAATCTTCAAACCCCAGAAAAAAATTGCTCAATTACTCCCTAGAATCCCAAGGATCAAAGATCAAGCCTGGAAACACCAGGTGTGTACAAGATACCTTGCGTTTGCGGAAAAGTGTACATAGGAGAAGTTGGGAGGAAGATCAGTACACGGATCAAGGAACACTAGAGGTGTGCCAAATACAGCCATTTTTCGCAATTAGCCTTGGTGGAACATTGGATAGAGACTGGACATGACGTGCAGTATGATAAGTCTACTATATTGGCCCCGCCACAAGGCTACTTCGCCAGAAAATATCAGGAAAGTCTGGAAATCTTGAAACATCCTGACAACCTCAACCGCGACAAAGGCCTTCAAGTAAATCCTATTTGGCATACCGTCCTCCCGGGTTTTTTAATTGACCGACCGGTTAATCAAAACGCTATGATTGGCTGACCAATCAACCCCCACCCCCGACGGGCGCAATGGGGATATATAAGGACCACCACAACCGAAGGGAGCTTAGTATCGGAGCTCTCAGCCCTGATGATGGAATCTGCAATGTTTGCGAAATGTCGGCAAAGTGCCCAACACGCACGTGGCATCCATCCGGAAAGCCTCTCGGTTAACAATTATAAAATAAATTATCAAAAATTTTTTTAAGATTGTCTGAAGGCTATTTTTTAAAATAAAACTATATAATTTTTTTATCTAAAATTTCTCTAATTCTGCACTTAAAAATATTAGGATAAATGTTTAATTATTATTACACACTTCCATTATAAATTATTAATTTACAATTAGTGCCTTATTTATTATATGATTATTAAAATACCGATGGATGTAAACACGAAATCTTAGCGTTTATGTTAATTTTGTTAATTTATATTTGTTTTTAATGGTTGAAGAGAACTTGGCAAACATTTGTAATTGTTTACAGTATATACATTTAGAAATTAATTAAAGGAAATAATCTTATTCATTGATTGGGCTTTAATTTTATATTATTTGTAAAAAAAAATTATGTGTAATTCCATTTAGAAAAATAGAGTTGACCTTTATGTAACCTTGAAAAATCAATTTTTTTGAAAATTATTTACCTTCTTTCATATCATACAACTTTTATTTGCAACTTTTTTCCATAGTGCTTATTTTTTGTCATTTGCGATTTTCACGTTACGTGAATCATCTGTATAATAATTTAATAAAATTCAATGTTAAATGAAGATTAATGCGATCTTCACAATGGATTAAACATGACTTCTATATCTCTTTCCATTTTTTCACAAAAAATTCATAAAATTATATCTTGTTTAAATGCATATACCTCCTTAATATATATTTTCCACTACGTATTTTTTTTTTCATACATTTTATTTATTTCAGTGGCGGGCATCCTTATCTGACGGGCCTGTCAATAGCAGGTGGAATCTTTTGTTTAGGTGTAGAAGGAGCAATTTTTGGTCCTTTGCTCCTATGTTGTATCATGGTTATTATCAATCTAAGTAGACGTTACCTGCATTCGCCTGAGGAGGAGATACTTTCGACGTATCACGAAAGAACTTCGGAATACGAGTCAAAATAACATTACGATTTTGACAGAAATGAGTACCTCTTGTTAATGATATCAAGAGCTACGGGCTTGGCTCCAGTTTTTACTAAAGATTAAAAGTTTGATATTAAATATCTCACGAAAGTTAGCACTGTGATGGCTGGACTAAACATGCAGTGCAAATACAGACACAAAAGTCATGCTTTTTATACTTTTATGTGATAAGAGAACTAACACAGAAAAATCTCTCAGCTTACGCTTATTAGATGTACAGATATTTATATCGTATAAATAATCAAAGTAATTTATGTTTTTATTTACGTGTTCTTAATACAATTCTTTATTTATGACTTTAATTTTTAAATGACAATAGATTTTCAGTCTTCCTTCTATCGAGAATTGTATAAATACGGATAGTATTGTTATGTACATGTACATTACAATTTAATTGAAAGATTTCCTACCAAACAATTAATTTTCAGAAAACAAAAAATTTCTCATTTTCACACCATTTATTGTGTAAATATTGTGATAATTTTTCTCTAAACATAATAAATAAAAAGAATTTTAATTAATATTCTGAGAACTCATTAAAAAAAAAATTTCTGAACTTGTTTGGTTTTTGAAGGAATTTTATATTTACTATTTATTTTTTTATATTTTACATGTTTTATGACATTAATAATGATAAAGATGACGAAGAAAATTATTTAAAATATAAAGTAATAATTTTTTCACTTTTTATTTATAAAATTTTACAAATTATTCTTAATGAAAATATCCTTTTATATTTTTTTGTATAAATGATAATTTTTCTTTGAATGTAAGATAATAAAAATAAAATTCTAGACTTTGTTTAATATTTTAACGATCCATTAAAAAAAAATAAAAATAAAAATTAACACTTGCCTGCGAAAATTTGCGGATGTAATGAGATTAGATAATTTTTTTATAGATTTTTGCGTATTGAATACATAGAGATATTATATATGGAGTAGAGGAGCCATAAACAGATCTGTGAGTGGAAATGTCCCCCCGTTAGAAAGAGAGAAAAAATAGGACCTATATTCTTGTCTTTGTTATACTAGCGCCATTAAGAGAGAGATAGACTAAAACTCCCATTTTCTGTCTCTTTCTATCAACGGGTCACTTTTGAGGCTGATTGAATACGAATCCATTGTTTAAATTTAGTGACATTTATCATGTCACAATTTTAAGAAAAACGACGTTAAAAAAAGTAACAAATTACGATATTGAAAGCTTTCATGGTGTTATATTACTCGCAACAAATTTTTTAAAATATTTGTTATTGCTACGTGAAAGTATGAACTTTTAGCTTTAAAATGTATTTTATTCTATTTTGTTACAATTTTTCGTTTCCTAGATATAGTTAAAAAGAAAAAATGCTATAGTTGTGCGCTTGTATCAACATGATTGTTTGATATAATGTTTTTAATGAATATATTTCAGACGTATTTGTCAATATTGAATATGAAACCATTAATAGAATTTGGTTATCACATTACGAAAAAAAACATGGTATTAAACAGAACAAGAACATTTATACCAGACTTCACATCCTGCTTAATACTATTTTTTTCTAATTGTGATATGATAGTTATATTCTATTAACGGATTCAGCACTTAAAAATATGTGTGAAATGACTGTTTGCATTCATTGGAGAAACACGTACCGAGCAATTGTATTGGTGATACGTGCGCATAACTAACATTTCTTCTTCTAACTATACCTAGGAAAAATCGTAGCAAAATGGAACAAAATGTATTTTAAAGCTAAAAGTTCATACTTTCACATAGCATTAACGAAATTAAAAAAAATTTTTTTATCGCGGATGCTGCATTATGAAAACCTTCAAAATCGTTATGCTTTACCTTTTCATCTTATTTTTTACTTTTTCTCAAAATTATAACAAGATAAGCACAAATTTAGGCAATGAATTTGTGTTCAGCACGCAAAAATCTGTAATAATAACTTAATCTCATTACATCTGCAGAAAAAATGTCTATTTTAGCAGACTAATGTAATCTGAATCTAATCTGTTTCTGTTGTGTAGAAATTTTATAAGTATTATCTTATTTATTATTTTTTACTTATTTACTTTTTGTTTTCTGTTTAATTCTTGCCGGAACAAATTTGTTTTTGATGCAACGCTATTGAGCTTAGCACTATAATTCAGTTAAAAAATGGATTTATTTGGTTTTTGTAGGAAATCTTTAAATTTATATACATGATGTAATAATTTAATAATTAATTGATCACATTTTGAGATTAATGCGTGTTGTTTCGATGTTAAGTGTAAACAATAAACACTAATATGGATATATATATATATATAATATTGTGGTACTGACTTCAAGACTTACATTTTATTATGTCTATATTTTTCATGTCAAATGTATAACCAAAAATATAATAAATTTTTTAAATGTTTATAGTGTACGTATTATGCCCTAAATTATAAATTCATTGAAGTAAAATGTCCAATTTGATGTCTACAATAGTCGGTGGATCTATAATTGTGCTTATTATTCTTATTGGATTTGAAATTTACTTACACTATGATACTTACTTTCTATCAAGGACAGTCTGGAGATAGAGTTTACTCAAATAAAGGAGTTTGCATTCGTATTTACAATATACATATATAATATACATACAATATATTCCTACTCTGGCAAATGCTGACGCAGCTATTTATTCACGTTAAAAATTGATGTATGTAGTATCGCAAAGGTATCTACATGTATAAACTGAATTAGTCATTGGAGAAACAACAGAATTTTAATCCATTTTTATTGAAATTAAAATATTAGAGGATTCAGAATTATGGAAAATAATTAATTTTCTTTAACTATATTAATTTCCTTTAACTATATTACAGTTAAGTATTCCTTTCCTAGATACCAGATTTACAAAATCTGTTATGAGAAACACCATAAATCAGTAACTGTTTTCCTTACATTAGTCTGTAAAAATGCATTCAATAATGAATCACTACAGCATACATGAAATTTATTGTTACATATTTGCTTTCCTTTATGAATTGTGTATTTTTGAACAATAAAATTAAACATTTTTTTTAATACAATTATTTTATAATAAATAATGAAATTATATTATTTTATAACATCCTTAGAAGAATCTATTATTATATTTGCTGAAGTCTAATCCTATTTTATGTATGAAAATACCTGTTTCATTGAGAACCATGAGAAACACAAATCAAAATTTTTACAATTAGTTTTTTTGAAAATAAATTTTAAAATAGATATATTTCATTCACTTAATACACTTTTTAAAATAGAATTAGTGTATTACTCGAAAAACAGCAAATAGTCTGATTTCAATATTATACTTATAACTCATCAATCAGTGATACATTGATTCGGATCAGTAAGAGCATCTCCTTTTAATCGGAATTATTGAAAGACAATGAATAATCACTGATAATCACAGTTATAAGTATATAGCATTATAAATTAGTTAAGTATATAGCATTATAATTACTTAATCATTTCACTGATTCAGATTTAGAGAGGATGAAATAATAAGGCATTTTTTTTTAATTTTTTAATAATTTTTAATACTGCAGTTATACAAATTAGACAGTTTTTTCAATTTTGAAAAAGCGATTTTTTTTATGTTGTTTCTCAAATGATTTATTGGTAACAGTAATACTCATGTGCGATGAATTATATGAGAAAATTTTATGCGTAACTAATCTAAATGTGCTCTTTCAACAAAGTCACCATCAAAATTGCCATGCGCACTGTAAATGTCCGATAGATGCGTAAGTTTTATATTATCCTGCAATAATTCAATCGAAGTTGCCTCGTGTGCGTGGAAAATAATTATTTTCTCCTTTACGAATATATGAAAACCATTTTCTGAAAAACGACCACGAATATTGCCCACTTCTAGCCACACGAATAGTGCTATATTGTCTGTTGATAATATAATTTTGAAATCCGGATAATTGGAAAGTTTTCCAGGTAAATGATTCTTCTCGATCCTCATCTGAAACAAGAAAAATTGCGTCAACATTTTTATAATAGTATTTACCAAGATTTCGCAAAATTCAACATTATTTGCATGAATTATTTACGTATTATTTATGTTATTTGTACACACATCTTTTTCATATAAATTATACACGTAATATAAATTATTATAAATTGGATAATACAGAAAAAATCTAATTAAATCTAAAGATTCATTTTTTTTGGAATGTGGAATATTATAAGATGCTAGATTGTTATCCAATATTATATAGTAATTTACATTGCTTGTATAGTGGAAATATACATACACACGCACACATTAACACATATAGGGTGCAGTACTAGAATCCAGACACGAAAGTTTTTTTGAAAAAGCCTATTCATTTAAGCTAATACTAAACATATAAAAAATGTCTTTGTACATATATTCAAGAGATTCTTTTGGAATTTCCCTACTCAACATAACACCCTTGCATCACTATTACCCTCTCAATTTGGTGGCAAAGCGCTCGCACGCTATTTTTAATTGCGTACGATCCACGGCCGCAAACGCGATTATACTCTTTGCTATTCTTCATGTATACCATTTTTAGACTATGAACATCTTACCTACGTATGTGATCTACATTAGCGCCATGTGGCGCCTCCTATAAAATAATATATAATATAGCGAGAACTTTAATTGAATTTTGTCCGGATTTTAGCGCCGCACCCTGTTAATATTTAAATGAATAGAAAAAATATATATCTTAAATGTTGACGCAGCTATTAATTGTCATAGAATGAAAATATTTCATTTTAATTAATGTTTAATTTTTCATCATTAATTTTAACTTGTCAAATAATTTCTTTAAAAGCGCTTTAACTGTGCATCAATTAATCTCTGCATTGTAATAAAACTTTACATAAATCTTGAATACCTAAAGTACTTTCTTATATTTTAAAAAATTTAGATTTTTATGATTATTTCTTAATGACATTTCCATTGAAGCACATTTCTACTTCTTATTAAAATAATTTTTGATTTAGGCAAAAAATCACTGCTATATTTTTTATATTACTTAAATACAATACAGAACAATCTCTTTAATTTTTTAATAATTTTTTTCATTATTTTGAAAATAAATGTAATACATCCTTAAACATATAATAGTTTATATAGTTTACATTAAACATACGTAATATAGATTTTATTTATGTTTTACGTGTAAATACTGAATAACCGAAATCCTGATATTTACAATGCAATATCAAGCAAACTTTTTATATGTAACATTAATTAATTCACTTACAGTTACATTAGCTACTGATACATCTGCATTTTTTAATGCATCAGGATATACATAATTAATTGGAGCGATTAAAAATCCATATTTATTTGTGAGAGACAATGTGGCTATGCAAGATTTCTTGGCGGATTTCAATGATCCACAACCCACTTCAGATAAAAATTTGTCCAACCAAAAGGATGTAATTTTCACAGATTTATTAGATTCCTGAAAGAGTTAGCATATATGAATATTTATAATATATACGGAGTATACGCACCGTAGTCTATCATACTCACTATTATAGTATTATTGAAGAATAATGTGAATATAGGTTTCATAGATTCCCATTTGTAAACATCAATTTTTACTGTGCAATTTTTAAAAGTATATATTCGATCAGATACTATATATATCGAGAGATTATTAGAAATGGACAAATGTGATGTAATAATAACGGGCGCGAAGAAATCCTTGGCATAATAATGAAGCATTTTCCAACGACCTTTGACATCTGTAAATGCGAAAATTTTTCGTAAAATGCAAACAATAGAATGCTTATCTTGTAATTAGAAGATATTCTTATACTAAAGTAAAGAAAGAAGAAAGCACTGTTTGGAAAACAAAATATATATTCTTTATATGTTTTTCAGAATTTCTATAAATTACTATAAACAGAATGTTTAGAAAATTTGATTCCTGACTTAATTTTGAAATAATTTTTTTTTTCAAAAATTTTATCTGAAGCTTAATTTTTGAATTATTAAAATAAAGTTTTCATATCACCAGATACAAAAGGTAGGCAAGGACGACGCATTTTACGAAGGTCAGACGCAGGTATTTATGAAGGAAATTTACTAGGATTAGTTAAGTGCTATTATACATAAAACGAGCACATTACATTAGTATGTTTTTTTTAAAAAAAGAAGTTATCTCAGAATTAAGTTAGGAATACATTTTAAGGACAAAAGATTGTTTTGAATCATCTTGTATATGTAAATTCTGAAATATTTTAAGATTTTTTATTCTATAATTTTCGAAGAAAACTTATTCAAAAAAATTCCAGATATTTTTTTAGAAATCTTTGTGAATTTAAAATGTAACAAATTCTTAAAAATATGAGATATTATATATGATAATGAGAATTTTTTATATTAGGAGAGCTTTGAAAAAAAATTTTATACTCAGATTCGAATAACCAAGATTTTTTATCAAGATTTCAAGTTTTAAGATATATTTATAAGATAGTTTCAAAGACATTAATATCTTCGATTACTTAGAAAATATGTGAATAAATATAATAGTTGTATCTTGTAACTAAAGTAATCAAATATGAAGTCTTCATTTTTAAGCAAAAAGAAAAAAGCAGAATATATATAATTTATATTCTCTTCACGCGTCTCATATGTTTATCATTTTTAGAAACATGAAAATTTTTTTTAGAATTTTTCAAAACTTTTATATAAATTTCAAAATTTTTTTGAATGTCGTAAAATTTTTCAATATTTGTACAATTTTATAATAAGTTTAGAAAACTTTTAAGATTTTTCATACGAATTAGAATACTTTTCAGAAGTCCTGAAAAAGTCTATATTTTTTCTAGAATTCTTTATTGTACTTACAATTCTGAAGTATTTTAAGACTTCTCATTCTATAATTTGCGAAGAAAATTTATAAAATTTGAAGATGTTTAATATATCTTTTAGAAATTTTTAAATAAATTTAAAATATAAAAAATCCTTAAAAATATAAGATAGAGATAGACATAAACAAGAATTTTTTCACCAAGACAGTTTTGGAAAAATCTTCTACATAGAGATTTGAATAGCAAAGACCTTTTTAGTTTCCAAATATCAATAATTTTTACATTTACCTATAGAAGACCATGATGGAGCTTGCCAAACATCGTTGAGCTGCCAGTAGAGAGCTCCCATTGTCATACCCTCACCGACAGAATTCACCTCGGACTTGGCTTGCCTGTATGCTTCCGTTTCTATCTTTATAGAGACAGCTTGATTGATTTGACTGAGATATACATAATTTCTGAAATCTCGAATGCTGTTATTACTTTGTGGTATAGCAAAGTTATGCGAGATCAGCATCCGCATGAATACATTGCCGAGTGGCAGATGTTGTCTGTGTTTCACGAAATCGCTGTCGACATGAAGATCATTCACGTTTTCTATAGCAGTCGCTATCGTGTTTATCGATGGCCAAGATTGAAATCCGTACTCAGAGCAAAATCTTGTCCGAGGATACTGATTGATGTCCCATCCATTTTTAAGGTAGTTATAATAGTGAACTAAAAAGAAACAGAAACATTAAATATTAATATCTCATTTTAAAGAGATTCTTTAGTGTTGGAATTCTTGATTTATTTAATTAACGAATTACACTATAGAGAATATAAAAGAACGTATACAGAACACGCACGATCTTGATGACAGACATAAGACAAGTGACACATATGTAATACATAGCAACGATATAGAAATCATATTGAACATGTATCGTTAGCTTATTTCATACAGCACCAACACTCTTTTATATTTACTAGATTAAATTATTAATTCTAACACCCCCTCTTAATCTAGTGAGTGTAAACAATTTCAGTTATTAAAGTTTAAATCCTTTTTAAACCTAGTCCTTTTGTACAAAATTTATGCTTTGGACCATTTAAAGACTTAGTAAATATATCAGCTATCATCTTGTCAGTTGAAACATATTTAAGTGTAATTAAATTTCTGTCAACAGTTTGTCTGACAAAATGATATTTGATTTCAATGTGTTTTGTCTTGTTATGAAACACAGGATTACATGCCAACTTTTGTGCACTCTGATTATCATTACATAAGATCATTTTCTCATCATAACTAATTAATTCATTTAACAAGCCTTTTAAATGTATAGCTTCCTTGGCAGACTCGGAAAGAGCAATATATTCTGCTTCTGTACTCGATAATGCCACTAAACGCTGTTTTCGAGCCTCCCAAGATATTGCACCATTTCCTAGAATAAATACAAAACCAGTATAAGACTTTCGATCATTTAAATCATTTGCCCAGTCTGCATCACAGAAACCAACCACATTCAAAGAATTAGTTTTTTGATAAGTTAAAGAATAATCGATTGTCCCTTTTAAATATCTTAGAATTCTTTTTGCAGCTTTCCAATGCTGGGCATCATAATTTAAATTGAATTGACTTAAATAGCTAGTTACAAAAGCAATATCAGGTCTAGTATTAACTGCTAAAAACATTAAAGCTCCAATTAATTGTTGGTAGGGTACATCAATATTTTCTTTTTCATTATAATTTAACTTAGAACCAACTTCCATAGGAGTAACAACATCTTTCGCTTCAGTTAAATTAAATCTAATAAGTAATTCCTGAATAAAATCTTTTTGATTGATACTAATTGTATTCATGAAATTATCTTTATGTATATTTAAACCTAAACATCGTTTAGCTTTTCCTAAATCTTTAATTTTAAAACACTTCATTAATTGATCTTTAAGTTTTAAACAATCTTTCTCATCATTAGAGAAAATCAAAAAATCATCCACATATAATGCAATAATTATAATAGATTTGTCTAAAACTTTAAAGTATATACAGGCTTCATAATTTGATTTTTTGAAACCTAATTTTTCCAAAACATTTTCAACCTTTTTGTTCCAAACTCTGGAAGATTGTTTGAGACCATAGATTGCTCTTTTCAATAAACATACTTTTTCTTTATTATTTGAATCTATGAAACCTTCTGGCTGATACATATAGATTTTTTCTGATAATTCACCATTTAGAAAGGCAGTATCGACATCCAAATGATCTATATTTAAATTTAATTCAGCTGAAAGTGCAATTAATAATCTTATACTTGAATGTCTTACTACTGGCGAGAAAGTTTCATAGTAATCTACACCGTATTCTTGGGTAAAACCTTTAGCTACTAAACGAGCTTTATATTTGACTATTTCACCCATTGTATTTCTTTTAGTACGAAATACCCACTTATTTTTAACTATTTTTTGATTCTCTGGAGGATCTACCAAAGTCCAAACCTTATTTTTCGCCATTGAATGAAGTTCTGCTCTCATTGCTTCTTTCCATTTATCATGGTCATCTCGCTTCAAAACTTCAGTAAGATTCTTAGGATCACTTGGCTCATAGGTTGCTTGAAACAGGAAATAATCGGAAAACTTCTTGCTACTTCTATTTCTTTTAGGATATCTTCTCTCTGTTTCTCTAATGTCTTCTCCTACATTATCTTGATCCTCTTGATCTTGATTTTTATCATTATCTTGATCCTCTTGATCTTGATCTTTATGATCTTGATGTCTATTCTCTGTTTCTCTATTGTCTTCTTCAGCATCTTGTTGTTCTTGATCTGTTGTCTGAACTTTGAAATTCTTCTTCATCTTCTTCAGATCTTCTTTCTGATCTAATATCATTTTGTTGTATGTCTTCTTCAGAAGAAAGAACTTCTTTATCTTCATTACTCAAATGAATATAAGAATTTAAATTATTATCTGCTTCACTTCTTTCTTCTATTGAAAATTTATTTTCCAAGAAAACAACATCTCTTGCTCTGATAATCTTTCCTTTATCTTCTATATCAAATAATCGGTAGCCTTTGGAATCTTCACAATAACCAACAAATATATAGGGTTTTCCTTTTGCATCCCATTTATTTCTTAGATTCTTTGGAACATGTACATATGCTAGACAACCAAAGACTTTTAAATGACTGAGATCTATTTTTTTACCTGTCCATATCTCTTGAGGAGTTGCTCCTTTAATTATTTTATGTGGAAAACGATTTTTTTAATAGACAGCAGTATTAACTGCTTCTGCCCACATCTTGTGATCACAATTAGCAACATGCATCATACAACGTGCTTTTTCTACGATTGTCCTATTTAATCTTTCCGCCACTCCATTCTGTTCCGGAGTATAAGGAATTGTTAATTGATGTCTGATGCCCTTTGATTTCAGATAAGCCTTAAATTCCTGACTAAGATATTCTCGTCCATTATCAGTGCGAAGAACCTTTATTGTATGACCTGTTTCATTCTCCACCATGACTTGATATTCCTTGAATATTGAATATACTTCATTTTTCGAAGCAAGAAAATAAGCATGAACTTTTCTTGAGAAATCATCTATAAAAGTAAGAATGTACCTTTTTCCACTCCAAGAATAATCAGGCATAGGACCACACAAATCAGAATGAATAATCTCAAGTAAATTTCTAGCTCTACTTGATTGAATTCTTTTGAATGGCTTCCTTGTTTGTTTACCTTGTAAGCATGCAATACATTGCTCACCTTTTTCATCAGCGAAACTAACTCCTGTTGCTAAACCTTGTTTCAAAAAATTCATACTTATACGATTGAGATGTCCAAGTCTTCTATGCCAGATATCTTCACCATCCAGATGCTTCGCCAGATTTCCGACTTCTGTATCCAATTCTTCTGTATCCAATTTATATAAACCATTATGAATTGAAGCTGTTACAACTACTTCACCTTCGATTGAACAGTCTTCAGTATCATAAACTTGACAACCTTCGGAATTAAAAATAACAATGTAATTATTTTTAATCATTTTACTTACAGAAAGCAGATTGGTTTTTAAATCTGGTACATAGACTACTTCAGAAATTCTCTTCGGACCATTTCTTGTAGAAACCAGTACATCTCCTGTACCATAAGCCTTTAACTTATGTCCACTAGCAACAGCAATATTATGAGAAGTATTTGAATTAAAATTTTCAAACCAGTCCTTCTTGTTTGAAAGATGTGTAGTCGCTCCTGAATCGATGTACCAATCTTCCGAATCTGAATTCTTCACTGACACAAGTAAAGCTTTATCAGCTTTATCCTTCTTGCTTGTTGTTTTTTCTTGCTTATCCTTCACATTATCTTTATTTTCCCTTTTATTAGGATAATTATATTTTAAATGACCTTCTTTTAAACAATTATAACAAACCACCTTTCTTTTGTTGTACACTTTATTATTTTTTGAATAAAGCGCCTTTTCGCTTGAGCTATTAGAATGTTTAATATCCTGCAATAGCTTAGCTTTAACAAAATCACTGGTCAATCTGATGTTAGCACTTTCTAAGGCCATTACCATAGGATTATAATCTTCTGTAAGTCCACTTAACATAATGACAGCAACAAATTCGTCGTCTAACGCAGCATCCATATCAGCTAACTTCTGTGAAATAGACATTATCTCACTTACATAAAGTTCCATATTTTTGAAATTCTGCAACTTCATTCCTGACAATGTGCGTAGCAACGTCAATCTTCTTGATAGTCCTTTGTCTTCATATGCTTTTTGTAAATTTGACCAAGCTTCTTTTGCATTTTCAGCAGATCTCACATACGCATACGCAGAAGGTTTTATCATTAAGCATATTTTCGCTAAAGCTTTCTGATCTCTTCGTTTCTTCTCGACTTCTGAAGTTGTGTCTTCTTCAGGATAACCCTCTATCGCAGCCCACAAATTTTCATGAATCAGGGCCATCTTCATGCCGAATTTCCAGTTATTGTAACTTTCGCGTCCTTCTAGCTTTTCAAAAGCAAGATGAATTGCCGATTCACTCATTTTAATACTCGGCAGACGTGAAACTATTTAATTGATTAAATACGGCAAGATTAAACCTGATAGAAACTTAGATCCTGCTTGAACTTCTGTCTATCCGTTTTTGTGTCTGGTTTTCTATCCGTTTCTTATATTCGTCTCAATTAATCTATATGGAAGCTTCTGGGCCCATAACATGTTGGAATTCTTGATTTATTTAATTAACGAATTACACTATAGAGAATATAAAAGAACGTATACAGAACATGCACGATCTTGATGACAGACATAAGACAAGTGACACATATGTAATACATAGCAACGATATAGAAATCATATTGAACATGTATCGTTAGCTTATTTCATACAGCACCAACACTCTTTTATATTTACTAGATTAAATTATTAATTCTAACATTTAGTCTTTTTACATAATATAAAAACTTGATCTTTGAAATAATCAGTTTACAATTAATATTATATGAGTATTTTCTTTTTAAGTATAAAATATAACTTTCCAAAATAGCATTAAATCTTATGGGAAGAACATTTTTATTTAAGTAAAATAATTGTAAATAAAATATATATACAAGAATTTTGAAAAACTACACTCATCACTGGTGAAAATTTTTTTCATAATTTTTGTACGAATTAAAACATTTTTTAGAAATGCTCATTATCAAAAATACTTAAAAAGTCTACATTTTTTCTTAGAATTTTTTCATACATATGAATTCTAAAATATTCTGAGATTTCTTATCCTGTAATTTCTAAAAAATAATTTTAAGAAATATTTTTTTTAGATTTTATAACGTTTTATCAGAAATTTTAGAACGAAAAGTCTTAGAAATCTTAAAATATTTCATAATTAACAAATATGAAAAATTCTGAGAAAAAATGTAGACTTTCTAAGTTTTTTCTGAGTTATTCTTGAAAAATATTCCAATTCGTATACAAAATCTGTGAAAGCTATATAATTATACAAATATTCTAAAAAATTTTGAAAAATTATATAATAAATTCTGAGAAAAATTTTTACCAGAGGTGTAATTTTTTTCCTCATAAATTTTATATTACTCATAAATTGTTGATATAAAAAATTATGAAAAATTTTTTATGGAAAATTATGAAAAAAGTTTTTACCAAGATCATTAATAAAAATGTAAAGACATTTGTTACTACCCGGGAAAATTTTTTATATATAATTATATATAAAATGTTGCGATTGTGGCGAGAGTCATGCATCTGTTCTCTGTGTCGGATTCAAAACCCAGCAAACGGCATTTAATTTTTTAAATTAAAAAAATTAAAAACAGATAAAAATGGATTTAAAAAAGCAAGAATTTGCATACATGAAAATTGTATGACAATTATATATATAATTATATTTTAATATATATCGATATATTTAATTATCTGTATAATTATATTAAAAAAAATTTTTTCCCAAGCACATTATTATTATGAACGATTCTTTTTTAATTTTTTCTATATTAATATTTATAAATATTGCAAAGAAACTATTTTCAAATAACAAATTTTTATTGCTTAAATTTTGTTTATTATTTATTATTTTGAAGACAATGTTAAAAGTTATTTTATAGTTATCCTATATACAGTCTGTTTGACAAGAGCGTATACGACAAAATTCGAAAACTATTTGAGATAATGCATTAGAAAAAAATACACATATACTATATGATATAGACTAGAATGCTTTATTATTAATAAGTTGTTCAGTCGTCTCCATTACTAATAATTGCCTGGTATCTCTGAAGCAATTTTTGACTAATTTTATAGAATAATCTTGTGGCAAACCTCCAAATAAATCAAATCTATCGAAATAACTGCTTGAAAATCCAAATCTTTTTCTCTTGGAGCTTGATGGATCAAAGAATATGCCCGAAACAGAAGTTTCGTCCGTAAAAATTACTTGGCCGCAATCGCGGTTCAAATTGTCTTTCGCCCAAGTGAGTCTTTTTTCGACGTGTTTTTTTGGACATTAGCAATTTCTTCAATGCTTCGAAATTTTACTTCATGGGCCAGTAAACGTCTTCTTACAGTGTCACATGACCAGTGTTGCGCTTAGATAACTTAAAATTTATTTAGATACAAATAAGATAAATTACGTATAAATGTATCTTAGATAAGATAAAGATGATTTAATTTTCATTTATCTAGATAAAAGATAAAAAAATTTATCGATTTATCTAGATAATTTTCAGATAATATCGTTATTGTGCAAAAAACAGTTTAGAATATGAAATATGTTTATATTTTTATTTCTAAAATAATATTTTTAAAAACAAAAATTCTTCAAATAATTATACTGAGAACAAATATTTCTCGTTTTTAATTTTACGCAAATAAAAATAAAAATTAAAAATAGAGAAAAGATATATAAATATAAATCACATTATATAATAATTGACAAATTTTTTCGGAAAAGTTTTCGAATTTATAGTTTTGGGGAAATTTTTATATTGTACTACTGTTGATCTGAACTGCGATATTGATGTTTCGATATACATTGCCAGTAAAAATCTATAGTTAGCATTACGTATTTATAGATTTTCAGTACTGTCAATAAATTTTGCAATCTTGAAAAAAATTTGTTAGGATAAATGGTAACTTGAAGCTAAAGACTATTGTTTAATTAGCTAATTAATTAGCTAATTAATGTGATATGGTTGATTCTTATGATATTCATTTATATGAAAAAAAAAAATAAAGGACCCCGCCCGGTTCTTCTGGAAAATGGGGTCCCGGTCAAATTGGCCCAACTTTTGATATGATGTAGATTTTGACTCACTGATTAAAAGTCTCAATGGTTATCAGGCCAAATAATGAATAGTTTTGGAGTTACAGCGGCTTTAATATCCAAAATTGACGCCGGACATCCGTCATATAATATACATACACGCGCATACACACACGCGCGCGCGCGCGCACTGTTTGGGTATTTTCATAATGCGCGTGTATGTATATTCGTGTATATAGATGTTTAAGTGTTCAACATATAAAAGTATGAATGAAGACTCTGAGAAGGATGAAACACACGAAATATCAAGTGCCTACCATCGCGTTATACCGCCGGACGACGGATGTCGTCCGGCGTCAATTTTGGATATTAAAGCCGCTGTAACTCCAAAACTATTATTTGGCCTGATGACTATTGAGACTTTTAATCAGTGAGTCAAAATCTACATCATATCAAAAGTTGGGCCAATTTGACCGGAACCCCATTTTCCAGAAGAACCGGGCGGGGTCCTTTTGGAAATAACAAGTATAAAACCAGATACATTAACGTAAGTGATCAGCCAACTTCCATATCACGCTGAGAAAACCAGTTCTCGTCCGATCACTGAAGTCAAGCAGCGTTGAGCACGGTTAGTACTTGGATGGGTGACCGCTTGGGAATACCGTGTGATGTTGGCCTCAATTTTTTTTCGTTATTTTTTTAGGCAAGCAGATATATAAACATTTTTAATTCCTTCTTGTTACCTTAGAAAATAATGAGAAAAAAATTTTATTTTAAATTCGAAGAATCCATTTTTGAAATATAAATGTTCTTATCTTACATTCAATATATTAAAAACTCTTCTGGGTACTTAAAAAATATTCAGGGTTGGCTAAATAAGTTAATATTTAATATTTTTTAAATTAAAATTAATGGTTTATAAAATAACTTTCGGCCCGATTAAAAGTTATAACACTTTATGTTCGTTATTTGCATTATTTCAGATAATTTAAAAAGATAATATTTTTTATCTAAGATAAAGATAAAGATAACGTACAGTATAATAATTTAGATAAAGATAAGATGAAGCTATTTCTTTATCTAGATGATTATCTAGATAATTTTATATAGATAATGGCAAACACTGCACATGACACATTTAGACCTTTTTTACGCGAAATTGCTTACCCTCCACGCAATGATAGACTAGGATTTTTTTCTAATATCCATAAAATCACTTTGTCCTCCTTTTTCGTCGTTACTTGAGCAGAACCACAATCTGGCAGGTTATCGACGTTTTTTACGTTGGAATAGCGTTTCACCCACTTATTTACAAATGTCTTTGATTTTTTCATGTATTTTGGAGCCAATTCGTATGACATTTTTGGTCCTTTCGGATGCAAACTCAAAAATACGGCTTTGTAACGTGATGCGTACGCGACACTTATGGTGAAATATGTCCTTCTGTGACTAAGATCAAACGACAATTGGGGAGGTTTTCTTTTCAAAGCATCTTAGAGGAGGCATCCCACTATCTGATCGCGTTCGAATCACTCCTTTAATGGTTTCCAGGAAAAAGTTTTGCCGCACACGCTCTTATCAAACAGATTGTACATACATACATATACGCATACACACACACACTTATACATATATTACCGTCGCCGTAGAGATTTGAATAAGGATTCACTCCAGTATAATTGTACGTCTTTGCGTACGCTCCGTTCCCCGGACTAGACACGACAAACGGTCTTATAGGATCCAATTTCTCCACTTCTGTTTTCAATAGATTCACGTAAAGTTTCACATAATCTTCTTTATAAACTTGAGCAGTACCGGTACCATACCAATTTCCATAAAGTGCCGCTTCGTTTTCATTATTTCCAGCCCAAAGCACAATACTTGGATGATTTTTCAAACGTATCACATTTTGTAATACTTCTTCCCTCACGTTTTGCAAGAATATATCACTTGTAGGATACATGGCGCATGCAAACATGAAATCTTGCCAAATCATGATCCCGTATTCGTCAGCTAGGTCGTAAAATAATTTCGATTCATAAACACCACCGCCCCACACTCTCAGCATATTCATATGTGTCTGTTTAGCAGACAACAACAAGTGCCTGATGGTGTCTTCTTTTGCTCCCAGTTCGGGGAAGACACTGGCTGGAATAAAATTGCTGCCTTTAGCGAAGATTGGTATGCCATTTATGCGAAAATAGAAGCTCAATCCTTTTTCCAAAGGTTCTTCCACCAATTCCACCGTTCTGAAGCCTATACGAATCCGTTTGTATAGTACACTATCCGCCGTTGTCACAATGGTAGTCAAGTAATATAGATATTGTTTGCCGTAACCATTCGGCCACCAAACTCTAACAGCATTCTGTCCAAAAGAAAGAAGAGAAACGTTAGACTAGTCTGGTGGAAAATTCTCGATGAAATTTTAATGGCATTTCGTCCAATTTTATAATTATTTTAGAACATTTTTATCAAAAATTACATTAAAAATTTGTTTTAATAAATATTCATTTATCAATTACAGAATAGCTGCTCCTGTCAGAAATGATAATAAAATCGATGTCGATTCAATGTCGATTTGATGATTTCATTATTATTTCTGGTTGGGGCGCTTTTTATTGTGATTTCGTAAAAATTAATTACAATTTCAATAAAATGTTATCCATTTTTTTATTAATTGTAGAAAATAATTTTTTTAACAAAATATAATATAATTAAAATTTTATTGCATATTCATTGAAATTTAATCAATTTTAACCCTTAAACACATAAGTGGATCCAAGAGACCCCATATGAAGTCGAACGCTTGCTGTGTGAAGACGGAATGAGATAGGAGGTTCAAACCAGGACGTAAAAAAATCTCCTCTTTCGATTGATATGGTTAATCAACTTTTTTGGTCAAATAGAATTCGAACGGCACGGCGGCAAAGTTTTGCTAGGGTCAATTGCGACCCATATAGTGTGTGAATGAGAAACTTATTTTGTGAGTAATCTTATGTTAAAAAATTGGACAAAACACGTTTAAACAGATCCTTTTGCGTATATTACTCTGTCTAAAGTTAAAATACTATAGTGTCATGAAAGAGAGGATTTTTGCATATGGTCCGAAATATATTATCAAACACATCAATTTTCAATTTTAGACACCTTGAGTTTATGAAAAATACCTCATATTTGCCTTGTTACATAAGTATATTTTTTAACAGAAATGGCAGTGACATAATTTTATTTTGAAAGACTCTTTAGTTTTAAAACGCCGTATTGTAAAGTCTTTAAAAATTTTTTGTTGTTAAGATATGATTTAAAAACAGAAGTGGATTTTAGATTTTAGACACCCAAAAATACCTCATATTCTACTTATATAATTCTACTTTTTAAAAGGAACAATACCATAATTTTTTTTTAAAGTATGATTCTTTAACTTTAAAATGCCGTATTTGAAAGTCCTTAAAAGTTTTTTATTACGGAGATATGATTTTTTAAAGGAAAAGTGGATTTTTGAACAATTTCTAATTTTTGCTGGTTTTTCTTTTATAACATAACAATAAGTCATTTTTCGACAATATCGATTATGCAGTCACATTTCTGAAATTTTGAACTTTCATATAAGGAAAAAAATTGTTGAAAAATGTTGATTAGAACCAAAGTTATAACTTCTCAAAGTTGAAAAAGTCCCAGACTCGAAAATGTGTTTATGTATTTTACGGGATCGGTGTGTTTAAGGGTTAATGAAATGTCAACTTTATCGAAGTTTCATTAAAAATTTTGTATCAAAGTATTAAAGTTACAATTTTATTTTCATTTGAATGCACTTGCAAATTAATATAAAACCAAAATGTGAATAAAATAAAAAAAAAGCTATAATCAGTCTCTATTCTATGCATCAAATAATTATTTTAATAAAAAATGGACATTGGTTAAAAAAACGCGTTCAGAAATTTGATAAAACCACACATGTAATGAAATCTTCCATGAACATTGCAATATTAATAATGATAATTAAACTATCGTTAAAACTTACCACAGGCACAATAAGTGAAATGTTAATATTTCTATACTTTCCACTTGTGTCAAGTAAAACCTCGCTGACATTAGTAATAAGTTTGCTTTGTGAAATATGCAATATCGACGCTACATGACAATTGACTTTCGTGACTTTTTCGTCCTTACTTTGTGCTGTCTCGAGAAATATTGTAACAAGGACATTCCAGGAATTATTCTCTTTGCGTATGTCAGCCGTAATGTCATTAATCAATATATCATTTACAGGAATTAATTCAACATCTTTCCTACAAGTTTACTTCGTATTATCCACGATAAAAATTTTTCTCAGAATTTTTCATATAATTTTTCAGATTTTTTGAATATTTTTTAGAAATTATTTGAAAAAGTTGAATATTTTTCAGATTTTTTCTAGATTAACATCTAAAATACTTATTGTTAGATAAAAACATTCAAACCAATTTTAACTAAACACAAATATTTTTGTGCTAATATAGCATTTAATGTATTGAACTGTAAATACTTTATTCACTTTTATATTTCGGGGTCTAATTTTAAAGATGCACTTTTAACACATTGCTTTATTTCATTACATAATTTCATTAAAATACACGTAAAAAAATGTCATAATGCTGCATTTTTCATTTTTTTCTATTTATTCTATCGGTTTTTTAATCATGAGAAATATAACTCTATCGCGGTCAATGGTCGGTAATGTCGCGTATGTATATTATTCATTAAATTTCATTAAAAAGGACTTCTTTCAGAGTAATTATGAAAAAGTATTAAATAGTTTCTTTTCTAAAAATGTAAATCCTGATATATTCTAAGAATTTCTCGTTCCATAACTTCTAAAAAAATACTTACAAAATCTGAAAAATATTTAAAACAATATGAAAAAGTCTATATTTTTTCTAGAAATCTGCATATGTATAAATTCTGTTAAAATTTCTTATTTTATAATTTCTGAGAAAAACTTAAAAGAATCTGATAAAATTCAAAGTATTTTTTCAGAAATCTTCATAAATTTAAAATATTAAAAATTTACATAAAAAATTATAAGAAAAATTTTTACTAGCTACTAGTAAAAATACAGAGATGATAAAAAACCAGACTATGCTGTAAGATAATTGATCGCTTATTACCAAATACCAATCGAGGGAAAAGCAGGTCCCCAATCCCATGAAAAACTAGCTTGCATCTTACGAATGTGATTTACGTGACATTGTCCATTATATTCTGTAGGTACGCATACTGGTGGTACAATGTAATTTTTCTTTTGCTCATTGTACAAATCTTCAGCTACTTTGACAGCTGAGCGAAATGTGATTTCCAATAGATTCTGTCCTTTCTGTACATTCGGGATAAATAGATCGTATTAGTAAAATATGGTCGAAAATTCAATTTTGATTTACGAATAGTTTATTTTGTATAAAAATGAAGTTTCGGTTAGATTTTGGTTACGGCTGAAATTTAAAAGACGACGTAGTCGAAACTGATTAACTTGTAACAATACAAATAAAACTTACAAAACATTTATCACTTAAAATGTATATTTAATGTAAAATGTTTATTTTTCAATAATTTTCCAAAGATTTGTTTAAGAAATATTTTTTTATTTTATGCTTTAAAATTTTGTTATTATTGAAATAATATTATGATTACGATACTATGGATAACGTATAATATACATACAACAGATTATGATAATAGAATTATAATAAATAACAAAAAAAAATCTGTTTAAATAATTAAATTACGATATTTACGATGAATAAAATATACGGTATTTATGCGTGCGCTTTTATATAGCGTTATTAGGATTCTCAAAAAAGTTTTGGTTTTTGTTTTCGATTTCGATCGAAATAATGTAACCGAATATTCATTTTCAGCCAAAACTAGAAAAGATTGTTTTGGTCAGACTGTAAGTATTATTAACATGTATAATAATATAATATGTACAATTTTTTCCATCTGTTTAATTACCTTGATGAAATCTGTCACGTCAAAGCTATATCTTAAAAACATATTTGAAGTTTTTCCGATAGCATGATTGTTCAAAGAAATGTTAGCGAACGTATCAACTCCATGAAAAACCAAAATTATCTTGCGAGCTTTTAGAAAATTATCATTCACTGAAAATAACGTTTAAAGTCTATTTTTAATTTTAAACTGTTAAAAAAGTATCTCACATTTCAATTATAATTTACCATTAAAATATTTAGTGTAAATCACGGATTGATTTCCAACCCAACGATTATTGACATCATTTTTTCCAACCAAATTGTCATCTATTATGTTATTTTTATACAAATCTGTATAAATTCCTCCAGGTACGGTCGCGCTGAAATTGACATCTGTAAAACGAAGTAAGTTGGATATATATTGAAGAGTAAACATTTCTAAGAATAGCCATTCACCAGATTCAAAGGAAATTATATTTAATTTTTATAATATTACGTGCTAGTCTCTTACCATTGTCACATTTTTCAAAGGGCTTTTTATCTGGAAAAAATATTTTTTTTATTGTAGTTATGATTAATAATGAATAATTTTGTATGAAATAAATTATATACATACACATGTATAATTGTAAACCTATAATATTTGTATAAAGTGTGTGCGTGCGTGCGTGCGCGCGTGTATATATATAATATATATATATATATATATATATATATATATATATATATATATATATATATACTCAATAATGATCAAAGCAATATTTACCTAACATTTTGAAAAACATTATCGCAATAAAAACAAATTATAAAAACGTTAAAATTAATGGAATAGATGCTTTATTCATTAAAAAAATATTTTAATAAGAATTTAAAAATACAATATTATATATAACAAAGGCTTGTCTCAAATTAAGAACAAAGTTTTAATTATTATAAAGCAATATGGCCGGGTGTCATTATTATTTATATATTGTCGCAAGTACAATATAATTATCTGTTTATAAAATTTATTCAAGTTACAACGTTTGACTCGTCGTTTAAATCAAGTAATTGATTGTGTAATTTAAATATTAATAGAAGTTTCATACATGTTTTAATATTTTTGGAATATATATGTAATAATTTTATATTCTGAAAAATTTCGTTCAAAGATCGAATCAATTCAACATCGATTCAACGATGCGATGATGTGAAAAGAAAATTAACTAATTGCATTTCTACTTTTGCATCGTTTATTTTTATCATTTATTATAAGAAAACAAATAAAAGGATTTCCGCATGTAATGATTTATTGAATCAACATTATTCGACATCGATTTAAACAATTGGTTATCTAAAAACTTTTTTTAGAATTTTTATACACATTGGAATACTTCAAAAATATTATGTGTGTGTGTGTGTGTGTGTATTTCAAAATATTCTAAGGTTTATATTAAAAAAATCTGAGAACTGTTCTAAAAAATATATTTGACCAAAAATCAAAAAAATTCCAAGTTCTCTTTATTCATTCTTTATTTGTTAAAATAATAATTTTCAATAATTAATTTAAAAAGTGAAAATTGTTTTCATTTTTAAATATGAAAATAGAGCGATTTTTGGAAAAATAAATTCAATCGAAAATATTATCTTAAATGAACAAAAGTAAAAAAAAATATCTTCAATAATAATTCTAATTCGAAGTAATATCGGAACGATCTCGATTTTTAAATTATTTTATCTAGTCAAAAATGATTCTTTAAAAAGAAAAAAAAATAAATTATTTTTTCGTTCTTGACGGGATGTTTTCGGAAAACATCAAAATATTTCCTCGAAACGATGTCGTTTCGATGTCGAATGAAAGTCAAAAATTACTTAAAATTGGAGTAAAAAATCCATCAAAATTAACGAAAATTTCGAAAATTTTTGATTTGCATCGTTAACATCGAAATGACATCGTTTTGAAGAACTATTTCTGCCTGGGTGGGTTATTACCAGCCCGAGTTTTGGCTAGCTCATTGCTTTTCTGTCAAGGTATGAATTCCTTCTAATACTTATTGTGTGACTCACAGATTACTTATTTGTAATTAATCAGCTTTTAATTTGTATATTTCAAAAACTCCTATTTGAAATCAAAATTTACAAATAATTTTTATTTAATTTTTCAAAAACTTTACACTCTATTCATACATATACACCCATATATAGCAGGTTGTTTGAACATTATATTGACATAACGCGCAGAGGTAGAACGGACTAAACCCATGCAGCACAGAAGGCTGCAGAAATATTGTTGCAACATTGCTGCAACGTTGTAACATTGCTGCAATGTTGCAACAATATTGTTGCAAGTTTTGTGCTGTATGGGAATAGAGTAGAAAAGTTCTACATTATTTTGCAATTTTCGCAATATAATTATAATGAGTTATTAATTTATAAAGATAGTCGAATTCGGCATACCGTCAAATATAAAAAAGCGCGAAGAGATTTTATTATGACCGCCAGCGGAGCCAGCGAGCATTGTTTTTTTAATTATCATCGGTTTTTTAATCAAAATATAAAGATGATCGATTTTTAAAATAAATTTTTAATAAGCATATCTTTTTTATTTAGAAAATGGCGATAATTTTTATGACTTTTTAAAAAATCAATTATTTTTGAATATTGATTTTCTTATTAGATGTATAATTTATCTTCTTTAGACCATACAATTTGTCTGAAATTTTTTTATAACATACTTTTTTTAAGATATTTTACTGTTTTTATTAAAATGCGATACTCAATTAATGTGCGTGTGCGTGCGTGCGTGCGCGCGCGCGTGTGTGTATGCGCACGTTTGTCCGTGCATGTGTGTATAAGTGTGTGTGTGTGTGTGTGTGTGTGTGTGTATACATGTGTATGTGCATGCGCATGTGTACATTCTTTACGCAAACGTAGTTTTCTAAATAAATATCTTTACTGAAAAAGAATGTCTAATAATATTTACCATAGATAAGAATGTTTAATAATATTTACCACAGATATTAATGGTTCCTGTCCATGCACCATTTAAGGTTATAACTTGACAGCGTACACTAATCAAGCAGGAAATCCACAATGCCAAAATAAAAAACTTCATTTCCGATGACAGTGTACTTTGAAGTGTGATATGACAATTACCTGAAATCAAAGACTGTAGATAATAGCTAATGGAAACTTTGCGTACTCTGGAAACGTATGCGTACTCGTTTATTACTTGTCACTTATCGCAAAAATGTACCAATTATCAATGAACAGATAGACACAAGAGCTAACAGTGACTTATTTTAAAGATAGTTGTTTGTGTTATAATATTATCTAATCCACTGAAGCAACTTTTCTATCGGAGTTTGATTATCGTTTTAGATTAGGTTATCAATCCATAATATTATTATTGATATATCAAGAGAAAAAAAACGATAATACAGAATAATTCTTAAGTATACTTTGAAAGATTTATAGTGATTTCTCACACATATTAATTCAAGACATCATACAATCATGCAGGCTATATGACCGATGATATTCATAGTTGATTTATTTTATTTCAAGACCATCTTAAGTAATGTCTTAGGATCCTAATACGGATCTTGGATTGGTTGATAACATCTTAAAATGGCACTATATATTATAAGATGCATGGTTTTAAATATAAAAATCGACTATGAATATCGTCTCTAGCGCTACAATGTTCTAGAATATTACACGAAAATTATTCAAAATTAAAATATTAAAATAATATTCCGAGAATATTAATACGAGTATAATATATTTTTTAATTGGGAGAGAATATTATTAAGAATATAATATATTTTTAATTAGGATTTTAACTATGGCCGCCTCAAATATTGTATTAATCTCATCAAACACCCAAGTTACATTTAATACAAATGTTAAGGCTCCTGATTCCTCAGCCGAGAACTCCGCGGTAGCGACATTCCGTCGTGGACAAAATTAGAACTAATACACGTGAAACGTGTCGACAGATTGACGATGAGATGTTGTCGTGCATGTTATTTTGTTATTATGTATTTCATTGTAAAAATATGACGTGTCTCGTGTTTACCAAATTCGTAAAAAATGGACCGCGAGTAAAGTTTCTTTGAATTTTATACATAAAAGTACATTTTTCAATCCTTTCAATAGCTATCTGTTTGTTTTCTGAATAGGCGTCATTTTACGTGCTTTTTACGACTATTTACTGACTACTAGGCGAAAAAGGATAGTCGTGATCGATATTTAGAAGTGTTTTAAAGTCATCTGGTTATAGTCTGTTTTATCCAAATTGGCTTTATTTACAAATGGTATGTTTGACAAAATTACGTGTTATTTCATGCAATTTCTCGCTTCTGACGTCACGACTTCAATATGGCCGCGGCGAGTACTCAGGAGCCTTAATTTTCCATTTAATATTGTAACTATAACACACTCGTTACATTTAAGTAATATTAACACACTCGTTGTATAACAATTACATTGTTGAGTGGAAAATTACAACTAATATTTATTTGTTTTACATGAACTTGGTGTTTACTGGAAATGTTATGTCCGCTTAATATAATATTTGTGGTATATTATTTCAATACCGTGGAATCTTATAAAAATGTTCTACAAATATTATTTTTCTTAAAAAATTAATTTGAATTATTAAGCATAAAATATTCACAACCAATATATTACACAAGTGCTAATTAATGCCTTTCCCGTGCATTATATTCATATGCGCATGCGTTCATTATAGGACACGTTAATTACATGCATTAAAAATATAGGAAAAAGGGACAGGGAAGGCATTAATGACCGCTTGTGTACATAATAAATACTAGACAAAACAGACGCGCGATAGAGCTTTTGATATTACATAATTTCATACAAATTACAAATTTAATATTACACTACTAATCCCTCAATACACATAGTCAAAATATGCAATCTCCGCGACGACAGTCGCTCACAAAGTTAGCGCAGCGAGAAAACCAATCGGTATCGCAGAAAAGCAACAACAATAACTTTGATTTATTTGATATATTCTTTATATGCCTTTTTTAGAAAGGAAGAACATGTAAAAGTTATATTTCCGATAATTTTAAATATTGAAGTAATTTAAGTAATATTATTTACTTCTTATATAGTAATCATATAACATTATTAAGAGTAGACATATAACCACTTTTTATTAATATTAAATAATCTTTCAGGAATTCATTTCAGTATTAAATAATGTTGTAGCGCTTATCGGGGGCCTATTTTTAGCACTCACAGCATTTATAAGTTCCACTTTAAATAAAATGCAGAGAGAACCCAGACGAGAATATTTTTCTGTCATTTCTCTGCATATTTCTTAGCTATTTATTTAAAAAATGGACCACTTTGCGCAGAAATATGTGATAAAATTGCAAAGAAATTAGCAAAAAAATTTCAACATAATTATATTATAAAAATAGTCATAAAAGTTAAAATTTTTAATTTAATTAAATTTCAATAAAACTGTCTTAAAATTGTCTTATTTTCTTTCAATGTGGAGTCCAATTTTGAGGGTTCATCACTTTCAAAAAATACTTTTGTCAAAACAAGAATGGAAAATCACATAATGCTGCGCCTTTTATTTTATTCTGTGATTTTTTACTTACAATACAAAACTCCCGTGTTCATCCCTAGGAAGTGCCGTGTATTGCTTGAAAATCTTCTGTTCTTCTTACACTTCTCTGCAAATAGGTTTTGTAAAGCAAATGCAAAGAAATTTTTTCAAATATCTCTGCAGTTCTTTTTTCTCTGCATTTATTCTGTGATTGCACTAAAAATTTACCATTACTTTCTTTTTAATTTCTTTGCAAATATGTCTTGCGAAAAAAATATCGAGGAATAATATTCGATTCTATAATTCTCCAAAAATTTGTCTGTGTTTCTTAGCTCGCAACCTGTAGTGTGATAACGGCTTAGTACTTCTTCGCTACCGTGCTATTTAGCGATATCCGTCAAAGCGCTTGGCCACTTTGTTGCGCTACACTTGACGACGCGAACATCGCGCCCTGTAGTTGGACAGTTTTAAACGCTTACCATTTAAAAACTATTAACCCCACAACATTTTGCTATTAACATTTTTGACTCAATTTTTCGTGAGAAATACATGCCGACTTCTCCGGTTGACTTGATTCACCATGTATAATCAGTCCATTTAATTATTTAAATCAACAAATATTTATTATACGAAAAAAAATTGCGCGTGATTAAACCTGTTTAATTCAAATATTGTGGTAGAATAATACCTAATACCCGAGTTAAAATGTAATTGGATGAGAATTATTCAAATAAGAAAGATAGGTAGGACGTTGTTATCTTCTTCTCCGAAGAAAACGTTAGATTCTAATTTAATCATTTAGTAAATATAATGCTTTCAAAATTTAATTTTTAATTTAATTTTAAGGCAACTTTTTATTTTACGAGTTAATTTTTTGGTCATGTAATTTCTAACATAACTAAATTAATTAATTTTGATAAAATTAATTTTATTAATCATTAACTTTAATTTAATTTAGTTAAAAAAAATACATTAACTTAGCCAAATTTGATATTTAATATGTATACTTGATATAAGTATAAAGCTACATTTAACTGCTACAGTATAATTTCAATTGTCACATTTGGTTTTCTAAAAAATTTAGTTGCGTTTCCCTGTTTTAAAATATTCTAAACCTTAGAATATTTAAAGACCACCCTATAAAATTTATTTTGTATTATTTTCTTATAGTTTTCACAATTTTTAGATGGTACAAAATTATCAATCGAATAAGCACATTATGTATTATGACCTTTGACTTTAGATAGTCAAAAGTCTTGACGTTTCTCAATACTTTTGCTTTGCCGATCGCACAAGTTGCATCATCGACCAAACGTGTGTTTTTTTTGACATGAGGTTAATAAAAACTCCTGAATTAGTTTCATTTTTACATTTTATTTATAAACAACAGATTCCATTTGTATAAAAATATTATATATATATCATATATATATATATATATATATATATATACACATATATATACACATATACATACATACATACATATATATATATATATATATATATATCATTTATGCCGATTTATAATTTAGCGCACGTTGAGACTCTATGTGCATGAAAATGTAAATTTACGGATATTTCAACATATAAGATCGTTGCATAAGACATGTGTAAAACCTTTCGACAAATGTCTTGAAATTTACAAGAGCAACGTCCATTCGCTTATATCTGTATATTGCGTGTGTATTGTAAGCTAAAGTCTTACTCGAGTGTAGAAATGGAATGGCTTTGAAATACATGGTAATTATATCGACACCACTTTTTTCGACTTCCTCTCTAATCTTTGATACCAATCAAACTAAACAGAATACTTTATCGCTTGTAACATTGCATGTAATCCTTAATAATACAATACATTACCAAATCGTAATGAGAAATTCCCATTTTTCTTTTATCATTATTGAAAATCAAATAAAAATATAACATGAAAAAAAAAATGGAATACTTATGTACTTAATCTGAGACCCAGAATTCTTTATCAAAAGAGGCTGTACATAAAAAGAGAAAATATAATTGACAAGGACGTTGGAAAATAAGGCTGTTTTACAATTTACTATCTTAATTTGATTAAAGGGACATATATACTTAGACGTATTTAAACGAAGATTTAACTTTGCGAATTTTTCGTCTTCAAGATATAATTATACGTTTTAAAAACATGATTTGGTAAATATGCAGAAAAGGTGACCATCGATTTCATTGACCATGTATGTTATAGAAGTGAGAGTACTAAACAACTTTTACTTATAAAATAATCGGGGATCTCGTATAGTTTTCGAGATATACCTACACAAAGTTTATTTTCGAAATTTCATTATTTTCGTCATATGACACCTCGTGCATGACGAATAGTGGGTAAATCTGTTTAGGGGACCCCTATCGATGATATTGACCCTGAGTAATCTTAAAAAAGTTTTAGTCATCGCTCGTTATCCGTTAAAAAGGTATAATCATAAAAAGAATGAAGCTCCTTCCCCGCCAAAGTATTTACTTTCACGCAAAGCAACAATTTAATAGATATATTAATTTATCATTGAAAGTTCGAAAATAAGCTTTATGTAAGTATATCTCGAAAACTATATGAGATCCCCGATTATTTTATAAGAAAAAGTTTACCAGTATCCTCACTTCTGTAACATATAATCAATGAAATCGATGAGGTGTAACCGTTTCTGTATATTTACTCATAATTTGAATAACCATGTTATATTATTGTTTGATAATATTTAAATGTTAAACAGAGAAAATATGATGTTCTTTCTGTTATTCACAAAAATTTCACAAAATTAGGTCTCGTTTTGATTCATGCTAAATATATGCTTTTCTAAAATCTCTGATAAATTTTAAATCAATTATTCAATCAAAATAAACAAACGTTTGACTTTCGAGTTACAAACACAAAAGAAAAAAAATGTGAACTAAGCTTTAGAAAGATAAACCATACTTTTCAGTTAATTTCAAACAGATTACTTTGATAGAATTTATTGTAAAAGTTTTAATGTAAAGATGCAATATAACAGATATTTATGTACATATTTATTCTGAGACTCGGAATATTCTTTATCGAGAGAAGTCGTATGAAAAAATAGAGAAAATATATGTAGTTGCAAATACATTGCAAAATATATAGTGTTCCATAATTTATAATCTTAATTTTCTCGGTAAAATCTCTGATAAATTTTAAAACAATTATTCGTCAAAGTATAAATAAACGCTTGATTTCTAAGTTACAAGCGTAAAAGAAAAAAGGAGAATACCATATTCTTCAGTTAATTTCGAGCAGACTTTACTTTGGCAGAATTTTATGTTGAAACTTTAATGTGCAATGTACAACATCAAAAATTGCAACGAACATAATAGCTTCTCTCTACATTGTCGCGCAATTTCAAATCGCTCGAAGAGTTTATAATTGAAATTGCGAATTATAAGACACTCTGCGTGCTATTGAATACAATCGATGCAAACAACTATCATACAAACACAAATACATATCAATCAGTTCTATGCAATAGCATTTGTGTAACTCGTAATTCGCAAAAAAGACTTCGTTTCAAGTAAAACGAGGGAAATACGATTACATTTACATTTGAAATTCTCATAAGAATGTGAGATCAATCAGCGTTTTCTTTTTCTACCAGTATTCCCTTTTTTTTTGCTATTAGATGGAAACTGACCCAAATAATCTATCTCAGAATCTTTAAGTTCACTGATCGGTTTAAAAACGCGAAAGGATGAGGTAGAGGTAGTATCGATATCTTCAGATCCTAAAGAAAAAGACAACACAAGCAAAATTAAATATAAATGAAAATTTGGTCAAAATGGAGGACAGTTTTTTGAATAGTATGAAATAAAGATAAAAAAAAAACATTTATGTCAACAACACATTAAAACAAAAAAATAAAGATTAAAAAAAAACATTTATGTCAACAACACATTTGAAACAGAAAATTTGAGAAATAAGTAGTTTTATTCAATCAGAGCTGGATCTTAATACCTATAATAATATTACTGCGTGAATTTATTCTGGATAGCAGAAAAGTCTAGATTGGAATCCTGGTTGGAATAATATTTTTTGAAATAAATTTTTTATAGTATTTTTAGTATGTATGTGTTATCAGTAATATAAAAATTTCACATAAGATACATACTAGTATAGTGCCTCGATAGTCGAATTAATCAAACACCCGCACGGAATGCTAGGAAATCCAAATTCGAATTCTGGCTTGGACATTATTTTTTCTAATAAAATTTTTTACAATTTTTCCAAAGAGGGAGGGATCGTATAAATATTTCTAAAGCATCAATATTACATATTCCGGCTTCATGACTGTGAGTGTTTTCCAGCTATGTACACAGGCGACACTGTGTAACACAGTGAATCATTTGATCCTTGTTGTTTGTCAATATTAAACAAGGATAAAACGATTCACAGTGTCACCTGTGTCACAGTATAAGTAGAAGTTATACTGTGCCTGTGTCGTGTAGCTGGAAAGCATCGTGTGTTTCAAGTCTGACGAATATGTGGCGCGCAGTTTAAATAAGTTCGAGTTTATACAAATTAAAATTATTATTCAGCACTAAGAAGCGCTGTGAATAATATAGAATTGCTTATGTTTAATCTCAGTCCGATATGATTTATTATAAAAATTTTATATCTATCAGTTGTTCTATTATTATGTTTGAGTACCTGTAGAAAATTTGAGCACAATTTGCTTATTGGTTTAAAAGTTTCTTTTTTTCTCTTAATTCTTATGTAAAATCATATTTTGTAATATTTATTTGCAAATTTGATAACATTACGAATTAAATATAATTTTTTACATACACTAAAAAAAATTTAATAAATATTCGTGTAAAAATGCACTTAGCTTTATTACTTTGTTTAAAAGTTATTTACCTAAAACTTCTATAAAATAGGATTATTACATAGCGTAAACGATTATAAGCTAAATTATTCATTGTTTTGCACTTTGCAAGTTTCAGAGTTTCAGTCAAAATTCGGATTTTTATTATCATAATATTGGATCATTGATTAAAAAAAAAAAAAAAAAAAGAATAATAAGTCTAAGAAGCCTACAGTTTTTAAATTGTGGATAATTTTAGTTAATATTTGCATAGTTGAAACGTTCTTCAGAAGTATTATTAAATTGATTATCAATTTAATTTGTAATATTACTATTCTAGCTTCATTTCAGGGTTGCTTTTCAAAACCAAAAATTAATTTGATGTGCAATCTGCAAAACTGTAAAATATTAGAGATGCGACGAATATTCAGTAATTATTCGGTATTCTAACTGAATAGGCAATGTCTTTACTATTCGGCCGAACACTGAATATTAAAGCCATTATTTGGCCAAATAATTTTAAAAGTAAAAAATTGAAAGGAAATTTGGGAAATAGTACACTTATCACTTCAGCCGCAGATGCATTTTATGCTCAAATACTTTATTTTTATAGCTAACAAATTAAATTATGTAAAGTACATTTTGTTATATAATATATGTATTTATATAATATAGTTTTAAATAAAAAAAGTAGTATCAGTTAAAAAAAAATTTAAACTTATTATATTAATCAAGTAAGATTGCAAATCGCAAAGTTTTAATCAATTTTTTATGAAGCAAAAATCGCTATTAATTCAAATATATTTTTTCATCTGAAAATAAAAGTTTAATTATAAACAAATTTTTAATTTTGGACTAATATAAATTTTTGACGTAAAATATGTAACAAAGGAGAAGAGTTCACAGCCGTTAAATTTGTACCGGTTCTTGTTCGATATTTCACTGAGGAAGATCCACATCATTCTTTGAACATCTGGACGCTATAACATTGTAATAACTTTGCATGTCATTGATTTTGTTGTATAGAAAATTCAAATTATATTTGTTATTATTGACGGAAAATCTTGTACAGTAACTTTATTGTATTCGCACCAACAATCATGTAGGCTTACATTGGCAAATTAATTTGAATTATAAAAGTTTAAATTTTGTTAATAATAAATGTTTGAAAATAATAATTTGAAAATTCTATTAAAAATAATTTTTTCAATAGAAGTATTCAAATTAAACATTTATTAATTTTTATTTTTTGATTATAAAATTATTCATTGTAATTAAAATTAAAAAGCGGCAAATTATGATGCAAAAAAAAAAGAATTTCTCTGAATTGCAGAGTCTATTTCTTTTTTCCTTATAGTTTTTATCCGTGCTAAATATTCGGCTATTCGATTCATAACTTTGCCGAATGTTCGGTATTTAAGTGTCGAATATATTATTCATCGCATCTCTATAAAATACATATAAATTCACACATTAATATTGTTAGGCACTAATGAGTAAAGTTTTCCATTGGGCTCCCTCAGATTTCAACCGCATATAGTTTTTCCAAATCTATTTTAAAGGAAAACAACAACCTAGAAAGATTTCCGCCTGAGAGTAAGAGGTTTGCTGTGGGCATGAGAATGAATTTTTGAGATTTTTCGGTATATGGACCTTATTTTCCTTATATTTCAAGTCGTAGTTCATGAATGACTGGATCGATTTTCAATTGCAAAGAAGCATTTGAAAGCTAAAAATTATACACTTTGGATATGATTTGATGTTAGGAGTAATAAATTAATACATTGCAGAATCGAGTGAGCTTTCAATCGGTTCAGTTTAATGTTCGGTTTAATTCTTGAGATGCCCGAGTTACAAGACACGACGCGTTGAGACTAAAGGATACTTGGCGAGAGAGAGCGTTTCTTCTCTCGCCCGCTTCATATAAGCTTCGAATGACCGTTTGGTCCGCAAATTTGAAGCTGTTTATTATTTCCTCGTGTTTGTGAATCTCCTCTACTCTATATGTCTTTCTACCGTGTTTCTTGCTATCTTAGCATGTTTATCTTAACTGACGAATATTATTTGCTATTTGTTACCCTAAATAATATTGTTTTCAAATTTTTGGGCATGTGGCGAACGGTCGCCACAACACAAATTATGAAAAAAGAAAAAGTTAAGAAAAAATTAAAATAAAATTTTAATTGTTAATAAACTTTTATTATCATATTTATTTTTTATTTTTTAAATGACTCACGATTAGATGACGATGATGACACATCAGTTCTTTATTTTAATGATCCCAATTCATTGTGTTCCGATGCGCATTGTATTTTGAACCATTGCGCATCTTACGCAGTAAAACCTTGCTTTATAAGATGCGCTTGGTATAAGCTAGGTTATTGCTTTAACCACTTGTTTTTTTAAGGGCAAGATGGTTTGCATTTTTGTGAAGAGTTCATAGAATAAATAATTTATAAAAGTTTTTTTGGAAATTAATAATAAAATTATTTAATGAACAACTAATCGTAAGACACTAATTATATAATTTCCTGACAAATGTGATTTTTTTTATCTATTTTCAGAGTTCCAAATGACCATTCATTTAATCAGCCACCAAATTAAAAACAACAAAACATTATAATTGAAAGAAAAATAAAAAATAAGAAATAAACATCATAATAAAATTTCATTAACAATTAAAGTTTAATTTTTTCTTAACTTTTTCTTTTTTCATAATTTTTGTATAATTTTTAGCTTTCAAATGCTTCTCTGCAATTGAAAATCGATCCAGTCATTTATGAGCTACGACCTGAAATATAGGAAAAATAAGATCCATATATCAAAAAATCTCAAAAATTCATTCTCATGCCCACAGCGAATCGCTTACTCTCAGGCAGAAATTTTTTTTGGTTGTTGTTTTCCTTCAAAATAGATTCGAAAAAGCTATATGCGGTTGAAATCTGAGGGAGCCCAATGAAAAGTTTTACTCGTAAGATCCAGCTTTGATCCAACTAAGGATTTATTTACTTATTTTATATTATATCTCATAGTTGGAAAGGTTATTGTAATGCTATTAAAATTAATAAAAAAATTAACGTTGTAATAAAAAATTCGTTACTGCTATTAAAAAAAATATAATTATGTTACCGTTATAGTTATTTTATTAGTAATGAAGAGATAATGGCGTTATTTTTTTTTCGTAACTAGAACAGTAGTTATTTTTTTTTTCAGTAACGGTAACAAATTTTTTACTACAATCTTAATAAAAATAATATAACTTTGTACCTTAAATTGGCAAAGACTACAGAACATTTAAAGAGATTATAAATAGTTTAAAATGTAAATAAAAAATTTCAGAAATAATTATTTTTATCATTACTTTCACATTTTGAATCTATTTTTAATTTAATTTCCGTATTCAATTTTCAGTCTTTGTTTAGTATTCATTGTCCTTCATCATATATAAAACCGTTTAAAATATATTTTAAGATATCATAAATCAATTATTGATTTGCGTTACTATCACATTTTAAAAATAAGTTTAAATTTGAAATTATAGTAAAATTTTTAAATGCATAATTTTTTATCAAAAGTACAAAAAAATATAACTTTTGTTGTATTTATAAATTTAATAAAAATCTAAATTTTTTTAATTACATTTTATACGTTTTAAAACCTTCTCTTCAAATTTTTCACGGTCCTGCAAATTAAGATATAAAATTGTTTTGTTATTAATATTTTTGCTATTAATATTGTAATCAAAAACAAAAAATAAACTTTGTAACAATAATTAAAAAAGAGAAGTTAATGAGAGTCACAACGCGGTTGTTCGTGCGTACCAGTAAATCTACTGTGTTTATATAACAAACTTCCATCATATTTATTCGTAAAAATATTATTGCTTTGACCGTGATACTGACCAAAAGAAACAAAAAACATTTTCTTTTATAATGATTAAATTCGCGGGATCTTAAATTATTATTGCTTACTAATGTTACATTCTTTGACTGACAGCGTTTGTAATCTTGCATATATTTATTAATCTATTTTACGATTCAATTATGTATTATTGCTTTTCCTCGCTTTCGCTTCACATAAATCACGAGATACATTCATTTAAATGACCATTCGATGGTAACGGATAAAATATCTATTTGACAACGCAATGTGATGCGGAAGATATTTTGATTGTATTCTTATTATATTATTATTCGTTGAAGATGGTCCACACTTGGGTTGAAATGTGCGAATCAATATGATATAAATTTGTTAAATAAACCCAGTAAATTTATTGGCACGTATTAATAATCACAATGTGAGTCTCAGTAGTCTCTCTTTTTAAATTATTGTTAAATTTCGTGAGCCTTTCCAATTAAATAAACTTTTTGTTTAGCTTGATCTCGTTTTAGCATTAAAAGAGTTACGAAAAAGTAACCAATCGACACTTATTAAATAACTATAACAGTAACGGATTACTTTGAAAAATCAGTAACTAGTAACGATAACTAGTTACTTATTTTTTCGACTTGGTAACGAGTACTTTTAAGAAGTAACTTTCCTAACTATGCCTATTTACATATCGGTCAAGTTTCACTTATTATAGAAAATTAGCCTCTACAAATTCGTTAGACTTTCGATTTCCAATATCAACTATTTGATCCCTTCTACAAACGCTTAAGAATGTATTACACCCATTGTTACAAATGTGTTAATATTTATATCTAAAAAAAAACTGCATACATATGAAAGTTGTATTTATAACCATTCTATTTTCAATGTTTTATTTTTGTGAAACAATATATTTTTTTAATGGTTTACTTTGTTATTATTTTTATTGTTATAATAAAATTTATAAAATGATAAAAATCTTAATTTTTTAAATAAGTATTCAAAATATTTTTTTTCAAAATTTCATTATGAATTTAATTATTCTGTAAATAAATAAATACTGTTTATTTACAAAACAATTTCTGAACTAATTTCTGCATCACAATGAAATTTTACATAAATCATCTTGAATACTTACAATATTACGTGTATATAAAAAAATTTAGATTTTTACCATTATTTCTTAATGTATTTCCGTTAAAGCGCGTTTCTACTTCTTAAAATAATTTTTAATCCAGGTAGAAAATTGCCGCCAAATTATTTGTATTATTTTCAAATGTAATTTTAGAACATACATGTATATGGAATGCAATATAGAATAATCTGCCATTTTTAAGAATGCAATATAAGATAATTTATTTTTTTTTTTGTAATTTTCTCGTTATTTTAAAAATATGTATAATACATCCCTGAAAACAATTTTTAAGGATATATCACACGTATACTACCATGCATTAATTTGCTGGGTCGTGATAGCAACCTGACTATTACGACCGGTATTTATAATCGATTTTTATTTCAAAATCATCTTAAGTAGTATTGAAAGTTGTGGCTCTGTAATTGGCTGATTACATCTTAAAATGATATAAAAATCAATTATGAATACTGACCCGTGACCCAGCAGAATTAATGCACGGTGATATACAAGTCTCTGCAAAATAAATGAAAATTATGAATATGTTATTCGCACTTTAAATAAACTAATGGTTCGGAACAAAAGTTCGTAGCATTTTTCAATAAACGTGCAATTATTGATGATGATTAAATAGTAACGCTAATTGAAAATAATTTAAGTCACATAACATGAAACATCGCAGAGATACTCCACATATCTCTATAGATATATTTGTACATAAATCTATGTAAAACGTTTAAACATTGTTTTTTAATTTAAAAAACTTGAAGAAACGTTACGAATTTTTGTCCTGACCTAATATATACGTGTAAAAGTAGTGTGAATAACATATTTTTATTTAATAACATATGTTTGTAATTTATTTATTTTCTTTGTCATTTAAAATTAAATTTTTTTTAAAAAATAACAAAAATCTTGATCTTTTGTATCAGTACTTTAAGTTTCAGATAATTTATGCAAAGTTTCATTGTGATTTTGAACAAATTTTATCTACAGGACACCTAATTTCTGCATCACAATAAAACTTTATATAAATTATTTTGTACACTTAAAATATTTACATAAAGATTCAGTTTTGTATCATTATATTTTAATTACATTTCTATTTCTTATTGAAATAATTTTATAGAATAATTGAAATAATTTCAGGTACAAAATTGCTGTCAAATTTTTTGTATTACTTCCAAATGTAATATAGAACAACCTAATAATAATAATTTGTAATATTTAATAGTTTTAATCATTTTTCATTGTTTTGAAAATGTGTAATATATCCTTAAAGGATTTTTTTATAAGCATTTAAGATTGACCTAAGATTGATACATTGGAAACCGGCAATCAAGCTGGTTATTATATAAGTTGAACAGTTATCTTACGTATATCAAGATAAGATAATATTTATCAAAAACAAAAAATATTACTAAACAAATTATGTAATATTAAACATACCGCGTGAGTGCTTTTGATCAATCCTATTTTTTATACATTGATTCACATGTTCTTCAAGTTTTATTCCATTGCTTGTCTTGTATTTGTTGCATATATGACATTCTAATTGATTCTTGTTATTATCATCGTCCTCCTCGTTATTTGTCTCAAATTGATTGCAATCGGCGGCATGATTTTCTATCTCATTATGTGGAAATAATTTATTGCATATAGGACAGCTCACATTGTTTGTCGAAATAGGTACATTATTGGACTGATTGCCATTCTGTGTAAACTCCTGTGCAAACTCCTATAAATAAAAAAAATTACAAAAAATAGATGCTCTGTTGAATATTTAAAGAGAAATAAAAACAAAGTGAAATTTTTTAATAACTTACTCGAGTCATCTCAGATGATTTGTCTTCCTCATCGGACAAGAGTTGATGCTCCCAGCTTCCATTTTTATTCACTTTCTCACATAATTCTTCCTTCTGTTGTTCGGAAACTTTGAATTTCTTTTTTTTGTTCTCCTCATCGCTTTCTTCTTCCTTCTTTGCTCCCCCTTGCATTGTCTTTTTCGCAGTTTTCGTTTTGCTAATTGATAGTTGTTTCTGTCGTAATCTAGATCGTACATTTATTGATACTGGCAACGATCGAATTTCTACATTGTTTTCTACTGCAGCCTCCTCTTCCTCGTCGTTCAAATCGTCTTCTAGCTTTTGACGGATTTCTTCTTCTGTCAATGTATTATCTTTCGTTTGATTTTTTATCTGCTCAACAGCATTATTTTTATTAACGCGTTGCGTTTTTGAAGTAGTCTTCGACGTAGCGTTTACTCTTTTTTGTCTGTTTAGACCTACGCGCGCTTTAGGATTAGGAGGTATTATCCTTCTAGGATACGCGGTTAATTCAGGCGATGTTTTATCATCTTTTTCATCAGATTTTATTTTAGAGTCTAAATGTTTAACATTCTCGTTGTTAATTTCTGTGTCACTATTATCATCGCTGAAAAAGTGAATCACGTTTGACGTTGCTTTCTTATGATTGATATGCGCATTCCGATTCGTATCACTCTCTTCATTAGATTTATTAAATTTGGCTTTCTTTTTTTTAACACGAACAAAGTCATATCGATCGCCAGCCTCATCCTCGGTGGAACTCTCTCTATTTAGACTAGAGATGATAGTATTCGCTTTACGTTTACTAGCTCGCTCATAACCGTCCCGGTATATACATTCCGCTGTTTCGATCTGTTCAGTCTTAGATTCTGTTAATGGTTTTTTATCCAAACTACCGTTAGCAGGGCCGACCTACAGAAACAAGGATCAGAATCAGAATAAAACTAAATGAAGTAAACAACTATTTTTTTAAACAAATATAATTTATTCAAAAATGTTTCTCGTAGTTTACAGCTTTATTCAATAATTGTATGTCCTGTAAACATTTACGTGTATTATACATGTTTTTATATAAATCCAAAAAATTTTATAAGATTAATAAAAAATATCAAATGTGTATATGTATTTGTGCGTACGTTTTTTTCTTCCTTAATCTGTTCGGCAAAAAATGCCAAAATGGTTCACAAATAATTTTTCATGTACACTTTGATGTAAGTGATAAGTAATGTACGGAAGTTGTATAAGCTGTATTAGTACGAATAACAAGATGTAAAAGAGAAGGTAGTACTATGGAACTTGCATGTATTATGGCCACTCGTAATATCTCCGTTAATAGATGACAAATTCTAGTGATTGCTTATAAAATTATTTGTTTAGTATCTCGCCGTTAGTATCTCGCAGTAGCGCCAATACACAATAACCGACATTTGTCATAAGGAATTTTTACTTTTGTCCAATTTTAAAACCTTTCCAAAGTATATTTTAGCATTTAATTACCAATAGTTCCTCATACAAAGAGTAAACTTTTTAAACTTGGGCATATTGTCACAAATATACGTACGTTCAAGTTATATTATTTAATATTTTATTTAACTGTGCACATTTCGAATTATACAAACTGAAACAGTAGCATAAGATTTGTCTAATGTAGTCTCTTAAGCATACTATCGCTTTAGCAGGTTTAATATAATCTTTTTTCAAAATTTTCAAAGTAGTTATTCGATAAGTTTATTATAGTTCTATTGAAAATTCATAGTTTACATTACATATATTACAGATTTTCAATATTGCAGTCTATGCACATATAGAAGGATTATATGTACGTATATATGTTTACATATGTATATTCTGCAATATTTTTTCTTTATTTTTAATAAATATATAATTTTATCAATAACTGAAATAAAAAAAGGCTAACAGGAGTCAGCGCGACAATTGTTATATAATTTTATAATAAAACACTTTTTTTAAAATAAAACCAATTTTTGTGGGGAGGTAGCACATTACCACCCCTGCTTCTCTTCGATCCATCATACAGTGTCACATTATATCACATTTTTATAAATTCTAAAGTAATAAATATATTCATCCTAAATAATAAATATTTTATAAATTTTGTGTCTAGAATCGATTGAACAACATATCAAAGAATGTAATTATTAAGTTTTTTCAGTTAAAAATATTGGTTATTAACAAAGTTATTGCACAAAGTGTAAATAGGGATTGTAATACCACCTTCTCCTTTAATAAATGCATCTTATCGTATATGGTGTATTATTAGTCTCAAAAAAGAATGAAATTACATTAAGAGACATTTTAATAAAAGAGAACAAGGACAAACATATTCATCAAGAAATTATCAGAGATGTACGAATCAAGGTGTTTTAACGTCAAATCGAATCAAATCATTGAAACATAACTTTTAATTAACAACATAATTATTAAAGTTGGTGAAAGACTCTCGAAATTTCAAATAATTGAATCTCGTCAAGAGGGCCAATGAGAGTCAGCGCGGCTATAGGTGCGCGAATGTTTATTTCTTGTCCACGACAATTTTCAACGTGTTATTTTAACTAATTACAATAATTCCGGACGTTTCGACTCATTTTGAGTCATCTTCAGCGCAATATATATATACAAAATAAAATCTCATCAGTCAGCAAAACGGGAGGACATCGCGTCACCGGGGGTTTGCCAAATCCGCTGTGGCATCTTCCCCGTGACAGTGTCGCAAGAAAAGACTTTTCTGTTCAATGATCAGACGTTTTTTACACAGAACTTGTTTAAATTGATCAAAATTGATTGACTCATCCATTCTTGACTAATGAGGACGATAGAAGCCTTGGATAGGATTAAATTTCGTAAGAATAATTAATTCTCTTGTCACACTCGTATACACTCGACAACAGGTCATGCTCTCTATCGAAAGTCAAAATGTATACTGGCTGTGTGTTCGGTTTCAAAGTCTTGTTACAGATTCGCACGCAAAGACATGCAGTTGGGGATACATAGATCAAAATAAATACATAAATACGGTCTATAAGAAAATACAAGAAAATATGAGTAACTAGAAAAGTCGTTCGCAGCTTGTCATAATACATAAAAATAATTAAATAACGAGAATCTGATCTTGTAAATTATTGACTCTGTTACAGTTTGTTAAGTAATGACAGATATGCATGATGTAAACAATCAGTATCTGTTTGCAAATTAAGGCTATTATTCTGTGATTGTATATGTAACATTTCTGATATAAGTCGCCTACCCAAAAACCGCTCATTGTCTAGGATTATTATGTTCTCCCAATCAAAGTCATGGTTAAAATTTAATCTATGTTCAGTGATTACGGAGTGGCTGTTTATATTCCACTTAATATAGTTACGATGTTCAGTGATTCTTGTTTTCAATTTTCGGCCCGTTTGCCCTACGTATGAAGCATCGCAATTCTTACACATAATCTTGTAAACTACATTTTTCTTATGGTTATTTGGGAGAACATCTTTCTGCACTTTAATAAATCTGCTTAATTTATTAAGGCTGAAAAAAGACAATTTTACATTAAGTTTCTTGGTAATAGTCTTAAATTTCTCGGAGATTGAAGGAATGTATAGCAGTAAAAACCATGGCACTCTATTGTTTGTGTCAATATCTGTGTTCTCGTCTATCTGATTAATTGTCTTTTTATTGATAAGCGATTTAAGGCGGCTGTTTATTGTCTCGAAAATAAATTCTACAGGATAATTATTGGTTAGGAGTGTGTTTACAATAAGCTCAATGTTCTTACTGTGGAATTTAGGGTCAGATAGTAAAAACGCTCTGTCAACCATTCCCATAATTGTTCCCCTTTTTTGAGACAAGGGGTAACCCGATAAAAAATTCAAGTATCTTCCCGAGAACGTAGGCTTGTGATACCAATCAAAAATTAGAGCATCCTCATTCTTAATAATGGTGATGTCCAAAAAATCTATCTTGTCCCCCCCCCCCCTATTTCCAATGTAAACTGCATTCTGAGGTGAAACGAATTAAACGTGTTTAACGTAAGGTCAATCAGATTTCCCGGAACTGCCATCACCATATCATCAACATATCTAAAATAAAAGGGTGGATGCACCCCAATTTTTTCTAACGTCCGGAATTATTGTAATTAGTTAAAATAACACGTTGAAAATTGTCGTGGACAAGAAATAAACATTCGCGCACCTATATCCGCGCTGACTCTCATTGGCCCTCTTGACGAGATTCAATTATTTGATCATAATTATTGTTAGATTAAAATTTTTAATACATAGATAATAAAAACAAATAGATAATAAGAAAGAAAAATAATGACATAATATAAAGTTAATTTAAATATGATTTTGTAAGATCAATATGTGAATTTTCGAATTTTTTAGATTCAAAATTTTCAAATAATTTGGATTAAAATCATGTAGATTAAAATCCGGGTCAAATCAAATCTTATTCGCATTCTAATAGTTCTCATATTTCTAGAAATTAATGTACTTTTTTCATCATAAATTAAATTTTTTCAATTTGATTTTATTGATAACTTCAAGGACTTTACCAGATTTATCACTGAAATTTAATGAAATTATGTGGAAAGTTGTTTAAATATATCAAAAGATATAGAAAGTAAATATGGTTTTAATAATATGTCTAAGCAAATGTGAAATCTTATACCTAAAAGAATTGCTGCACATAAATTATTAGATAATACACAGAATTGTATATTAACAAATGTGTTGGAAAAACGCGTGTTAAATATACATTCTTCAAAAAGCAGTTATTTTACTCGCTCGTTAGCGATATGAACGATACGTAGGGAGGGATTGTAGGGAGGTACCCACCTGAATGGGTGACCCCCATTGAAATATTGGATTGGTAATGGGGCGCCAAGTGTACCACAAGTCCGCCATTTCCTTCAAATGCTGGCTCATGGACCGTATCACTTGGTCGCATTGATCGGACACGTGCACCTCTTTGCAATGCTCAAATGGCATACGTTCCCGAGCCAAAGGTCGAGCTGGCTGTCGCAAAGGCACGTCATTTTCATCGTTGATACAGACATCGAGCGGGTTTAATCGCCATTTCTCTAGCTTTTGGACGACCTCTCCCTGTGCGTCTTGCGACATTCTTTTTTCTGCCGCTTTCTGGCACTCTCGCGAGCTCAATCTCAACGAGGGGAATCGATTTGTACTATGCGTGGAATTGGAGATATCAAATAGTTCCTCGCTGTCAGAGCCTGTTTTAGGCTTGTACACAGAGTTCCGTGCTTCGACAAGAGACGGAGATTCCGGATTATTGATATAGTGAGCGGTCTTACGTTCGTGCATAGTCGGAGACGTGCAATTTGTTTTATACGAATACGACGGTCTCGGCATCTCCGTACTCTCCTGCAAGGTCACCTCTTGCTGCACATTTACATTGGTTGTAATATCTGATAAACATTCATTATCGGAATGTTGTGTCCCCTAAAAAGTTTCATAACCAAACAATAAATTCATCTGCTTTCTGATTTTTTTGTAAATATCATTATATAAAATACCTTATGTTTAAGGTTCTCCAGATTAAAAAAGTGGAGAAAAGTTATCAGACTTTATATATCATTATATATCTTTTAATATAGAAGATTTTAGTATTATCATGATATTAAATTAATAAATAATAAAAAAAATTTAAGTAACAACGATAATTTGCTATTTAAAAATATTTCTTTATAACATTGTTGTGAATATTAATGTAAAAAAAATTAAAAGTTATTAATTTATAACATAGTAACAAACAATAGCACATTTTCACTAATATGACGATATATTTAAAAATCATTTTATATTCTTACATGAAAATAATACTATAAAACTTTATTCTTTTATTTCAAAATATCCTTTAAACTCCATTTTTTCTTATATAATTTGTCAAAATTCTTATTATTTTGTATGCAATTAAATTATTTAAAGCATTCTCTTCTATAAAACTTATGCTATTTTAGAAAGTTATTTTAACAAACTGTTACAAAATAAAAAAATGCCTATATATTGATTATATTTATTTTTTATCAAATTTTTATATTATGTGCAAAGACCTCTAAAAAAATCTCTTCAACTCAGGAGTCTTAACATTGCCATCTTTAAAATAATAAATAATAAACAAAATTTAAACAATATTGATGTAGAAAAAATATAAAAAGAATTGTTTATAATGTTTTAAACATAACGACAAGCATTATTGCCACATTTTCACCAATGTTATATTTAAAAAGAATTGTATAATTCATGACTAGGGCATGGAAAGTCGAGATCTCATATCGCATGCTGAACATTACTGTGTGCGAGTGTGTTTACGTGTAGTAGACCACGCGTCAGACAAAAATTGACGATTGTCATAAACAATTCGCACCTAGCGGTGCTCAGCGCATGATATGGTATTTCGCACAAACTCCCGGATCAATTTCACACTATTACACGAAAATGATTAATGTAAAAATTTTATTTTTAGAATAACTAAAATTCAGACCAATGAAAATGTCAACCATAGAAATGAGACAATCCATGTTGGTCTATAGTGTATCTGTCTAATAATTCTTACAAAATTTAATATTGCAATTTCACTTGATATTATGTCGCATAAAAAAAGATTTTCTAATATACATTGGTTATTGTAAAGAATATCATCACATGCTTTGGTAATCCAATTAATACAACATCCACATAGAATATAGGAAAATTTGAGTTCCAGTCTGGCTGATGTATACATTACTAAATGTATAAATTATTCTAAGGTGTCATTTCTTCATTCTTTATAACTTTTTCAGAGGAGTGATCTTATAAATGTTTCTTAGCATCAATACTATCAAATTACTTAAGATCTACTACAGGCCGACGTAGGTTGTTTTATGTTTGTTTTTTTAATTCCAAAATTTGTTGAGCTCCTTTTTTTCTAATAAATATAACTTTTCAAAATTCTTATACTTTGTTTGCAATTAAATTAGTTAAAACTCTTCTTCCTATAAGATGCTATTTTAGAAATTTATTTAAAAAAAGCTACTGTAAAGAAATTTAAAAAAATTCAAGAATACCTACATATTAATCATAAACTGATTTTTAATATTTATTCAAATTTTCGTATTATGTAAAACTGGAGAACCTTCTTAAGCTTAATCTACAATATGTTCTTTGTTTCCCATTTATTGCCTTTTGGTTATCAACTTTTTATCTTTTTGCAATACGCATTATCAAAATAGAGAAGATAAAAGTTAACTAACTTCAGTTAAGAGACAACACGTGACAAAAAACATGATAAAATAGTTGCACAGAGGTAGATAAGAAATAAATAAAAAACAAAAAAAAACAGGAAGCAAAGAGCTTTGTAGATTAGTCTTAATAACTGAAAGTTATATACAACATGTATAAATTATTATTTTAATTTTGTACCTCTTGAGTATTTTTATTATTCGCAATGTTCGATGTATCTTGAGACTCATTTACAAATTCGAGTAGTCTTTTCATTTGTTTATATGTAATTCCTGGCTCATAGATCCCAATACCTTAAAAAAAAATCAATAAAATATCAATTATTAATAAATAAATTTGTAATCAAAATAAAGTTTTAAAATAGTATTTGCTTAAAAACTAAACATGTTCTGACATGTAGAGTAGTGGAACTTTTTCAACCATGAAACAGTTCCATCTAAGATACTTGAGCCAAATAAGGCCCAGTACTAAATAAGGCCTACTTTTAAATTTACCATTTAAAAATGCGCTTTATATTTAAAATATATGCTTAAAAGATGTGTCATAAAAAGTAGATAAAGAGGGACTAAGGAATCAATACCAGTAGTAACACGTTTATTCAATGCAACAAAAGTTTGTAACAAAGTGGGGAAATCAGTCGTTTTTATAAAAATTTGTTGTAAATTTAATAAGTATACATTATTTTATAATTTATTATAATATATTATAATATTATTTAACTTTCTAACTGTACAGAAAACAAATATATATATATATCAATTTTTTGGAATAAGTATACTTTTTTATAAATAATGTATTATTAAATAAAGCCAACTTGTACATTTATTGTTATAGCCATTGCCATTTGTTTATTATGTATGTGGTTTGCAACAGAGAATAATGATTTTCAATGACGCTAACTTTCCATAAGCTAATTGCACTAAAATAGCCAGAATTTATTAAAGTTAAATATTAATTATAGACAAAATTAAAAATAATTGTGATGTTTTACAGTAAAATAGATCTTAAAGAATTTCGTATTTGTGATTAATAATCATTTTAACAGTGAGCTGGAAAATATGTTTAATTCCTTTGTTATTTTCAATTTACTTTTAATTCGAGCCTTATTAAAAGCATAAGAATTTAATAAGGGCTAATGTAAGTTTAAAAAAATTTCTTTTTTATTCAAAAATGTTTTATATAGATAATTTTATTTTGGCAAGTGGTTGAAATAAACATTTTATTTTCATTTAGTTCATTTCAATATCTTTGTAAATAAAATTTATAAAAAATAAAACAAGTTAGGTGGGCCTTATTTGGCTCGGGTACTTCAGTAATATTTGTCTCTGGACAGCATGTATTAATGATTTGAAATTTATGCTTATGTTCTATTAATACTCTTAAACAAAAAAATTCCACTCTATTCTAATTATTACTTTTCAGTAATGTTGTATATTTGATTTAATATCTATAATATATAAAAGCTACATTTATGTATAATGCAATTCACAAAAACATGAATTAAAAAACTTGCTTCAATTTTCATCAATACATCAAAACAGTTTAATTTTAAACTATTTTTACAAATATTGTATTCTTTTCCTCTAATGATGGTTATTGGTTTCCTCTAACAATGGTAATGACTCCTGTTGAAACAAAATTGGTATGACTGATGACTCATGAAACAATATAATTAAAGTTTATTCAATATTGAAGATTTATAAATGTGTTTATTTTACATTTATTTTTGTTTTTAAATCATGTTTGATTGTAATAACTTTTATAAAATATCTTGTATTAAAGTGCATGCAGTAGAGCAAAGTTTTATCATCTATAGGATACTTTCTATTAGTGATATTTATGTTTCTGACAGCATATTTTGATCAATTATGCTATCTGTTGAATTTTAAATAGCCTTGAAATAATATATGCTGTAGAAACATAAACATTATTGCAAACAGAATAGCTCAACAGAACAGTGCTACAAAAGAATAGTAAACAAAAAAAGTCCTACTCTATCCTACATAAGAAATTAAAAATAAAATATATGGATGAAGATTTTTTTCTTAGAATGTTCCAAAGAATCTGCTTTTAAGAGATATGAGCTTTCTAGACCACTCTATATAATAGCACATACATTACAAATTAGAAATAAAAATTATCTATACTTTAAAATTTGATGCGAATTTTAGATTGTAATTTAATATACTAACAAAAAAAACTATAGCTTTTCATTCAATACACTGAATACAGTGCTAATGACGTTATTTCTTTACAATCCGTTATTACATTAAAATCACATTAAAAATTCCAAAATTATATTCCAAAATTATAATCTCCTTTCTACGCGATCGCATTCAATCCCGACATTCCAATTATATCCATGCTGTAAATGTATATTCGATTACCTGTGAGTACACGTTTCATTTCTTCCTCCTCGAGCATCCTTAACCTCTCATTTTTTTCGCGCTCCATGCTGTCGGACATTTCTCGTCGGAGATAATGCAGTAGAAATCGCGCGAGCTCCTCTTCTTCTCTCCCTTCTTATCAATAGCGGGAATACGTCGGAGACACGGCTTTGACCCCAGGCAAGACTCTACTTTACAAAATGTAAATAAGAGCTAAGAGCCTCCCTGACGACCCCAACAATCCAACATCCCACCAAATCAAACATCACATCCTTATAGCGTTTTTCACTGGGAAAACTAGTGCGCACTGAGTGTGCACTCACCGCTGGCAATTGGACGTTTCGGTTTGCGCGATGACGGTACCAACGGAAACGCCCAATTACCTACAGCGAGTGCACACTCAGTGCGCACTAGTTTTTCCAGTGAAAAACGCTATTGGCTGCGTTCAGCAGACTCAACAGTTGAGTGAGCGCTCGCTGTTATTGGTGTATTCTTCTAAATCTGAAAGTCTGATTGGATGATTTAGAAAAATATCTCAACATGTTGAGTCTACTGAACGCAGTCAATGGTCGCGTTCAGCAGACTCAACAGTTGAGATATTCTTTTAGATCATCCAATCAGACTTTCAGATTTAGAAGAATACACTAATAACAGCAAACGTTCACTCAAACGTTGGGTCTGGCTGAACGCAGCTATTGCATATATCGCATCCAATCGCATCCCTCCCATTGCCTCTATTTCAGAGTTCCTATTGTTTTCGCGTTGCTATAAAGTCCTTAGAAATAGGATGGCGTCTGGGTCGATCCCTTATTGGTTGCTCCAATGACGCACTCTCTATTCTGCACGGTATGTATGTATGTACCGTGTGATTTCAAAACGTCAAAAACGTGTCGATAGAGACCTATATAAAGAGAGAAGCGACATCGAACCCCCACCACTACCTCCAATAATGTTCTATGGGTGCGTTCCACTTAACGCCTGCAACGACAACGACCACGACCGCAATATTTGCCGTTCCACTAGATTGTGGGCGCTACGGTCGAAATCTTAAGTGGAACGAGTTTTGTGTAGTTGTATATATTCTTCGAATCCCCACCATCATTCTCAGCACTGACATATTGTGACCGCTCCATGTCAACAAACTCCACTTAATAAACGTCATGATTGATACTCCGTCATCGTGAAATTAAGGTTTACTGTTTAATACACATAGCAATTTTCACGTTTTATTTTTTTGCGCGCGTCACGGGATCATGTCCAAACGTTAAAAATGTCACAGCAAGAAATAAGTAATACTTGTATAATTGGTTCTGAGTTTATTAATTGCAGTAAGGTTATAATGGTTGCGTTCAGCAGACTCAACAGTTTAGTGAGCGCTTGCTGTTATTGGCTGCGTTCAGCAGACTCAACAGTTTAGTGAGCGCTTGCTGTTATTGGTGTATTCTTCTAAATCTAAAAGTCTGATTGGATGATCTAGAAGAATATCTCAACATGTTGAGTCTGCTGAACGCAGTCATTGGTATATTCTTCTAAATCTAAAAATTTGATTGGATGATCTAGAAGAATATTTCAACATGTTGAGTCTGCTGAATGCAGCCAATGTTTGAACATGACTATTTTTCTGTTTTGTTAGAAAGTGAGCTAAATGTGTAATGATGGTAAAAGAAAGCTGGATTATATTGATCAGGTTAGTTTAGTTGTCTTATTAATTTTTCGAAAAGAGGTTAAATTACCTGGATCATATTATTGACTCAGATTTTTCAATTTAAATTTATTGGATAGACAGTAAATAGACGGGATTGACCTCCCTTTTCTAAAAAAAATTGCTAATATGAGGACTTATCTATCAAGTCACGTCGTTTTTTATCAGCACAGATAAAAGTCACCTATGTTTCAGATTATTCAAGAAATGAAAAATAGGTTAGTTTGAGGAGAGTTAATTATATTATATTTGTGTATGTATATGTGTTTTAAATAATTGTATCTTTTATGCGTAGTTTTCTTTAATATAATCATTTTTCCTTACAGTGCACAATTATTGATAAAGCTTCAGACATTTCTGTAAATCAATCTAATTCTGAAATTGCTGATATTACAAATAATACATTGCTCATCGATCAGCTAAAAACTCAAAATGATGAAGCTTCACAATTAATCATCCATCTGGAACATGAGCATAATGCAAACCTAAATAAAGTGACAATGATGCTTTCTGCTATTGAACAAATGGAGAGTAAGATATATTGTATGAAGCAATTCATGAAAACTAGGACAAGTTCAAGTGGACGACGATGGAAAAACTATTATGCCAAAGTACGAAAGATGGAATCTTGTAATTTTTAATGAAAATTCATAATTTTTATTTTTAATATTGTACACCCAATGACTTTCTGTCCATGGGGAAATTTTCCAAATTAAGAAGTCACCACTTTCTACATACTCGCAGTTCATGATTAATGAAACAACTAGAGCTTATTGGTTGTTACGTTAATCATGAACTGTAAGTATGTAGAAAAATAGTGACTTCTCAGTTTGGAAAATTTTCCCATGGACAGAATCAAAGTCCTTGGGTGTACATTAAAAAGTTTGTTGTACATTAAAACATTAAAATAATTATATCTTTTACATTTTTATTTTTGATATTAATTTCTTTATAATACCATTTCCTCATACAAACTTTTATTAATATTTCACTTTAATATAACAGAAGTAAACACTCCTCGCAAGACATAAAAACAAATTTTTACAAATGATTGCGGAAATTTCCGATTATTATAACTATTTGAGCGATTGAAAATTGCCTATATCTAATTACAACGTAGTTAAACGGTATTCTAATAATATATATTATGTAGCATTACATAAACAAAAAAATTTTAACTCTTAAATTTCATAATATTACATAATATTTAGAATTTATATAATATTAGATAAACAAAAAAGTGTTTAATTCTTAAATTTTATAATATCACATATGTAGAATCATAGGTAAGAATTAATTTGTACTTTTGATATAACACACATCTATTTGGATTTTCTTTCCCTTTGTGTCTTAATATTTTCAATCAAAACACAAAAGGAAAGAAATAAACTTTTAAAGATTTTCAACAATCATATGCATATCCATTGTCTTGCTACTGTGTGTGCGGCTTTTATTTTCTTTCTCTATGTATTCTTTACGTTAGAGATTAAACATTCTAAATCGTATACAAAGAAACTTAGTCAAAATTTTTACAGTAATATTGTAACATTGTAGAATATTGACTTCCCAAACATATAGTAACTTCTCAACAAGATAGTAAATAATTTTAATCTTTTCTATTTTTTCAAATGAGTCTCTCAGTTCTCGAAATGTAATTTCAGCTTTCATGATAGTTTTTAAACAAGAATCTGATACCTTGCACAAGCTATTATCTCTATATAATAACTTCGAAAATCTACAACAATCGAAAATGGATGAGAATCTGTGCCTTGCCACAGAACAGATTTGTAACATGTATCACATATTTTCATGCTTTTTTAACGGAATGTACAATTGCTCCAGCAATATCATACATAATGGGCTATTCCCAAGAATCAATTAAATTCATGTGACTATCTTGTAATTCTGGAATATTAATGGCAACACCTTCCATGAAAACATCTACTTTTTCTGCTTTTTGTCTAGCTGCTGCTATTTCCTGTGACGTTTTTAAGAAATCTAACTTTACTTATTCAACATTATCATCTTTCTCATCATCATTGTAACTTGTAATTTTAAAGCATGAGCAAACTTGAGTGATTGTAATAACTTTTAAATTTTGCTTAACAAGAAAAAGTTTGGAATAGGTTGCCTAAATCTTAAAAGAGAAAATAGATTTTCGAGGCAATCTTGCGTGAAACGGTCTGTTAAAAAAAAATTTATTCCCGTTTTCATTTAAAAAATATTGCTGCAACTCGATAATGCTTTCTGTTGCCATTATTACTCCAGTACTGGCTTCCAGTGTCCTTTTTTCCCTATTAACATGGAACGAAATATTTGCTGAGTTTTCCTTAGATGAGCAATAACATCATTATACATCTTAATATTGGATTTACTGAGCGCAAAGATACGAGATCTATTTGTCATGATGTTAAACCAACTGTTAAAGATTATAATTTTGAATATCTCTACGTTACGAATCGATATTGAATTACTTTTATCACGCGTTTCAAACTTCATTGTTTTATATTTAATAGCACGTTGCCTAGTTACTTATTATCATTAACTTTTTGTTACAAGAGCATAATATTAAAATAAAGACTTTATTTTGTGCAATAATTGCTTCAATTTAACATTTTTATATACAGTCCACATCAATTAACACCAACGATCCACAAGATTAATAAGAAAAGCTGTAGTTTCAAATAAATTATCACTTATATAATTGGCATAAGTTTTTAATGCTGTTTCTGTTCTTTTATTTAAAACTGAACTAGCGGTAGACACTCTCATCTTGTTATATTGATTTTTGCAGTGTAAATTAGTATCTTTGAGTCTATAAGCTATTTTCAATTCATGCTTGTTCTCATGATGCAGTAATGTTTCAATATGTTGAATATCTACTAAAGAATTAGATAAATTATTTGCGGCACAGATATCTGCAGGAAAATAATTTTATTATTTTCCAACATATGTTTAATATTCTTAAACAAATGTACTGGATCAGGAATAAAATATAATCTATTTGCTGGTCTAACAAGGTGTATAATGCTTGTTTTTACATATTCTTTGGTACAACCAACTCCGAATTCTGCATTCCACATGGCTTTGTTGTCACTGCCCATATCGCTGATCACTGAGTTGACACGCAGATCAATATTTTCTGCCTTTTCAATTAAAGTGAAAATGATTGTTTTTAATGCATTTTCTGTAGCATTTACATCTTGTATTTTGCATTCGCAATCTGCCGTACCAGTAAAATAATAAGCAACAGTAATCTTCCATCTACGAGAAATTCCTGCCAATAAAATAACTAAAACTTTTGTTGCAATTCCTGAGTGTGCAGGAAAAGTGCAGTATCCAATCATTCTTTGTATTAATGGATCAAACACTTCGCTAGGTTTTATTGACATTTCATCAAGTACCATTACACATTCTCTTTCTTCTATGGTCATACAAGGTACTTCAATCTTCATCATGTCAAACACTTCTAATAGAATACCGCTATTAAATTTTAAATGAAATAATTGTCTTTGCAATGTCCGAATGCTAGGATAAATAGGAAGACGCTTAACAAAATCGGTGTAACCTTGTGTTCCCCATTTCATTTTAAAAACAAGAGCATCTTTTATAGTAGCAAAGCTCTATTTTAATCCATTATTTGATTTTCTATTTAAAGCTTCTATTTGATCTAGATGCAACTTCTTGTCAAGAATACCATAAATCTTGTTTTTATTTTTTTTCAAGAGTTTTACTTGTTTGTAATGAGCTGCATACTTGTGTTTAGTGACAGAATACATTTTATAAACTTTATTACTAGTTTTTTTAATAATATTATGCTGCTTTTCAAGGCTTTCAATTCTTTTCTGTTTCTCAGCTATCTCTTTCTTTAATGCCTCAACGATTGTTACAAAATTATCAGCAGAAATATTGTTATATTCAAATTTATTTGTTTGAATACTGATATCAAACATATCTGTTTGAGTGCTGATATTATGACGTTCAAATGTATTAGTTTGAGTACTGACATTATTATATTCAAATATATTTGTTTGAGTGCTGATATTATGACGTTCAAATGTATTAGTTTGAGTATTGACATTATTATATTCAAATATATTTGTTTGAGTGTTGACATTTTCTGTTAGATTAGATTGTATAAAACTTTCGTCATTTTCTATAGGTATATCAGATTTGTTAACTGGACAAAATAAGAATGACTGTGTAACTTCTATTGGCATAGAGTCATTTAAAAAAGAATAATCAGGATGGCTCAAAGAAGTATTATTACTTGATTCAGATGATTCAGTAATTCCTTTATCTACTGTAGAGTCTCTAACAGAAGACACTTGAGATTGCAATTTCTTTGATAAAACAGATGTTGAACAATCTGAATCATGTAAAACGATTGATTTTTTCGCATGAAAAACATTAGTAATATACGATAAATAAACTTTAGTTTTAGAAGTTTGAAATCCTTTCAATGATGCCTTTAAATGCTCTGCATTTTCCATGTATTTTAATGTTTCTCTTTGTAGCTCTGGATTTTCAAATGACTGGTTTTCTAATGACTCTTGTTGCAAACTGGGTATAGCTGTGTTTTTTAATATTTTCTTGCCATCCTGTCGCTTCTCATAACAATTTAGAGCAAAGTGCAACTGAAAATATATATACAAAATAACAGATATATGTTATATTGGGAGGGTTCCGATAACGCACATCCCGATAGCCCACCAACCTATCATCTTGACTTATCTAACTCAATCTACGGAAAATCTCTAGGCATCTGCCATTAGGTTTGTTCGAGTTGCTTGAAATCCCCAAAAATTTTTGCACTCAAGATGAGATAAATATATATTCGATCGTAAGAAAGAGAGAGACGATAAAGAAATTAATTCAAAAAGGGCAGCAACACGAACAGGCCTATTGTGAGTGGTTTGTGTGCTATCGGGATGTGCGTTATCGGGACCCGCCGTATTATATCATATAAAAAGTAAAATCATATTACATTAGAATGTCATATGAGTCGATATTCATAGTCAGTACTTATTTCAAAACTGTCTTAAATATAAGAATCAACTATCAATATACCGGCTATACATGAAAATGATTAGTCGATGAGATAATTACTTCACATATACGACTATTCGTTTTAGGAATCCATCCAGGTCGTTTGACTCTTATCCAAGATAGCCAAGATAAACGTTGTTTTCCACATTTTGGAAAGTAAAATAATCGTAACCCCTGACTTTGTCTAACAGGACAGCCAAAAACTTCGCATCTTCGTACCATATTTATAATATTAATATTAATTATAAACACTATAAACAAAAAAATAAAAAACGAATATAAATCAAAGTTACATATCCCTTTATTTACAATAATAATTTTAATTTTATAATTAAGGTCCGAACGTTTTGGCACGATCTCAGACTCGGAGAACCGCTACGTGCGAGTTGTGTATGTGATAATCAATTCTCATCTGGCACGCAGCTGCCAAAAGTATACGCACACGCGCGCAGGCACACATCTTGCACGTATCGATTTTCCGTGCGCGTCATGGGATCGTGTCTAAATATTTTGGCCTTAATTATAATTATAATTATTCTTATTTTTTCTTACTTGACTTTGCTTGACTTTTTGGTTCTAACCTAAGTGTCGACCATGTCGACCAATGTCGACTGGATGTCGACTGTGGTCGGCTGTTCAAACAGCTGCGGTCCTCTCGCTGCTCGCTTAGGAAGGGATACCCAATCAGAGAAGCCATCAGATTACCAATCAGAACTTCGGACATTACCGGTAAGCCTGTTCGTGTTGCTGCCCTTTTTGAATTAATTTCTTTGTCGTCTCTGTCTTTCTTACGATCGAATATATATTTATCTCATCTCGAGTGCAAAAATTTTTGGGGATTTCAAGCAACTCGAACAGACCTAATGTCGCTTCTCTAGTTCTCTCTTTAGTAGCGTTTTTCATTGGGAAAACTAGTGCGCACTGAATGTGCACTTGCTGCAGAGGGTCAATCATGTAATTTTACGTGGAACTTTTCACGTTTCATTTTTCACTTTTCACGTTTCACTTTTCACTTTTTATTTTTCATTTTTCACTCATAGAGAGTTCACGTGAATCTTTTCACGCACAGCGATTATGTATGAATAATGCGTGGAAGTTTAGTTTGCGTTCCGAAATTCACCATTAGAGCCTCTGTCATTGCAACTATCAAGCGATCGTGAAAAAGGTTTCTACCTACTTTTACAGTAAACTTTTACTGTAAAAATTTTATTATATAAAAAAAAATTGTAAAAAAATATTCATAAATAAATAGCAATATTTCTTAGTTATATTGCATAAGTTGCCGACAATTTGCAATCATTTGGCTATCTGGCTAATTATATAATAATAATATATAAAAAAAATTTTTGCAACCTTTTAGCTCATGACTGTATACACGCACACCGACGGAATCGATATCCCTCCGCGCGCGACACGCGGCTTCTACACATAGGCCTAGTTTACACCGAGCACTTGATACGCGTACTAACTCGTGACTTTCTATTAATTTATCTTACTGTCAACAATGCGTGTATACATAATACATATATTTAATTATCTTGATTCATATTGTACCAACTTAATATACCATTTTTTAAATTTATTGCTGAAATCAAGACAATTTAATAAAAAATTACTAGTTAGTACGCGTATCAAGTGCTCGGTGTAAACAAGGTCATATACGCGAAGCGCCCACATACATACGTACTAGTCTTCCCCTTCCATATGCTATTAGTGTGGCTGCTAAAAGTCGAAAATGCATTGCTGACACTGGGCCATTTTGAATTTTCACTAGTTTTGTGAAACACATAACGATAAATGATATACATACATTCATAATAAGAGTAAAAAAGTAGGTTAGGCGATGCATGCGCAAGTATGCTTCGCTTCAGTTGGTCGCTTAGGTACTGGCGTTTACGTGCACTTCTCTCACTCAATAATAATGCACAACATTGTCAACTAAATGCTGAAAACTTTTCAGCAATTATTATTATAGTAGAGTTGCTATTCGGTTGCCGACATGTTGCTCACAACTTATGAATAACAGTAATACTCGCATGTTTCTGTTAACTTTATATTACCATTCGGTTGCCGACACGTTGCTCACAACTCATGAATAATAATCGTTGTTCACATATTGCTATCAGATTGCTATAAACATTGCTTGCAACAATTGTTCTACCGTTGTTTGACAATAAAACTCAGCATATTAATACTGAATTAACAAAAACATTTTTGTTTCATTAAATTATAGGCAACATAATAGCAATTGACAAGCAACTTAATTTCTGCAATTATTTGATTTAGATTGAGTATTCACGTTTGGCTATCTGGGTTATATACAGGTTATATGTTGATTTAATTGTGTATGCAAAAGAACACATATCGCATTCCGATATCTCAACTTTTTAGTGCATAAAAACAATGTAATAAAAAAGTAAAATATATACTTCGCCTTTCAATTTATGTTGATCTACGTAAAATTGAATAAAAGTTAATAAAAATTTTACAAAAATATTTGCAATTACTCAATAAACAATTTTTATGACAAAGTAGAAAATGATAAAAATATCGACTAGTTTTCGACCATCGATCATTTATCGATGCATCGACGTCGAATTGACGTCGAATCGACGTCGATTCGACTATTCATTTCTGGCTGGGAAGACTCATATGATCTATGATTTGATGACGAAGGACACAAGACAAAATATTTAAAATCTCTATGGGAAGAGAGAATAAATCTATCTAATGTGTCTAGTATTTTAAAAGTGGTGATAATTGTGTCCAAAAATAAATTGAGTCAATTGAAGATATGTTTTAATGTTCGTTTATTTCTCACAAACTTTACATTCTGTCGCTAATCGTACGTATTGTCGAGGTTTCCCCGTCGCCTCTCGACAACGATTGACGATGTTATGATAAACGCGTGCGTCTTTTACGAAATTCTTTCCTCACTATTTCGACCGTTATATTTACATAAGATTCGAGTCTATCCCCTTACGGAAATGAACTATTGGAAAAGCAATAATCCCTATTGACTTACAATAGTGATTATTCATTCTCTAATAGTGATTATGTAGCATCTAATGATTGGATTATTCGCAATAATCATTTCCTAATAGTTTTTGAATGAGTGATTGTTGATTTCATAATGAGATTACTTGCAATAATCATTCCCCAATAGTTTTTTTATGGAATGATTATTGATTTTATAATGAGGTTATTTGGAATAATCACCAGCACACTACTTTTAATAGTTATTATATAAATGATTATTAGTCAACTATTCACAATAAACCCAATAAGAACTGGATTATTTTATACGTTTATTAAACGCAAATATGGTATAATACAAGTATAGGTATGTGGCAGATATGTATATAGGTAAAACGGTTTTTATACGTTAGTGCAATATAATAATTGTTTATAATAATCGTTCTTATTACGTATATATAATACGGAACGTATTTTATACGTTACGAAAAATGGTTTATAAAATGCCAGAAATGTATTTACGTTTATAACACGTATAAAAATACTATAAAATACTACCATATACTAATTAAACGTTTCTTAAATATGTTTATGATTTGTAAAAGGTGTCCCTATAAATAACGTATCAAAAGGATTTAATATCCAGGTATGATATACTTTTTAAATATGTTAATAAAAGTTTAACCGTAAATTATATTTATACGTTTTTATTGCAGCAATATTTAAACGAATAATAAACGTATTTTATACACATTTGGTATAGCTAATTAAATTTTTATTATTAACGTATATTATTTATGAAATAAAAAACATTTATAAATCATTTTAGAAATACCGAATACGCTTAAAATCCAAGACATTCAATTATTAATAGTTATTTTACACGTAAAAACATATTACGGTGCTTTTAAAAATCGAACAATTTGCTTTGAGTCTCAAACATAGACTTTGTACTGTGTCTATGGTCTCAAAGCTTTTTCGCGACGACAGTTTTCGCGCCTTCGCGGCTTGCGCGGCTTCCACTAGGTGGCCATGCCGCGGGGGATTTTCTCGTTAGTCGAGTGCGGCCACAGGCATTATATCTAGACGCCACCGTGATCATCATTTTAAATCGCACTTCAGTGAAACTTTTGCGAACTAATTATTGTAACCTCGAGACGAATTTTGCTTTCGTTTTTCTTCAAATGTGATGTGTATGTGGTTCGCTGTTCCATATAATTATTCGTCAAATTTTATATTTTTACATGTAAAAATAACAATTTGTATTGTTATTAAATTTTGTACATAAATGTTTAATTCAAATTTATTCTTTATTTAATTCTTTTGAACGAAAAAGAAGAATTTTTTTTTTTTGGAAACTATAATTTATTACGTTTAATTTATTGATTTATCAATAAATATTTTATATGACTATATAAATTGTAGTGACTATTGGGCTCAAATAATTTTTCAATAGTTCTGTGTAATAGTTCGTCCCAATAATCCGCGAAAAAAACTATGACGAATAATCCAATAATTTTATTAATAGCTTTACTAATAGTTACAATAGTCCATTTTCGTAAGGGTCGACACAGTCAAAATCGTTCAAATTTAACGTATTACTTATAACGTAACGTATAAGTTAGTTTATGAGCAAAATTCTATACAAAAAAGATCAAGCTCTTGAAGCATTCAAAGACTTATATGATCTGTGGCTTAATAAAAAAAGATATAAAACAAAATATTCAAAGTCATTAGAGAAAGAGAAAACAAGTTTAACTAATGTGTCTAGTATTTTACATGGATCAGGCCCTAATGCTTCTAAGATTTGTATAATTTGTGGTTTGATAGAGAAGGGAATAAGACATCATATTTAACGTTCGGAGGTCACAGTGGGTCGATAACTCTGTGTAACTTCCGAAAGCTAATTACTATTAGCTTTATTCCATATTAATTTTGAAACAACTGCTGTTTAAAATCAAACAATGTAATTAAATTGGAAAATTCTGATATAAAGTTTAAACGTTGTAGAATTTATTCTTCTCTTGTGAATGTATTCTCTTTATGAAAAATTAATATTTAAAATTACACTTACATTATGTTAAAAAATTTTTTTTTATTTTGAAGTCACATTTTGTCTAAAATAATTATAAGTTTTTCAATATTTTTGTTAATAGTTTATAGTAATACTTTTGAAATGTGCTACTTTAAGAAAAAAATAATTTCCTAGTCAACCTTTAAAAAAATAAATTTGTTTTGCATATACTATGTTGTTAATTTTTAATAAAAAAAATACGTTTATTTAAAAAGATTAAATTTATTATGAATAAATCAATACTTTTTTTAGTCTCAAATGGTATTAAAAGTAAAAAAAAAATAAATTTTGTAAATTTTAATTCGTCGCAATTGATATAAATAAATGCGATAAGTGTCGCACATCGGATGTAAATAGGAGGAACATTGTTATTTGGTTTTATGATTTGTTATACACTCGTTAACAAAAAAATAGGGAACACTTTCCAGACACCAAAAATTAAACTATTTTCACATGGCTGTAGCTCGGTAAAAAATTATCGCGGACAAAAAATAAAAAAAAAAAATATTTTGAAGCTTGAAGTTTCAACTTTAACGCTGAATCGACAGATTTTTAAAGTTCTTTTAACTTCCTTGTTTTATGCAGGAAAAAATACCTTGTTTTGTTCCTTAAAATTTCGTATTTTTGACACTTTGCAGCTCAAAAGAATTTTTTTTGAACAATCCAAACAAAGCTTCATAAATTACAACATTTTGCCTACAAAATGTTTTTTTTTAATTTCTCTACGATTTTTTTTGACCGAGTTACGCAACTTTGAAGCTAAACCTGCATTTTTTACAAATGACATCCGTATTTCGTGAAAAATCAGTGTAGACAAAAAGTGAAAAAAATATTTTAAAGCTCGAAGTTTCAGCTTTAACTGCTATCAATGGTTTTTAACAATTTTCTCAATTTCTCAGTACTATTTTTATTCAAATTATTGTATTAAATATAATTACATTTTCTAATCAATAAATCTCGTTAAAAGAAATAAATGTACTGTATGAAATTTTATTTTATCTCCTTTTGTTAATGAATAATGAAACGAAAAATCAATCAATTTTCAGGAATTGATTTTATTTCCCTTCTTTATAGGATGAATTTAAGCAATAAAAAATTTATTAATAAAAATTTCAAAAGCGAAGATTTATAATTTTTTTAATTTCTAAGTGAAGGACATTTTCTTGTTAATTAATTTCAAATAAGTTAATTTTAACTTGAATTAGTTATTTAAAAAATGTTTAATCGTTAACATATTAATTTTTTTTTTTAAGTTAAAATTGTATGTGTGCAAAAGAAAAAATTGCAAAAAAAGAAAATGTACATTTCCATATAAATGTTTTTTTGTTATTTCTCATAAACTTATTTCTCATAAACTAATTTACAAATAAAATATATTAAATTTATTTGGTAATGTAATTGTTTTGTTTTATTTAGGGTATCTAATCCAATTTTTTAAAAATTACAACTCTAATGTAATGCTTTTCAAAATTATCTTTCAATTTATTTAATCTTAATGTAATTTTTAATTGAATTTAATTATTTTGTCATGTTCATGCAGTTTTTAACGTAATTAAATTAATTTTATGTTAATTTTTACTCAATTTAGTTTAAAAAAATATATATTAATTTATCTTAAATTTTTATGTTGTCAAAATTCTTTACAATTAAATAATTATAAATCACACCTCAAGCATAAGCTTGCGGAGATAGTGATAAACGCGATAAGGGGAAGCATAGGACAAACTGTTTCCGGTACGGTTCGGATGTGTTCGGCATTACCGAACATATTCAATTCAATTTTTTTTCTATTCAATTTGTAAAACGATGGGATGTCCACAGGATGTCCATAGGCAAGAATGAGGCGCTCATTTGCTAGTCCACGGGACGTCCTGTAGACGTCCCGAGACTATAACAGGTAATCCCCAAGATACCCCGCTCGTCCCGATAGGTCGTCCTTAGAACGTCCCGTGAACGTCACTGTGCTATTAGAGTGTGTGTGTGTGTGTGTGCGCGCGCGTGCGCGTGTGAGCGTGCGTGCGCGTGTGTGTGTATATAGTATACAATATGTATAATAAAATAAGCTAAAAAGTCTAAATTAGTCTAAATCTATTGGTTTTGTTTAAATTTCCGATTTTTGCAACCGGACACAACACAAAAGCTCATTTTACCTCGTCTCGGCGGCCGATTGTGATGCAATCGACATTATTTGACAGGCACAAAAATATAAATGCTAACAAGCGATAACGTCTAATCTTTTAAACGGCCGCCAACGGATTTAAACGGACAGTGACGGACTGCAACGGACTCTCACTTATGAGTCGAATATATTTCCGAGTTTGACCAAAATTTATCGATTTTGTCCTAAGCGTAGTCTCCTTACGATTATCACACCCTCTTTCGCCTAAAATAGCAGTTTACGCTCGATCTATAGTTTCCTAAGTCTACGGAGGAGATAGATTAAATGACATGACAACCCTGAAAACTTTATTAATAAATTGCAATTGTACGGCTATCTGGGGAAAGGCACGGTGTCCTTGATATTGCCGATCTCCAAGAGGCACTGCAAGAATCTGTCAAAACCCATTCCAAAGCCACCTACTGGTACATTTCTATATTTCTGTAAATCTAAATACCATGAGAGGTTCCCCGTTATTGGCTTTAACTGTAATGTCTCATAATTATCCTCCTGGATGCTGCTTTCCTACCAGTTCTCTCACGTTTGGTACCAGCAGATCCAATAATGCCGCTACTTTTTAAGGAAAATCGTACAAGATACATCCCATACAGCACAGAAAATTGCAGCAACATTGCAGCAATGTTGCAATGTTGCAGATTGCAATGTAATATTACGGAGACATTGCAGAAACATAAATTAACTACGAGGTGTGTTCAAAAAGTATCGCGAATTTTGAATTTTCGCGGGTTACGTATATTCGAATTTCGATCTTTTTGTGGCGTTATGTTGGTACTCATGTCTCTCACTTATGCCGACAAGCTCGGCCATTTTGAATGTTCACTTAATTGTTGACAGCTGCTTTGCTTGCACGTGTTTTGGATCGTCTTCGATTTTTACCTATTCAAAAAAATGGATCAAAGAACCTGTATCAAATTTTGTGTGAAAAACGAAATTAAGTGCGCGGATGCATTCCGAATGTTGACTGTGGCATACGGAGAAGCTACCTTGGACCGAAGCAACGTTTATCGGTGGTACAAAATGTTCTCAGAAGGCCGAGAAGATGTGAACGACGAAGAGCGTGCCGGACGCCCGAGCACTTCAACAACAGACGAAAAAATTAATGAAGTGGAGAAAATGGTATTGGCCAATCGTCGAATCACCGTTAGAGAAGTTGCTGAGGACCTAAACATATCGATTGGCTCGTGCCATTCGATTTTTATCAATGATTTGGGCATGAGACGGGTCGCCGCGAAATTCGTACCAAAATTGCTCAATTGCGACCAAAAACAGCATCGCATGAACATTGCTAATGAGATGTTGGACTCTGTCCGCGACGACCCAAATTTGCTCCAGAGGGTCATAACTGGTGACGAATCGTGGGTTTATGGTTATGACGTGGAAACCAAAGCTCAATCATCTCAATGGAAGCTGCCGCACGAACCAAGACCGAAAAAAGCGCGTCAAGTTCGGTCGAATGTGAAAGTTTTGCTGACAGTTTTCTTCGATTGCAGGGGCGTGGTGCATCATGAGTTCTTGCCACAGGGTAGAACGGTCAATAAGGAATATTACCTGCAAGTTATGCGCAATTTGCGCGAAGCAATCCGCCAGAAACGCCCGGATTTGTGGAAGAACAAAAATTGGCTTTTGCACCACGATAACGCCCCTGCTCACACATCGTTGCTTGTGCGCGACTTTTTGGCCAAAAACAACACACTAATGATGCCGCAGCCACCGTATTCCCCAGATCTGGCCCCCTGTGACTTTTTCTTGTTCCCTAAACTGAAGAGACCCATGAAAGGACGACGTTACGCTACGCTTGACGAGATAAAGACGGCATCGAAGGAGGAGCTGAACAAGATAAAAAAAAAATGATTTTTTGAAGTGCTTCGAAGATTGGAAAAACCGTTGGCACAAGTGTATAATATCTCATGGGGATTACTTTGAAGGGGACAAAATAGATATTCATGAATAAATAAATAATTTTTGAAAAAACACAAAATTCGCGATACTTTTTGAACACACCTCGTATATGCCTGCAACATCGCATGGCATATGCCAGTAATATTATGGAAACATTGCAATATCATAATTTTTTTAATAAAGTAGTGGCAATAAAGAGCCAAAGCAGAATATTCGTGTATAATAACATATTAATTTAACTCATCCATAATTATTCATCCGCATCTAGCAAACTAAGGTCGGGCGACGTTATTAAATTTTCCGCTAAATCTCTACATTCCCTTACAGCACAACCATCCATATGTCGACTGTATGGTAAGAGTCGAATCATCCAAGTCAGGCTTTTAGAGTTGACTGCAAATCGACTTTGCATAGACGTCTGCAGACATCCTTGTTGACTCTAAGACGTCTAGAAAAAGGTATGCGGTCTTGTGGTGCATTATAGTATTGTTAAGAAACATAAATATTTATATCAATAGACAAAATAAGTTCATATATAAAAAAATCTCGATCTATAGCCCAATGAACAAACAATATTTTTTAATTGTTTTTTTAATAAAAATTTTTTCATATTTAATTTAATTATTGTATTATATTGATATATATTTTCTAATCACATTCTTATTTAAACAAATAACAGAAAAGTTATTTCAAATGCTATTCTGCATTTGCAAAATTAGTAAAAAAAACTATAATTTTATATTTGTTTATATAAATGTGCTTTAATTATATATATTTCATTTTTTCGATAACGTATTTAGACCTGATTTACCAGTTATATACACATATCAGCATAAAGTGTTCACAGGTCATCATGAGGGATCAATTCGCAGCGATCACGAAGGTCAAGCAACGTTCACCAGAGTCGCGACTTGGATGGGTGACCGCTTGGAAATTTCTGAAAAAGATTTCCAAAATTTTTTTTTTACCAAAATAGTTTTTTAAAATGTTACACAAATATTGTTTTGTTCATTGGAATTATGTGGTGTAATAATATTTATGTGAATATTTTGGAAAAATTGGATGTTTCAATGCAATATTTCAAAAAGCGGACATCTCAATGTTGCTGCAATCTTCCAGCAATGTTGCAGCAATGTTTCGCAATCAAAATGCAATATTACAATGTTTCAATGAAATCATTCTGCAATGTTCCTGTAATCTCTCTGTGCTGTATGGGATGTATTTAAGTAAACATATTTAAGGAAACATATTCTTTAACCTTCCATTTGTAATTTGTTGTTTTTTATACAGGGTGTTTCAGACCACCCGTACACCCCTTTTCTCTTCGCAGGATTAGGACCAATCAAAAATATGTTCAGACGAAAGTTGTAGGGTTTCAAAAGATCTATTCAATGATCTTATCAGTTTGACCTTGGATGGCGTCGCCAAGGTCAGATCGAAATCACATTAGATTTTTTAAATGGAACACCCTATTTTTGATTCCAGAATCTAATAGCTGGTGTCAAGACCTTTCCAAAACACTATAAGAATGTTTATTTTCGTTGACTACTTTCCGAGTTGTGCGGCTTGAAAGTTACACTACCGCCAGCATCAGCATTACTCAAGATGTACCATGTGGTGGTTACTTAGTCGGATTTAATCTTGTGTGTGGGTGTGTGCATACGTGCATGCGTATGTGTATGGGGGAGGAAAAGGGGAGTCAAAGTTTTATGTACTCTGCTTTTGTTTATTAACTGGATTGATTATGTTTGATGATCAATCATGTCCAGATTGACTGTATGCATTTTCCCGTGCTTAGCATTATCCAGAATGAACGACGTGGACGTGACGAGAATTTCATCCCATTGGGGTGCTTGATTCACGTGAGTCCCCTTGCCTCTCACGTTTGGGGTGCTTGATTCACGTGAGTCCCCTTGCCTCTCACGTTTGGGGTGCTTGATTCACGTGAGTCCCCTTGCCTCTCACGTTTGGGGTGCTTGATTCACGTGAGTCCTCTTGCCTCTCACGTTTGGGGTGCTTGATTCACGTGAGTCCCCTTGCCTCTCACGTTTGGGGTGCTTGATTCACGTGAGTCCCCTTGCCTCTCACGTTTGGGGTGCTTGATTCACGTGAGTCCCCTTGCCTCTCACGTTTGGGGTGCTTGATTCACGTGAGTCCCCTTGCCTCTCACGTTTGGGATGCTTGATTCACGTGAGTCCCCTTGCCTCTCACGTTTGGGGTGCTTGATTCACGTGAGTCCCCTTGCCTCTCACGTTCGGGAATGAATGAGTGTATGTTTTGTTAAGCGACTAAATGTTCAAAGTGAGCACCATTCTCTGCGATGCAAGCATCAACTCTATTTTGAAAATCATTGTTGCTCGAAGAATTTCCTCGGCACGTAAGGATCGAATTGCTTCACTTATTCTACGAATCATATTATCCCTCGTAGACGGACGTTCATGATAGACCAAGTTTTTTATCCTTCCCCAGAAATAATAATCAAGGACGGTGAGATCTGGTGATCGGGGTGGATAATTGATTGGACCGTATTTGCCTATCCACTTGTCGGGGAACATAGTATTTAATGCCGCACGAGCAACTCTCGATGTATGAGACGGACATGCATCTTGTTGGAACCACATGTTCAGGCGCAATTGCAGAGGAATATTTTCTAGTAAGACAGGAAGATCTGTCATTATCAAGGCGGAATATCTATCACCGTTTAGATTTTCATCAAAGAAAACAGGACCTATGATTTGACTTCCAATAATTCCACACCAAACATTGACTTTCCAAATGGTTTGATGATCTACTTCTCTCAACCAGTGAGGATTATTTTGTGCCCAATAACGAGAGTTCCAAGTATTAACAGATCCATCACTTTTAAGTGTACATTCGTCAGAAAATAAAATTTTCAAGTGGAAATCAAGTGGTTGCTGTCTTATAAAGTTGCAAAATACAAGTCTCTGTCTAATATTGTTATAATTCAACGCTTGATGAACAGACATTCTGTAAGGGTGAAATTTGTTATTTTTTAGAATGCGCCAAACACTGATTTTACTAACACCAGAATCTTGTTCTCGTCGTCTTAAAGAATCATAAGGGTTCAATTCTGTCGATGCAAGAATTTCCACTGTTCTTTCATCCATAATCGGACGACGAATTTGTGTACCTTTGTTATGTTGAGGCTGAACGACACCTTTAATTTTGATTCGTTTAGCCAAACGTGAAAAAACATTTCGCGAGTGAGGAGTCCGATCAGGATAACGTTCCCGCCACAATCTTTCCGCTGCAATGAATGTACCTCGACACTCACCTAAAATTAGCAGCATATCATATGCTTCTTCATTGGAATAGGACATGGCTAAATAAACCTAGACTAATAAAGAGGGTCGGATTTTTGTTGCGCGATTGATACTGATATGAATCGCGCGGTTATTGAAGACGTAGGTGACAAGTTTGAGAGAGTTATTGTCACTCGTGTTGAGTTGAGTCACAATAGCGTTGTGGTGAATACATCTCTACTACATCCTATGCAAATAACAATATGTATAAAATCACGAGTTAGACATCGTTACGCAGAAAGCCGCGCTCGTTATTGCTCGTGTGCTACCGTTAAAGTAATAATGTAATTACATAATACTATGACATACATATGTATGTGACTATCTACGGTCGCGACAGCTAACTTCCACGATTTTTCATGATCTGTTTTTGTTGGCCCGGCTCGCGTGTTTACTTTCTTTGTGTCGGCTGCACGGCTTTCTGCGTAACGCGTGATTTTATATTGTTATTTACATGGTGTTGGCGGTAGTGTAACTTTCAAGCCGCACAACTCGGAAAGTAGTCAACGAAAATAAACTTTCTTGTAGTGTTTTGGAAAGGTCTTGACACCAGCTATTAGATTCTGGAATCAAAAATAGGGTGTTTCATTTAAAAAACTTAATGTGATTTCGATCTGACCTTGGCGACGCCATCCAAGGTCAAACTGATAAGATCATTGAATAGATCTTTTGAAACCCTACAACTTTCGTCTAAACATATTTTTGATTGGTCCTAATCCTGCGAAGAGAAAAGGGGTGTACGGGTGGTCTGAAACACCCTGTATAAGCAAGTTTTCTCTGGTATTCAAATTTCTCCAAAATAAAGGGAATTATTAAATTGAGGTTTCAACATTTGCATTAAAAATTATTTGGTAATATAATAGAGATGCTGAAAAATTATCCTGAATTTTTCCAAATCTTTTGAAAGCCTAGAATAGTCAAAAACTTGAAGAAAAAGAATACATGTAGATTGCAGACGGAGAGTCTGGGTTAAAGAGGTGTTTTTTAATTCATCGATATCGAACTTTGCTCTGTAAAAGCTGCATTTGCATCTAGTGCAATCGATAAATTAAACAACTCGCCTAAGCTTGCACATTATTTTTTTGTCTTACCTTGGATGCATCCTCCACATACTCTTTCATATAAAATAGCTTAATGATTTTCGGCCAGTTAATAACGAACACTGGCACCCCATTGTTATGTTGCACCAAAAAAAGTTTATCTTCCTTCAAGAATGCCTCCCCGTACTTGACGGATTGTTGCAATTGATTCGCGTGATCATTCAACACACTGAACGCATCCTCGTACGCTAAACGTACCAACGGTTTGCTCAACCATTGTGGTTGATTGCGGTTCCGGCGTCGATCGCACGCAGATCCGAGATCTTCTTCTTGATCATTCGCTCGGTAACACGTTTTGTTAGAAGCTCAACTTCCTCTATCGATTCTTCGATACGCAGGAGCAATGCTATCTCCGTCTCTAACATGTAAAATTCTGATCTTCTTATTATGGGTCCTGGATTTCAAGCTCTATGAGAGCTCTATGGTTAAGTTGGAGTAACGAGAAAGAAGATTACGTTTTGATTATGCATTGTCTGCAAAAAAATTTGTAGATAACTCCTCAGAGTTATAAAGAAAAGAAAGAGAAGACAAGGAAGTTTGGAAACAAATTATACATGAGAACATCCCTGATTAAAAACGGACCTTGGAATCTAACGTCGCTATTTACAGGAAAGAAAGCTATTGACAGTAAATGGGTGTTCAAGGTAAAAGAGAAAATCCCTTAAGGTACAAAGCCAGATTAGTAATTAAAGGTTGCGCACAAACGAAAGGACTCGATTATAAAGAAACAATTGTTGCTAAAATCTCTAATGTTAGAATTCTATAATACTTTTGATTATTAACTATAAAGATTTTATTGCTCATTAGATAGACATTAAGAACGCTTTCTTGCAAGATAATGTACATCAGTACAAAATTACCTTTTCAAAAAAAGAGTAAAAAAAAGCGCCAATTGTTTGTGTGTGTATCTTTTAAATCTTTATTTTTTTCTACAAAACCCAAGTGGTACTACCTTTGTACCTTATTGAAAAATTTGCTTATTCCAACTCATGTAAAACTCTAATTTCTATACAAAACCTAACTTTTCATTGAAAAATCTTATTCCAATCCAAGTAGTATTTGCTTAAAAATAAATAATATCTTAAAATTGTGTAATTTAATCCAACCTAAATGTATTGTTCCCTCAAAAAATGTATGAAATATTTAAATTACGCCAATTATAAAGAGAATATATATTGCTCTTTAAAATAATCTCTTTTTTATATCTTTAACGTTTTGTATATTTCGTATCACATCTCAGTTTTAACTAGTGCTAGCCACAATAGCTAGTGCTGACTTCACTACACTTATATACTATAGTTGTCGAGATAATACCTACAAAATATTTAATGAAGATTATGATACCTGGTCGAAGAATATGTAGCACTACGTATAGATCTGTTCTTTGTAGCTGCTACGTTTTACATTCTGCATTCTAAATAAGATGCAATCAAACGTCCAAGAAGAAAAAAGATGAAATATCTTATAGTTTTTAAATGTGATAAACCACCAATCATTTTACCGTATATATTTTAAGAACAATTTTGAGTTTAAAATTATCATGTTAAAATTTTTGCATAAAATTGAAGATGCAAAAAGGTATAAAGATTGTATTTAATAAATTTAATTAAAACTAAAGTTTTTAAATTTGTATTTTAAACATTAAAAAATTTTTTTCTTTAAATTTTTGTGATTTGGTAAATTTGAGATATAAAATAATATTATTTTCATTAATATTTTAACAAAAAAAAAGAAAAAATGAATTTTATGTTTAATTTGGTTTTGTTTTAGCAATAAAAAAGTAATGGAAATAGTAGCAAATCGTTACTTTTTAAGTAACGATAATGGTAACAAATTGCTTTTTAGAATTAATAACTGATAATGGTAACTAGTTTTTTGACTCGGTGAAGCTTGTTGCATAATAAAAAACACAGGCAGTAAATTTCAACCTATGGAAAATATAGTATCAATACACAATAAAACATTTGTATAAGAACGTGAAATAAGCAATAAAAATAAATTTTCAATGCGTTGAATTTCTATTTTTTGTTGCTTCTATATACATATGTACATACTTTTGTACATACCTAATGATTTGATTCACACCAGTGAATCGGTTTTATATATTTTCTTGTTCCCTACCGTGATAAAAATTTTTTTCACAAGAAAAGGTATGAAAGTATTGTCTTCCCGACGAGTTTTTAATATGTGTAGCACAGATCAAAATAAGGAACAAATATTTTGATCCGTACTACAATATATTAACATCTTTAGAAAATATTTGTACGATTTTGTATTTAAAAAAGTTAAAGTAAAATTATGTATCACTGTTATAACTACCCACACAGGACGGAATGTCATCAGAATATTGCAAAAATATTTCAAATGTTTTTTATATAGAATATCTCAGTTGAAATATTTCTTGTAAAGATTTTTTAAATAGGATATTTTATTTAAAATATTCTCTAAACATTCAGTTTTAAAATATTACATTTGCAATACTCTCTTAATATTCTGAAGACATTTCGCTTTAAATCTTTCCGAACGTTTCATATAAAATAGTCTGGCGATATTCTATTTGAAATGTTTCAGAATGTTACGAATTAAATATTTTAGAGATATTCTACTTTAAATATTACATTCGCAATATTCTTTTAATATTCTGGAGACATTTTGCTTTAAATCTTTCCGAATGTTTTATATAAAATAGTCTGGTGACATTCTATTTGAAATGTTTCAAAATGTTGCAAATTAAATATTTTAGAGACATTCTATTTTAAATATTGTATTTGCAATATTCTCTTAATATTCTGGAGACTTTTCATTTCAAATCTTTCCGAATGTTTCATGCGTCACCGCTAGGCAGCCACGCCGCGGGGATCTTCTCGTGAGTCGAATACGGCCACAGGCGTTATATCTAGGCGCCACTGCGACTGACTCACCAGCTCACACTTCAGTGAGAATCTTAATTAGGAGCTGCTTGTTGTAACCTCGAGACAAATACTCGCTCTTATTTTTTTCAAATGTAACATGTGTGTGGAGCGGTGTTCCATATAAAATTTTACATTTTTACAACATACCGTCAATATGCTGTTTAACACGGATAGCAAACCGATGGCAACAGTTGCCATCGTGTTACTGTCATACGTGTGTTTATTACCTTATTAAAAATTATAAAAGTCGTATAAGGTAAACCCCATTCCGTATACGTGATGCCTGTTTCAAAAAACACATTCAGAACTATATAAACATTTTTTCTAGTGTTCTAAAGTAAATTTGCGGCAGGCATGAAACATTCTACTGACATCATCAGAATATCTCTGAGATATTCACCAAAATATTTCAAATTTCAAATGTAATATTTTAGCGACATTCTGAAGACATTCTGTGCATATATTTTCAGAATATTACACAATATCTCCAGAATATTACCAAGTGCGAACATGAGACTTTCTGATGACGTCGTCAATATGTCTCTGAGATATTCACCAAAATATTTCAAATTTTAAATGTAACATTCTAGCGATATTCTAAAGATATTCTGTGCTGTGTGGGTAATTAGATAAGACAGTTAAAAAAAAAAAAAAAATTGACAGGAGACAAATGTTCCAAAATATATTTCTATATAAGCACTAATGTTAGACATTTTATATTAATATAATAATATTTATAATAATATTCTTGAAATATTGAATAATATGAATATTATGTGAAAAGTAAATAATATTATTTATATTAATATTTTAAATTATCGAGACTACTATAACTTTTGAATGTAAAAATTTAAATCAGTTTATGAATATTTTATGCATAATAATTCACATTAACATTTTATCAAAATAATATTGAAGGAACATTTTCATAATATTCCACGGATATTGAAAAATAATATACCCTGAATATTATATAATATAAAAACGGATATATCAATATAATATATATTCCCATAATATTAAATAAATAATATTAAAAATATTGAATAACATTCTTGAAATATTATTTTAATATTATTTCATTTTTTAATGATATACGTATAATATTCTAAAGGAATATTGTAGCACTTGTAGGTATAACATTAGTTGTATAAGCATACAATATTCCTAAAATATACGAATATTATTAAAAATTAAAATACAAGGGGTGTTCGATAAGTAATACAACACATTTTTTTTCACAGAGCAGAATGGTTTTATTCAGGATTCAAATACATTATATTGTCTCCCAATTCTTTGGCTATAAAACCCTATTTTTTGACTAATCTCCGTTCAATTCTGTGGCTTTACGCCACCTTAATGTGAGAGCCTGTATACCGCCATGGTACCACTCTACTGGTCTGTGTCTAAGCCAAGTTCTTACTGCATCAATAACTTCCTCTTTTGACTTCCATCTCTTTGGACTACTGACGGATGGACTCCACGAGAAGCACTGCAGCAATGATGGGGAAATTATTGATGTAGTAAGAACTTGGCTCAGACACAGACCAGTAGAGTGGTACCATGGCGGTATATAGGCTCTCACATTATGGTGGCGTAAAGCCATAGAATTGAATGAAGATTAGTCGAAAAATAGGGTTTTATGGCCAAAGAATTGGAGAACAATATAGTGTATTTGAATCCTGAATAAAATCACCCTGCACTGAGAAAAAAAATGTGTTGCATTACTTATCGAACGCCCCTCGTAATATTAAAATAATATTCTGAGAATATATTTTTATGGAAATATTGTTATATGTCCGCTTTATATAATATTCGTGGTTATTTTAACATCCATGAAATATTATAAAAATGTTCTACAAATATTATTTTTATTAACAAATTAATTTGAGTAATATTCGTAAAATTAATTTGAATATTATTCGTAAATTTTAAAATATTCGTAAAATATTTGTAAATTTTATAATTATGATTATACATTTAAAAGCTGCAATATTCCTGATAATTTAAAATATTGAAATAAATAATATCAATATTTACTTCTAAAATATAATATTATTCATATCTATAATATTCATATAATATTATGAGGAGTTGGTACATAATTACTTTTTATTAGAGGAGAAGAGAGTAATATGGCACCTATTTTTATTTTATTGAATAATTTTATTTATAATCAATATTTTACATTAAAACTGGAATGATTTATATATTCGTCAAGTGTTGTTTAACAGATTCTGAACTTAAAGTAAAATGAAATATTTATTACTTAGAACGTGATTTATAAAAATGTGATGCACTGCATAATCGGTAGAAAAAAAGTGATGATAATATGGCTAGCCAAAAATAATTTTTTAAAAATCGGTTTCTAGTTTAAAAAGCAGTATTTTATTTAAAAAATATATACTTTTAATTTTTCATCATTTAGAATTTTCCTGATTTAAAATTTTTCTGCGTTTAAAAACTTTATTAGAGATATCATGAGAAATATCATTTTATCCCTATTTAATATTAAACAACAAATAAAATAATGTCTCTAATGTTTTGGAGCATCGCCTTTTAGAGTAACAATCGATTTATCGAAGAAATATTCCGATATGAAAATTTCATTTAAAAAACTATATTAATAAATTCCCATGTTATTGTTTAACTTTGCATAACTCGAATATGTATAGCTGAATAAAAGTCAAATAACATAAAAACACTCGAGTGTACATATTCGTGTGATAATACTTTTAAATTTAAAAACAATGACGAAGTATATATAATTAAATTCTAAAATATGTCTTGAAAAAGTTTAGAAGTGTTCAAAAGTAAAAATGCCTTATAACAATTGTATTAGCGCCACTAAAAAATAGCGGACTACTAATTAAATAATTTCATAAACAATTATTGTTAGAATTCAGAGATAATGGGAGTAGCCATAATATCTACAGTAGCCATAATTAATGCCTTCGTCTTCTCTAATATTAAATAATATTTCAGGAATATTATATTTAATATTTAAATAATATTATGCACTTATAAAAAATTTAAGTGTTAAAATTGCTATTAATTTTGATTTGAGGTACATCTTTTATTGCAATTCTATTGACATCAATTGATGGCGAAAGAGGAAATGATAAATGCAAGCGATAAATTCATCTAATGTGTCACAGTTGTGAATATTTTTCAGGTCTTAATACACCAGGGAGAGTTTCTGTTCTTCCATGACTTTTCTATTTATTCCGATTTCGTATCGAACCGTGCGCGTTGCCAGGAAGATAAAACCGCGCCGAGACATCGAGGGGAACTCTAGATGTATATATATGTAAAGACGTAAATATTGCGTCTGCGGTGCGGTGTAGAAGGGAGAGGAGGGTGGAACCGGGTGCCGGGGCCAAGTGGCAACCGAGGGTCAGGTCAGGCGTACCGAGACGCACGTATATGTTGTATGTACGCGCCGTGGCCTCTCGTGAGCCTCGGTCGTCGTCGTGAGATATAACACAGGTGCATATCGCGTCAAGCTTTCGTCCGCGCTAGTCGTGTATTGTCGTGCATTGTCGTGTATTAGTGTTTCTTGGCATTCGTTCGTTTCGCGACAGATCAGTTGCCAAGTTGGGGGATTTCCTTCAAAATTTGGATTTTGCTATTTTCACGGGAGATTTTTTGGGAGGAAAATATAAAAAGACATATCGACAGTATTTTGTAAGGAATTGATTCATGATTAATTATATTTAATTGCAATTGATTATAACTTCTTTTATTATAAATACTTGTAACTTGACAACTGCCGACAACACCGAGTCACAGTCAGCTGCCAGGTACTTGCTGTGGCGGTTCGGCGTCGCGATCTCGTCCTCGTCGGCCTCGTCCCCGTCGTATCAACGCGCTTTTATCACGGGCGCGCGCGCGCGCCCCCACGGATCTTCGTCATGTCGCTCGCGAGATAATGCCGCGGCTGCTGCTTGACGTTGACGGTTGCGTTCGGACGCCGGAGTGCGAGAACGACGAGGTTAGGCGCGCACGATTTACATCAATCCCCGAACGACGTGTCAGACGTGAACCCAAATGGCGGCCGCTGCCGAGGAGGATGTGTCCACGCTTAGTGAGCGAGTTGCCGAGCTAAGCGTCTCCAGGACGGAGAACGACGAAAAGGACGCAGCGGGCAGGATCAACGGCAATGACGTGGATGTCACTGCGAAGAGCTGCGAGCCGCGACTCTGGGGCTTCGAGACGCGCGAGCTCTATAAGCTCGCTCTTAACTTTTACAAAGGTGAGCGCGATACCTTGACCACCTTGTCACGATGCGGCGCGAGGTCACATTTATTTAGATCGATTAAATCGCACTACTTCGTAAAAAAAAAATCCTTCACGTTCCTCCACGTAACTATTTGATAGATATGTGTTCATTCTTTTCAATTATCTTGATATTTACAATGAAAAAAGATAACAAATTTTATTTGACATATTATTTATTAATGATAACAACTGAAGTATAGTTATTTCTACTGTTTGTTTAATAGTAAATGATTTTTAATGTCATATATTGTAACTATCAGAATTGCTAAATCTAAAGAAATACGTAGTTATGAAACTAATTGTTTGGACATAGGATACTGAAAGTGTATTTTATGCTACAAATCCATCAAATATAATTTTTAAGGGAAAACTCGGTTGGAAGCGAAATCTCTCACCAGTGATGCTTTTTCCATTAAAAACATATACTTTAGTATTAAAAAGATTCATTATCTTGTTATCAAATCAAAAGATATATTTAAATGAAATGGTAACAAAGCACCGATTCTACTTTATCTCTGTTTTACTTAAGTCTGAAGATGTGTGTAAAAGATAGCAACATTATAATATTAAATAAATGGCAATCTTACACGCAGAAAAATGTCATTCTCCTGCTAAAGAAGCAATTACTCAATGTTTAGTTTTATTCTTTTAAGTAACAGTTATCTTTGCAAAGAATATTTTTTTAATAATAATCTTAAAATACACTTATCATTTACTTGAAACAAGTAACATTTACTTAAAATAAATTTTTGTGTGTACAAAAAAATATATAATTGAAATGTGTAAATATAACTAATTTCAAATTATTTTATTAGTTCATATTTATCATAACTTGTATCATAAGTTTATCATAAGCATAAAATTTATTTAAAATATATATTTTGAATTCTGACAATTTGTTATTTCAATCAAGAATATTAAGTTAAAACAAAAGTTCAATTTGTTTATTATTTTGACTTTGATACAGATTTATAATTATTGAGAGAGAGTATAAATTTTTTTCAATATATGATAATGAACGTTTCTAAAACTTGTGATGAATATATTTTAAAATAACTACTAAGAAATTAATTTTTGCTAAAGGTAATTGTTATTTAGGATAAGAAAAGAAAATTAAATAAATGCTTTTCTTAGCAGTAGAGTTAATATTTTTCTGTATATATACAGTAACGAAATTAATTGCCTGAATACACACACACACACACACATACACACACACACACACACATACACACACACACACACACAGGATATCAAAAGTTTATTTTACAAATCAAAAGCATACTTTTAATAACAATTCATTAATAAGGGTTTTCACATTTTCCAGTTTTCCATAAAAATAAAATATTCTAATATTGATGAATTTATAGCATAAAATAAATTCAAATTTTGTATTTAGACAATTAGTTTTGTGATTGTATTTATACAAATTGGTGAACATTGTCAGAATAGTTATGATAAAAAACAAACTTAGAATTTTATGTATAAGTTTTTGCTATATGCGTGCAATTGTTGATCGTCGACAATAATTTTTTCTCTTGAAAAATGAAATTATATGATTCACAACATAGAGGTGATACAACATATTTGAGACATAAAAAAATGTTAAAAAGTATGTATGTACATACTTTGATATTGTGATATATTTGAAATATATCAAGTAAATAAATCATATTTAAAATGTATTTGTTAATAAAAAGAAATTACAAAAAGTATCACAGGATTTAATTTGTTTAGAAAAAGAAGGCAAAGCTGTTCATCTTTCTTATGAGGATAAACTGAAACTGGTGGCGTTCACACAACAAGTAACGCATGGAAAATGCACAGCCGAAAATGCATCACCGTTAGGCGTCCTGGACATGATTGGGAGGGATAGGCGCTTGGCATGGCAAAATCTGGGAGATATATCAAAGGAGCAGGCAATGGAAGGCTTTATAGTATTGTTAGATAAACTATGTCCTTTATTCAGAACTGTAGTTGAGGCGCAAAAAAGAGATTTTGAAGAAAAACAACGGGTTAAGAGAGAAGAAGAGGCCAAAAAGTTAGAAGAGGAGAAGAAACTTAAAGAGCTAGAAGAGGAGAGAAAGAAACAAGAAGAGGAAAGATTGAAAGAGGAAACTCAGAGGAGACAGATTCAGGATGCTTTAAATCAGCAAACGTATTATCAGTTCAAGGTATACGCCGAACAACAGTATCCCGGCAATCCGGAACAGCAAGGCGTTTTAATCAGGCAGTTGCAGGAGCAGCATTATCATCAGTATATGCAGCAACTTCACCAGAACCAGTTAGTTATTGATGACCAAACCGAAGGAGAAGAGGAAGAAGAAAAGGAAAAGAAGATAAAGAAGAAGAATGTCCAGTTGGAGAACGCAATGAGCAAAGACGATGATGATGATGATGAAGACGACAATAATAAGGATGAATCAAACGAAAACGCGAATGACGAAGATTCGGATGATGTGGAAGACTGGCCGCCCATCACTCCAGCAGAAATGTGGACAAGAAAGGGCGTGGAGGAATTTAAGCAGACTATCAGAAAAGAAACTGGCGACGCAGTCATCAAGGTCGGTCATGGCGAGACTGTCACGGTGCGAGTGCCAACGCACGAGGACGGTACATGCTTGTTTTGGGAGTTTGCGACGGACGGTTACGATATTGGTTTCGGAGTTTATTTCGAATGGTCGAAACCAGAGACGAACCAGGTATCTGTGTATATAAGCGAATCCGAGGAAGACGAAGATGAAGAGGAGGAGTACGAGTCGCGGGAAGATCTGGAAAGTGGATCGGTGAATGGTAACGCCCGACCTGAACGTAGAACGACCACACCACCTATAAGCGTTATAGTACCTGTAAGTACTCGAATATTACAGGGTTTATTTGCAGATGAAATTGTATACAGGTATCCTTTTACTTATGAATTTTCAGGCTTATGAATATGCATGATTATAATAGTTTTGTTTTTTTATCACCTGATGTGGAAGTTGTATAATCTGTATTGTAAACTAAATTTTGATAAATATTAGTTAAATATTTTATTATTTACAAATATTGTACTATACTTTTTTGTTTCATCATTTTTTAAATTGAAATAAATAATGATTTTTAATAGTAAATAATTGTTTTTTTATGTATAATATTTTATTTATACAAGGTGAGGAAAAATACCGCGACTCTAAAATATCTCGAAAAATATAAGTTTTATAGAATATTTCAGACAAAAGTAGGGTTTGAAAAGATTTATTTACCAATCTTTTTATCAGTTTAATCATAAGTGAATCATCAATCTTGCATGCCTTTGTTGGCTGGACAATTGTTAATCTCGTCTTAGTTAGCTGAACAATTATCGATCTTGCCTTTGTTAATTGGACATTATAATATTTATTATTTCTTCTACCGTATATGGAAATAATTTCAATTTACTCGTTTGCAACGCAAGACCCAAATATGTTTCGTTGAGTCACTATTTTCAGTTTTTTTGCAGCCAACAGTAATTACTTAGCCAGATTTTAAAACTTCTTTATCTTCGTTCATGTTTCAACCATTGAAATTTGCTGTTGCAAATTCATATATTTGAAATAATCGTAGAAACATGATGCCGAGGAAACAAAAATAAAGAGTTAAAGAGCGCACCTAATACTACATTGTTATTTGAATTATGATCACTTTGACATACAAAATCTGAGAATTTAACCTTATTGTTAAGTAGAGAGTAGAGTTCTAAATAATCAGAGAAGCGTAAACGTTATCTTTATGATTCCCATATTAGGCATAGCTGTTCACTAGTAAACATAATTGCATGGTTATTTTGCCAAGAGGATCAACTGTAGGACTTATCTCTGTTTGATTGGTGGTCAACCAATCAGCAAGCAAGACCCAATTTGTGCTTTTCTGATTATTTAGGATTCTAGTAAAGGGTTACCTGTAATACTCGTTTAATTTGCACAAGTTTTGTTCTAATATATTTTGTATTTTATTTTAAAGATATATAGGAGAGACTCTCAAGAGGAGATTTACGCTGGAAGTCATCAATATCCGGGCGAGGTAAAAGCATAAGAACATTTTCTACAGCATATTATTTAATCGCACATATGTACGCATAAATGTTTCTCCAAGAACAATTATTTATTATCGTTACTATTCTGTTTGCAGGGAGTGTATCTTCTAAAGTTCGACAATTCGTACTCACTTTGGCGGAGTAAAACACTTTACTACCGAGTGTACTACACACGACAGGGTTTCACGAAGAATAATAATTAGTCTTTACGTTGCATATCGAGACGAGATGTATAATGAGTGTATGTTGTCTGTTGAGCACTAGCCTTGGCATAATCGTCTACTGATAACGCTAGTCCAACTGAATAAAGAGTCCTGTTTGTCCCTATTTGGTTCGCGTGGAAGCGATAAAACTGTTCACATACAAAGAAGATATATTTATTATGTAGTTAAATAAGAATGCGACATGTTCTATAAAGTGACAAAAGGTGTGTGCGCGCGAGAAGGAAACGGATTCTAAATTGTCCTCGAGAGGCAAGAACTCTCCGTGGCGTGCATTAATATATAAATTGGCGATTGACTCTTCTACATGCATAATATTGCGTACCTGCGGCAATTCTTGCGCACACTGTTTTTCGATGCAGATGATGCCCAATTTTCGAGCATTCGTATCGATGCGCAAATCTTTATATATACATGAACGATACTCTTCGTTTTAAAGTGAAGGACCGTGTATCGTGCACGTTGTATATCTATGTGATTGTATTATCTATGTGAATATTGGCTTGTGGAATGTTTTATGCGATTCGATGTTATACAGACTTCACTTAGCGTTCACTGTCATAGCTTTTATTAAAATTATCTTATTTTTCTTTAAATACAGCAGAATACAGTACACATTTCTTGTTTTATTCACGACAAAGCTCATTCCTTTACTTATATTTTTTGGTAATGTTTATTATTCTACGTAGCCATTTTATTTTTACAGCAATATCGTGCGATTTATATTATCCATGGCATTGATAATAGTAATAATAATAATGAGACTAGCATATTTTGTAACACATCCAACTACAGACGACTTACACTAACGGGTATGCGTGCGTGATTTCGCTCTTATTGTATTCTCATTTTATATCACGTGCTTAACTTCGACCTATAATGACATTTAAATAGAAGAGCACTTTTTTTGAGACGGCATAAGTTTTGTATCGTTAATTTATTCGAAGACAAAGACAGAGCGAAATCGATTCCGTTATGCGCGCCTTAAAAGTACACGTGGATTGTCCGCGAGAGATTAAATAAGCGCCGATTAAACGACGGAGTTACCCAGTGGCTTATAGCTCAATAGCTATACGTAACTACACGTACATACATAGTACATACATACTCGTGTAACAGCCTATGACAAGCATACCTTTAACGACGTGAACCAAATTTTGCTCCTTAAGCGTCAAATACGTTGCGCTTTACTAAAAAAAAATTCGGCTTCGTTGTACGAACATCTTTCGTAAGAAAGCTACTCGACAATTCTTTCTAGAGATGTGTGAACTATTCAAATACGAATTTGTATCTCTATGATTCAAATCCGAACTATTCGAAAATTTTGAACTTAAAAGATTCGAATATAAATCACATATGTTGACAATTTTATAAAATCATTTAAAATAACTGTATGATATAATCTATTTTTTTAAATAGAACTCTTTTATTATGTATATTAAAATTTAATAACAATAATTGCGTTGTTAATTAAAATTTATGTTTTAACAATTCGATTTGGGTAAAATTTTATTGATTTGATTTCAAACAAAGAAATAAAATTTGATTCAATTCGGCATCAAGAAACCGTAATTCATATATATTTTTATTTCTTTTTTATTCTTTCTATTTATTTTTCTACCCCATTTTGGTGAAATTTTTCTTAGAATTCTTTATAAAATTTTTTAGAATTTCTCTTCAACTTAAAGACATTTTATGATCCAATTTTAGATTTTGTGTTGTTAGGGTACATAAATTTTAGAATTTTAAAAAATTTCGGTATTTATTACTTTTTAGAAAACTCAAATTTTGTATACGAATTGGAACATTTTTCCGAAGAGTATTGAGAAAATTTACATTGTTAAATAATTTTTTATATAGAATTCTGCGAAACACTTTAAGATTTCTCATTTTATAATTTTCGAAAAAAATTTATAAGATTTCAAGAGCTTTAAGATACTTTTTCAAGAAAAAATCTTTATATAAATTTAAAACATGATAAATTCTTAAAAATATGGACCGTGGTTTTATCAGCTCCGATTAGCTTGATCGGCCGATTACATTTAACAATATCCAACTGCAAAACTGATTGTGTTAATTTGTTTTCCTTGTCCATCTTTGCAAATTTATCTTAATACTTATGTAAAATATAATATACTTTAAATAAACGAGTAATTTTTAAATTAAAATGATTAAAAAAATTTAGATTAGAGATGATCAATTACATTACATTGAACTTTGCAGTTGGCAATTCTTGAATTAAATTAACCGATTAAAGTAATCGTAGTTGGTGAGACCGGTCTTAAAAGAATTTTTTTACCAGGGCTAGATACGCCCGTACGAGCGTGTTACCTCGAGCATGCGAATCGATCTTGTTTCACCGAATTTGAACGTGTCGTCGCGGTGTCGCACGTTCCACAAGAAAAATTTTGAAACAGCTTGCTCATGTACTCGCACTTTGTATGGTGCGATGGTTACGCCGCAATCATGGTATGGCAGTTGTCGATCCCGCAAACTATTCCTAATGATGAACGCGTTTGTCTTTCTTACTTGAAAATTTAAACGATGCGAAGCTCTCGTTTTTCGCGTTCGTCATTGCTGCGAGGATCACTTATTTCGAAAGGCTGGCTTGTCCGCCGTTCGATCTAAACGCAATAATAAAAATGCTATCTTCGGATATTCGCTATGTCTAAAAATAAAAAGTAAATTAACGCTACTTCCTCGTCAAACTCGGCCTAAGATTCTCGCGTGGCAGCCTCGGCTGTCAGGTGCGTTACGAACTCTTCACCTGTTTCAGCCTCGAGAATCGGACGTATAAATCGTGATTGTTGAAACAAATTTTGGAACACTTCTAGGCCGGTATTCATAATCCGTTCTTATATTTAAAATTGTTTTAAGTACAATTTAAACACGTCATGAGCCAATCACAGAGCCGTATTAACATCTTGAAACATTGAGAAGAAGTAACATTTGACTATGAATACCGATGCTACAAAATTTACAGGTACGTACCGATGTACTTGTTTAGACACATGTGTTTAAGGGGACCATGTACACCTAAATGATATCTTTGCGAATTTTTTGCGCAAAATGGAAAAGGGCAGAAATCTCTTCGCTTTTGGCTACGACAAAAAACTAAACCAAAATTGTTTTAAAAATCCGCTGTCAAGCACATTTTTTAGTATTTAGAAGAAGTGTGTAAAATTGCAAGTGAACCGTCGAATTATCTTTAAGATATCGAAATGTTTATTTCATTGTAAAAATATTCTTCTCTATTTGAGATTTAAATTTTAAATTAAAAAATTATAATATAAATGGAATCGATATTTAAAACATGTTTTCAAAATTCATGACTACTATGTCCTGAAAATAGCTCGATGAATTGATTGACTTGCAATTTTACATACTTTTCCTAAGCACTAAAAAAAAAAGTTTGATGATGTATTTTTTTTAATGATTTTAATTTAGTTTTTTGCCGCAGCTAAAAAATGAGTAAAATTTATATTAAAAAGTCGCTATACTAATTTTGATTAGTTGCTATTTTGTTCAAAAGCAATATTTCGACAAAAAAAACTACGCGAAACATTAGAGCTATATTTCAATTTTATAAAGCTTGCCATTTTGCTTTTTGATGAATCCCATTAGAACATTGCAGTGGTCATCGTAAATATCATTCTTAAAAATATGATTTAGGAAGACTCGAGTATTTTATATTATTTTTTTATAAAATTTAAATGTCAAATAGAGAAAAGCACGGTCTTTGGTGTATCTATCTTTTTCCGTTTGTCTACAAAAATTTCGCAAGCCTCATTTTGACGCGTTTGGGTTCATATGTGCCCTTTTAACACACTGATTGTGAGTCATATAAACTTGAATCTAAAGTTTCTTCATACTTTGACATTTCTTAAAATCGTTTTATCACATTTAATCATCGTGTCCCTAATAAGCGTCTCGGGCTGAAACGATTAAGTTATCACATACCTTCCGTGACGCATTATTCGTGTTTTTAACGTGGACGCAATATCTACACAGGGTGTCCCAAATTTCTTTCAAATCGATCCATATAAACAAAAGAATGCGCGTAAGGACACTCCGTGATCTACGAATCAACCTCGAAGCAGCGACTTAAGGGTGACTTTGCAAAAACCCTGATTAATTTAATCGGTGATTATCTCCAGATAACATTAAATATTCATAAATTGTTTGATGTGTTAGATGTATATCCCGACAAAAATAACGCGTAAAAAAGCGTAAAGCGTAGATTGAAACATCGGAACGTAAAAAAAAACCGCGTGAAAAGAGTGATGAAAGCGTAATCGAACTCTTTAAAAAGCATAGATTGGAATATCGGAATGTAAGACGCTTATATGATGTTTCAAAAAGCTTATTTCTATTTTTGCCAGGGTATATAAAATATGAAGGATTTCTCAAAAGTAAATCCCCAAAATTGGGCTCTAAGATTAAAGTAAATAAAATACGATTCTTGACCGTAATATTCTGCACCATGCATTTCAATTTTGTCACATTTCTTTTAACATTAAGCTTAAACATGAATGCTCAATTGACGAAGTACCACATTTGCATTTAACGTGACAATACAATTTATCTAGAGTTATTCAATATTAGATCTACATCTTTCTCTATTTTGAAGATGATTTAAAAATTTTAACGTTTATCATTTTTTTTTATATAATAAATTTATGTATACACACAGTTATTCTATGTTGGCTCTTAACGGTACTTGTGATTTCATGATTTAAGTGAAATGTGTTTTGACAGTACATTTTCGTTTAGTTCTATTAAAAAAATTAATTCAGAGACCCCTGATATTCCTGGAAATATTATAAATATTTGAAATATATAGAATATTTTAAACATGTAACGATTATTTTATATGCCCTTTGAATCTTCTTAAAATTTTAGAAGATTCAAAATACGGATATAAATATTTTGATTAACATTTGAATATTGAAATTAGAGAATAAAACGTAACAAATGCGAGTCAAACGTGGTAGTTGGTGCTTCAATAATAATAATACATGTATTTCGCTTTTAGTATATACAGGTAAATATGCATACAAATATCGGACGCGTTTCGACTTCACTTAAAGTCATCCTCAACGATTCAAAATTAACGTTGTATTAAGAGAGCTATGTAGAGTAGTGATCGCGTTGACAGACGCAGACAGGAAAAAAAACTTCTACTATTCAGCGAAATACATGTACTATTATTATTGACGCACCAACTGCCACGTTTGACTCGCATTTCCTACGTTTTATTCTCTAATTTTAATATTGCTGAGTCTATCTTAAATATTTTGAATTTGAATATTGCTCTTACATTCTGTAAATATTTTAAGACACACTGGAATATATTTGGAATATTACTTTAGGACTTTATGAACATTTCATGAGTATTTAACGTTATCTAGGTCGTATCTGATGATGCATAATATTTTTATTAGCGTGGATTATTTTTGTTATTCGTGGAAAAAGTTGGAGACTAATGAATTATGAAAATTTTGCCAAAGACAATTCTATAGACTGAAATTAATCACCGATTAACTTAATCCGAATTTGAGATCAATGGTGTTTTAAATTCTAGACTCATGTTAATTCTTACGCAACATTGCTTCCTTTGTTTAGCCTTAACATTATGAATTCAAAGTATACGTATAAACACGACGAAGGCATATGTCGGTAAAACGTGTGCGTGTATGTGTACGTGTATGTAGAACGCGCGCTTCATACGCCGATTTCTTTTTATGCTTGAAAGTGAACATCTATCAAAAACTCGGCGCGTCTTTCTGGTCGTCGTGCGCGTTCAACTTAACAATAATAATCGCGTGCAGTGTTAAACTTGATGGGAGTGTCTCGGTTGCGCACAGACCTGATTGGACACCACCAATCATAGCGGCCGATGCCTAGAGTATTTCCGTTGGTTGGGTTAGATAAGTCAAGATGATTGGTGGTGTCCGATCGGGTCTGTGCGCAACTGGGCCTCATCCTAATTGATTGAGCTATCGCTTAAACGTCAAGTTACTTTGGTTTACCCTATCCGTAAGAAAATGCGCAACTTATCGCTCGACAGATCTATACTTGTTTACACGTAAAATAGTTTCGTAACGAACAACCGTAAGAAAAATAGACGTCTCGAAAGGAGTCGACGGTAAAATTCGTTCCACGATATCGAGCTTCTTATTTTGAGCGGCACGGTCTTTAAATACAAAATCTTTTTCGTGTTACTACTTTTTCTAATATTGCTAAATAAAGCTTTTAAAAAGAAAAGGATCTAATTTTATTTTTTTAAAATTCTTATTTTGAAAAATTTTTTTTTTTAAAGAAGAAAAATATGTTTTAATTCATACATGTATAGAACGAATTTTCATAAATCCTTATCGTTTCATCTATTTTCTGTAGAGTAGTGTGTGACATGTACGCAAACTTAAATATAATTCGTAACAAGTAATAACAAGTGGAATCTTCGATTTGTCGTTTATATTTAAAAGTAAAGACGTATGAGGAAATGTGGACGTCAATATCCAGTATGCATTCTTAGTTGCCAGCATTTCAGTATTTTCTCTGTCTATTTTCTAAAGCAAATATAAACGAGCAATTCGAAGAAAGACAATATTATAATTAATTTTATATATAAGATATAAATTTCTTTACAATTTTTATGAGTAATTCTAATAAACTGTTACAATTAATAAATGCTGCCCAAGCAGAGTAACAGGTCACGATAACGTCAAAAAGTAAAATGAATTGTGACTGAAAAGTTATGTATAATAATCATTTTGAATACAATTAATGATTGGAAAATAGGCTAATGAGAGTCAGCGCGGGTCAAAGAGCGCAATCACAAATATCGATATTGAATCATTTATTCAATTTAAAATTACAAAACGAACGTTTTGACTCGCTTTGGAGTTATCTTCAGCTTAACCAAAAATAATACAAGCAATAGAAATAGAAGCCGTCATCAGTCATCGAAAACGGGAAGCATCCAAGTCGCCAACGGTTTCACAAATCTATGGTGGTATTTTTAACAGTGAAAATATCGCAAGAGATGACACTTAACTGTATAATTGTCGTATAATTATTTTGAATCTTGAAAAATTATTCTAATTGAGACTATATTTTCTCGTTGCCATGTCACAAGAAATGACATTTCACTGTACGATACTCACAAATGACACTTCACTATATAATTGTCAAATGATTATTTTTGATGTCAAAAAATTATTTTAATTGCGACTCTATGTACCCGTGGATCCCCATTCGAGCTGATGACGACTAATGAAGCTTGAGATAAGTTTTGTCCGTAGAAATTAATTTCTCTTGACAAAGTAAGCACTCAAACGCTACTCGCCTCACACCAACACGTGCTCACGGTTTCGAATCCGAATGCTTACTAGGAGTACTAGGAGTCATCAGCTCGAATGGGGATCCACGAGTACATACAGTTGCAACTAAAATAATTTTTCGACACCTAAAATAATCATTTGACAATTATATAATGAAGTGTCATTTCTTGCGACACAGCGATGAAAAAATATAGTCTCAATTAGAATAATTTTTCAAGATTCAAAATAGTTATACGACAGTTATACAATTAAGTGTCATCTCTTGCGATACCTTCGCGATTAAAAATGTCACTACGGATTTGTCAAACCGTTGGCGATTTGAGTGCTTCCCGTTTTCGATGACTGATGACGGTTTCTATTTCTGTTGCCTGTACTATTTTTTGTTGCGCTGAAGATGACTCCAAAGCATGTTGAAACGTTCGTTTTGTAATTTTGAATTGAATAAATGATTCAATATCGATACTTGTGATTGCGCTCTTTGACCCGCGCTGACTCTCTTTAACCTATTTTCCAATCATTAATTGTATTTAAATTTCGAGAGTCCGGAACTAATTATTTGTTTAATCATTTTGGAATCATTTCGACATCACTTGAATGTCATAATGATTTTTTTCGCTTGGACAAAGAGACAGAAAAAGAGTATATAGAGGAGAAAAGGGTATTATGGTTACTGTCGACAATATAACTACTTCTATTATCTCCGTTATTAGGTGACGTATTTTAACAATTGCTTATGGAGTTATGCATTTAGTAGCCCGCCATTTTTTAGTGATGCTAATATGCCAATGCATAATAACTGACAGTTGTTATAAGGCATTTTTACTTTTGAGCACTTCTATACTTTTTCAAGGTACACTTTTAACTTTTAATTACACATACTTTCTCATTATTTTTAAACTTGAGTCTATTATCACGAATGAATGTATACTCGAGTGTTTTTTGTTATTTAACTTTTTATTTGGCTGTACACATTTCGAGTTATACAAAGTTAAAACAATAAGATGGAGTTTTGTTAATATGGTTTTTTAAGCAAAATTTTTATATTAAAATATTTCTTCGATTAATCGAATATCATTCTAAAATCTAAAGGGCGGTGTTTAGAAACATTAGAAACATTTTATGCTTGTTGTTTAATGTTAAACAGAGATAAAATGATATTTCTAAAGAAATTTCTAATGGTATTTCTAAAGTTTTCGAACACAGGAAAATTTAAAATCAGGAAAATTCTAAACAATGGAAAATTAAAAATATATGATTTTGTAACATGGTACTGTGTTTCTTTTAAACTAAACTAATTTTTAAAAATTATTTTTTGTGGATAGCCATATTACAACCACTTTTTTTCTTTCACCGATTATGCAGTGCATTAGATGTTTATAAATCACGTCTTAAATAATAAATATTTTATTATTTTGAGTCTGTCAAACAACACTTTGACGAATGTAGTCGTTCAAGTATCAATAGAAAATATTAATTATAAACAAAGTTATTCAATAAAATAAAAATGGGGCCATATTACTCTCTTCTCCTCTAATAATATGAAACATGCTCGAATTCTTTTAGAATTCTATTCGAAACCATAAAATACGTGTGTATTTAATATGAATAAATCGATTGAGTCTGTTCGAAATATACAAAATACTCCTAAACTTTGTAAAACACATATTTACGAAAGCAATAAACGTAGGCAATAAACCTAAACGTAAAATAAAATTTCGAACCCAGATCAAATAAACGAATTATTTTTCTAACTATCATCTGAGTTCTTTATGGACCGTTAGGTGATGTTTCACGATGTTCGACATCTTTCTCCACAGAACACATTTTTTAAAAACGATTGTTTCTACGACATCCAAGCAGTTATGCTTTACATAGCTCACATTTCATGGTTTTTTTATGTCGCACAGTTTTATTATAGCGCTCGCATCTTTTAATGAATTTTTAATCTGAAATAGTTTTCTTAGGATGTAATAATTTATAAGCCAATGGCTGTTGAAGACCAAATAGAGTCAAAACGTTTCGTCCAGATGTTAGAACACAATGTTAAAGTTTTAATAAATTGATATCCGTTAAAAGAATAGAGTTGTTTACTTGGTCTGGATTCAAAATTTTATTTTGTAAATACGTGCGACTTATATTATTACTAAAAGTTTATTAAACCGATAAATTTAAGGAAATGTTGCTTACTGCAAATCGTGACAGCTTGCGTATGTAATTGACTCTCGATGTTTTGTAACAGCGTATACGCCTAATTGTAAATTGCGCGTTAACTTTCAAATTGGCTTGGCTAAATTAGCGAGGCACGTCGTCCCGAAAAATTAATTATACATGGACTCAAGCGCGGTTATTTTGCTCGGCGCGCTCTGTTCGGCGATTTGGTTTCTATTTATTTTGGTATATGCTCTGTATTCGCAGTGTGCATTTAACATTAAATGCGATTATGACTAATAACATTTAACAAAAGAAAAATCAAATTTGAAAGGAAGGAAAAGAGGGAGAAGAAACCGAGCGAAGAAACGGTGAAAAAAGGATATTGAAAATGAGAAGAAAACAGAAAGTAGGGAATAAGAGAGGAGAAAAGAGAGAGGAAATGGGAAAAGAGATGGAAACAGAAATAAAAACGGAATTTCTAATGCATATAGAGAAAAGAAGCGATTGGTATATTCTATATAGAGATAAATGAATTAGTTAAGTTTAAAAAAAAATTTTTGGATAAGTTTAGTTATCCAAGTAGATTTAAGTTAGTTGTAAGAATGCACACATTGTATAATTCTAAGCAAAATAATAAACGTATATATATATATATATATATATTATTCCAAAATTTATAGTCTTAATTTTAACGAAATTCATTAACATATCATTTATTAAATAAAAATTGTTTTTTTTTATTAAAAATTAAGTATATTATCAGAATTTTTAGTTTTTAGAATTTATTCTTTATGAATATTAAAGATAATAGATCTTTGTGATTAAGGGGAAAAGAACTATAAGTTTAATCGTTAAATTTACTATACAAAAAATTAATGGATTATTTGTTAGTGGATTTTAAACTATTTTTTAACTATAATTAGAAGAGAGAAGAGGGGATCGTAACATAGATGTGGAATGGTGAACTACCATGATATCTTATATAATTGAATTATTAGAATTTAACGCGTTGGATTGTAAAAACAATTCTTAAAATTACTTCGTTATAGCCTATTTAGACTTGTAGAATAATTACTAGTCATTAGTATTCACTACGTTTTTATAAAAGCTGAATTTTGATTTTATAAGTAGCAAAAATTTGTACAGGTATATGTTCTTGACGTACATTTACATATATAATATTGAGAAATTTGTTACATATTATAATTTTTTAAATTTGGTCTAGCTTGAAAATCTTGAATGTGGTTTCAAATAATGTAATTGAATATGTGTGATGTAACGTAATGTGTATGGATTCAGCATATAAGTTATATTATGTACAGGAGAGGGTCGTGAGCAATTTGCATTACGAGTGTTATGATCACACTTGAGACTTTATAACCTCATAATAGATGTTGCGCAATGCTTATTAGCGTAGCAAAGAAATTATTTTTTAAAATTATTTTTTGAACCAATAAAAATTATTAAAATACTGTTCTTTTTTATAAATAAAATGTTTATAAAATGTTCATAAAACCTTGTTTTATAGTATTAATTAATGTGTAAGAACTAAGAAGGCTAATTTGTAATATTTTTATAATTAAAAATGCCTATTAGTTGTTACGTGCCACGATCTTCCTCCAGTCTCATGAACGCATGCCTTTTTCCCTCTTCAGGGAATTGTAATTTACGTTCATTATGTATACTTGATGAATTTCTACCTATAGAATAATTAATAGAACTCTGTAGTAGTTAATAAACTAGTGTTCATACAAATAATATCGCGTTAATATTGAATTAGTTTAAGAGAAATTAATATTCTCTTTCCTCTCCTGTACTCTCAATTATAAGAATAATTAACACAAAAACGATTTTAATAAAGGCAAACTGTACATAAAATGAATTTAGTCAGTTTTTACTACTAACTAAATACTCAAAGACGTCCTATCAATTCGACGTCGAAATTATCAAACTGATATCAGTTCAATGTCGATTCGATATAGCTCATTTCTCGCGAGTGATCAGTTTTGAATAAGGAAATATTTAACATATTCAAAATCTTGAAATTTGCAATCTTTTATTACATGATAGAAATTGACGAATATGGTGATTGATATAATTTTAAAGCAATTTGCTTTAAAAGCAAAATTTTGTTCTATCTAATGAAATATGGAATCGACCTCGTTGTTCGATGTCGATATGATCATTTCATTTTGATGCCAATTATTGAGATTTAAAGTAATTCTTGTTTTTCGACATTTGTAGAATGATGTACGAATTTTATGGCGAGAACAAAAAAACTATTAATTTAGATTAATTTTTAGACTAATATGTCGTCTAAGGTTGTCAAGTTATGATTTCTTTGCATTGTTCTTAATCTGCAAAAATTTTTGCATTTGAAACGAAATAAATATTCGAGCGTAAGAGAGAGAGGAGACAATGAAGATACTGCGTACGATAAGTGCGAACAGATATTTGCTTAATATAAAAGTTCTGCAATCTATATTTACGAAATTAGAGTCTCATAGACATGTAGATTGCACGAAGAAACATCGTCGAATTCTTAGGATTAAACTTATTACACTTAAAAAGATGCTGAAGGCGTAAATTTTATCGACTAAACAACGACTTACACATATACAATTTACAATGCATACATACGGTTTACAAAATATCAGTACGTTACTATACTAGTACATCAATTGTACGCATACATACAGATTTTTTGTAAAACTTTCGTATAGAATTATTTTGAAAATATTTTTCAAAATAATCACTTCCCTCGTTTTTAAATGGGGTGTACGAATGATGTTGGACACTTTATATAACGTATTCTGTTTGGCGAGAGAAAGTTATCAGTCTGTGCGTATAGGCAGCATAGTGAGGAGAGCGTTAGCGTGATACCTGTATGCGTAAATACATCACGTTTGAACTTGAGCTTAGAAAATTGAGCAGGTAAAATAATCTTTGCATTTCAATATGATATTAAATTGAAATCGTAATATATTTAAGTTACATATTTCTCTCAAAAATATTCTACCAAACCGTTCAATGATATTATGCAACAATATTATCAATAATTGCAACAATATGTTCTGATGCTACCTGCTTAAACTCCCTAGCATTATGAATCTGCACAAGCCTGTATGAGAAGGGGACTTCCCTGTAAGCGGAGTATATATGTGCGAAACAGACGAGTTTTTGTCCGACTCGATAACTTTCTCTTGCCGAATAGAGTATATTAATGTATTGATGTTTCGTAAATCATACATATGGTATATACATATGATAAATTGTACACATGTAAGTCATTGTTCATGCAATAAAATTTACAACTTTAACATCTCTTTAAGATTCTTAAATAATGATAGTTCGTATTTAATGTTGAATGCACGTGTACGCTCGATCTTTCTTTCGAGCTTTTTCGATAGCCGATTGTCCAATTTTTAAAATGTGCGTAACATCGTGGTCCTCTTTCGAGAGTGCCTTTAAGCGAAGGCGCTAAGGGCAATAGCCCGCATTTGGAATGTCCTTTGAAAAAATTGCATAACCCGTTTGCGTATCTGATTAATTCGTAAAGTAGTAGGACGGATACTTACGATACAAGTAGCGTGAAACAAAGGACTAGCAATTTAAGGCTGAGTCATGGCGATAGTTCGGGTCAACTAAATCCCCAGTGACTCCCTGTCCTAATTAGATTATAGTCTCATTTATAATATATTGTAGATAGGGAAAGAAAAAATTAGTAATCTTATTTAGGAGTGAGTTGCATCAACGATCTAGATTAACTGATCTCCGAGTTAATAATCTGCTGTTCCTTTTTCAATTATTTATTTATCAAGATGTTCTTGAAAGTACATTGTAAAATCTATGCAACGATGTTATTTATATAAAGGAATGTTTTTGTTTCATAAAATTGTCTAGATATAAATAGTTTTCAAATACATAGCTACTTCTGCAAACTTTGAATAATAAGATGAAGAAATATTTTTTCCTTGAAGCATCGCGTATTTAAATATCGCAATCGAACATCTGACAACTATTTTTTTTTATAGCAATTTAGAAAAGCCTTCTACAGCAGAAAAATTAACCGCGATCATGTTTAATCGAGATCGATGCAATTGGTACCCCAAGTATTAACGTGCTCGTTACAGCGACGTCTCGATGCTGAAATTTGTCCGTCTGGCATTTTCCATTCTATAATCTTCTACTCTGCCTGTGAAGCTCCTCCGGAAATTTCTATCGACACGAGTGACTCTTGGAGTACGCCTCTCTGTAAGCGATCGGGTCAAACCAGCTTGGCGTCTTCTGTTCGCTAAGTACCTTGGGTTAGCAAGATGACTCTCACGAGGTCTATCGTCGTACTCATTCGAGCTCGTTGACCATCTGTTCGCGCGTTCGGAGTGCAACCCGTCGTAGGAAGGAAACGACATGTCATTTCGATACGCTCGTGGCGTCTCCTCCGCTCTAGCGGAAGCGTTCGTTGGCTCGCGTGGATGTTTGCTGTGTAGAAGATACTGAAGTTCTCTTTCATGCCAATGTGAAGGATGCGTGACGTGCGGTAACGGATACGCAGTACTGTCTGGCCGGAATGGACTTCTGGTATAATCGGTTGGAAGGCATGGTCTTGCATCTCGTACGGGTAGAGATCGACTTGGCCGAGCGAGCATCGCCGGATCGTTTACAAGGGTGGGATCACTCTCTCTGGCGCTATAATCCCTTAAATTTCTCACTGGCACAATATCCTTTCCACCGAAAGGATCGCCAGGAAAGACTTCTTGTATCGGACTGGCGAAAATAAGTGTTCTACAAAGACAATATCGATTTATTCCACTCGTTCGATTCTATATTTTGGAGTTATAGCAATTGATAGTTATTTTGTAATTTAGAAACGGGACGGTAAATGTCATATTTATACCAGTGTTGAGTAAAATTTAATTAATTTATCGATTAATAATTACAACTAAAAATTTAATTCTTGATTATGATAAACTATTAAAACTTTTTAGTTGCTTGAAATAAATTTTAGACATTAATCAACTAAACTTTTAATTGATTAATATAAAATTAATAAAATTAAATTGTATGTAAGTAATTGTAATTAATTTAATTGATTAATTAAAAATAATTAACTCTAATAATTGCCCATTAAAAAATAAATCGTTATTAGTTGTTAACTTTAATCACTAAGAGCCTCTTTCACCAATCTCGGTTAAAACTAATCGAGAGGTTAGGCCATTGGAATTGACCAATCGCATTTGTTATTTCACATAACAGGCAATGCGATTGCAATTCCAATGGACTAACCTCTTGGTTAGCTCTAAACTTTAACCAAGATTGGTGAAAGAGGCCCTGATTTATAAAGTAAATTGGGCTATTGTCTGTAATTTCTCCAGTAATTGCTAAATAGTGTATTTTTATAATCATTCTGAAAGATAATCAATATGTACACCCAAGGACTTTGATTCTGTCCATGGGGAAATTTTCCAAACTGAGAAGTCGCTATCTTTCTACATACTTACAGTTCTTGATTAACGTAACGACCAATAAGCTCTAGTCATTTTATTAATTATGAACTGCAAGTATGTAGAAAGTGGTGACTTCTCAGTTTGGAAAATTTCCCCATGGACAGAATCAAAGTCCTTGGGTGTACAGTATTTTATATGCGTACACTATTCGAAACAATCTTATTCTGAATATTATATAATACTTTTACTTTTGACTACCTGCAAAGTTTTGGATGTGTCCTCTAAAACCTGCTATAACATCGAATAAATTACTGTTAAGCTATCATAATCAACGTCACGTATATAACAAAAGAACCTAAATTGTAACATGACTTATAATTTGTGCTTTTATTTTCATTATTTATTTAAATACACTATGATCATCTTTTTCTTACAATTCGGCCAAGATGGCCCACTTTGTTTTTCCATACACTGTTTTTCTTTAAATTATAGAAATCTGTTTTTTTTACTTTAAAAGAATTGTAATTGTTATATTATTATTGCAATATTAAATTTTAAAATTTTCATGTTACTATTGCAATATTATAATTATAACTAAGTTGTATATAATTATATGTATATATAAAACATATATATACATGTTTATACTAAATATATAAAATTAAAAGTTTTATTTATCACTTTAGAAAATATTACATTCATTTTTAACATAAAACGTGTATAGCCAACTGTCCCATAATACTATGGCCATCTTTTCCTTAAAATTTTGATAAGATGGCCAATGCATATGTTATAATATTTTGTTAATATTAGATTTCTAATAAGTGTTTTCTCTTTAAATTCAATAATATTATTAACCTTAAGATTCAATGAAGTGATATATCATTTATTAAATGTCATTATTAAAAAATAAAAATAAAAACATGTTTTTTCCATTTTGAAAAATTATGGCCATCTTACCCGAGTTTACCCTATAGCATTTAACGATAGCTAAACAGCATGGATTAATACAATAAATAAAATAATTCAACTAATATTGATTTGAATACCATTTCGATATGACAAACACATGCTTTTGGAATTGTTCGTAAAAATTACAAATATAAGTTTTGAAATATAATTAAAGATTAATAATTAACGATTGGTTATTTCAATAATTTTGATTTATTGGATAAGTTTAATTTGTCTGAATAATTGATTTAATCAATCGTAATTATGCTTATCATTAATTTTTGATTATTTTAATTAATAAATTAATTAAATCGATTAATACCTAACACTGGTTCACACATTCACATATTCCTTATTCCTTTATGGTCCGGTTTTTTATTATCTGGTTAACTTTCATTATCTGGTTAAACTTAACCTGATGTTTTATTCAATGAGCTTCACCCATGATGATGCCATACGTGAAGCTCATTGGATGAAACATCAGGTTAACCATAAGTTAACCGGATAGTTAAAAACCGGGCCTATAAGTGATAATTGCCTTAACTCCAAGTCATAAATGTTAACTCTCAATTTGGCGGAAATAAATTAAAAATTATTTCTGTAAGAAAAGTAAACAATGTAAAAACGTATAAAGTATTTAAGACTGTTCTAGTTTTCTTACATTGAATAGAATTCTAATATTTTATAAGAATAGAAATAATTGAAATAACAAGAAACAGTATAAATTTAATTTAAATAGGTTTTAGGAATACTTTTAAAAATTTGAAAATATGTTTTAATTAGGGTGAGGTTGTAAGTTTAAGTAAGATACAGGAGAGTATAATAAATTGGTAAAATAAATTGTCAAATTGAGAGTTAAAAATGATTATGAAATGATTACCAATTAATAACAGTATGGCCACAATACATCGAAGCAATACAGCCATTATGCGATGAGTAAGCAGAAACAAAGCACAGCGCAATGTTAATTATTAATAAGCAATAAATAATATCAGCAATAATAATTAATAAAGCTTGCTTATAATTATTGCAAATAATATGTATGTGCTTAGACAGATTGTCGAAATCACTCAAAATACAATACGACAAAAAAGTTAACAAAGTAATGACAGGACTTACCTAGTGCTTTCTCGTTTTTGATATACATTGCCATCATTGATATACACTTTGTCTCTTGAAACAAATTCTTCAAAGGACGGCATTCTCCTTCTGGGATTCAATCTTTCTCTTGAGCGTGAACGTTCGGTCATTTTATCGGTTTGAATATTGCAATCACTTTTCTCGCTTCTGTTGGAACTATCGGGATATCTCACAGCACGACTAACATCTTGTTCGGCAAAATTTTGAAATTCATCCGCAGTTACCAACGTGTATCTGCGCCTGTTTTGCTTTAGAATCGATTTTAAGCAAAAGTACGTCTTTGAATTGGGTAGTTTCCAACAGGCCTCGTTTGACATAGGATTCACCATGATTCTACTACGCTCTGTTTTCGGAATAGCACCCATATTCCTCGGGGAAACGGTTTCCTCATCGAGGGAGAGGGAACGATGATGAGTTAAAGAGGGCGGAAGGGAAGTCGGAAATCTTCTCTGTCGTTCGGGGGGATGTGGCCTTTCGTACTGAAGATTTGCCTCTACGTGGACAAAGCCAGTTTTACCAGTTCTTGGTAGGTCCTCTTCGTTTTCCAATATGTTCTCCAGACTTCTAACATTATCCTTCGGAAATGTACCTGTCAGTTCTGATTGCGATCTCAAGTTAGGTTCAGAAATGTCGCGTGGAATAGCCCGATGTTCTCTTTTGGATGTCATGTCGGAAATGAAATCCGCTGACGAAGTCTGTGAGCCTTCATTAGACTTGTTCCTAGCGACAGCGCGAGGAAGGGCATCGGTGTTGATCGTTTGCGTACTGGCAGAAATTCTGCCGCAACTGCTGCATCTGCTCGGAGATACATCGGCCTGAAGATCGTCCACAGAATGAGGTGGTACCTTTATAGGAGGATGCAATCGACCGTCAGCTGTCGTCCGTAGCGTCGCTAATTCACTCTCGAAAGTATCGTTGACATTGGTGTTCGTTGGCAAGCGTTCTCTACTAGTCGCAATCTCGATGTAGCTGCGTTCGTCCATCCTCATATCGTTATATTCGTTCGTATTTCCGTGACATGGACAAGGGCAATGGCATTCGCATGGCATCGGCGGTAGCATTCGCCTTGGATCGTCCACGTTGCAAGGTATCACTACGTTGCTCGCGCATCCAGCAGCGGCGTTATTCACAATAGCATTCTGATGATCGTACTGTTCGGCACGTTCATAGAGAAGCGCTTCGGAATAGCTGGGCACCATGTCAGTCGCAATGTTTGTTTCTCCTCGGACTTGCCAAGGTTCCTGTCTTTGTTCTAACCCTTCATTGCGAGGTGTTACTGGTTCCATCAGTAATGCCTCACTATAACTGGGCGCTAGCATGTAGGAGCCTGGTTGACTTAACTGGCTTATGGATGCGTGGATGGGTTCGCCAGAAGTCGGTGTATCGTAATTTACGCCAAACAGTTTGGTAACCTGACAAAGGACCCTTGTATTTATTTCACAGATTTTATTATTAAAATAATAATGATTAAAAATATTATTTAGAGATGTTTGGATGTGTTAAGTTAAATACCTCATCCTTGGTGCACGCACGCACGCACGCACGCACGCACGCACGCACGCACGCACGCACGCACGCACGCACGCACGCACGCACGCACGCACGCACGCACGCACGCACGCACGCACGCACGCACGCACGCACGCACGCACGCACGCACGCACGCACGCACGCACGCACGCACGCACGCACGCACGCACGCACAAAAGATGTCCAATAATGATCGGATCATTCTCGTAGGTTGATAAAGCAAGTAAAACTAAGCAGAAAATTCTTCTATTTTGCAAAATTCTCAATAATTAACGAAGTAATAATTATTGAAAATCATTATCTTAGTTTGATTCACTGCCAAATTCAAGCGCGACAGGCTCGCCTAGCGGCCCTGGCTATTACAAGCATCATTGGCCACAATATATCATGGCCAATGATGCTTGTAATAAGCGGCTCGCACCGCTCGCGGATAGTAAACATCTTTCTCCCGCGCGTTCAGCAACGCCTCAAGCATTAGAACCGCCGCGCCGGGCGGTTTTATTTTGTCGCACGCTTGACTTTGGCAGGCCGAACTAACAATAAGTTGATTTTCAATGATTAATACCTCGTTAATTATTGAAAATTTTGCAAACTCGTAGAGGACTTTTCTGCTTAGTTTGATCTGTTCAACTAACCTACGAGAGGTGATCCGGTCATATTAGGCACTTTGTGTGTATGTATGTGTATCATACAGCATACTAGTATTGAACCAATATTTCAGCAACATTGAATTGCAAGATTGCAATTTAATGTTGCAGTATCACTATGAAATATTGATTCAATATTAATGAGACATTGCAGCAATGTCTAATGTCTTTTGAATCAATGTTTTATAGACAGCGCAATGCAACATTAATTCAACATTGATTCAATATCTATTTAACATATAAGGAAATTTCTTCGAAATATCAATGTAAATATTATGTCATTACACTACATAATCCCAATGAACAAATTAATATTTTTGTAACATTTTAAAAAACGTTTTTCACAATGAAAAAAAATTCTCTCAGAGAATTTTTTTCGGAAATTTCCAAGCGGTCACCTATTCAAGCCGTAACTTTACCAAACGCTGCTTGACTTTTGTAAACTGATTCCTAGTGATCTGTAAACACTTTGTGTTAATACATGTACATAGATCGGAATTTTCTCCATGGACCTATTTCGTCTATCGATAATATTTATGTTCCTGAATAGTTCTGTGCTCAAGAAAGAAATCTTGGACTTCAAAATCAAATGAGCACAAACATGTTATAAGCTTTAAACAATAAATATAATTCCTTATACGTTGAATAGATGTAGAATCAATATTAAATCAATGTTGAATTGCAATGTCTGTGAGACACCCGGGAAAAAATTTTTTAAATATAATCGTATATAATTATGTACAATTATATACAAAATATGTCCATATGTATATACAATTATATACAATCATATATAATCGTATATATTTATATATAAATATATATAAATTATATATTTATTTATATATAAATATATATGTATAATCATATATATTTATATATAGACATATTTTATATATAAAAGAATTTTTCCCGGGCAGATTCAATGGATAGTAAACGTTTCTGTGGTATCTTTTTAATATTAAATCTAATTTCACGATGTTGTTGCAACATTTGCAATCTTGCAATTCAGTGTTGCTAACATGTTGATTCAACATTAGTGTGTTGTATGGGTTATTGAGTAAATATAAGTTTACATATGAGTATCGTTAAAAAATCAATTTAAGTAATTTAAGTTTTCTATTTGCATGACTTTCTATTTTTGTTTATTTTTGACAAAATAAAAAGATATAATCAATAACTTGTTCAATGTTGTTTCAATGTTGCAACAACATTAACAGTCAACGTAGAAAAATCAATATATAGATTTTCTATTTACATAACTTTCTATTTTCGTTCATTTTTTATAGAATAAGAAAGATATCGATAATAATTTGTTTAATGTTGTTTTAACATTGCAACAACATTAACAATCAACGTAGAAAAATCAACATAAATTTATTATTTCAAAAAAACGTTTGTACTTCAACATTGCAATATCTCAGCAATGTTGTTTTAACGATTTGTGCTATATGGGAATATAACGACTGCATTAAAAGTTCCAAATAATAAATGTTAACTCCACTTAAGATTGCCTTTACCTGATAATCGGCGTATTGAGTTTTGTACTCGATAATTACTCGTAACGGCCAACTAAGAAGTAGGGCGCTTAGACACCAGTACACGTAGCGATTTGTGAACCATGGATTACCAAGAACGGCAACCAGCATCGTATTGACATTGTATCCGAGGTCAAGACCTTCTCTCATCTCCATATAATCGTCACTGAGTTCCTGAAATGGCAAATATAAATTTTTAATGATTAGCGCAAGGGGCCCGAAGTTTGCCTCCGTGCCCAATTTCGCTACCCAGCCGATTTCAACTATTAAGTGCTGCAGCTTACTGGTAACTATGAAAATTTTTATTAAAGACGACACTAGACAGCTGGCAGCATTTATTTATTTCGCTCTGAATTATATTGTTTTGTTTGTTCGTACATAGTTTAGTATAATATTTGCTAGATTTTTAAGTCGAATTTCAGGATTTAAGGTATGTAATATTTTATCACTTGTTTATGCCTAATTTAAAATTTTATTTTATTTCTATTTTGAGATTCTGAAATCGCGATTTCATTCTAATATATGTTGTAGAGAACCGGTTATAATAGAAAGTGACTTTGTTCCTAATTTTACGTAGTTCTTAGTTCGCCCCAGGACGACGTTTAAAATACATTTTCTTTTTCATGTCTGTAAAAATCCTTAAAGTTATAAATTATTTTTTGCACATTTCAAATAGTTATTGTTTTATTATGTTATAAAAAATTTTTTGTGCGATGTTTGCATGGATCTTTGACTGCAGTCCACTTGACGCTACAAATGCTTCGAAGCGTTTCATTGATTAATCAGAACAAAGAATTTTACAAATTGACCAATTAAAGAATGCTTCGAAGCGTCTGTAACATCAAGTGGATCGTAGTCCAAAAAATTTTATCTTCTAATATTTATATTTGAGATTGAGACGACTATTTTTGATATTTTCATAAATAAATATTATCTGAATATAAAAGCTGATTTATAAATTTTTTAATTTTTTTTTATTTAAAACTAGGTGGCAAAATTTGAGACGCTTTTGTGAAATATAAACGGTATTCTAATATGACCGGAAAGTGTATTAAACAAATTTAAATTGAGAACATGGTCAAACTGGTCGAAAACAGATCTTACAATAATTTCTTATGTGAATTTACTAACATTTACAAATTCCCCCAAATTGCGCCGCATGTTTATCGAACATTAAAACGCAGTTGTTAAACAGAACTAGAAATGTAATAAAACAAATTAAATTATTATCGTGTGTAGGTCCGGCAAACATTCGGCATGCATTTTGGAGGAACTTGTAAATATTTGTAAATTCGCACAAAAACTTATTATTATTGAGCACTAAGATCTGCTTCCTACTGGAAGCCATTTTCTCAATTTAAACTTTTTTTAAAAATGGAAGAAAAGGATGTTTTTATATTTCAATTTTTTATTTCGTTTGTGTAACTTTTTTCGAAATTTTGACAGAATTTTTTAGCTAAATTATTAAGATACATACATAAATTTTTACAATTTACTGCATTTATTAGTTTTTAACTACAAGTCAAAAAAATTTTAGGGAGGACAAAATTTGGTACCTCACTTAGGTGAAGTAATAAAAACGTTTTTTTTGCTTCCTCTTTCTCTCTGTACTCCCCCTGTATAGCACAGATCTTGTAAAGGCGTCCACACATATGTAGGATGTCCTAAGACATTCTTTGAATGTCTTAAGACATCCCTTTAAACATCTTAGGACATCCTACATATGTGTGGAAAGCGTGCTATGTGGATTTACTTAATACCTTTTTAAACTGCAATTTAAACTCAACCTGAGATGGGTTAATTATGTCACATGCTGGAACTGTCCAATTAAAATCTAAAGTGAAGCATGTGATGACATTAACTCATCTTAGATTAAGTTTAATTCCATTGCAGTTGAAACTGCTATAATTATTGTTTATTCATGAGGGGTTGAAAATGCTATAATTATTGTTTATTCATGAGGGTTTTATGTCCAAGTTGTAATATGAAACAATAATATGATAGTTATCACACATATATATGTATGCACACAGACACACACACAGACGCACACACAGACACACACACACACACACGCGCGCGCGCGCGCGCGCGCACAGACACACATAAACACACATACACATACACATATTTCCGTACTTGTTCAGCGAAAAATCGTGATCGTGCCTCCTCGAATTCCGTAGCGGACCTTATATTTGAAAACGCGAAGCCCTTGGTAAGCGTGATCTTCGTGATCGGTATCTTGGCCTCAAGTATCAATTCCTTGCTGATGTCCTTCACTCCGCAATAGTCGTAATAGTAGTGGGTGGTGGCCGAGTGTGTGTTCACCCTCTCATAATAGACCTGTGGAGCGAGGGGGTGAGAGGTCGTTCGTCAAGCGCGTCCTTAACCCTTCCGCTATCGCGACATCAATTGCCACTATGTGTTCACAATGTACAGCAACGGAATATTTGCATCTTTATTGACTTTGATTTTTATCAGACTAGTTATCTGAGGCGTCCCGAGACTTTGAATTGCTATCTTGAATTGCTGTTTTAAAGCAAAGAATTTATCGTTTGGATCGATAAGGTTGTTTCATCAATGTGGATATATAAAGTTTTAAAATTGCGCTCCTGATCCTTTAAATCAGGGGTGGTCTTTTTAAAATCTATGCTATGTCGCTCTGCTATAGAATTAAGCAAAAAGAAAATCATAATTCTAATTTAATTGTTTTAACTTACAGACGTGGAGGTTATATTTATTAATTATTTATTTTTTATTATTTATTTTTTATATAATTTTTGCTTGTTTATCTGAGATTAGATTTAGCGCTCATTTAAATTTCTCTAATTTGCGGTGATACCCAGGATGCCACTCCAAAAATGTTAGACATCAATATGCTTAATTAATAATTTATTGACTGGCATTTTAAGTCCACTGATGAAGGCTCAGTGTAGCATAAAACGCAATTTGGTTTTTATAATTTCACATATATTAGATCTGCCAATTTAGAAGAATTCAAAATTGTTATTCGTGTATTAGTCCTTTTTCGGAATAAACATGCATTGATTTCTGTACCGTTTAATCTACTCGTTAAAGGTCTATTTATTTACCTTTATTGTTATTCACTTACAGGAGCTTGACATTGTCACATTATCATAATTTTACTTATACTTTCTTCTCAGGCGTTGAGAGCATGGACTTCTTCTATTTAACAAAGTTTATTTCTTTTATTGTGTTTTATTTTACACTGGTTTTAAAATAAATTATTACAAACTAAAGTAGACCAAAATACTATAAATTTTTTTATTTTTAATAAAATCTTAAATTTGTTTGTCATTCACAAGTTTCAATGTTAGGTTCTATTGTTGAAAAACTAGAAAGAATCAAGTGCTTTATAGTATTAATATTAACAAAACGAACGCAGCTACACATGCAAGACAAAAAAATTGCAAGAACGTTGCAAAAATATTTCATCGTATTAAGATAGCAATATTGCAAAAACGTGAAATGTTCCTGCAATATTAATGCAATGATAAAATGCTTTTAGAAATATTGCAATGCAATGTTATATGTTCTAATAATATCTTTGTTGCCAATATATATTGATATACATCTTAACATATAATTTCAGAAATGTTATATGTCTCTGAATTAATTTTTACACTCGAGAATCAAAAAATTTTTTGTCAAAAAATGCTTTTAGAAATATTGCAATGCAATGTTATATGTTCTAATAATATCTTTGTTGCCAATATATATTGATATACATCTTAACATATAATTTCAGAAATGTTATATGTCTCTGAATTAATTTTTACACTCGAGAATCAAAAAATTTTTTGTCAAAATATATTTGATTTATTTTTGTCTTCAAATTCAACTTTTTGAGGATTCGCTTTTTCGAGAAATCATTTCATTAAAATGTGGGTAAAAAATTTCATAATACTTTAACTTATTTTTTGTGTAGTTTTTTTAATTACGAAAAGTAGAATTTCTCCCCGTCCATCTAATGGCGATAACGCATATTGCTTGCGGGTAAAATATAGGACATCATTTTTTTATAATATTTTTGAAACGTTGCAGCAACGTTACTAGAGTAATATAGCAAAAAAATCTTTTCAACGTATTGCAATATGCAATGCGGCAATAATACTGCTGCAAGCTTTTATATGCTGCATGGGCAGAGAGCAAGTGTAAAAAAATGGATTTTAGTGGAACACAATTTCTATTTTATTATTGTTTTTTAATTTTTCTTTGGCAGCGCAAGTTTTTTTAAGCGTGCTACTAAGAATGCCTTCGCGTGCTACTAGTGATATGCATACAGTAGGTTGACCACCCTTACTTTAAATATTTCTTTTTAATACAATTTAATTAAAAAGCCGTAATTATAATTAACTTGATTTTATTGTGGATATTTCCTGTGTAATTTTATTAATAACACAAGAGCTTAATAATTACACAAGAAATATCAGCACTAAAATCTAGCTATGACCGTTAAGGGACTTTAATTAGTTGTATTTCCACGTGTTAGTCCATGTTCTTTTATTTCTTTATAATTTTTTAAGCTACTTTTGTGAATTCAAGTGTTCGCGCTTAGAAACACGAAAGGGTTAAAGAGGAGAGCATGTCCGATAAAAGGGCGATGCAGCTCGTCACCTGCGTGGTAGTATAATTATCTCCGTTCCTATAACGTGTGATCTGCCGTTTCCTGCGCACGTAGTGGTAGGAAACTGCCTTCCACCATATCCGCGGCTGTGCCATCTTTAACTGCGCCAATTTGGACAGCACGCTGTCCTGGCTCTCCGCGTGCAGTAGATCGATCCTGATTGGCGAATGGTAGCATTCTACCAGATAAACCAGATACAGCATCCCCATGAATGCTACCTATACGACAAAGAGAGAGAAAGAGGCCGAGATGGCGATGGAAGAGTTGAAGGGGCGGCACGGCGTGCATCCAAGCGTGCGTGCAATACGGCGGAAAGATCCGAGCAAGGGGAATCGATATTATTTCTCGTTGAATAATTTTTTTTTTAAAGGGGAACAATACATAAGGTTGATTTGTAACAAAGAGAAGAAGCAGAAGAGTCGTTTCCTTTTCTTTTCTCTTCCTATCTTCCATATTTTCCCTTCGGTATACTTACCGGAATATATATATAGCCGTCGTCACAGGGCGATGATACGTGCCTTGTACTTCTGATGGGGTACTTGGTATAGTTGACCATAATCTGAGAAACAAGAGAGGAAGAATTTTCACAGGATTGCAAAAGAGTATTTGTCACACATTCTGCATGCAATTATGAATGTTGACTCTTTATTTTGCAAGTTTTCTAAATGTTTAATTATTAAAGATTCGAATTGCTCTGAATACTATTCAAAACCGAAACTTCTTTAAAATATTGAAAAATCTTAAAAGTTTTGTATATTATAAAAGAGTTCAAATTATAATTATAATTATAATTATAATAAATATATATTATAAAATCTTGCGTGCTCACATTGATAAAAAATTATTAACTTATTTGCTAAACGCGTTTGGTTCTTAATGATTTTTCAGAATATCGTCCAGAATGGGATTGAGTTTTATTTGTAATTATTTGTAATCTAATCAATTGAAAATATATATTATTAAAAAAATTTGTTCTTACTCGATTTAAGTTTGAACTTTAAGCAAAGAAATGGTAGACGGTTATATGAACGACATTTACTGTAACAGTAAACTTTGTATCGGTAAAATGATGCAACGGAACAAAGAATATCACAATTCGGTTGTTGTGCCAGCTTTTGGTCCTGCCAATCAAATCTGTGCATTCAAGCATTCACCATATTCTCCTATTTGCTTCTACGTGATTTTTTTCTATTCCCGAAAATAAAAAAGCCATTAAAACGATACTGTTTTAACAATAACCATTCTAAAAGCGGCGCCTTTCTGAAAGCCATATCAGTCGATGTTTTGGCACAATCCCTTCAGTCACTTGTAAATTATTGTCAATACAGATTTAGGAAGAGACTGTTTTGAATAAACAGAAATAAAATTTCAAAAAAATTAAACCATTTGGAAATTTAACCAATTTAACTATTTGAAATTTGTTGGAACAAATTTTTAATGATTTAATCACGTTGGAGGTTCTAGGTGGTAATTTATGTATGTTATTTAAGTTAAAGATACAATATTTTTAATTTATTATAAGATTATTATTAGTCTTTAAATAATAATATGTATAAAATAAAGAAAGAATTTAAATAATATAAAATGTTACAATATATTTTTAAAATGTTAAAAAGTATTTTAAACCATTTAATACAGAAATGTTTGAAGACTCATTCTTTCAAAAAATTATTTATTTCTAAATAATACTCATCTCAAAATTATCGTGATTCTTTGTATGTTTTTATTACCAATATATTGACAATGAGATCACTATGTGCATGGCGTGTAACGATGAACAATTTAAATAATTATATATAAATGGTATAAATATTAAAATTATAATTTAAATATTTATTTTTCAGAACTAAAAATTTTACAAAATCTTAATATAAACTTTTAAAGTTCTAATTTTTGAAAATTATACAGGTCTAGAAATTCTTTTTTTAGAAGCATAAATATCTGAAACGTTTAAAACTTGTAAAAATAAAATTATTTGTGACAACATTGTGATATGAATAATACAATTAAAATTGAAAAAAGGGTTAACAAATGGTCACAGCAGAATCTTAGTACCCAATAATATTTCTTGTGTAATTTTACATATTTTCTAGTTCTTCTATATTCAATATGTTCCTTGAAAATCATCAGTTGTTATAATAAATTAATATTTAAATATTACTATAAATTAATATAATATTTATTTAGGAATTTTAATCAATTTGATCATTAAGGTATTTCATACAATAATTAATATACCTCACTGAATTCTAAGAAAGTCCAGGTTCAAAGTTTAAATAAAATAATATCTTTTATGACAAATTCTTTATAATATTATGACCAAAAAGTGTATCAACCTATTTACGTAAAGAAAAGCAGCTAACGATCGAAAGTAAATCTCAATATTAATTTTTTAAATGCTCAATAATAATTATCTAAGTAAATTTAAATATATTTACAAGTTCTCGCAAATTGCACGCCGAATGTTTGCTAGACTTTCAAACGCAGCTACTAAGAACCAGAAATAAAATATTACAAATTAAATTGCTAATCAATTTAAGAATTTTAATGCCTACAAACATCTCTACAATTTCCCTATCACGAAAAGAGTAAAAAATTCATTACAATTTTCGAGGAGAGAAGGAGGGAGAAAGAACTTATAGGCATTACTGCCATAACAGATGCTTATTAGAATCAGTAATTAATTATTAATTTAATGTTGTATTAATATTCTGGATTAATTTAAGAACTATGTTTCAAGATTAAAAGTAAAATGGCACGTAGTTTAAAGAACTTGAAAATATAAAGTTACATAAAAAATATTATTAAGCACTAAGATTCTGTTGACCTTGCAATTTTTAAATTATTCGTGTCCGTGTATAAAAGGTTAAATTCAAACAATAATATAAAATATTATAAAGAAAAGAAATATTTTTAATATACCTGAGAAACTCACAAGGTTACCTCGCAAAGTGACGAATTCTGATTTTAATGAAACTTTGTACACATACAGAGTGTTCCCGTATAAGTGGCCACCTCCTTTTATCTCGTAAACTAGCAGCGATAGGCCCAATAAATGTAATATCAAATTAAGTGGCTTGAGCTAAACTTTATTGTGAGCACAGTGGTTAAAAGCGCTACAAATTTTATCATATAGAAATATTCACTTTACCATGCAAAAGTTATGCATGTCCCTTCTTTCTTTAACATAGATAATTTCTTAAAGTGATCACTGTGCTCACAATAAAATTTAGCTCAAGCCATTTAATTTGATATTATACATTTATTAGATCTATCTCTGTTAGTTTACGAGATAAAAGGAGGTGGCCACTTATACGGGGATACTCTGTATATAAGTTACGTAAATAAATGAATTTAGACAATATCATTTGCGGCCTGAAAATGGTTTTAAGGAGTGAAAGCACTCATGTGTAAAGCGGTTTTCATCTTTTTCCGTTACATCTAAAAATATTATTAAAACAACAAAAAATGTTTTATGTGTTATCTATATGTGTTCAAAGTTTTATTAAAATCAGAATTTGACACTTTGCAAAATTTCCTTCTCACAGAAAAATTTATAACGGTGGTAACTAAAAAGTGACAACAATACATATTTTATATGTAGAATTAATATACACAATTCAATAAACTATCTTGTTCTTCAAAGTTTCAGTTGTATCATCACGGCAATAATATATGCGCAACTATTAGTTTATACTCGGTAAAAAAGTTTTTCATATATAGTTATATATAATAATATATCAAAAATTTTTTACGGGTAGTTTATCGATATAGTACTTAAACTATGATTTTATAGTTATATAAACTTTACCATATATACGTTATAACAGTCACATACTTTTAGTATATGTACATACAACCACTTAAGTAGATATACGAGTGTAAGAACTATGATAGCAATTGAGCAGTGGTGCAGGGCTTTAGTGTTAAGAATGAAAACGAGAGATCTTGAATTCGAATCTCAGTCTTAGCTTTATTTTTTCGTCATCTACATTTGTATTACTATTTTTCTATAGTTTATCCTACCATTTTACTACAAATGATTAATATTATTGTATTTTTTCAGTTCACATAATTGATTATTGTTTTTATTATAACTTCATAATACATAGTTAAGGTGCTATTTGTTCACAAACTTAGTGTCTGATTTTTTCTCTAAGTGTACCGAAACCTTATTAATATAAGTTTATTTCTAGATTTTCCTCAAAAACTTTTTTTATATTACAGTAACTTATACAGTAACTTATACAGTAACAATTCTGAAAACTTTTAAAAATAAAAAATAACGCGGTATATTGTTTAATTATTACTGTTATCGTATTTTTTCATAATGATGTCACAATTTTTCATGACAGTAATGATAACGCTAGAGTTAAAAAAATCACTTTTGAAAGATAACTCTCATTACTTATTGAAAAACTAATTTTTTCGTTATTATGAAAAGTAACAGTAACCGTAACGATATTATGAGTAATGTGTTAATTCCATTTTAGTATATTTTTTATAATTGAAGAAATTATGATACAAAACCATACGTTTTTAATTTATTAAGCTAGCGACAAGAAATCGACATACAATCAGTTGCGGAATCTCTCTTACCTTGGTAACATTGGCACATCTGCACCATGTTACTGCCGCGAGACAGCCGTATATAAGGACCGTCAGCACCAGGCATTTGCAGTTCGGTTCCTTTTGCAGCGCGCCGCACAGCGTCTGAGGGACCGGTCGCTGCTGAGGATGAAAGATTAATGTGCGAGGTCGTCGGTTATTTGCGAGCGCACAGCGGAAAACGTGAGAAAGCGCGCTGATAAAAAATTAATCTTTGACAGGAATAACATTATGTCTAATAAAAGTGGCAAACTTGTCTTGGATGTTTTTATATCGTGTATTAAATTAAAGCTATGAATCTTGTATGTATTATACTTTTCCGTTATTTATTGTATTAAATGATGAAATGTAAAAATAGAACCTACTTATAATAATTTCTTAAATAAAATTGATAATTTCAAGTTTAGAGAAAATTTTTAAATAAATTTCTTCGATCTATTATGCTACACCGATTTAACAATATTAATTTCTGTAGTTAATAATTAAGAAATTTTTTACTTTTTGTCACAGAATTATAATACATTATATTGCTCATTTGTCACGATATAACAAGAATTATAATTTTTTATTTGTTTGCAGAAAAGAAAATTCTGATGAGACATTAATAGATTGAGTAAAAAGCTAATAATACTTTTATTTCTTTATCATCAGTTACAATATTACATTAATTATTACATTAATTATTACATTTAAAAATAATATTACAAAATTTTTGTGATTTAAAACATTCGAACTAAACAATTTTATTTTTGAATTATGTCATATTTAATTAACGATATATAGTCATTATATGTTTTTAACCCTTAAATACACCGATCCTGTAAAATATGTAAATGCATTTTCGGATCTGAGAGACTTTTTCAACTTTGAGAAGTTATAACTTTGGTTCCAATCAATATTTTTCAACAATTTTTTTTTAAATAAAAGTTTAGAATCTCAGAAATGTGACTGCACAAACAACACTGCCAAAAAATGACTTATTGTGAAATTATAAAGGAAAAACCATTAGACAAAAATGAAAAATTGTTCAAAAATCCACTTTTTCTTTAAAAAATCATATCTTCGCAACAAAAAACTTTTAAGGATTTTAAAATAAAGCGTTTTAAAACTAAAAAGTCATACTTTCAAAAACAATTGTGGCATTAACATTATTTTTTAAAAGTATAATTTTGTAACAAGGAGAATATAAGATATTTTTTGGTGAAAATCCATTAAAAAAAATTATATCTTTGCAACAAAAAACTTTTAATGACTTTACAATACGGCGTTTTAAAACCGAAGTCATACTTAAAAAAAAATTTTGTCATTATTTCTTTTAAAAAATATGCTTATATGACAAAGCAAATGAAAATTGATGTGTTTCATGATATATTTCGGACCAAGCGCAGAAACCCCCTTTTCTACAGCATTACATAGTATTTTAATTTTAGACAGAGTATATGTGAGTAACATACGGATCTATTCAAAAGTGTTTTGTCCGGTTTCTTTTATATGAGATGAAAAAATTTCACTTACACACAATGTTAGTTCCACAGACCCCAACAAAACTTTGCTGCCGTTCAAATTCTAGTTGACCAAAAAAGTTGATTAAGCATATCAATCGAAAGAAGAGATTTTAAACTTCTTTTATCCCCTGGTCCAAACCTCCTATCTCATTCTAGCGTGACACAGCAAGCGTTCGAAACTTCATATGGCTTCTCAGACCCATGCACTTGTGTGTTTAAGGGTTAATTAAACACGGAAGATCGAGGGGAAATTCACAGCCGGCATTGGTGTACAAAATTTCGGCAGTGGACTGCCGAAAAAGTAAGCAGTGACCTTATAATATTGACGGCATTGTCGTCAGTGGTTGGGGAGTGGTGAGCTCACTTCAGAGTCGGTTTTTCGATCATGGGGTTGAGCACAAAAATTTTTGAATACTTCGGGAAAGCTTTAGAATTCTTGTGCAGGCATTGGCGTATGATAATGGGCACGCGGTAGTGTTCATAATTGCATGGCATTGCCTTAATTTTAATATAGGATTGACGGCATTGTAGGCATTGACTAACAATAAGCATTGTCGGCAGTGTACAAAAATGTCGGCAGTGTTTTACAGCAATGCCAAAAATCGGCATTGGTGTACAAAATTTTGGGTTGTGAATTCCCCCTCGCGGAAGATATATTTTTGAGAGTATTTTTAATTGTTTCTTAATTGTCCAGATATCCCTTTTTTTAATGGAATACGACGCATTCTGAATTACTTTTATTACTTTCATTAAAAATTTGAAAACAAATTTTTTAACAGGATTAATATAATTGTAATAATTTCATACGACGTACAGTGGTCCAAAATCCAAAATAGTTGGCCAAAAGCATATTTCGTAAATTAAAGCTAACGTACACAAAACTGTATATATGTATATATATATATATATATATATATATATATATATATTTATAGCTATATACCAATTTATAAACATATACATTTTGAGAATATTAAAATTAATATATTATTTTAAAGAGATGTAAAGTCGTAAGTTTTACAGATTAAACAACAATTACACACATATGATTTACAATACATACGTACGATTTACGAAACGTAATAATATATTATTACATACATCAATATTGCATGCATGTATATAGACAAATTTTTAAAGTATACTAATCTTTTATACTAAGTATCCAAGCCAAAATTTAAGAACGCAACGTTATTTTATAATGTAATCCATATCTCAATCTATTTCCGTTTTGTACAAACAGCAAAATTTTTGTATGAAGCAGATATTGGCATATGTTGACAGCTATAGACGCTGCATTAAGTTAAGAATAAATGAAACAGATCTAAATTTCTTTATTTTTTTCGTTCTCGACATAAAGTCAATCGGCCTGAGTTACATTTGTGCTTTTAATGTATTATACTTTAATTACGGAAAAAAATTTTTAAATTTGTAAATACAATTAGGAAAATAGCGTGCTGAAAAAAATCACGTTTGATTAGATAATTTTATCACCTTTATTAGACATAATTAAATAATAAAATATATTAATATATACATTTGACAGCAAAATTAAGGGATCACCTATTCTGACTCCGAAAAATAGGCGTAATTCAAGAGAGTGTAACTTTGTCAAAAATAATCATAAAAAATTTTAAAAAAGCATTTTTAAGCTTGAAATCTCTAGTTTTGAGATTGATAAGTCATTAAACGATTTACAAATAGTTTACGAAGTTACGCGGATTTAAATGGGGATGCGTCAAATCTCAAAATTTTTTACAAACTTTGCAAAGCTCTACGACACAAAATAAAAATTGCACGCAAATGCGGTTTACAGCATTCGAAAGGGTGGATCTTTAGCTTTAATTTGCGTTTTTGTTAAAATTTGTACGATTTTTTTTCATTGAGTTAGGCAACACTGAAGCAAAAATTATTACAAATTTTGCAAGTTTATTTGACGTAAATTAAAAATCGCACACAAATGTAGTTTGTAGCGTTCGAAAGCGCGACTCTTTATCTTTAATTTGCGTATTTGTTGAGCGTTGTATGATGTTTATTTACCGATTTATTCAACGTTACAAAAAGGAACCATTTTTGCTTCAATGTTGCTTAACTCATTGTCAGTAAAAAAAAAATCATACAAAACTCAACAAAAACGAAAATTAAAGCTAAAGATCTACGCTTTAAAATGCTGTCAACTGCATTTGTGTGCAATTTTTATTTCACGCTGTACAATGTAGTAAAATTTTTATAAGATTTTGACATTTGTCGAATTTTTTTTATGAACTTTGCAAAGCTTCACAACGCAAAATAAAAATTGCACGCAAATGCGGCTTACAGCATTCAAAAGGGTTAATCGTAGCTTTAATTTGCGTTTTTGTTGAGCTTTGTACGATTTTTATTCACTGAATTATTCAACATTGAAGCAAAAAAGGCCATTTTTACTTCAGTGTTGCCTAACTCAGTGAAAAAAAATCGTACACAGCTCAACAAAAACGCAAATTAAAGCTAAAAATCTACCCTTTCGAATCTACCCTGTAAGCCGAATTTGCGTGCAATTTTTATTTCGCGCCGTGGAGTTTAGCAAAGTTTGTAAAAACTTTTTGAGATTTGACGCATCCCCATTTAAATCCGCGTAACTTCGTAAATTAACTGTAAATCGTTCAATGACTTATCAATCTCAAAACTAGAGATTTCAAACTTTAAAATGCTTTTATTAAAATTTTTTTACGATTATTTTTGACAAAGTTACACTCTCTTGAATTACGCCTATTTTTCGGAGTCAGAATAGGTGATCCCTTAATTTTGCTGTCGAGTGTAAATATAAATAAAAAATAATATAAAAATAAATATAAAATACATATATAAGTATATTATATATAAACTTCCTAACCTTTTATTTCTAAAAGTGTTGAAAAGGAAAGATTAATGAATTGGAAAATAACTAACCATCATTATAATAAAATAAATTAATTTTTAAAATTCTAGTCGTACTAAGGTATGCAAAACTTCTAATAACTATTTATATTATTAAATTAAATCGAAATTTATAATGCATTAATATTATTATAAATAATTTATAAAAGTAATTAAAATCAAGGATATAAAAAATAATTAAGTCCACAATCATCCGAGAGCAAAGTCTTTCCACTTTATACAATTATACTCATGGCTCAATAACAGTTCAGCATGTGAAGAAATAATTTTAAGAAAGAAATATTTCAAATAATAACAATTTAAATTATAAATATGTTTTTAGACCAATAGTGTAACAACACATTGAAAGTAAGAAGAAAGCCTTCTTCGGTCGCAGCTAAATCTTAGTGCCTATATTTATTCGTGTGATTTTATATACTTCTTTGAATTCAATCAGAATGTGCGCCAAATTTTTTCCGGTCATAACACAGCATGTCGAATAAGAATTAGTAATATCAACATTTATATTAAATTAATTAATTTAATATAATAATTGATGCTGATTTGCATCTATATACCCATTCCCCCCTAAAAAAACTGTAAGAAATTTATTGCGAAAAATAACACCCCACCCAGGGTTCGAACCTGGCACCTCCGGAATCTCCGGTCCCGGTGTAATAATAATTTATTTTATATACATAGATTACAAAATTACTTTATATAAATTACTATTTGAAATTTTCAAATTATCCTTAGCTTGCCCTTTAACGATAAGGGGAAAGGGTGAAAGAAGATAAGTCTTGACATAGTTTTAGAAACCCGTGGAATCTATAAAATTGGAGACCAAAGTGATTAAAATTGATCGCAGAATTCTTGAGATATTAAGCTGTTAAACTAAATATACGTAGGACACCTAATGTAATTGAAATATAAGCTAATAGGCAGCAATTGGCAGTTAAAAAATTTTTTATGACTATTTCAAATGTTGATTTATCAAATTAATCAGGCAAATTTAAAAACTTGTTTGTATTAATATAGAATTATAAATATATAAAAATCTTTTATCTTAACTTTTGTAGAAGTAAAATTGTAAGTATAATTTAACATTTATATAATAGTATATTACGTATATAATGATTATTTGAAAGAACATAATATCGTATTTACAAAATGCTGTAAAACGCATGCATAGCGTGGTTCACAACTTTGAGAAAATATTTTCAAATCACTAATAAATTTAATCAGAGAACTATTAGATATAATATATTACATATTTGAAATAATATTTTATATGGTTCCGATACTTTATTGAAAACTTGAAAATTTGACTTTTGGCCAACTATTTTTAGTGCGACAGATCGTTATAAAAAGTAAGAAAGAAGAATGGAAGATAAATAGGTGCTCTCGTATTTGTTAACGTACTTCCTCGTTTTCTCGATTCATTATGATGACAATGGCACTGGACCCACCCTCAAACCTGGACGATTATCTGGCGTTAGGGAGCAAATTGCGTCATTTCAGTGCCATCACCCTTTTGCTTGCTTCTCGCCGAAATGCGGGTTTCCTCTTATGATTCTACACAATAACAGCAAGAATTTGTTATTTCTGTCTCACTGAAAACAAATTTGATCTTTTCGTTCAAAGCATTACGTCGAGATTACGTCACGCGAGAAAAGGCATGATATTGCGTCATTACGGATACATACGAACGAGGTTCTTATCGATGCGCAAATTGTTCGCTCGGAAATGATTTATGTCAGTATTACAGTATTTAGCAAATTTTCATGATATACATAGACATATGTACATACACGCACGCGCGCACAAGGTGTCCCATCATTGTATTTTCCCTTAAGGACAAACGTTCCTTCAAACATTCTTAGAAGAAAATTCTAATGTCAAGGTATAATAATTTTCAAATAGAGAAGAAGTTAATATGGCACTCATTTTCATTTTATTGAATAATTTTGATTATAATTAATATTTTCTATTGAAATTTGAACGATTACGTTCGTCAAAGTGTTATTTGACAGATTCTTTAGATTCAAAGTAATGAAATATTTATTATTTAGGATGTGATTTATGAAAGTATAATGCACTGCATAATCGATAGAAGAAAAAGTGGTTGTACTATGGCTATCTATAAAAATAATTAAAAAAAATTAGTTTAGTTTAAAAGAAACACAGTATCTTGTTATAAAATTATGTATTTTTAATTTTCCATTGTTTAGAATTTTCCTGCGTTCAGAAACTTTAGAAATACCATTAGAAATTTAGCTAGAAATATCATTTTATCTTTGTTTAACATGAAAAAACAAGCATAAAATGATATCTCTAATGTTTTTAGACACCGCCCTCTAAAATGACAATCGATTTATCAAAGAAATATTTCGATATAAAAATTTTGCTTAAAAAACCACATTAATAAAATTCCATGTTATTGTTTTAACTTTGTATAAATTGAAATGTATACAGACGAATAAAAAGTTAAATAACAAAAAAACATTTGAGTGTATGTACCTTTGTGTGATAATACACTCAAGTTAGGAAGGTACTTGTGCACAATATGGGACCCAGCTCCAATCATGGCATTGACATATGTTATAGAAGCAAGGATACTGAACAGCTTTTTCTTATAAACTAATTGGCGCTCTCGAAATTGGCATATTAGCATCACTAAAAAATGACTGACTGCTAAACAAATAAATCCATAAGCAATTGTTAGAATATGTCACCTGATAACAGAGATATTAAGGGTTACTGTCATCATATTGTCGACAGTAGCCATAATACCCTCTTTTCTTCTATTATTCGCGATTAAAATTTACGAATCATAGAGCTGATGTTTCGCGTGCTCAGCCATGATGATATGACAAGTAGTGAAGATATTATAAGAGTACCTTTCGACATCAAGGTTATTATACAAATATGCAGTGATATTTTTATTAAGAAATTATTTCTATAGAAAACATATTTGTACATTACATACGCATAATTAATATTATCAACAAAATATCAGTTTAATAACGAAATGTTATGATAATCGTTTGGTCAGATATTAAAATAAATTCGTTACCGTACTCATGTACCTCATATGACAAGAACTTTTGTGATAATATCGATAAACTACATTTATTTTGATATGAAAAAGATTGAAGTTCAGACATACAGAATGTTTATTTGAAAACTTTCTAGCTGATTATCTCGAAAAATATGAAAAATAAAAACAAAAAAAGTTTTTACACTTTTTCCATGATTTCGAGGAGGAAAGAGAACGGCACTCTCAATTTTTTATTTGGATCAGGGCATTTTCAACATAATTTGAAGGTCAAATTTGTTTTTTAAAATGGAAATGTATATTTTTCATTACATGATCTTATTCTACGTAAAAAAACAAGTAACTTTTGCAGAAAACATTTTTTTGTTTGATTACTATTTTAGGAGATGTAAAATAAAATAGCAAGGCATAATTACTGCATAAAATTTTGTCATTTATTATAACAAATGCTCAAAATGTTCTCCGTTATTTGCTAAAAAATAATAAAGGCAATTTTGAAATTCTGAACGAACATTTTGGACATTTGGAAACAACGGAAAACATTTTGAACATTTGTTATAATAAATGACAAAATTTTATACAGTAACTATGCCTTGCTATTTTCTTTTATATCTCTTAAAATAGTGATGGAACAAAAAAATGTTTCTTACAAAAGTTATTTGTTTTTTTTTACGTAGAATAAGATCCTGTAATAAAAAATATACATTCCGTTAAAAAAAAAACAAATTTGACCTTCAAATTACGTTGAAAACGTCCTCTAAATAAAAAATTGAGAGTGCCGTTCTCTTTCCTCTTCGAAATCATGGAAAAAATGTTTTAACTTTTCTCTTGTATCTTTCATATTTTTTGAGATAATCAACTGGAAAGTTTTCAAATAAACACCCTGTATGTCAAATATCTATTTAACTTTGTCATATTTATGTCAAATTACCGACTTATTTTTTCAAAAATTATTTTAATATTGATGTTTTCTCTCTCTCTCTTTATATTTATGTTTTGTTACTTTTACAAAAATAAAGTAAATAAAACATAAATATTAAAAACGTGTAAAATTAGATTGTATTTTTATTTCTCCTTTTTTTATTTTTTTAATCATGCACTGTATTGAAAATGATAAAAGTTAAATTAAACTTTGAAAAGAGTTTGAAGATTAAAAATATTTACTTAATTTATCGATAATAAACTTATGTATAGAAGAAGAACGGCAGTCATGGAATATATCTGGAGTGGTAGAATGTCATATGATATCATGATATCTTGAAATTCGCGTTGAAAATTCTAAAAGCAACTGTTAAAATTATTTCGTTATAGTCTATACATATAACATTGTAGAATGGTTACTGGTCATTAGTGTTTACTGTGTTTTTATGAAAGTTGAATTACAGTTTTAGAGATTAGTAAAAATGTTTACGGATGTATATTCTCTACGTAATTTTAAGAAGCACGTTACATATTAATTATTTAATTTTAATCTAACTTGAAAACATTAAATGTGAATTTCAAATAATATTATTAAATTTAATGTATCGTAATATGTGTATGAATTCAGTAAATAAAGCCATGTTGTATGTATATACATATTTACACACACGGTCACGCATATGTATGTATACTTTTATACGGTAAAGGAAAAAAAGTGGTGTGGAATATTATTTTGTTTTCTGACCATAACTCAATAAATATTAACGCGACACAATTCTGACCAACGTCAGTTTATTAGCTATAAAGTTCTATCAATTACTCTATAGGTAGAAGTTTAGATATATAGAACAGATGTAATTTACAATTTACTGAAAAAGGAAAAAGAGATGCGTTTGTGGTAAGGAAGTAGTAAAAAATAGTAAGGAAATCGTTGAATATTAATAATTATTGTCATAGAAGACACTTTTATTTATAAAAAAAAAATTAATTAATGATCTTTCATAAATTTTATACACAAATAAGTGCCACAAAATAAGATTTTACAAACATTTCATAAAATATATTTTATTTGAAAAAAATGTTTTTAATGACTTTTTTAGCTTAAAAAGTTTTTCAAATGAAATTTGAAACTTTTTAAAATAATTCCTTTGATAAGAATTATTCCTTGAATAATTCTAATGAACACTATAACGTCTACAACGAAATTGTAAAGTTGCAAGAAAGATGACTTATTCCACAATCACTGCCCACATATAACATGACTTTTTGCTGATTCACACATTAAATTCCATATGATACACATTAAATTCCATAATATTATATAAAATTCACACTCGAGGCCTTCAAGTTAGATTAAAGTTAAAAATTTTAGTTACCTGTAAAACAAAAATTCAATTTTTATGAAAATACAGCAAACATTTAATGACCAGTAATTATTTTACAGTGTCTAAATAAACTATAATAAACTATACTAAAATAATTTTAACGGTTGCTCCTAAAATTTAATGCGAATTATATGAGATATTATGATATTCCACCACTCCAGATATATTATATATTCCACGACTACCGTCCTTCTTCTCTCTCTCTCTCTCTCTCTCTCTCTCTCTCTTTCTCTCTACACACAAATATTTCAATATGTGATAAAATGCTATTTTGCGGAAATTTGGAAGAATATTCAATTTTGTTAATAAATTCCATTTTAAAAAACGATTTAGTGCTACAAGATTAATCTCCAATATTTTGACTGAACACGGTTTCACAGTTCTACCAGATTTATTAATAAAAGTTATATACTCGCACAAAGAAAGTTGTTTTAAAATTTTATAGATATTTTGGTATATAAAAGAGAGTAAAAATAAAACGAAAAGAATAAGAAAAATAAAGAAACAATGAAAAGAAAAGTAGTGTAAGCTTCATGCAAAAAAAGTATAAAGATATTCTTGTATAATTTTGTACATGCAATACAGACAGCTTTCTAATAATGTAAAAATGACGTAAATTCTAAATTTATTATGTAATTTATATCTTTTACTTTCTTGTTTTCACTATAATATTCTTTTCATATCCATCATACGGGATTCATCATTTATATTTGTGTTATATTTTGTGTTTTTGACAATCCAGATACATAATCAGCGGCTCCAAAAACCTTTGGAAACAAAGTTTTAAAATTTTTTGTACACATTAATTTTGTTGTATTTTACAGAAAACTTTTAGTTCGTTTCTTGTACTTTTACTGCTATATAGAGTCCGCCATTTTGAATTTTCAAAAAAGTTTAATTGCTAACTAAAGTATTATAGATATACATACATATTTACAATTTAAGATCAAAAAGAAATTTTGTTGGTTAAGCTGAATTTTAAAGCGACAGGACGATTCGCTTGATAAAGAATGCCCCCTATATATTTTTCACGATTATTTAGCAAATCGTATGCAAACAAATCGGTAATCTGCAATCGTGAAAACGTTGTAGCAATCGTATCAACGTTTTAGGCGGAAAATATGGTGACAGCTACGTGATTATAGCCACGTGCTCGTGCGAGCGTAATTTATGTAAAGATTGCAAAATCAATCGCTTCGTTTAGTTGCGGTTTTGTGCGAGTTTAGTTGCAACTCGAGCACGTGTGTTGGTACAAAATTCACAATTCAGTCTTGTCAAGTGCTCGTGCGCACTTACATATTCGATTACGCGCGCGGTATTCCGTGAAAAGCATCCCTTAACAACGCTCGTAGAGACATGTTCTAATGTGGCAACTCTGCGGAGCGACAGTGGTATAAAGTGTGAAAAATCTCGTGACAAGCAACGTCACGTTCTTCGATGAGCAAACATGTCCGAACATTATTCAACATTCATTAGTCTCTAGCTACTCTTCGAATAATGTCCGTTTTTTTCACACCTTCCGATAGTTATCTTCTAGATAAAAATATCCGTTAAATGATTAAAAATTTATTTTTTTCACTGAAATCTCTTTATGTGTCTAAAGGATAACTGTTCTTTGTACTAACTTTCAACACACAAAATGTATTACACTTTTATTAAAAATTACCATGGAAGATGTCTCATGAATAAAGTTATTTAGAGGTGAAAAAATTGGGCACAAATCCAACTGTGGAATATAATAAGAAGAATCTCATATAGCACAGAGATTTTTTTTCAGCAATATTGCATTAGAACATTACTAGAATGTTCTGTGCTGCATGAGATTGCTCGCGGTTGAACAATATTCAATTCCCATCGTTGAATATCGAACCTCGTGAACACGAGCTTTGTACTTGAGCGAACAAAATTTGCAATCAAATTATTTAGCTTTAAGCGCGTGACACTGTCGAGCAATTTGATTTCGTATTTTATAAACCTCTGTTTACAAAGTGTTTAATTGAGAGAGAAAAAAATACCCCAAAGTACAGAAAAACAGGAAAAGGATGTATCACGTTATTACAACGTGTCCTGCAGATCTTGCAGACGTATTTACCATAGACGATTATCATGCTTTACCGCCACTTTGATGGACATCTGGATGACACCCGCCACATTCTTGCGACACGCGCCACGCGATCCGAAGATTATAATCTCCGTTCGTTATTCGCTCGTGGATTTGGAACTTATCTATGCATCGAGAAAGGAGGAAATTCATGCAAAACTCCCGTGTCAGACGCAACGGAATCGACAGGGAAAGAACGGTAAGAGAGTGGAAAGTATTGAGTGTGGCGATATATCTCGCGCGCGATCACGCGCCCCTGACACCTCTGAGTAGCAACGCGTCACCGTGAGACATGGGTGTGGATCTACTCCTAGATAACGTGCCGCGATCACTGCCACCCGTTCCGCTATCTACCGTACGGAGCATCCCCGCGACGGCGCCCCGACTGACGGACGGAGTCGACGCTCGGCGTCGGCATCAGCGTCGGCGTCGGCGTTGGCGTCGGCGTCGCGTCGGCGTCGGAGTCGGTGTTGGCGTCAGCGTTAGTGTTGGCAGGGGTTGCTGCCTCTGTGCGCCTGGCGTCGCGATGCGTCACATTGATATCCGCGCGTCGTTTGTTCTTTCTCACGATCCTTGGTCGGTGATCGGCGATGCTGCGCGCATGAACGAACATCACCATGAATCTTAAGTGGCCGACTCTTTTTCCTCCGATAACATTTAATGAGAGCACCCAGGCAACACGAAAATTTTCAGAGGTACAAAGTTGGAAAAATTGTATTAAATGTAACATAAATCACATGTCCCAAACGGTCCACTCTAAATTTTGTGTTAATTTAACATAATCTGTATGTGTTAAATGATAACATTAATACTATGTTAATATTTCAACAACAAAAATATAATCCTGATCGTAATTTGAAGTTACTTGTGTATACAATTAACATAATTTTTATGATAAAATTAACAGAAGAATAGTAAAAACGTATTGCCCAGTTATTGTTATAGTGTAATATCAACACGCTTCTTTCTGTAAACTTTAACAGATACAAAATGTAAATTATAAAAATAGTTTAAAAAATATATTAAAGTAACACAATTTGCACGTATTTAAATACGTTATATAATATTATTATAAATTATAACGTTTTTCGACGTTATAATATTATTGTATATGTAGTAAATCTTAAATTCATTTTTCTTTTTATTAAATTATTGTTAAATATTTTTGCTGAGACATTTTAAATAAATAAAATAAATGTTTAATAAGTACTTAATAAATATTGTTTTTACAAATTGTACAATATATAATTAATGAAAAATAAATGTTAAAAGGTATTTAGAAAACGCGGCCTACCAATTAAGATATATTTTTGTTATAAATAATATGTTTTTTTTTAATACTATTTAAAACATTTGTGAAATATTAAAAATATGTTTCAAATATAAACACAATATTTTATTCTTTAAAAAAAAAGCATGAATTTTATTAATCTTGGTAATATCTTTTTCTTTTATTTAAATAATAAATTCACAAAACTGAAATAATGGTAAAAATGTAAAAAATTATAATTAATATTTCTTGACAAATATAAACAAATCTGTCTTATAATTTATGTAAAAAAACATATTTATAATTTTTGTAATTTTGTTAATTCCTAATTTTTGTTTGATAAATAAATGTGTTTTAAATAATTTTTAAATAAATGTTTACAAATTTTAAAACATTGATGAAATATTGAAAAAAACTTTTAATTTTAATTTTTTCAAATATTTGGGAAAAGGACGATTTTGAACAATTCATCATCTGTTTAACTAGAATTTTTTTTTCTAGTGTTACGTCCGCCGATTTGTAAACTGGCGTTGTAATTAAATTAATTTCGGCCGCTGTCACCAGTTGTTATGATTATGGTGATATGCTCGTTCTCATGACAACAATTATTTTATTGTTGAATTATTTTTCCTTATAAAAGAATTTTGGTTGAAATGATAATTTAAAAGTTGCATCTTTACGTTACGTGGAAGAGGGTGCGTGGAACAGGAGGTGAAGAAGAAAGTGCTAGAATTTATTTTAATTTAGAACTTTTTATTAGTTATAAATCCGTGTTATTTCTAATACATAATTTGTACGGGTTACAAAAAGAAATGAACGGGATAATTGCAAAAGAAGAAAAAGAAACTTAGTTAGAAAAATAGAGAGAGAGAGAGAGAGAGAGAGAGAGAGAGAGAGAGAGAGAGAGAGAGAGAGAGAGAGAGAAAGCGGGTGTGAGTGTGGTCGTAATAGAATGTAGTCTGATTTCTCTAGAGAGAGAGAGAAAAAAAAAATTAATAATAGGACAAAGAAAAGAATTTATAAGAAAAGATCTCTTTATGTTAATCTAGAAGTTTCTATTGAAAACCAGAGATGTTCTGCCTCTGCCTCTATTTTGAAGGAATTAATATTTTGAGAGGAGTGTGAGTTCATAGGATCGAGGCTGCGAAGGCGCTACATGAGCGGAGGCTCAGGATCGCGCATTCGTGTCTCGTTAGGTTCCTTAGGATAGAATTTTTTTTTGTCTTGAACAGGGCTTAAGGAAGAGCTGTTTGAATGGTGGTTCATTCAGCGCACAACCTGGCCGCTGTACATGACATCGGTGCTGAGAGGATTTTTAGGAGTTTTGTGGAAGGGTGGAGACAAGTGGAGAGACATCTCAGTAATTCTCAATGAAAGTTAACTATTGACCCACCCGTTATCTTGTTAGCGATCTGCAGTTTAGGAGGCTGCCCTGGTTTGCGCATTCACCGATCGTTGACTCGATATAAGTGATCTGTTTTCCGATTTCGCGTCGTATTTATACCATCTGATTGTAGACAAGGGGTACCAGGGAGGAGAGATTCTCGATTTCTGTTAGACTTCCAATATAGGTAAGCCCTTTAACGATCACGCGCCTTCCGCGTGCCGCGCGGCTTGCGAGTTAAGGGGGAATCGCGTATGAGATCGAGAATTAATTTCGATACTTTAAAATATAAAATATAATATTCAAAGGATTTTTAATTTGAGTGCGCCGAACTGCAGTGCTGATTTTTCTGAATTGATACATAGCGAAAGAGTTAGAATTTTTTTGTACAAACTATTTTTTTATCGGTCCTGAATCTTCGGAAACCCTTAGCGATTTTAATTTTTATGGGTTTTTAATAAGGCGAGCACAGAGCGCAAACTGAGAGCGAGAATAATAGATTTTTAGATTGAAACCCATAAGTTTATTAATGCTACTATTTTTAATTGTTCCGTAAGGATAGACGGAATTATCATACGAGAGTCGCGAGGAGCGCGCGCCCGCGCGGTGCTGCGACAAAAATTCCGAGATCCCTTAAATATTTATGTAGGTTACAATTCTTGAGTTATCTTAATTCTGATTTGGTAAGATGGTAGTGTCAATTTTTCCGGATCATTATATTACCGAAAAGTTTGAATTTTAATATTACTTCTGGGCAAAACTATTTTCCTTTGCGTTTGAGAAAATAGTTAAGATCGGGCCGCGCGAGCTTGACGACGCAGGCGGGAGCCGCGAGGCACGGAGAGACCGCGCGCGAGCGTTGTGAATCGCGTTGTGAATGCATTCCGCGCATTATTTCCAATTTTTTACAATTTATATTTTAAATAGTGATCTCAGGTTTGCATGTACGGCGCGATAGCACCCAGTACACGCAATCATCACGTGATCACAGGTTTATTATTTTATTATTATTTTTGCTGAAAAGTGTTACAAAATTTGAGCGGTTATGCGTAGCTATTACAATGTTATATTATGTCAAAATTTGTTTCTGTAGCATTTTAGAAAGTTTAATCACATTAAAAATTATGTTAATGTATGCGTGCGGATGGTGCGTAAAGTGAAAGAAAAATTTTGGGCACCAGACGTAACATCTAAACAATCAAATTTTTCATTATAGTTCTAATGTTTAATTTTTGAAGGTAAAAAAATGTCGACTGAAAATATGTTATAAAATATTTAATTTTTGCAAGTTAGAAATTGAATTTGATTTGTGCAAGTAAATGTTTTTGTGATAATGATATATATTTTTAAATCATAAATTTTTTAAAAATATTAATTTACATGCAAAAAATTCCATTAACAATTACAGTTTTTCAAGGAGAAATGTTTTCCTTGAACATTCAATCAGACAAATTAATCATTGTAATCAAGCTTGTGACGTAAACGAGTGTTCATTAGTGTTCATTCATAAACATATGTAGATATGATGCTATACCCGTATGTAGATTAATAAATTGCATCGACAGCCATTTAAATTAAATTGCAGAAGTGGGATCGGTCACTAATTACTCTGTTTGTTATAACTCAAGAATAAACTTCCAACAGTAAACACTTTGTTTGAATAATATTAAAAATTACAATTTATTTACTTTTGTGTTAATCTGCATATATTTATGTGGCATATTTTACAGAATTGCAAGATTGAACTTTTTACTTTATTCTAATATGTTTACTCTAATATTTTTCAAGGATGACACGTTTTTGTTACAATTAAAACCGTTACCGTTATCATTACTTTTTTATTATAATAATTTAGTAATAACGTTACAATTTTTTAAAATAGTAAAACCAGAGTTGGAATAAACACTTTGACAAATAATTTATTATTTACGTTACTCATTAAAAAGTAACTCGTAACTTTACTTGTTATGATTGACGCAGTTAAAAACTTATGAATCGATGAACCAAGTGATTTAAAAAGGAAAGAAATTTTATAGAAAAGTAATACTAATTTAGTTTCTGTATTATGTTTTCCGTGCAAGAAATAAATTGCCATAACCTTAAAAAACTGTCATCTATATTCAAGAGCCAATTAATCATTTAATTAATCGATTAACGTTACAATTGCGCTCTTGCTCACAGATGTTCAAGTTAACTTTAAACTTTTTTCAAGTTGCTTTTGTTGCAATTCTGTTCCGCCAAAAGTTTACTCCCGAAATCTCGAATACGGTAACATGTGTCATAAGCGACTTGAAAAAGTTTGGAGTCTGTTTTCTGCAGAGAGCTACATGTGCTTGGGTTATTATTAGGGTTGACGATTATCCATTTATCCGGATATTCGGATATCCGAGATAGAGATAGATCCGAGATTAAATATCCGATTGAAGCGGATATCCGGATCTTTCGGATCCAAATTTGAAGCCGTTCGGATCCAAACCATTAAATTGTTTGTTATTCAGATGATTCTTATAGAAAAAAGATCTCATTATAAAGATAAATTTTTATTTCTTGACATAGAACGAAAACATAATATATAGAAGTTTTATAATAATAACTTCATAACTTAATAATATTTTTTTAATTGGTCAATTAAACAAGTTAATTAAACAGATTCCGATTTTGGAACAGAAAGACAAGAACATCGACATTGGCAGGATCAAGGCAACATCTTTTTATAGTTACAGTGTTTCCACACGTGGAAAACACTCTTTCAGATCCAGCTGATGATGCGGGTATGCTGAGATATTCAAGCTTGTCTGCGGAAGCCGTGCAATATTGCCATACCCAACTTCTCTTCTTTGACATAGTACACTTCTCAAACACTGATAAGTAGATTTTCGTTTTCTAAATGCCAATAACGCTGCCAGACAATGATAATTCAAAGCCGCGTGTTAGCGAGCTCAACCTTCGAACGGCGAGTGTGAGTGTCAACATAAACAGACACTGGCAATGTCAAGCTGGTACTTTTCGTTCTCTTTGTAACACAATTTTCAAATCCGGATCCGGATTTTTATACCAATTGTAAACTTTTTAGATAAGATGAAAAAAAATAATCCGGATTGATTCGGATATCCGGATCTTCATATTCTATCCGAAATATTCGGATATAGAATCCGGATAATATCACTATCCGGATACTCGGATATCCGGATATCCATAGATTCGGATGAAATCGTCAACCCTAGTTATTATTGTTTCGTTTCCGTGGAATCGTTAGCATCCTTAAATAAGACATACAAGATTACAAGAACAATAATATTGCTCGAGTTATTTTGATATTTTATCAGCAGGCACGTTTTAATTGACAAGACTACATGAAACTATAGCTATGCGGTATAAAAGCACGCGTTTTGGCGCCGTCTTGACGACTATCTATCGATTGCAATTTGAGATAATGGGCCACAAGAATATACGCTTATATATCTCAAAGTGAACAAAAGAGGTACAATAGACAAGAATGAGATGCAAAGAATAGTTGAATTTGCTAGCTGTCAACAAAATGTTGATAGTTATTAAAATTAATATTGGCATTGATTATTATATTAGAAAAGATGGAATTATAGTTACTCATTTACATTTTATTTATCTACATGTAATAATGTTGACAATAATCAATATTTTTAATTGAAGAACTTAATAATTTTATTCAAACTGTTTTAACTTTAACAAATTCTAGGCACAAAATTGTGACATACTTATTACATTAAACATTATTTATAAAAATGTAGCGACACTATGTAATGGGTCGAAGAAGAATAGAAATAGTAAAAAGGTACGGCCCACCACAAAAATAAATTTTAAAAATTGAGGTCAACAGTTTCACAAATGCCAATAAGAGCCGACACAGGATGGACGTGTGTGAAATCCAATTTATTAATTGAAGTAATTAACAAACGTTTCGACCCTTCTTTGGGTCATCTTATTGGCATTTGTGAAACTGTTGACCTTGGTCTCTAGAGCCTTGACTATTGCAATTATTTAAAAAATTGATTTTAATAGAAAACCATAATATTTTATTATAAAATTATACATTTATTTAAAATAAATAGTAAATATTGCAGAATATATACAAATGTATGTATACGTAAACTTTTTGCATATAGACTGTATAATAGTACTAAAAATGTATATTATAAAGAAGAAGAGGATCATATGGCACCCATTTTCATTTTATTGAATAACGTTGTTTATAATTAATATTTTTTATTGAAACTTGAACGATTACATTCGTCAGAGTGCTGTTTGACAAATCCTAGACTCAAAATAATGAAATATTTATTATTTAAGACGTGATTTATAAAAATCTAATGCACTACATAATCGGTGGAAGAAAAAAGTGGTTGTAATATAGCTATCCATAAAAATAATTTTAAAAAATTAGTTTAGTTTAAAAGAAACACAGTACCTTGTTACAAAATTATATATTTTTCATTGTTTAAAATTTTCCTGATTTAGAATTTTCCTGCGTTAGAAGCTTTAGAAATACCAATAAAAATTTTATTAGACATATCATTTTATCCCTGTTTAACATTAAACAACTAGCATAAAATGATGTCTCTAATGTTTCTAAACACCGCTCTTTAGAATGACAATCGATTTATCGAAGATATTTCGATATAAAAATTTCGTTTGAAAAATTATATTAACAAAATTCCATGTTATGGTTTTAACTTTGTATAACTTGAAATGTATATGGCCGATTAAAAAGTTAAATAACAAAAAACACTCGAGTGTATGTACCTTCGTGTGATAATACACTCAAGTTTAAGACTAATGAGGAAGTATATGTAATTAAAGTTAACAGTGTACCTTGAAAAAGTTTAGAAGTGCTCAAGAGTAAAAATGCCTTATAACAATTGTCAGTCATTATGTATTGGCATATTAGCATTATTACAAAACGGCGGACTACTAAACAAATAACTCCATAAGCAATTGTTAGAATATGTCATCTAATAACGGAAATAATAGAGGTAACCATATTGTCGACAGTAGTCATAATACCCTCTTCTCTTCTAATTATACTTCCTCGTTATTCATAAACTTGAGTGTATTATCACACGAACGTACATACACTTGAGTGTTTTTTTATTATTTACTTTTTTATTCGACTATACACATTACGAGTTATACAAAGTTAAACCAATAACATGGAATTTCATTAATATGGCTTTTTAAGTGAAATTTTTATATCAAAATATTTCTTCAATAAATCGATCGTCATTCTAGAGAGCGGTGTCTAGAAACATTAAAAGCATCATTTTATGCTTGTTGTTTCATGTTAAACAGGGCTAAAATGATATTTCTAACTAAATTTCTAATAGTATTTCTAAAGCTTCTGAACGTAGGAAAATTTTAAATCAGAAAAATTCTAAACAATGAAACATGAAACATTAAAAATACATAATTTTGTAACAAAGTACTGTGTACTCTTTTAAACTAAACTAATTTTTTAAAATTAAATTATGGATAGCCATATTACAACCACATTTTTTTCTTCCACCGATTATGCAGAATATTAGACTTTTATAAATCACGTCCTAAATAATAAGTATCTCATTGCTTTGAGCCTAGAATTTGTCAAACAACACTTTGACAAATATAATTGTTTAAGTTTTAATAAAAAATAATAATTATAAACAAAATTATTCAATAAAATGAATAGGTGCCATTTTACCCTCTTCTCCTCTATTCTTAGTTTTGAACATTTAAACATTTTTTAAAAATACATTATATATTAATATTTTTAATTACACTTGTTTCTTCATTCTATTTAAACTTGATTGTATTATCACATTTATCACACAAATGTATATACACTCGAATGTTTTTTTATTATTAAATTCAGCTGTATATATTTTGAGTTAGACAAATAAGTTAAATAATAATATGGGATTTTGCAAACGTAGGCCTTTATACGTACTAATGATATGTCAACGGGTCTATTACGTTCTCTTTTTCAAAGTTTTTATATTAAAGTAGTTATTCAATAAGTTAAATCTAATTGTAGTTTTACTGTTAACTTATAGTTTACATTACCCCTAGTAGCACAGTACATTGGCTTTATCTTGGTTAACATTGGCGAAACATTGGTTATGTTGAGAGTACATTGGCCAATATTTCCCAATAAAGAGCCAATATTGGTAATAGAATTAAATTGCACATGTACTTGTAATATTGCTCGCCAATTAATAAACAATATTACATTTACATTGAAAGTGCATTGGCCAAGATTCGCCAATCTAAAGCAAATATTGTTTATAAAAGAAACGGTAATGTGCTGCCGATGTGCTGACAATGTCACGAATCAATAATTGTATTGTAAATATTATCGATAGACAAAATAGGTCCATAAATGAAAAAACGATCTACATCCCAATGAGCAAACAATAGTTTTCAATTGTTTAAAAAAAAATTTTGTTTATAAAAATTTTTTATATTAATTTAATTATTGTATTATATTGACATACATTTTCTAATTGCATTCTTAGTATTCTTACTCAAACAAATAACAGAAAGTTATTCCAGATACTATTCCGTAATTGTGAAATTAGTAAAAAGACTATAATTTTATATTTGTTTATATAAATAATGTGCTTTAATTATACATATTCCATTTTTTCGATAACGTATATTGACCTGATCTACCAGTTATACGAGGTGTGTTCAAAAAGTATCGCGAATTTTGAATTTTCGCGGGTTACGTATATTCGAATTTCGATCTTTTTGTGGCGTTATGTTGGTACTCATGTCTCTCACTTATGCCGACAAGCTCGGCCATTTTGAATGTTCACTTAATTGTTGACAGCTGCTTTGCTTGCACGTGTTTTGGATCGTCTTCGATTTTTACCTATTCAAAAAAATGGATCAAAGAACCTGTATCAAATTTTGTGTGAAAAACGAAATTAAGTGCGCGGATGCATTCCGAATGTTGACTGTGGCATACGGAGAAGCTACCTTGGACCGAAGCAACGTTTATCGGTGGTACAAAATGTTCTCAGAAGGCCGAGAAGATGTGAACGACGAAGAGCGTTCCGGACGCCCGAGCACTTCAACAACAGACGAAAAAATTAATGAAGTGGAGAAAATGGTATTGGCCAATCGTCGAATCACCGTTAGAGAAGTTGCTGAGGACCTAAACATATCGATTGGCTCGTGCCATTCGATTTTTATCAATGATTTGGGCATGAGACGGGTCGCCGCGAAATTCGTACCAAACGCCCCTGCTCACACATCGTTGCTTGTGCGCGACTTTTTGGCCAAAAACAACACACTAATGATGCCGCAGCCACCGTATTCCCCAGATCTGGCTCCCTGTGACTTTTTCTTGTTCCCTAAACTGAAGAGGCCCATGAAAGGACGACGTTACGCTACGCTTGACGAGATAAAGACGGCATCGAAGGAGGAGCTGAACAAGATAAAAAAAAATGATTTTTTGAAGTGCTTCGAAGATTGGAAAAACCGTTGGCACAAGTGTATAATATCTCATGGGGATTACTTTGAAGGGGACAAAATAGATATTCATGAATAAATAAATAATTTTTGAAAAAACACAAAATTCGCGATACTTTTTGAACACACCTCGTATACACGTATCAGCACAAAGTGTTTATAGGTCATCGCGAGGGATCAGTTTGCAGCGATCACACAGGTCAAGCAATGTTCACCGGAGTCGCAACTCGAATGACCGCTTGGGTTCGAAAAAAAATTCAATTAATATTGCAACTTCAATATTGGTTAAACAAGACAAAGTGTCAACCTTTTAATATTGGACCAATGTTGAAAACCCAATGCACAACCAATATATATAATACCGCATTTACATTTTTTTTCACTATTGGACCAATATTGCAACTTCAATATTGGTTAAATAAGAGTCGATAACCACATTTTAATATTGGACCAATATTAAAAATCAATTCACTCCCCGTATTGGGTTTACATGATTTTTCAATATTAAACCAATATTGCAACTCCAATATTAGTTAAATAAGAATCAATATCATACTTTTTAATATTGGACCAATATTTTGTGCTACTAGAGACATAGAGGAGAAGAGATTATTATGACTACTGTCAACAATATGGCTACCCCTATTATTTCCGTTATTAGGTGACGTATACTAACAATTGCTTATGGAGTTATTCCTTTAGCAGTCCGCCGTTTTTTAGTGATGCTAATTTGCCAATACATAATGACTGACAATTGTTATAAAGCATTTTTACTTTTGAATACTTCTAAACTTTTTCAAGGTACACTTTTAACCTTTAATCACATACACTTCTTCATTATTCTTATAGCGTTTTTCACTGGAAAACTAGTGCGCACTGCGTATGCACTTGCTGCAGGTAATTGGGCGTTTCCGTTGGTACCGTCATCGTGCGAACCAAAACGTCCAATTGCCAGCGGCGAGTGCACACTCAGTGCGCACCAGTTTTCCCAGTGTAAAACATTATTAAACTTGAGTGTATTATCACACAAAAGTACATACACTCAAGTGCTTTTTTGTTATTTAACTTTTTATACATTTCAAGTCGTATACATTTCGAATTACACAAAGTTAAATCAATAACATGGACTTTTGTTAATATTGTTTTTTAAGTGAAATTTTTATATCAAAATATTTTTTTGATAAATCGATTGTCATTCTAAAGAACGGTGTTTAGAAACATTAGAGACATTATTTTATGCTAGTTGTTTAATGTTAAACAGGGATAAAATGATATTTTTAATGAAATTTTTAATGGTTTTTCTAAAGCTTCTAACGCAGGAAAATTCTAAATCAGGAAAATTAAAAATATATAATTTTGTAACAGGGTACTCTTTTTCTTTTAAACTAGTTTTTTTAAATTATTTTTATGGATAGCCATATTACAACCACATGTTTTTCTCCTACCGATTATGCAGTGCATTAGAATTTTATAAATCACGTCGTAAATAATAAATGTTATTACTTAAATATTTTATTACTTTGAGTTTAGAATCTTTCAAACAACACTTTGATAAATGTAATCGTTCAAGTTTTAATAGAAAATATTGGTTATAAACAAAGTTATTCAATAAAATAAACATGGGTGTCATATTACCCTCTTTTCCTTTACACACACACACACGCACGCACGCACGCACGCACGCACGCACGCACGCACGCACGCACGCACGCACGCACGCACGCACGCACGCACGCACGCACGCACGCACGCACGCACGCACGCACGCACGCACGCACACGCACGCACGCACGCACGCACGCACGCACGCACGCACGCACGCACGCACGCACGCACGCACGCACGCACGCACGCACGCACGCACGCACGCACGCACGCACGCACGCACGCACGCACGCACGCACGCACGCACGCACGCACGCACGCACCACACACACACACACACAGGATGATTCAGGTCGCCCGTGACAGCCGGCACGTACGTATTTCTCATAAGAAATTGAGTCAAAAATGCTAATAACAAAATGTTGTAGGATCAATAGTTTTTAAATAATGAGCGTTTGAATATATCCAACCACAGGGCGTGATGTTCGCGCTGTCAAGAGTGGCACAACTAAGCGATTTCTTCACTGTATTCCTCACTTTCTCTGTCATATTGTAATTTAGATTTTTGATTATTTTATTTTCTAAATATGGAATATTTATTTATATTAAATGCAAATTTCAAATGCAAATTTTTGTAATAATGTTTTTGATAAAATTTTTGACAAAGAAGTTTTAAAAATGTTTCTCGACTAAATTTTTATTTTTTAAATATAATTTGATCAGATAACTTAAATAATATTGATTTTGTTTATTAATTTATTTGTTTACACGTAAAATTCCCTATTTTAAAACCGCTTTTTTTATTTTATAAATAATGTTTTAACAAGTTTGCAATTAACATTACTTGTCAATTATACTGAACTCAAGATGTTAATAGAGATTTCATGGAATCTTTCCAATGTTAAAGTTTGGCACCGTGCCATTTAATAGTATTCGTTAAAGCGCACGGTTGGCCATTTGTATGTGTATATGTATGTGTGTGTGTGTGCGTGCGTGCGTGCGTGCGTGCGTGCGTGCGTGCGTGCGTGCGTGCGTGCGTGCGTGCATGTGTATATATACAGACACATTTAAATTTGACATTTTCGCTATATTAGAATGCAGCAGTAGATGTTACATGATCTAAAGGTAAGTTAAAGACGTGGAAAAATGTTAATATCTTCAATATGGCCCAATTGTTCAGGTTGACGTCGGAATATAACCGAAGAGCGGCAGTTGTTGAAGGTGTCCGCGCCGGAAAGACGCCAAGCGAATTATCAAGTTCTTTGGATACCCGAGATCGACGGTGTATAATATTGTCCAGAGGTACGCGGCCTCGGAAGAATCCGAAGTGGGCTCCTGGATTCCGGAACTCGTTCAAAAAACACGAGAACTCATTTTGAAGAACCCAGGAACTTCACTTGCAAAATTAACGGCTATCTTGGGAGTGAGCAACACCACTGTTCGTCGGATTGTTCGAAAGGACCTTAGATACAAGTCCTACGTCCTCAACAAGACGGCGCACTTGCTCATACGAGTCACTTGGTGCAAAACTGGCTATCGGACAATGTCGACATGATTTGGTCAAAGGATTTCTGGCCTCCGAATAGTCTCGAATGTCCCAATTTGAATTCTTTCGACTACTACGTGTGGGGCAAAGTCGAAAGGGTTACTAACAAGGACAGACATCCTAATGTGGCCTTCCTTCAGACCGCTATTGAAGCGACATTCATGAAAATGGACTGGGCGAAATTGCAGACGGCATGCTCGCGCTTTTGGAACAAGATCGAAGCGATAATCGAGGCGCAAGGCGGCTACATTGAATAAAAAGTCTCAGAAAAGGTCGCTTAACTTAACTATAAAATAATTTATTTGTACTTTTACATATTTTCTGTAATAAACAATTTTTCGCAAAAAGACTTGTAACGATCTGGCTTTTTCCGCGCACGGGGCGGCGTGAGTTTGGCGGACGAGGATGCGGATTGAGGTTGCCAAGAGAACCAGACTGTTTTGGTTGGAAAGAAATCAGCGAATCTTTATTTCGCGTAGCGTTTTGTACAAAATAATAGTGTGGCGTTTTTAGCCACGACGCGCGGACGGACGGATGGCGGTGACGCTTGGACGGACGTAACAAAACTTAGAAATTACGCGCGGACGGACAGACGGAAACCAGAACTCGGGACGGACGGACGGTATTTACACGCGGTATTCGAAACGGTCGGATTTTAAACGCGGTATCGTACACGGTGTCTATTTACAAGTTCGCGGAATTCCGAGCCGAGATTCTCGGAACTCGGAATCCTTGTTGACGCGCGGGTATCATGGCCTTGCCGAAGGCCGCGGCCACGGCCGTAGACGACGCGCGCGCGGTACAGCTGTACTCTATCCCGATCGCGGCGCGCTGCGGTTAATACCGTGATGTTCGGCGGTGGTGATCGACTCACGCCAAAATCTCTTGGTAGAGGCGCGGAACTCCACACTACACGTCGTGAGTCGATACCGAGACGGGATGGCGGATCCGGAAGTGCCGACTATCAGGATCTCGTGGTGGAGCCCAAGATGGACTTGAGCCCGTGAACCGGCGGACTAGGAAGGCGGATGGCTCGTGTCAAGATCGCTTGATGGAAGCTAAGGCGCTTAACTCCGTGTGAGCACTTGGGATAGGTTTTTTTCTGCGGACGAGAGATCGGACGGAGAAGAAGAGAGCCTCGACTCTCGGAGCGGCGGTGCTTATATACCCAAATCTCGGTGGCAGGGACGGTGCGGGGGTACGGAACGGTACGGAATCGGTGGGGGACTCCCCGCTGCTCGAGATCGGTCCAGCGGTCGCCACTCCGGTCGAGCGCGTGCGCGCGGAGATCTGTCGCGGAGATTTGACGCGCGGATGCGTCAACGCGCGCTACGCTGGTGTTCGTATTTCTTATGGGCGCTACGCGCCGTGTTTTCGCTGTCCGGCGGTTGTTCGGCCGGACAGCCCGGAACGGTGAACGGTCCGAGGGGGGGGCGGCGGAAAGGAGGTTTGTTACAAACTTTCATGTCCGGATTTAAGTGGCGGACCCTGTATATATATATATATATATATATATACACACAGGGTGTTTTATTTTAATAAGGCACCTCGAATAACTTCGAAGGAAGTGATTAAAAAAAAATTGACTTAGAGAAAAGTTGTAGGGTTCAAAGAGGGATATAAGAAGGTACTATTGGTTTTGACCTTGGATGGTGTAGTTAAACTTAGGTCAAAGTCACATCGATTTTCTTAAATAGAACATATTATTTTTGATTCCAAATTCTAATAACTGGTGTCAAGGGCTTTCCAAAACCGTATAAATAAGTTTTCATTGAATACTTTCCGAGTCATAAAGCTAGAACGTTACAGTATAATGAAATGTATACTGTAATGACGTTCCAACCAGTGAGGATAAGATCAGAACAAAATCCAGCCAGTGAAAGTGAGATCAGAACAAGATCCAGCCAGTGAAGGTAAGATCAGAACAAGATCCAGTCAATGAAGGTAAGATCAGAAAACGATTCAGCCAGTAAAGGCAAGATTTTGTAATCAATAAAGGCAAGACAGGACTATGTTCTAATCAGTAAAATCAAGACATACACCTTATGATATTAAATGTTCAAAAACAGATCGGTTTTGTTGTTGGATGCAACGCTTGAGACGATGGCGGAATGGTCGTCGATATTTTGGAGTACAGCTGGAGTAATACTCCTGCACGTTTCTTGAATGCGGTTTTTCATGTCTTCGCTGGTCGTTGGTTCTTCTGCATAGACAATGTCTTTGACGCAACCCTAGAAGAAGAAATCTAAGGGAGTTAAATCAGGCGATCTAGGAGGAAATTCATGGATTTTGCCGCCTATACCAATCCATCGATTCGGGGATCTCCTGTTTAAATAATTTTTGACAATTCGAGCTTTATGTGCAGATGCTCCATCCTGTTGAAGCCACATTATACGGAGTACTTGATTGTCAACAAATCGGATAAGTTATTTTGAAGGAAGTGTAAATAGTTTACTGCGTTGAGATTCTCCACAAAGAAATATGGACCAATAATATGATCTCTTATAATTCCAACCAACATGTTTATTGACCACTGTCTTTGGAATTCTTGGGTTTTTTTGCCAGTAAAAATTTACATCTGAATAGTAGTAACAGTTATATCGAGTAACCTGCCCTCTATTATTAAATGTAGCCTTATCCGAAAAAAGCAAAGGCTTTCACAAAGGCAGGGTCTTTTTGGATTTGACCTTGAGCACAAAATTGCATTCGACATTGAAAGTCTTCCTCTCCTAGTTGCTAAGTTAAGTTAATGTGATAGGGATGAAACTTAAAAGTCTTCGTAATTTTATTGGCTGTCGATCTTAGTATACCATGTTGTTTTTCAATAATCCTAGTAGATATTTAAGGATTTAGCATAACGCTAGCAATAGTAGCCACTGCCGCAGCTTTATTTGGACCCGTTTTTATTTGTGTGCGTTTGAGTATGCCTCAGTGTTCAGCACGGTCAGAAAGTTTCTTCATGACTTTTCTGTTAGAAAGTTGGTGTCTATCCGGGAATCTTACCGAATAAAGCCGTGTTGCAGCGGAGTAATTATTGCCTGACTCACCTACAATGCAAATCATATCAACTATTTCATTTGGTGAATAGTCGGCCATTTTCAATAAAAAAATTTCTTCAAATAACAAACAATGATAATAAATCTTACAACAAAACTTCTTTAATTCTTTATGTCCATGCAATGTGCATTCACTTTAGCGAACTGATCCTATTCAAATTGTACAGTATATCACGGATACTACTCTTGTTGCGTATGTTCAACAAATAAAAAGCAATACCTAATAATAATTAATGCGTTTGTGAAACAAATAAAAATCAATTAAAAAGTAATTTAGGACAATTTTAAGGTCACCATTGGATGTGTGAGTGCAATAATTTTTGTCTGGGTCATTTTCTTTGAAAATCACTTCCTTCGAAGTTATTCCCCTTACGGAAATAAACTATTGGAAAGCCAATAATCACTATTGATTTACAATAGTGATTATTTATTCTCCAATAGTGATTATGTAGCATCTAATGATTGGATTATTCGCAATAATTATTTCCTAATAATTTTTGAATGAGTGATTATTGATTTCATAATGAGATTATTTGCAATAATCATTCCTCAATAGTTCTTTTATGGAATGATTATTGATTTCATAATCAGGTTATTTGGAATAATCACCAGCACACTACTTTTAATAGTTAATATATAAATGATTATTAGTCGACTATTCACAATAAACCCGATAAGAACTGGATTATTTTATACGTTTATTAAAAGCAAGTATGGTATAAAACAGGTATAGGTATGTGGCAGATATGTATATAGGTAAAACGGTTTTTATACGTTAGTGCAATATACGTTTATAATAATCATTCTTATTACGTACTGTATATATAATACGAAACCTATTTTATACGTTAAAAAATGGTTTATAAAATGCCAGAAATGTATTTACGTTTAACACGTATAAAAATACTATAAAATACTATCATATACTAATTAAACGTTTCTTAAATACGTTTATGATTTGTAAAAGTTGTCTTTAAATAACGTATCAAAAATAGGATTTAATATCCAGGTATGATATACTTTTTAAATATGATAATAAAATTTTAAGCGTAAATTATATTTATACGTTTTTATTGCAGCAATATTTAAACGAATAATAAACGTATTTATACACATTCGGTATAGCTAATTGAAAGTTTATTAAAAACGTATATTATTTATGAAATAAAAAACATTTATAAATCATTTCAGAAATACCGAAAACGGTTAAAATCCAAGTCATTCAATTATTAATAGTTATTTTACACGTAAAAACATATTAAACACGGTGCTCTCAAAAATCGAGCGATTTGCTTTGGTTTTGAGTCTCAAACATAGACTTTGTGCTATGTCTATGGTCTCAAAACTTTTTCGCGACGACAGTTTTCGCGCCTTCGCGGCTTGCGCGGCTTCCACTAGGTGGCCATGCCGCGAGGGATTTTCTCGTGAGTGTAGTGCGGCCACAGGCATTATATCTAGGCGCCACCGTGACCGTCTTTCTAAATCGCACTTCAGTTAAACTTTTGTGAACTAATTGTTGTAATCTCGAGACGAATTTCGCCTCTCGTTTTTTTTCAAATGTGATGTGTATGTTGTTCGCTGTTTCACATCAATTTTTATATTTTTACATGTAAAAATAACAATTTGTATTGTTATTAAATCTTGTACATAAATGTTTAATTCAGATTTAATTTTCATTTAATCTTTATAAACAAAAAAAAATATATTTTTTTGGAAACTATAATTTATTACGTTTAATTATTGATTTATCGAGACATATTTTATATGACTATATAAATCGTAGTAACTATTGGGCTCAAATAATTTTTCAATAGTTCTGTGTAATAGTTCGTCCCAATAATCCGCGAAAAAACTATGACGAATAATGTAATAGTTTTATTAATAGCTTTACTAATAGTTACAATAGTCCATTTCCGTAAGAGTCGGGCTGCCTTCTTAAAATGGGACCTGTACTGTTCTGGAAAGCCATTAACACCAGCTATTAAATTTTGGAATTAAAAATAAGATGTTCTATTTTAAAAAATTGATGTTTTTTTTAATGAAACATTCTATTTTTTATTCAATGTAATAGCTGGAGTCAAGAGCCTTTTAAAACGGCAATAAGTTATAAGGAGTATAAATAAGTTTCCGCCGTTTTTTATCAAAAATTTGGCATTTATTGTGAAAGTACGGTACCTAATGTTTTATTCGAAGTATTGTCCATCGCTAGCCATTACTTTTTCCCATCTTTCTGGCAGCATACGGATACTACGTTGGAAGAATGCTTCATCTTTTGAAGCTATCCACAAATCGACCCAATATTTTGTATCTTCATATGATGTGAAGTGTTGCTCAGACAGGTCATGCGCCATCGATCGAAACAGGTAGTAATCAGAAGGAACAATGTCTGGTGAATACGGCGGGTGGGGTAAAACTTCCCAATTGAGTGTTTCCAGGTAGGTTTTGACCGGCACCGCAACATGTGGACGAGCATTATCATGCAGAAGAATAACTTTGTCGTGTCTGGAGTAGTAGTGGGCACGTTTTTCCTTGAATACTCGGCTCAATCTCATCAATTGTGTTCGGTAGAGAGCCCCAGTAATGGTTTCATTCGGTTTGAGCAACTCATAATACACGACACCAAGCTGATCCCACCAAATACACAACATGAGCTTTTTTCCATGAATGTTCGGCTTGGCTGTCGATGTTGAAACATGGCCAGGTGGTTCCCATGATTTCTTCTTCTTTGGGTTATTGTAGTGGATCCATTTTTCATCACCAGTGACTATACGATGCAAAAAACCCTTTCGTTTATGCCTGGCAAGCAGCATTTCACATGTGAAAAATCGGCGTTCAACGTTTCGGCTTCAGTTCACATGGAACCCAGTTTCCTTGTTTTTGAATCATTCCCAATGATTAAGCGATATAAAATTAGTCAAAGATTAAGGCTCACTTAAATAAATTAATGATGAGGAAAAATGAGCTTGAGAGCCACGCAAGATGTCAGGTGCGAATAAATAAATAACAGCATAAATCCAATGATAAACGTTTCGACCTTTAATGTCGGTCATCCTCAGTATAAAAGTCTATGAGAACAAAATAATCGCAATAATTATAATAATGTTACAAATTTTTTTTCGAAACAAACGAAAAAAAAAACACAATTAAATCTAGTTACCAAAAAATTAGAAATTGTGATAAAAGGAAACATGTGTGGTTTCCGAAACAATTTCTAATAAAAGTAAAAAATTTAGGCGGAGATACAGAGAATTGAGGACCCATGGTAACGCTCGGGTTAATTAAAACAATTAGTCAAAGATTAAGGCTCACTTAAATAAATTAATGATGAGGAAAAATGAGCTTGAGAGCCACGCAAGATGTCAGGTGCGAATAAATAAATAACAGCATAAATCCAATGATAAACGTTTCGACCTTTAATGTCGGTCATCCTCAGTATAAAAGTCTATGAGAACAAAATAATCGCAATAATTATAATAATGTTACAAATTTTTTTTCGAAACAAACGAAAAAAAAAACACAATTAAATCTAGTTACCAAAAAATTAGAAATTGTGATAAAAGGAAACATGTGTGGTTTCCGAAACAATTTCTAATAAAAGTAAAAAATTTAGGCGGAGATACAGAGAATTGAGGACCCATGGTAACGCTCGGGTTAATTAAAACAATTAGTCAAAGATTAAGGCTCACTTAAATAAATTAATGATGAGGAAAAATGAGCTTGAGAGCCACGCCATTTATTCGCACCTGACATCTTGCGTGGCTCTCAAGCTCATTTTTCCTCATCATTAATTTATTTAAGTGAGCCTTAATCTTTGACTAATTGTTTTAATTAACCCGAGCGTTACCATGGGTCCTCAATTCTCTGTATCTCCGCCTAAATTTTTTACTTTTATTAGAAATTGTTTCGGAAACCACACATGTTTCCTTTTATCACAATTTCTAATTTTTTGGTAACTAGATTTAATTGTGTTTTTTTTTCGTTTGTTTCGAAAAAAAATTTGTAACATTATTATAATTATTGCGATTATTTTGTTCTCATAGACTATTATACTGAGGATGACCGACATTAAAGGTCAAACGTTAATCATTGAGATTTATGCTGTTATTTACTTTATTCGCACCTGACATCTTGCGTGGCTCTCAAGCTCATTTTTCCTCATCATTAATTTATTTAAGTGAGCCTTAATCTTTGACTAATTGTTTTAATTAACCCGAGCGTTACCATGGGTCCTCAATTCTCTGTATCTCCGTCTAAATTTTTTACTTTTATTAGAAATTGTTTCGGAAACCACACATGTTTCCTTTTATCACAATTTCTAATTTTTTGGTAACTAGATTTAATTGTGTTTTTTTTTCGTTTGTTTCGAAAAAAAATTTGTAACATTATTATAATTATTGCGATTATTTTGTTCTCATAGACTTTTATACTGAGGATGACCGACATTAAAGGTCGAAACGTTTATCATTGGATTTATGCTGTTATTTATTTATTCGCACCTGACATCTTGCGTGGCTCTCAAGCTCATTTTTCCTCATCATTAATTTATTTAAGTGAGCCTTAATCTTTGACTAATTGTTTTAATTAACCCGAGCGTTACCATGGGTCCTCAATTCTCTGTATCTCCGCCTAAATTTTTTACTTTTATTAGAAATTGTTTCGGAAACCACACATGTTTCCTTTTATCACAATTTCTAATTTTTTGGTAACTAGATTTAATTGTGTTTTTTTTTCGTTTGTTTCGAAAAAAAATTTGTAACATTATTATAATTATTGCGATTATTTTGTTCTCATAGACTTTTATACTGAGGATGACCGACATTAAAGGTCGAAACGTTTATCATTGGATTTATGCTGTTATTTATTTATTCGCACCTGACATCTTGCGTGGCTCTCAAGCTCATTTTTCCTCATCATTAATTTATTTAAGTGAGCCTTAATCTTTGACTAATTGTTTTAATTAACCCGAGCGTTACCATGGGTCCTCAATTCTCTGTATCTCCGCCTAAATTTTTTACTTTTATTAGAAATTGTTTCGGAAACCACACATGTTTCCTTTTATCACAATTTCTAATTTTTTGGTAACTAGATTTAATTGTGTTTTTTTTTCGTTTGTTTCGAAAAAAAATTTGTAACATTATTATAATTATTGCGATTATTTTGTTCTCATAGACTTTTATACTGAGGATGACCGACATTAAAGGTCGAAACGTTTATCATTGGATTTATGCTGTTATTTATTTATTCGCACCTGACATCTTGCGTGGCTCTCAAGCTCATTTTTCCTCATCATTAATTTATTTAAGTGAGCCTTAATCTTTGACTAATTGTTTTAATTAACCCGAGCGTTACCATGGGTCCTCAATTCTCTGTATCTCCGCCTAAAAATTTTTTACTTTTATTAGAAATTGTTTCGGAAACCACACATGTTTCCTTTTATCACAATTTCTAATTTTTTGGTAACTAGATTTAATTGTGTTTTTTTTTTCGTTTGTTTCGAAAAAAAATTTGTAACATTATTATAATTATTGCGATTATTTTGTTCTCATAGACTTTTATACTGAGGATGACCGACATTAAAGGTCGAAACGTTTATCATTGGATTTATGCTGTTATTTATTTATTCGCACCTGACATCTTGCGTGGCTCTCAAGCTCATTTTTCCTCATCGATATAAAATTGCTGGTTGAGTCACTCCTAATGTAAGTGCAAGTGCTTCTTGCATTTAGCACGAATCTTCATCTAATAATGTTTCCAATTCCGCGTCTTCGTACACTTTCGGCCTTCCGCTACGTTCTTTGTCTTCGACGTCAAATTCACCGCTCTTAAACTTGTGAAACCACTCACGGCAACTTCTCTCACTTAAGGCAGCCTCACCATATGCTTCTACAAGCAATCGATGTGCCTTGGTTGTAGATTTCTTCAAATTAAAGAAGTAAATTAAAAGCTCCCGCAAATGACGCTTATTCGGCTCAAAACTCGACATTTTCGCGCGAAAAAAGATATATGATGCTGATACAAAATCGCTAATATTTTAAGGTTATGTTGTTGCCAGATGTCCAACCTTACGATAACGTTTTACAACAGACAATTTCAACCATAACATACTAGTGGCGCCATTTTTTGTGAAACGGCAAAAACTTATTTATACTCCTAATACTTTTTATTAAATATTTTCCAAATTATAAGACTTGAAAGTTACAGTATAGTGAAACTTTTAAGCCTTATAACTCGGAAAGTATTTAACAAAAAGTAACTTATTTATACGATTTTGGAAAATCCCACCAGTTATTAGATTTTGGAATCAAAAATAGTATGTTCCATTGAAGAAAATTGATGTGACCTTGACCTAAGCTTTAACGACGCCATCCAAGGTCAAACCAATAGCACTTTTTTATATTCCTCCTTGAACCCTACAACTTTTGTCTGAGTTATTTTCTTTGAAATCATTTCCTTCGAAGTTATTCGGGGTGCCCCATTAAAATATATATATGTGTGTGTTTGTGTGTGTGTGTGTGTGTGTGTGTGTGTGTGTGTGTGCGTGTGTGCGTGTGTGCGTGCGTGCGTGCGTGCGTGCGTGCGTGCGTGCGTGCGTGCGTGCGGGCGTGCGGGCGTGCCGGCGTGCAGGCGTGCGGGCGTGTGGGCGTTCGGGCGTGCGTGCGTGCGTGCGTGCGTGCGTGCGTGCGTGCGTGCGTGCGTGCGTGCGTGCGTGCGTGCGAAATATATATATGTGTGTGTGTGTGTGTGTGTGTGTGTGTGTATTGTGACGGTGTTTTTACGCACCTGACACAAGTCTCAGTCGCCCGCTCACAGCGTAGTTTAAGAACGCGATAGTCATCCGTCTCGAATAATTATTAACGTACGGAATTGGGCGCCAGGCACGAGAGAGCGTGCCACTCTTTTTGATTCACTAATTTCGCGACTTTATGTTAACGCTAATGATCATGAGCGGTGACGATACGACAGTCCGGCAGCTCCCCGCTGAGTCGATAGAGGCGCGGGGGTTCGGTGCGGGCAGGTGGTGATTGAGAGAGCAAAGAAGAATCGCAAAGTAACGAACGAGAATTAACAGAGGTAATGTGGCGGATGGCCGCCGCCTCAGGTCCGTGACGCCTTCTCTACATAGTTTTAGCTATCGCCTCGTTCTCGTTTTCGCCTTTGCGCATTGATTTGCGTGGCTTCGCGCCTGCGGAATGGTACTTGGCCGTTCTTGAAAAATTAACTCCTGACAGATAAGGTTTTTGTTCGGCGACAAACGGAAAAGGCAGTGTAAGCGGTACAATCTGCGAGCCCCCGCGTCTTGGGGTGCTCTGTGAGTTCCTCGGCGATGTCCCTGGATTCTCGCTTCCTTCTCGGCGCTTCCAGGTGGACGAGACGTTTTACTAGTACAAGATGTCTTCTCGCAGTCACAGGCTCTTTTTTCGACGGACCTATCGCTTACTTGAAATTACTAGCGAGCGTAGAGACGGTACAGGGACAAACACACACACACATTTAAACGAACCGCGCCTGCTCCCGAACAGGAAGAACGCAGCATCCGTGTCGCGCCTCGTGGCCATACGGCCTTTGTGACGGACAACGAACGCAAGTTGCACCGTCACTATATATATATATATATATATATATATATATATATATATATATATATACAGGGTGTCCGTCCATAAATGTTCGAGCAAATATCTCGTAACTGGTTGAAGTTAGAAGAAAGTTTAATAAGGAAAATTTACATGGTTTTTAGTCGGCTACAAAATGCACGTAAAGAAATTTTTTTTACTCGTCACCTTTTTGAGTTATGAAGGTCAATGTAGGTTTTTTAAATGGGTACCTATAATTTTTTTTGCATATTTACATAGTAGAGGTAATTTTCAATCAAAATTATATTAGGAAAAAAATTGCTACGACGCATCGTTTACGAGATAATCGGCATGCAAAGTATTAAAGTAATAATTTGGATCGAGTATTGTTGAACAAATTTGGAATATCAAATAGGTTGAGAAAGTAAACATTGTTTTTTCATGAAATATTTATTAACAAATTAATTAAGAAATGGTTCGAAATTGTTACCATCATGATCGATACAGCATTCAACGCGTTTTATAATGTTTCTTATTGTTAACTGCAGCATTTCTGTTGTAATACTTTCAACAGCTCTAGTGATTTTATGTCGTAAATCTTCTTCATTTTCAGGAATAGTTGCATAAACAATATCCTTAATATACCCCCAACTTCTGTTGTAATACCACATCTCGAGCATATCACACTTTTCCGTAATTGTAAACATTGTTCTCACGCGCTCGTATGAAGTCTGTTATATCGAACAGGATCGCTGACCTTCAACTTTTCAAAATACACGACTGTTTGATTTGTAAATAAAGTATTTGTATAGCACGTAATATGAATTACAGGGTAGTATGAGTCTGTTAGTCAATCGTCTACATACGAGCGCGTGAGAACAATGTTTACAATTACGGAAAAGTGTGATATGCTCGAGATCTGGTATTTAAGTATGCGTAATGAAAATGAAGCACGATTACTTTATCAACAAAAATATCCAGAACGAAGAATACCAAATAATCGTACATTTCGACGAATTGAAGATTAATTGCGTCAAACAGGATCGCTAACAAGACAACGACGTACAATCCAAACAGATGAAGAAAAAGAGACAAGTGTGCTATTAAGTTTTATTGAAAACAGACGTACATCCATAAGAACAGTAGCACGTAATTTAGAATTATCGAAAAGTTACGTACACACTGTACTAAAAAAATTCAAATTCAAACCGTTTCGTGATAATTTAGTACAAGCTTTACATGAAGGAGATGCAGATCGCCGATTAATGTTCTGCTTCGAGTTAATTATCGCACTGACTTTGGTTTTCTTAATAAAATATTATGGTCTGATGAATCTTGTTTTTCCAATTGTGGTATGGAAAATCGACATAACGTGCATACTTGGTCCGATGTGAATCCACATGCGAAAAAAGATAAAGGTTTCCAACGCAGATTTTCGGTGAACGTATGGTGCGGAATCATCGGAACAAAAATTATTGGACCTTTCTTTTTCCATGGTCATCTTAATGGTGACAAATACTTGGAATTCTTGCAAACAACTTTCTCAGATTATTTACGCGATCTTCCATTATCAGTTTTTCGAAATATTATTTTTCAACAAGATGGTGCTCCAGCACACAATACACGTGCTGTAATTAACTTTTTAAATAATAGATTTCTTAATTGTTGGATGGGTACTAATGGTCCTGTACGATGGCCACCGAGATCTCCGGACTTGACACCTTGCGATTTTTTCCTTTGGGGGTATATTAAGGATATTGTTTATGCAACTATTCCTGAAAATGAAGAAGATTTACGACATAAAATCACTAGAGCTGTTGAAAGTATTACAACAGAAATGCTGCAGTTAACAATAAGAAACATTATAAAACGCGTTGAATGCTGTATCGATCATGATGGTAACAATTTCGAACCATTTCTTAATTAATTTGTTAATAAATATTTCATGAAAAAACAATGTTTACTTTCTCAACCTATTTGATATTCCAAATTTGTTCAACAATACTCGATCCAAATTATTACTTTAATACTTTGCATGCCGATTATCTCGTAAACGATGCGTCGTAGCAATTTTTTTCCTAATATAATTTTGATTGAAAATTACCTCTACTATGTAAATATGCAAAAAAAATTATAGGTACCCATTTAAAAAACCTACATTGACCTTCATAACTCAAAAAGGTGATGAGTAAAAAAAATTTCTTTACGTGCATTTTGTAGCCGACTAAAAACCATGTAAATTTTCCTTATTAAACTTTCTTCTAACTTCAACCAGTTACGAGATATTTGCTCGGACATTTATGGACGGACACCCTGTACATATATATATATATATGTTGGGAAAATTATGGGTGGCCTTTCCTCGAGTCCTAACTCCTTGGGCGCAGCAACGATTCCGAAATACTTTACCAACGTGCGTGGACCACCACCGGACACAACACTACCTCTCACTCTAACTGTCTTTTTACCCCCATCGGGCGGATCCCGATAGCATACGGGACCGATAACAAACCACCACTCACAGCGGCCGATGCCTAGAGTTTTTCCCTTGGGTTAGATATGTCAAGATTGGTTGGTGGGCTATCGCACCGTGCGCTATCGGATCCCTTCCAACCCCACCACTGCCATCAGCAGTCCAGTCTGAATGTCGATGGCGCTAAAGCATCCGCGTCGAGCATCTTGCCGCGCACGCGCGCCGATTTGCACCGACACGCTTTATCGGCATGCTCGTTCACCTCTGCTTGCTCTCCAAACGACCGATCTCGAGCAGCGGGGATGCTGACGCTGAAACAAACCGAATCGCCACCAAACATCCCCGACGTCTTGAGATTTGAATATAAAAGTGTCGGAGCAGCAAGATCCTGCGCTCCTTTTCCACCGACTTTTTGGATAGCAACTCCGCCGATTAGATTCCGAAGAAGTCCCCCTAGGTAGTCGTGTGGTCTTGGCTTCTGCTGAGTGTTCTCGACGGTTACCGCTCTTGCATCTGTCTCTCCTCGCCGAAGCTGGGCTCAAACGTGTTTGGACTCCGGCAAGAGTTCTTGCCCGACTGGCATCCGAACACCGATCCGATCCTATCGCAGTGGCTAAAGACAAACGGGGTAAAGTGTCTTTTCTTCCGTCGAGCGTACTCGGCATACCCACTGAATTCTGCTTACACGCAACAACACGCCACGAAATCGCAAGATTTAAAGGAACAAACGGCTGTGCGTCTTTTGCGTCCTGCTACGGCGCGTCGGCCACGAAATCCGGCGCGACCTAGTTTTGCGAAAACGCGTGTAGAAAAACCGGACCGCCCGTCAAGCCAAACAATAGTCCAAAAATTAGCGTCGCCGTTGAACAGCACACGCACCGTGCGAATATCGACGACACGATTTAAATCCGAAGTACGCGTACCGAATCAAGTGCAGTGATCATAATCCGCCCCTCAGGCATACACAACAAGCCGTGCACTTGCCGCACGTCAAACGTTGCTGGTACATTATACGGTCGACGATGTAAATTTACTGGTGTCGCTCTTACGTTATCTTGTAAATATCGTTATATTTCTATTTTCTTGCGAGTTACTTGTTTGCATCGCTTCTCTTACTTTCTTTATGTTCTGTATATATCTATCAATCTGTCTATAAATAAACTTGTATATATTTTCTAAATTCAATACTCCCGTCTAATTCTCTCTTGACTCGGATCGTGCCCTGGTAATTCCTGACGAGCTACATTCGTGCGCAATTTTCTATTCAAGAAAAACGGGTCGTTACAAAGTGTTCATAGATCATTACGGAGGAGTTTGCAGCAGTCGCAGAAGTCAAGCATCATCCACCGCAATTACAACTTAGGTGGCCGTTTCGGAATTTCCGAGAGAAAAAGGAATGTTTTTTGGCAAAAATTGTTTTTTAAAATGTTACAAAAAAATATTGTTTTACTCATTGGAATTATATGGTGTAATAATATAATAATTATACGGATATTTTGAAGAAATTTATAAAATTAGAATATCCACAGGATGTTTATAAGAAATAATGAGACGCTCATTTAATAATCCACAGGATGCCCTAGAACTATAATAGGTATTTCCTACGATATCCTGCTCAACTTAACAAGAGTTCCTGTGCTGATAGAGTTTATGTCAAAAATGTAATGTTACGTCCCGACCGAGCGCGGTCGCCGTTGAGCAGAATACGCGCGTTTCGGCGAAACTGGCTGTTTCGAAGCCTAAGCTTCGGGGGCTCCACAGCCCAGGAGCGGATCGCGTGGCCGGATTTACCGGCGGACGGGCCCGATTTTCCGCGACCGATGGCCTAGTGAGGGGAGTTTTGTAACTTTAGAAGGGGTGCCGCGAGAGCGCGAGTATGGTGGCGTCGGAATCGTTCCAGGGACTATCTCCTTCTCGGATTAAATAAGTTATGAATTCTTCCAACTCGTGGGAGCAACGGTTACAATCGAGAGGGTGACGGCGGGCAGCTACGGGCGCGCGGCAAGAATCGCACTTTTGCGGATTGTATGGATGGCCAAGATAGATATAGTGGGTAATTACCCCGAGGTAATTTTCTTTCTTAGAGCTTGAGTGTTTGCTTTTACACTCGAGGCATAATACTGTTGATTCGTCGTCGTTGCGAAAATACAGAGAGGTTACGCACTGGGCACTGCGTAACCATATACCGAACGAGCGATTCGCTTCGCGTTGGGCACGGACCGAGAAAATGGCAATGCGCTGCGGTGGGCACATACTCTAATATACCGTATACTTATTACTCTTCAGGGCATAAACATGTGCACGTCTCTTCGATCTCTATTATAGTAGGCTCGGTATTAAGGTATGGCTTGTTTTCTGAGTCATACAAATGACGCGCGAGGTCGTTCAGTGCTTCGTAGCACTCGACGCAGTCCACCGCGGTCTCCGGAAATGAGATTAAACGATTGCAGGACGAGCAGCGTATGGCTTCTTCGTCCCCGCCGACAATTAAATAGTGACGCGTGACTGAGTTGTAAAATACGCGATCGCGAAGGGGGAGGTTATTTTGGCACCTGTCGCAAATGATGGTGTGATTAATTTGGTGCTGATGGAAGGTGGTCAGGCTACACAACGCGGAGTTAAGCCAATTGAAATATGGGGCTTGAGTTGAAAAATACGCGTTATATGACATGCTTCATTGGACGTTGCGACTTAGCTTTTAGAATGACGGTTGCTGTTGAGACTGTTGCCTCTGCCTTGGTGGCCGCTCTGGTCAGGTGATGATCGTCCTCGTCCTTCCGGCTGTCCGGCTGTCCTCGGGCCTCGATCGTGATACTTCTGTTTATGCACTACACTCACGTCGCGGTGTTGCATGCATGGAAGCGGGGATGCATGGAAGCGGGGGAGGTTAAGCGTGGAAATTAAGCGAAAAGCATTTGTGTATAAACTACCCTTTTATTACTAGGATATAAAGGGTAAAAGAAGTGAGTTACAAAAGCGCAATTTAAACTACGATTACATTAAAATTAAGCTTACAGTAAAATTTAAAATAACGGTGGATTTAGGGTTAGGCTTAGAATTAGAATTAGAATTGGAATTAGAATGTGTCTTGATTTAGGATTTGAGTTAGAGTTTGAATTAGAGTGGATTTTCGAATTAGAATTAAGATTGGAATTAGAGTGACTCGCTTGGATTAACGCGAACTAGTAGCTCAGGGGAACTCGGTCGCTACAATTGCGACACGGAACCGTCCTGGCTACACTAGCCCTGATCTCTACTGTCGAGTTCGAACTGCACTGCCCGGAGTCGCGGGCTGCATTTCTATTTATACGATTTTTGAGACAAAGCTTTGAAAAAGCGCGGCAAGTCGGTACCCTTAGTGGGGGTTGCTGCTGATGTAACCACCAGATTTCTTAAATGAGGAAACTCAAATTCAAGTGCCGTGCGAGCGGACTTCTCCGCCGCGACTATCCGGCGCTGGAAAATGTTGGATTGAGATTTTATTACTTTTCGATTGTCGTAGGCGCAGTTTTCTCTAGCAACCTTCCGTCACTGGAAAATGTTAAATATGATTTTACGACTTACTGGCCATGCGTGCAGATCGCTCTGCCGCGACTATCCGGCGCTGGGAAATGTTAAATAGACATTAGTCTATGATTTTTATGACTTATTGGTCGTGCGTGCAGATCATTCTGCCGCGACTATCCGGCGCTGGAAAATGTTAAGAACAGGATGCGACCTGACAGTTAGATTTGTTAGCGAATGCCGGCTTGCCCGTCTGTTTTATACCGGTGTCGAAAAAATTTATACTCGCAACGTCGCGGACGTGACAGTAAAAATCTTTGTTTTGTAATTGCAAATCTATGAAATTTAATAATTCTAACAGTAATAATTAGTAACGTTCTTAAGAATCAGCAGTGTAGTAAAAATCAATATTATGTAAAATCAGTAACAAATGATAAATTCATGAGTGTGCTATACAACTATTGGCTTGAGCGCATAAATTCTACTCAATATTACTGGTTATCTTTGATCGGTTAAAATTCAAAAACTACTGTAGCCTCGACATTTTTGTATTAAGATTTTTTGTTTCACTTTACCTTCAGAATATGCTGTTGAAATATTAATCATTAGTTGTGAGACACCCTGTATAACTACATACAGTGTTAGGAAAATATTCGCATATGTTCTCGTGGGTTGATAGAGCAAGTCAAATTGAGGAAAAGTCCTTTACTACTCAAAATTCGCAGTAGTTACCGAGATAAAAATTAGTAAATTCGACGATTGAGCACGTACTTTTCCTATCCACTAGAGACCCTCTAATCAGAGTCGCGACACGAGCAGCAGAGACTCTAGAAAGAGACTGTCATGGAAGTTATTTTCTCTGTAGGATGTCTAGTTATGGTAAAATCACACAAGAGAGAAAGGTATACGAGGTGTGTTCAAAAAGTATCGCGAATTTTGAATTTTCGCGGGTTACGTATATTCGAATTTTGATCTTTTTGTGGCGTTATGTTGGTACTCATGTCTCTCACTTATGCCGACAAGCTCGGCCATTTTGAATGTTCACTTAATTGTTGACAGCTGCTTTGCTTGCACGTGTTTTGGATCGTCTTCGATTTTTACCTATTCAAAAAAATGGATCAAAGAACCTGTATCAAATTTTGTGTGAAAAACGAAATTAAGTGCGCGGATGCATTCCGAATGTTGACTGTGGCATACGGAGAAGCTACCTTGGACCGAAGCAACGTTTATCGGTGGTACAAAATGTTCTCAGAAGGCCGAGAAGATGTGAACGACGAAGAGCGTGCCGGACGCCCGAGCACTTCAACAACAGACGAAAAAATTAATGAAGTGGAGAAAATGGTATTGGCCAATCGTCGAATCACCGTTAGAGAAGTTGCTGAGGACCTAAACATATCGATTGGCTCGTGCCATTCGATTTTTATCAATGATTTGGGCATGAGACGGGTCGCCGCGAAATTCGTACCAAAATTGCTCAATTGCGACCAAAAACAGCATCGCATGAACATTGCTAATGAGATGTTGGACTCTGTCCGCGACGACCCAAATTTGCTCCAGAGGGTCATAACTGGTGACGAATCGTGGGTTTATGGTTATGACGTGGAAACCAAAGCTCAATCATCTCAATGGAAGCTGCCGCACGAACCAAGACCGAAAAAAGCGCGTCAAGTTCGGTCGAATGTGAAAGTTTTGCTGACAGTTTTCTTCGATTGCAGGGGCGTGGTGCATCATGAGTTCTTGCCACAGGGTAGAACGGTCAATAAGGAATATTACCTGCAAGTTATGCGCAATTTGCGCGAAGCAATCCGCCAGAAATGCCCGGATTTGTGGAAGAACAAAAATTGGCTTTTGCACCACGATAACGCCCCTGCTCACACATCGTTGCTTGTGCGCGACTTTTTGGCCAAAAACAACACACTAATGATGCCGCAGCCACCGTATTCCCCAGATCTGGCCCCCTGTGACTTTTTCTTGTTCCCTAAACTGAAGAGACCCATGAAAGGACGACGTTACGCTACGCTTGACGAGATAAAGACGGCATCGAAGGAGGAGCTGAACAAGATAAAAAAAAAATGATTTTTTGAAGTGCTTCGAAGATTGGAAAAACCGTTGGCACAAGTGTATAATATCTCATGGGGATTACTTTGAAGGGGACAAAATAGATATTCATGAATAAATAAATAATTTTTGAAAAAACACAAAATTCGCGATACTTTTTGAACACACCTCGTATATGGTGCCTCTCTTTTAACCTTCACGCGCTCTAACCTTCTCACGTCAAGCAGCGAGTATCATTTTCTTAAAAACGTGCGTTAACATTAAAAATAAAAGAATATTAAAAAATGGGTGGGTGTTCAGCCCCATTTTGCAGTAACTCATAGGCCAAAGGCTATTTAATGAAAGTGTTTCCAGAAACAGTGAATTGGGTGCTTTATGGGTGAAAAAAATGGAAATATTAAATTGGACGCCAACAAACAATTTATTACTCTGCGAGGTAAAATAATATCAAGTTAAGTTTATTACAAAAAATATATTTAAAAAATAATATATAATTTAATTAAAATTATAATCATTTATTGTTGCACTCTTATGTTATCATTTCATAAATTAGGTGCATATTTCAAATATAAAATCAGCAATGGCAAAGAACACTTGTTAGCAAGAGATACAGGATAACATAATAGTGTAACATAGTAAATTATTTCATCTTTATTTATCATTGACAAATAACAAAAATGAACGATTAACTGTATTACATTGTATCATCCAACATCTTGTGCTGGAAAATGTCCAAATTAAGATTATTTGAATTACTCTAGCTTCTGGAAGATCGTATCTATATTAAAAAAAAAAAAAATCATAATTATTTAATAAATTATTTCTCTTTTATTATATGCAGGTACATTTTGCTGCAGAGATGTGGGAGAAACGAACTGATATGAGAAAATTAAAACCAAACGCAATTCCCACAATATTTGGTTATTTTTAAAAAAAGAAAAACAAATAATTGTTAAAAATAATGTCACAAAAGTATTAACTGAAAACAAAATAAACATTAATATCAAATCTGCTGAATTGTATCAATCTGTCAACGACATTCAACTGGATGAACATGTTGGCGATGTGCAAAAACAAGAATTCCAGGTTAGTATTAAAATGATAAAGCTTATAACAAGATAACATTATTATGTATGTACAACTATAACATAAATTTAAGGTAATTAATAATATATCTGGATCTGCTGAAACATAACAGCCTGTCGACGACATTCAACTGGATGAACATGTTGGCAATGTGCAAAAACAGGAATTCCAGGTTATTATTAAAATGATAAAGCTTATAACAAAATAACATTATTATGTATGTACAACTATAACATAACTTTTAGGCAATTAATAATATACTTGGATCTGCTGAAACATATCAGCCTGTCGACGACATTCAACTGGATGAACATGGCGATGTGCGAAAACAGGAACTCCAGGTTAAAATAATTAGAATAATTTAATATAAGAAGATAACGTATTTACATATATTTACAATGCGAAATAATAACTTTTAGGTGATTGATAATGCATGTGAATTATCAACGATAAGTTCACCTTCATGTTCAACCGAATGTAAAGAAAAACAAGAGAAACGATATAAGAAATTGAAGGATTTTATCCGAAAGCAGCAAATAAATATTGTTCAAATGCGAAGAAAAATGAAAGCTTTGAGATTTTCTCTACATGCCTATCAAAATAAAGAAAGCGATAAAAAAAATGATAAATATAAAAATGCTTTAAAGTCTATATTTACAGAATGTCAAATTAAAGCCTTGTTAAAAAAAAATCGAAACAATCATGTTTGGTCACACGAAATAATTGAATATGCTTTGCAATTAAAATTTATTTGTGACGCAAATGGATATATGGCACTTCTTCGTCGTGGACTGCCACTTCCAAGTATACGGACATTACAACGAAAATTACAAGATTTTCAGTTTGAACCTGGAATTTCGGAAGTTCTGTTTGAATTTTTAAAAAATAAGAAAGCTTATCTTAAAAATGAGAATGACATAGAATGCGGATTAGTATTTGATGAAATGTCCATTACATCAAAAAAATCTTACAATCCTTCAACTGGATCAGAAATAGGTAACATAACGTTTCCTAATGATAATGGTATTGCTACGCATGCAATAGTTTTTATGCTTGTTGATATTTCTGATCGGTGGAAACATGTGGTGGGGCATCATTTTACAGGTAATAAATTCAACAGTAATGTATTAAAAAAAATAATATTTCAGATCATAAACAAAGCTGAGAGAATAGGGTACCACGTGAATTTTATCACATCAGACATGGGCCTCGGAAATATAGGATTATGAAAATTATTGGGTATAAGTAACGGTAGATATAGTACAATTGTAAATTATATTGTACATCCATTTGATAAAAGTCGGTATTTATTTATTATTGCTGACCCACCACACGTTTACAAAAACCTCAAACAGGCCTTAATTAATAATTATTACAATTATTAATTATTACAATTCCTAATAATATTATAATTAAATATAATTTACCTTCAAATCAAGTACAATTAAAACATTTCAATGATTTAATAAATATTCAAAATAAATCATAACTTTTGTTAACTAGATTAAGTGCAGATGATATACGTTGCAACAATTTTAATAAAATGAAAGTAAATAAGGCTAAAAATAGGTTTTCTAATGAAGTAAGCACTTCTTTACAATTGTTAACGGATGAAAATAAACAACCGGAATACGTTACAACTGCGTGGTTTGTAAAAATTATTTTTAAGTGGTTTACCCTTGTCACATCAAGATGTTGCAGTGTAGCACTGGGTACAAAAAATGAAAATGCATACAATGCAAGTTTTGGTTTTTTAAATGAAATTATTACTATTTTTACTACATTAGAAATAGGTAAAGGCCAATTCAAACCAGTACAAAGGGGTATAATAATTAGCACAAAGTCAATTATTGATTTAAGTGAATTTCTTATAACAAAAAAAAATTTTTTAATTTGTTTTAACCTCTCGTTTCACCCAAGATTGTATGGAAAATCTATTTTCTCAAATCAGGCAAAAACATGTAATACCCGAACTGCTACAATTTTCAAATGATTTAAAATTCATTTCTGTTGCATTATATATGGGATATACAAAAAATATCAGTTATGATAACAGTGATAGGACATTTTTTTCAGGATTTATTGAATATTTGGCCAAAACAAAGCAGAAAAAGAAATGTGAATTAGACGTCAATGTTAATTTAAACAATGTAAGCTATAATGACAAAATACCACCTTTCAATAAAAAATTAGTATCAAAGTATTTATCAAATTTGGAATTAAATAGTTTGTATAATATTGCAGGATATATTATTCAATCAATAAAGAAAACATGCAGAACATGTGATGATTGCTTGCAATCGGTAGGATCAAAAATTGCATTGTTATATACATTCACTAAATTTGTTCAATTAAAATGTTATTCAAACAATACCTTATTTTTCGTTTATATTAAAACGTTCCAATTTTTTATAAAACTTGAACAAATGTTTCGTCATTATAGTAATTATTTTAATAGCATGAAAAAAGTTAACCATAAATTATTTTTAATTAAAAAGTTTTGTGAAATTGAAGCGAACCACACATTAGATTATTGCATAAATTATATGCAAAAATGGTTACAAGATTTGCCGTATTTAGGTTAAAAATTTGTCATAAAAAATATACTGCCAAAAAATGTAAAATTTATAACTCAAAATCTATGGCTATGCATAGCATTTGAGTCATAGATTTAATATATTTTATATTTACATGTTTTTTAAATAAATTTTAAAAACATTTAAAAATAATAATTTTTTTTTGTTTTTTATATACCTGAATTAAAAAATAACATAAATGTAGGTAAATAAATAAATATTTTGTTCGGTATTGTTTTCTAGAATTTTCGTATAAATATAGATATTTGAATTAAAGCGGGAATTGACAAGAAATGGCGGACCAATCAAAACTGACTGTTTTGTGTCGCGACTCTGATTAGAGAGTCTCTACTATCCACTGCACGCGGCCACCACCTGTCGGTCTCCAGACTAGAGGCAGCTGCGGCAAATGGTGCGGTGAGACGGATAAGACAGTCATTGCTGCTTCTCCTCCCTGACTGCGCCGCTTACCGCGGCTGCCACTGGCTTGGAGACCGACGGACGGTCCCCGCGTAAGGTGAGTATTATAGGGAAAGTATGCGCTTATTTGCCAACTTTACTAATTTTTATGTCAGTAACTATTATAAATTTTGAAAAATGGTAAGGGAATTTTCTTTTCAGTTTGATTTGCTCTATCAAGCCATAAAAGCATAAGTAAATATTTTTTGACATCCTGTATACATATACAGTGAGACGGGTAAGACAGCCATTGCGCTTTTTCTTTCTCACCACGCCGCCTACCGCGGTTGCTTCTGGTTTAGTGACTGACAGGCAGTCCCCGTGTGCGGTGGATAGGAAAAGTACGTGCTCATTTGCCGATTTTATTAATTTTTATCTCGACAACAATTATGAATTTTGAGAAATAGTAAAAAACCTTTTCTTTTCAGCTTGACACGTGCACGCACGCGCGTGCGCGTGTGTGTGTATACATATATACAGAGTGTTATAAAAGTTTCAGGACGGCGAAATATCTCAAAAACTAATCATTTTAGGAAAAAGTGTTTCAGATAAAAGTTGTAGGGTTTAAAAAGATCTATTTACTGATCAGTTTGACTTTGGATGGCATCGCCAAGGTCACATTAAAATCACATTAACTTTTTGAAATGAAACACCCTATTTTTGATTCTAGAATCTAATAGCTAGTATCAAGAGCTTTCCAAAACACTATAAATAAGTTTATTTTTGTTAAGTACTTTTCGAGTTACAATGCATTGTAACTTTCAAGCCTCATAACTCGGAAAATACTTGATGAAAAATTACTTCTTTATAGACTACGTTTACACGGCACGATTTACGCCGAAGTTATAACATCGATGTTATAACTACCAATGTTAGATGCCGTGTAAACGCTATTTTACGCTGAAGTTATAACATCGATGTAGTAACTCAAAGTCAGTTGGTGAAGAGGGTTAGAGTTACAACATCGATGTAAAAAAGACGTGTAAACGGTCACAATATAACGACGATTATAATGCCAACCCATAAAAATTGAACTTCTTTCTTTTTTATTGTTTATAGAGTTGGTATTGAGTTTCCAAATCGTAATTTAGAAGGTAAAAAAAATTAAAGCAAAAAAATAAGAACGATGGAAACCAAAAAGCGTGAAAGTTGGGAAACCGAGGAAACTTGATATTTTCTTCAATTAATGAGAGAACGGCAAGTTATAAAAAGTTTGTAAATAATTTGTAAATTATTACATCTCACTCGACGAATAAATATTTAATGATTTTCAAATTTATATTGTAACCTAAAAATTTACTTCGTTAACTTCAGACTATATTTCTATCACAAACAAGCATCTAATTTTTTGTTATTTTATGTTGGTATTAATGGAAATCCTTGACTCACTTCACTCGAAAATTCTTAAACTGCTTCAGCTTGGTGGGGATAAGATAAGCCTGAACGTGTAAACGCACCTCACTTTAAGTAGGAGTTATAACATTAACGTTACAAAATCGAAGTTAGAAGTCGTGTAAACGTAGTCATAGTGTTTTGAAAAGATCTTGAAATCTACTACAAAAAAATGCAATAAAAAATATAGAATGTTAAGGAAGTACCACTTAACCAATACTCTTTAAGGGGACATATACACCCTGGAGGCCAAAAAATGGCAATTTTCTGAAATTTTTTTGGAAACTGTTGGAGTTACCAAATTGGGATTTTTTAAGTTAAAAATATATATTTTGAAAAAATTTCATGATTTTTTTTATTAAGAAATTGCACAAAATGACAGAGATATGGTGTCGTGAAGAAGCAGCCCTGAAAAAATCGCCCAAAACGGTATCAGGTGTATCTTCGCCAAAAATCAACTGAAACAAAAAATGTTTATGGAATATTAAAATATTTAATATCTTTGGCGTATTTTAGCCAATTTTAAAAATAGCAATTTTTGACAAAATGGCGGGCGTTTAAACTTGAAGTTGCGATTTTTAAAACAGTAAATCCGTTTTCTCGCTCCTCCAAAAAACTATGGACGGAATCCAATAGCGCACGGTGCGATAGCCCACCAATCAATCATCTTGACTTATCTAACCCAACCAACGGAAGAACTCTAAGCATCGGTCGTTGTAAATGGTGGAGTGCTATCGGTCTCGTGTGCTATCGGAATCCGCTCAAAAACTATAACGTCTAAAAAAGACCCATATGACACGCGATAGATAATCATGTATAGAATAGCCAGAATAAATTTCAAGCAAATTGGTTTAGTGGTTGTCAAAATATTTCTGGTACCAGTTTGAAAAATGTCGTTTTGCGAAAAACCCGTTTGAATATTCAACATGATTTTGTTAATGAAACATGAAATTTTTTTAACTTATACAGAGTTGTCAATTCCTTGTCCATATTCTAAGTCCTCTGCAGCAGATACCCATATCATATAAATTTTGTTGTCGGCGACATATTTGCGTTTCTTTGGTTTGTTCCTGCGCGCGTACCCCGGTTTGCGGCGATCATCTTCGCGCGCAGCATATTGCTGTACGTTCGGTCTGAGAGAAATGCCATTAACTTTTAAAGTAAAGATATGTTTTTGGACTGATATTCTAATAACACTGATATTAAGAAAGCCTTCTTTGGTCGCAGCTAGATCTTAGTGCTTATATTTATTTGTGTGATTTTATATACTTCTTCGAATTTAACCAGAATGTGCGCCAAATTTTTTCCGGTTGTAACACAGCATGTCGAATAAGAATTAGTAATATTACGAATTAGTAATATTAAATTAATTAATTTAATATAATAATTGATGCTATATACCCATTTCTCTCTAAAAAACCTATTGCAAAAAATAACACTCGACCCAGGGTTCCTGGCACCGCCGCGCCAGAATATCCGGTTTCGACGTCTTACCACCTCGACCACTGGGGCACAGTGATATTTCTCGCAATATTCGTATATGAGTGACAACGTATTTGAGGCGTTGTGTTATTTTTCGCAATAAGTTTTTTCACGGGAAATGGGTATATAGATGCAAAATAGCATCAATTATTATATTAAATTAATTAATTTAATAAAAATCGCGACATTACTATTATAATTCTTATTTGACATGCTGTATTACCGGAAAAAATTTGGCGCACATTCTGGTTAAATTCGAAGAAGTATATAAAATCACACAAATAAATATAGGTACTAAGATCTAGCTGCGACTGAAGAAGGTTTTCTTAATACTATTAACTTTTATTCTGAGTATAGCCACTAACACAGCATTCCAATAATGCGTCTTTACTGACAAGGAAACACAGGGAAGTGTCCGCCTCAGATTAAAACGAGCTTTTAATATGTTGTAGTACAGATAAAAATAAGGGACACGTATTTTTTTATACGTGCTCATACGCGCGTGCGTGCGTGCGTGCGTGTGTTAATTGCTATTACGTTGACTTTTATTTAATACGACAAACATGCTTTAGTCAATTCAGTATATATTGAATTCAATTTGTCGAGCAAAAGTAGAAAAATTATTAAAGTCAATTTTCTTATCGCGTGCACTTTGGGTCATTCCTCATCTTGAAATAGAATGTTTACGTCTCGTCAGTATTGACATGTATAAATTTAAGAGTTACGTTAATGTTTTTCTCCATGTCTGCGCTTTCATATTAGACACCTACGAGATCCGATAGCGCACGTTGCAATAGCCCACCAACCAATCATCTTGACTTATCTAACCCAACCAACGGAAAAACTCTAGTCATCGACCGCTATGAGTGGTGGTGTGCTATCGGTCCCTGGTGCTATCGGAATCCGCCCGTTAGACTCTGACTGTCCTCGAAATGTTTTTGTCATCTTATGCGAGAAAAACATGCATTCAACTTTCATTGAGAACATTTTTTTTTATTTCTTATAATTTCGACAATACACGCTTCGAAAGAAAAAACCCGATTTACTTCAAAGAGGTGTTTCACCCTTAAAAGTGTTTTAGGGCACGTGTAAAAAAATACGTGTCCCTTATTATAATCTGTACAACATGTTAAAGACACGTCAAAATCGGAGGGAGTCACTTCCGTAGCGCACGAACGCGAGGACGTATAGAGAGGTTTTTAATTTTCTCTTTGAACTTTTCATACATGTGAATTCTGAAATGTTCTGAGATTTCTTATCCTATAATTTTTATAAAATACTTTTAACTATTTTAAATTTTATAATATTTTATCTAAAATTATACAACAAAAATAATAGAAATCTTAGGATACTTCATAGTTAACACATTTAAAACTTTTGAAAAAGGATATAAACATTCTAAGTATTTATAAAAATTATTCCAATTTTTATGAAAAAGTCTGAAAAAACTATGAAATTATACAGACATTTTGAAAAATTATATAAAAGTAATCTAAAAAAAATTTTTTAGCACAGGCCTATACGTACGTATCACTCGGCATTGCTAGAGTCCCTAGAAGTAGAGAGTCTGGACATCTGCCCCTAAAATGTCGGTGATGAATATGTCAGTGTATGTACGTGAGCTTTATGTGTGTGTATGTTTATCATTGTGTGCACTTGAACGTGTTGTATGCTGTTATCGCATTGGCTAAAGAGGATTAAACAGGGATCCGTATTGGTGCTGCCATTTTAGGTGCACAATCACGTACATCCAATCACGTGGAACCCAGAGATGTCCAGACCACGGTCTTGTATACAGGTCAGGGCACTTATACTATTTTCATATAATCTGTGTGAGCGAAGTGACGCCAATATGGCGACCATAATAGGCCGACGCGCAAGCGCAGTTGACATGTTTTGACAGACAGCATCGTGCCGTATATTTGTGGCTGTTTAGCACACGGTCTCTTCGTATAAAAAGAAAATATGCCTAACAAATGTATAGTACCTGGTTGTAATACAGGTTATGCTACTTGCAAAATAAAATTATCAGTGTTTTCTGCACCAAAAGATGATGAACGAAGAAAAGAGTGGGAGGAAAAGCTTCAATTAATAAAGCCATTGTTGGCAAAACATTTTGTGTGTGAAAAACACTTCCGCACAGAAGATATAATAAAAAGCTACAAACACAAGGATGAAAAAAGCAATGTGCTTCTCGAGGTAAACTATTACATATATTTTATAATATAAAATATTAATGACTTTAAAAAAATGTAATAATTAATGCATAACATTTTAATATAAAATTATTGTGTATAGATTCCGAATAAACGAGCTCAACTGGTAAAGGACGCAGTACCAATAGCAATATCGCCGCAACATATAGGCAATAAAGAAAACTTGCAGGAAAATGAAAATATTACAGATGAACAGCTTAACATAGTTCCAATATCACAACCTTTGATAGAAGTATCACAGAATTTGATAGAAGATACTAAAAAGTACCAGAGGCGCGAAACTGTTATTGAACATAATAATTTGTTTACGGAACTACTGAATAATCCATCTGTGATAAAAATACCGACAAATTGGTATTGTACATCATCCAAAAAACAAATTGTACTTTTCGAGATTTATCTGCAAAATTATGATGATATATCCATATATCCTACTACACGAAGAAGCTTGACCATTGATCACAACATGAAAACTCTTTACTTGATAAGTGGCAAACGTGTAAATCTGTCAGTGTTCTCATTTTCTAATAAATTTGAAAACTTAGAAAATATTAATGACACAGTTAAAAAATTTGCAAGCTTAAATATTTGTTGCGGTATTTCTATGAATGATGATGTAAATTTAGTGAAAGGAAATATTGGGTACACCAATAATTCATTTGAGTTGCGACATAATAGATGTCCAATCATTACGGATGGAAGACAATGTAAAGCCTGCAAGAGCGTGAAAAAATATATTTTACGAAAAAAACAACGAATCCGAAAGCGTTCACAGATTTGCAACAAAAAACAACGATCGAACATCAAACATTATCATTATCATCTCTATGGAAAAAAAAGTTTCATCGCCAACAGTGTGCCTTAAAACGTTCAAAAATATGACTTGAGACTTTGAAAAAATTAGTTCTCTCTCAACAGGCAAAAATAAATAAGCTTAAAGAGGAAGATGTAATCCAAAAATGTGAGGTATTAGATATGCCAGAAATACAAAAAACGTGCATAAAGGAAATTATGGCTGCAGCTCGACTAACAAATTCGAAAGGGCGTCGATACACAAACGATTGGATTATGCTCTGCATTCTTATGCATATTCGGTCACCGAGTGCGTATGAATTTAAAAAAAAAATGATATTTTACCATTGCCCTGCGTCAGAACTATAAGGCGTTATTTGTCTACAGTAAATATAAAATGTGGATTTGATAAACACTTTTGTGAGATTTTTAAGAAATTCATTGAAAAAAAAACGTCACTACAGAAACACGGACTTTTATTAATCGACGAAATCTCATTGCGGGAATCTATTTCCATAAACTCATCAAACTTAACATATAAAGGACTTGTCGATTTTGGTGAAGATGGCAAGAAAGCTAAATGTTTAGACGAAAAAGCAACAAGCGGTTTAGTCTTAATGTTTCAACCGCTTGCCGATAAGTACACGCAACCAATCGCAGTATTTGCTTCTCGTGGTCCTGTCAAAGGAGTAGAACTAGCTAAATTGGTTATTCAAGCGATCATTTTCCTCGAAAATGCTGGTGTCTTAGTTCATGGAATTATATCTGATGGTGCGGAAACTAATAGAAAAATGTGGAGCGAGTTAGGAGTGTGTGGAAAAATGGATAATTTAAAAAACTGGTTCATACATCCTGTCAATGATGAACGAAAAGTTTTCGCTTTCTCTGACACACCACATTTAATAAAATGCATTAGAAATAGATTGTGCTCGAAAGATAAGCGCTTGAGGGTAAGTAATAATTTTAATTGCATATAATCGTTAGTAGACTGTGTACATATTTTTTTAAACAAATCACTAATAATATTTTATAGCTGGACCCTAACAAATCCTTCGTACAATGGAAGCATTTTGAGGCTCTGTATGATATAGACAAATCAGTTTCAACAACGCAACTGCGCGTGTGCCCAAAACTTACTCTCAACCATTTGGAGTTATCTAATACGTCTAAGATGAAAGTGAGATTGGCAACTCAGGTACAATGTTTGAAATAAGTTAAAATAATAACTTTCTAACAACCAATTCAAATGATTTTAATGCATTTTTCTAAAAAGTTCTAAAACAAATGTCATTAAATATTTTAATTTTTCATCATCTTTGAAAGTATAATATATATGAAACGTTAATTATTTAAACGTTGCCTATTTCATCACTAATAATAATATAATGATGATGAGAACTATTAATATTAATAATATATATATATATATATATATATATATATATATATATATTTACATGTTTATTTTAATATTTATTATAATATTATATCTACTATTAATTTATACTTTTCTTAACAGTCGTCACTTATTTAGTTTCTTATTTTTATAGATATTTAGTAACTCAATTGTACATGGCTTGAAATTCTACAAAGCACGTGGTGTCCCTGAATTACAGGATTGCGAAGCCACAATTGATTTTTGCCAACGGCTTAATGATTTGTTTGATGCACTCAATCGCAAAATCCCGAATGAAGGAGTCACATCCTCTGGAAATGATTTTAAAGTAATTCATTAATTTGGAAAATATTCAAATACCAGCCTACTTAAAAGATAACCATAATATATTATATACTCTTTGAAATGACAGGTTCTGCAATCATCTCTCGAATGGCTCAACTGTTGGGAAAATTACTTCCGAAATGGAAAAATAAAAGGATCGGAATTCTTAACGAGCAACACAGCGGAGGGTCTACGTGTCACAATTCAATCTACTATCGATATTTGTGAAATATTAACTACAACGTATAATTTTAAATATATATTAACTGGACGAATTAACCAGGATTCATTAGAGGTACATAAATTTCGAATTGTCTTGTCTTACTTTTATTTTTGACAATTACTGATAATTTTTACTTTTTCTGTATAGAAATTTTTCGGAATAATCCGCCAAGCTGCAGGAGCCAACGATCATCCTTCGACCCCAACATTCCTCCAATTATATAAATTGTTATCAATATATAGCATTTTGAAACCACCTGCGAGCGGAAATTGCACCATCACAAAAACATATCCGAAAACTCTCATCACCCTATCTGAGTTAAAAGACATTTACGACAAACTAACTAAAATCTCTATGACAAATTTGAAAGCAAAATTGGATGAGTTAATTGAAGAAAATGAGTGGGAATTTGATGATGTCGTCGAACATGATTATTCTCATGCAGCGGTTGTCGACTGTATAATTTACTACGTGACAGGTTATTTTTGAAAAATCATGTTTATTGATAATTTAACTATTAAATTATCAATAAAGATGATAATTAATTAATGATGACCTGTGAAATTTATTTTTATATAAAAATAATTATTATTTATAAATTATTTGAAATAAAAAATAATAATTGATTATTATTTTTTAAAATTATTTTGAGAAGCTGAAAATGCTGCATTTTAAAATATACCAAATGTACAAAAGTACAAGAAATATAATAATTGAAATTTTCATTTTCTTGTGGAAAATATTTGAACCTTACATTACAAATTTCTGTGTCAGTACTTTAATCACATTATTTTATTTGCAGGTTTTTTATTAAATTGTTTTTAGGTTTTATAAAACAAAGACAATGATTTTCCATGCTTTTTATTAGGATTAAAAATGTAATATTATTTTCTTTTTTTTCAGGATACGTCTGCAAACAAATAGAAAAGCATTTTGCTTGTGATACGTGTAAGATAGCTATACGAATACCTAAAGCCTTCTCCCAGATACCCTGTGCTGAAATTGTCAATTTAAAATCAAGAGGTTTTTTAATCCATTCTAATATAAATTTTTTTTTATTACTTCGAGAAGTCGAAGGTTATTTCTCAAAGCATGTATCTTCCCCAAATGTTTATGAAGAGACAGTTAATGAAATGTTAAATAATTATAAATTTTCATTTCCTTGCACAGAGCATGGTTCTGAGCTCCTATCCTATGCAATTACATATTATTTACGTTTAAGGATGAGGCAATATTCCCAACAAATAAATAAAGATGCAAAAAAATAAGTGCCACAAAAAAAAGGCAAGCAAAATATTATAAAAGTTAATATTATAATTAAAATTTATTTTTTGTTATAATGTTATGTTTTTAAAAAATGTAATGTTTAATTTTATTATAATAATTTTATTAAAATGTATTTTATAATAAAAAATATAAATTGGAAAACAATTCCTATCTTTTGGATGCCGAAAACGTGTCTACGCTCCTGGTAATCGCCACTGTAGACGCCATATTGGCGTCACTTCTGCTCACATATTTTCGCCGATGTGCCCTGACCTGTATACAAGACCGTGGTCCAGACTCTCTACTTCTAGGGACTCTAGGCATTGTGTAGGGACTAGCCACTGCGATACCTCCCTAGCGCCAACTAGTAACTTTTCTCGTGCGCCTGCCTGCAAGCAAGAGAGCACGCACTGGCATTCGGTCTTCAGCCCGAGCGACAACCCTTCGTACAGTTTCCAATAAACCATACTTTACGTATACTCTAATCGTGTGTGATCGATTGTATCCTCTCACGTCTACAACGGACCGTGGATCCGTCTGGGAAGTCAGACGCGACACAATTCCCACATTGGTGACCCCGACGTGATACAAGAAAGGAAGTCGCCGTGTTTCTGCCGGCGACCGATCACGCACAGCGAACAAGGGGAACCTGTCGTCCATCAAGGGCATCGAGGCCACGCAAAACAGGCCTCGATAGAGAACGAGTGAGACCTCGAGCCACCACCGTCGCCTTTAATTACGTGCATGGCGCTCAGGCCAGCACGTGGCGGCCATCGACAAACGCTATTGCATCATCGCCAAGGACAGTACCAGGCGGGCACCGGCGAACGCCGCGGCATCGCCGCCCAGGTCAGCGCGGCGGGCTATCGGCATTCATCCATCTCAACGTTGCCTCGCACGTGCGTGGCCATTTGGACAGCGCGCGTACGCACGCCATTCGCTGAGAACGTCGCATCGACAGCTCCTGCGTCAGCGACGTCGTGCTAGAGCATCATCGTCGCCAGCAGCCCGGGGACATCGTCACCGCCAGCTGCCGAGGGTACATTCCACCCCGATTCGCAAGGACACATCATCTTCAACGGTCGAGGTACAACCGGGTGACTCGATTCGCGACCGTTTCAAAAATACCTTACCGCCATTGTGACTCGGTGCATGTTCGCGCGTGCCGTCAACCGCCTGCGCATGCTCATGTAACGCTCTCGCGCCCGTTCGCGTGCACAACGCAGCAGAGACAAAAGCCACGCGACGCGACACGATCGTCGTCACGAACAATAGCGCACCGCGCAACGCGTACATCGCTACGACAAGTGAACTGCATAACGCGTACTCACGATGCCTCCTCCCACGATCGAAGAATTACAGGAACAGTTAGTGCAAATGCGGGCCGCGCTCGAAAACGTTCAAGGTCAAGCCGGTGTAAATATTCCGCGCATCGACTCCTACCGAACCCCCAAAATTCCACCGTTTTTAGTCAAAGACCCCGTAATCTGGTTCATCCAGGTCGAGGCTACTTTTGCAACCGCCCGCATCACTGACCAAAAAACTAAAGCGCACCATTTAATCACGGCGTTAGATGCCGACGCGATCGCGTGCTGTCGTGATCTTATCGCGGAACCCGACGAAAATGAACAGTACGAAAAATTAAAGACGGCGTCAGCAGAAAGCCAACTACGCCAATTAATTAAAGGACAAGTTTTAACCTCCGGTAAACCTTCTCAGATTCTCAGCAGATTACGCAATCTAAACGCAGACAAACGCTGCGACGACGCCGTCCTAAAAACCATATTTTTCGAATATCTCTCTCCCTATACGCGAGGCATTCTGGCAACTTCTGAGTGCACTGAATTAGACAAGTTAGCCAAAATGGCCGACAAAATCGCGGAAACTTCCAACGAAGCCGTACAATGCGCTGCCGCGTCCGTTCAAGCGTCAGCATCGTCCGATTTGGAAAGCAAGGTCGACCGCTTTGCTACGGAACTCGCAGCTCTCGCGACACTCGTCAAACGATCAAACAGGTCGCGATCCACTAGTCGTTCGAATAAAAATCGCGAGCGTTCCAAAAGCCGTAATCGTTCCCAAGTCTGTTGGCCGCACAAAACCTTCGGAGACCGGGCGCGAACGTGCAAAGGCACCGAAAAATCCCCGTGTTCGTGGCCAAAAAACAAGGCTATCGAGGACAAAAAGGGGGAATAATCGGGTCTGCCGCCATGGAGGCGTGCGCAGCCGACCCTGATTCTTCCATACGCCTCCATATTCGCGACCGCGTCACCGGGGAGTTATTTCTTATTGACACGGGCGCCGAAATTTCACTGCTTCCAGTAAGCAACGCCGCCAAAAAAACACCGAGTAACTTCAAATTATACGCGGCAAATGACACCGTTATTAATACATACGGAGGAATTTTTCGTACCCTGCATCTCGGTATACGCCCACTCACGTGGAATTTTTGCGTTGCGTCAGTAACGTACCCAATTATCGGGGCCGACCTGATTAAACATTACGGTCTCCTGCCAGATTTTAAAGGTCGCCGGCTTATCGACACAAAAAATTACGCGTATACCGCAGGTATCGTTAAAACTGTACCCCTCTCAGCTATCAGCACAATCAACCCCACTACGAAATTCGCGCGCATTCTAGTTGAATTTCCTGAGGTGATCGGTCTCAAGCGATTCAAAACAATATAACTGACGTGCAGCATCACATCGTTACGACGGGTCCTCCCGTGGCTGAGCGTCCGAGAAGGCTAAGCCCGGATAAACTAAAAGTCGCGAAAGCCGAATTCAAACGATTGGTCGAGATCGGTATTTGTACTCCGTCCAGCAGCCCCTGGGCAAGTCCCATCCATATGGTAAAAAAGAAAAACGGTTCTTGGACAATCTGTGGAGACTATCGTCGCCTTAACGCAGTTACCATTCCGGATAAATTCCCCGTTCCGAATTTGCACGACTGTTCCTCCAACCTTCGAGGTAAAACTATATTCTCCAAGCTCGACCTCCTCCAAGCGTATAACCAAATTCCAGTCGCGCCAGACGACGTTCCTAAGACGGCAGTCATAACGTCGTTCGGACTCTTTGAATATAAGTACATGACATACGGCCTAAGAAACGCCGGTCAAACTTTTCAACGTCAAATCTTCCGCGCACTCGGTGACTTGGAATTTGTGGTTGCTTTTATCGATGACATCCTCATAGCTTCTCCGACTCCCGAAGAGCATGAGGAGCATCTGCGAACCGTATTGCAGCGATTGCAAAAATATCAATTACGACTTAATGTCGAAAAATGTCAGTTTGGAGAATAGAATTCCTCGGCTACATTATTAATAGCGAAGGGTCCGTACCGTCCCCTACAAAAGTTCAAGCCATACTCGACACTCCCAAATCTCGTACTGTCATACAATTGCGCCGTTTTCTCGGTAGTATTAATTTCTATCATCGGCTTCTGCGTGACTCAGCCAGCATGCAAGCGCCTTTAAACGAGTATCTTCGCGACTCGCGCAAGAACGACAAACGAGCGATCGCGTGGACTCCTATCGCAGAAAAAGCGTTCACCAAATGTAAAAAAAAGTCTAGCCAACGTGACTATGCTCGCACACCCTGCGGAAACGGCAGAAATGCGTCTTGTTTGCGATGCTTCCGACTACGCCATTGGGGCCGTCCTCGAACAGTGCCTCGACGAAGAGTGGAAACCTCTCGGTTTCTTCTCGCGTAAATTCACTCCCGCGCAGCTAAAATATAGCGCCTACGATCGCGAGCTCACGGCCATTCATGAAGCCATCAAGTATTTTCGATACTTTTTAGAGGGCCGCGATTTCAGAATACTGACTAACCACAAACCGCCCATTTACGCTTTCATGCAACGTACCGACAAAGCATCTCCGCGTCAACAAAGACAACTTTCATTCATATCTCAGTTTACCACGCGAATCGAGCACGTGTCAGGCAGTAACAACGTCGTCGCCGATTTCCTCTCTCGCGTTGAAACCATCCGCTTGCCTACCGAAATCGAACTAAACGAGCTCGCTGAGCAGCAGGAACGCGACGAGGAACTTAAAGCCATCCGCGAATCACCGAATTTTCCGTTAACACTTAAAAAAAATTCAATGGGGTCCATACCATACAACGCTATATTGTGAGATGACCGGAGAGGCCATTCGACCGTACATACCGGCATCCCTACGCAATCGCGTATTTCATCTATTTCACGATGCGGCACACCCAGGTCCCAAAGTCACCGATTGTGTTATCCGCCAACGCTACGTATGGCCTAACATGCATCGCGACATCGTGAAATGGTGTAAAAACTGTATAGACTGCCAACAGTCAAAAGTCTCTCGACACGTCAAAACAATTCCAGATAAATTTATCGCGCCGGACGGCCGATTTGAACACGTACACATGGACTTAATAGGCCCCATGTACGAGTCGGACGGATTTAAGTACTGCCTTACGCTTATAGATCGATTCTCGCGTTGGTCAGTAGCGATTCCTCTAAAAGATATCGAAGCTACAACTGTCGCGCGAGCGTTTTACGACAACTGGATTGCGAATTTTGGTGCACCCAAAACATTGACAACTGACCAGGGTAGTCAATTTGAATCTCAATTATTCACAGCGCTCCTGCAGCTTATCGGCTGTCAGCGAATCCGCACCACAGCGTACCACCCTGCCTCGAACGGCATGATTGAGCGGTGGCACAGAAGCCTAAAAGCCGCAATTATGTGCCACGCGAACCAAAACTGGACACGAGTACTGTCAACCGTATTATTGGGCCTACGCACTCACGTCCGTCTCGACACAGGCGCGTCGCCCGCGGAATTTGTCTACGGGACAACTCTGCGCATCCCGGGCGAATTCGTTCTTCCTGACGATTTCACGCCTAACCCGCACGCGTTTATCGAAGAATTTCGCGAACACATGCGTCAAGTTAAACCAGTGCCCGTTGAGCACAAATATAAAAAACGCGCATTCTACTTTAAGGATTTACAATCTTGTACACACGTCTTCCTCCGCGTAGGAGGTACTAAAAAAGCTCTCGAACGTCCGTACACAGGCCCATATCGTATTATCAAGAGAGTCTCTGACCGCGTTTTCGATATCGAGGTCAACGGTAGTAAGCGCAGCGTGTCCGTAGAAAATTTAAAACCAGCGTATTTCATGCTCGACGACTCTGTAAACTCGTCATCAGCGAATAGTCAAGTATGTAATCCGCCCAGCGACGGACAATCAGCACTAAAAACATACTCACGACGTAAAAAAGTCACCTTCGCTCCCTAGAATAAGTTTCCTAAGTATTTGTTCCTCACGCAGCCAGTGCAATATAATGTATAATTAGGGTTAAGCCTAGCATAATATTTTATGTAACAACTAATTAAAGCAAGTCTTGTAAATGAACGTTGTCACTCGGGGGGGAGTGTGTAGGGACTAGCTACTGCGATACCTCCCTAGCGCCAACTAGTAACTTTTCTCGTGCGCCTGCCTGCAAGCAAGAGAGCACGCACTGGCATTCGGTCTTCAGCCCGAGCGACAACCCTTCGTACAGTTTCCAATAAACCATACTTTACGTATACTCTAATCGTGTGTGATCGATTGTATCCTCTCACGTCTACAACGGACCGTGGATCCGTCTGGGAAGTCAGACGCGACACAATTCCCACAATTGCTTGGCGCAGCTGTCATCTAACGAAGGCTGAGTATATTACAGTGTTCTGTCAATATGTTATCCTCTTAGGGTAAAACGCTGTAACAGTCATTAATAATCACCCTGTGTGTGTATATATATATATATATATATATATATATACATACATACATATATACATACATATATATATATATATATATATATATATATATATATACCGGGTGTCCCAGACCACCCGTCCCACCCGATTTTTTCGTAAACGCGACATTTTAAAGAAAAATGTTTCAGACAAAAGTTGTAGGGTTTTAAAAGATCTATTTACTGATTTTATCAGTTTGACCTTGGATGGCGTCGCCAAGGTCAGATCAAAATAACATTAACTTTTTTAAATAGGACACCTCATTTTTGGCTCCAGAATCTAATAGCTGGTGTCAAGACCTTTCCAAAACACTATAAGAAAGTTTATTTTTGTTGAGTACTTTCCGAGTTGTGAGGCTTGAAAGTTACGGTGTACTGTAACCTTCAAGCGTCATAACTCGGAAAGTCCTTAACCAAAATAAACTTATTTATAGCGTTTTGGAAAGCTCTCGAAATCGACTACAAGAAAATGCAATGAAAAATATAAGCAGAGGACACCGACTTCGCCCATGGTATCACGTCGAATAATGCTTTCTCTCTCGACCCAGCGTCGAGCGAGGAGGATGCACTATCGTAAAGCCCCCCACCACTTTCCGCCCGCACCCCGATCGTCGCCGCGCAGCCTAGACACACGTACGAGCGCGGCTCCGCGTGTGTGCGGCAGCCGAGCGCTAGCGTCGAGAGACACCATTTCTGCCGGTGCGTGTACCTATAGTCCTACGCGTAGAGTTTTGAAGATACCTAATTACCGAGATCTCTAACATTCGGTACAGCTCTATGATGCCGTTTATTCTTGATTTATTAATATTAATCTTCATTTAATGTTGATTATTGTAGCAATAAAGTAATTTTCACGAAAAAGCACCCTTACATACTACTCCTAAAAGTCATTGCTTAGAATTCATAATATTACGCAACTCGTCACCAATTCACGTTTTCTAATAAGCAACCCGGTCGTAAGCGTAATTTGTAGTTATGCCTTACCCGAACGAAGAAGCTGCGTTAATGATGTCAGTTTTGGGTAGAGCTGGAAGTTTTCGAGCAGCTGAAATAATGTGGCGAAATGAATATCCCGATCATACACCACATTCGCGCAAAGTTTTCAGTCGCTTACAACGTCGAATAATTGTAAAAGGTATTGTTCAGCCGGATCATAATAAGGGAAGGCAAATTCATCGATCAGTTCGTTCAGTAAGAGCACCTGATGTAATTGCATCTGCCTTTGTAACCCCGAATGATTCTTTAAAGCGACGAGCAAGAGATAGTGGAATAAGTCGAAGCACGATCAGTCGAATTTTTCGTGAAAATTCATTCCATCCATATCGAATGTCACTTCACCAGGCCATGACATTGAACGATCATAGACAAAGACTGATATTCTGTAATTGGATTACTCAACAATTACCTAATTTCCATAGAAGTATTTTATTTTCTGATGAGTGCACCTTTAAAAGTGACGGCGAAATAAACACACATAATTTTCGTTATTGGGCACAAGAGAATCCACATTGGTATCGAGAAATGGATCATCAACGTATCTGGAAAGTCAATGTTTGGTGCGGAATTGTTGATACGCATATCGTGGGACCATTTTTCTTTCAAGAGAATTTAAACCGTTTTTTATACGCCGATTTACTCGAAAACGAACTTCCACGTTTACTTAAAGATATTCCACTCCAATTACGTCTAAATATGTGGTTTCAACAGGATGGATGTCCCGCCCACACGTCTGTCATTGCTCGTCATCAACTGAACCGCATATTTCGCGGCCGATGGATAGGTAAACATGGTCCACATAATTGGCCACCACGATCACCGGACCTTACAATTTTAGATTATTATTTGTGAGGACGAATAAAAGACCTTGTATACCGCGAACGACCTACGACTGCAGAAGATATGAAAAACAGAATTCGACAAGTCATTCAGTCTCTAGATACTGACGAAATTCGTCGGGCGACGGATGATTTCCAAAGTAGGGTAACAGCCTGTATAAATGCACGTGGTGGACATTTTGAACATCGAGACTGAACAACATGCGTATGCACAAAGGTGACGGCAAGGGGAACCACCTTATGAAAGCACCCCGACAAAGGTGACGGCGAGGGGAACCACCTTAAAAAAGCACCCCGACAAAGGTGACGGCAAGGGGAACCACCTTATGAAAGCACCCCGACAAAGGTGACGGCAAGGGGAACCACCTTATGAAAGCACCCCGACAAAGGTGACGGCGAGGGGAACCACCTTAAAAAAGCACCCCGATAAGGTGTAAGTACGATCTTGTTACCTACACGTGGTACACCTTAGGTAACGCTAATACCTACAGGCGGCACCGATTATTTCGTTTTTACATTTTAAAAATGTTACTTTGACTTATACCTTTATGCCCAAGATCGATCTCAAGGTCGAATTCAAGATCATCATCAGGTTGATCCCTCGAAATCATGCAAATTTTGTCTGAGCCATTTTTTTGTACAAGCACATCCCTACGGTTTAAAAGGGTGGGACGGGTGGTCTGAAACAGGTATATTTTTCATTGCATTTTCTTGTAGTCGATTTCGAGAGCTTTCCAAAACACTATAAATAAGTTTATTTTGGTTAAGGACTTTCCGAGTTATGACGCTTGAAGGTAACAGTACACCGTAACTTTCAAGCCTCACAACTCGGAAAGTACTCAACAAAAATAAACTTTCTTATAGTGTTTTGGAAAGGTCTTGACACCAGCTATTAGATTCTGGAACCAAAAATGAGGTGTCCTATTTAAAAAAGTTAATATTATTTTGATCTTACCTTGGCGACGCTATCCAAGGTCAAACTGATAAAATCAGTAAATAGATCTTTTAAAACCCTACAACTTTTGTCTGAAACATTTTTCTTTAAAATGTCGCGTTTACGAAAAAATCGGGTGGGACGGGTGGTCTGGGACACCTATATATATATATATATATATATATATATATATATGTGTAAAGATAATATATTTCCTCATTTAAATACTCTTGCGTACACGCGTAGGTAAAATAGAGATCGCTTCGAACGGTAGAGAAAAATGATACAGCTGGATAACCGCTGACACGTGTGACAGTGAGAATTTGAGAAGTTTTTTTGTCGTTGTAAAATTATATCGTCGTTATAGAAAATATAAACTTTAATTGTCGTTTCTTTGTTTACAGGTGAGGGTATTCGTAAATAATGTAAATAATGTAAATCATGCTAATATAATTGGTGTTAATAAAAAAAGCTTTGTTTACAGAGCAACACAATTTAGTTAAATAAACTAACTAATCCTTCAGGATAAATAAGAGTCTTATATATATATATATATATATATATATATATATACACAATATATATATATATATATATATATATATATATATATATATATATATATATATATATATATATACAGGGTTCCGGAAACTAGGGAACCTACCGTTTTGAGAATATAAAGGAGATGAAAAGGGACAAAAAAGTCTTACACCATTTTGCGATATTTGCTATAATTATTGATTTATAAAATAAAACGTCTAAGCCATTGTGCGGTGACGCCGCGCCATCGCGCCTAGCTCGTAAGCAACGGCGCGCGGCGGTAAAGGTGATGCGTTATTGTCTGAATTGGCACGGCGCGACGGTCTGAATTCGTCTTACCGCGTGTACATACATTGCAAAAATCAAATGTGTTATTTTAGCTAAAGCTTCTCCTTACATATTTGATAAATAACAAATTTAATTTTTGCAGTGTATGTACACGCGGTGAGGCAAATTCAGACCATCAGGCCATGCCAATTCAGACAACAACGCGTCACCTTTTCTGCCGCACGCCTTTGCTTTCGAGCTAGGCACGATGGCGCAGCGTCACCGCACATTGGCTCAGACGTTTTATTTTATAACTTGATAATTACAGCGATTATCGCAAATTGATACAAGACTTTTTTATCCCTTTTCATCTCCTTTATGTTCTCAAAGCAGTAGGTTTCCAAGTTTCCGGACACTCTGTATACACACACACACACACACACACACACACACACACACACACACACACGCGCGCGCGCGCGCGCACACACGCACACGCACACGCATACGCACACGCACACGCACACGAACACGCACACGCACACGCACACGCACACGCACACGCACACGCGCACGCACACACACACACATATATACTATTTTATGACAGTTGCAGGAGGATTTGGAAAATTACATTCGAATTTTACTAGATCCAAGTGCTAATGTTTGCTTGAGAAAAGGAGCTCTTCCAAAAATTAGGAAACAAGTTATAGATGATGTAATTTTTAGAAAATGAAAATGAAGCTGAAGGCACAGTCGAGTCTATAAGCAAAGCTACAACCAAAGACAAAATTGAAGAAACAGTGTTTCATAATATTTTAGAATTGGAATCTGGATCTTCGAAAGTGGAAAAAATTCTGCCAATAATAATATTTAGAAATAGAAAAGTGCAAACAAATAAAATTGATCAATGTCACAAACGAATTCAAACTGACAAAGTTAATATGCGAAATAAACAAATTGATTGCAGACCAACCATGATAGATGCCCAGATTTCTACAGAAATTACCAGTACTAATATTGTTAGCACGTCAAATTCAACAGTCACAAAAGCAACAAGTACATCCCTTGATGATACACTCGAGATGTGTGAGGAATTTTTACCCTCTGAAGAAACTAGTGATGAGATATTGCAGAAGAAATGTTGTTTAAAAGAAGCATTGGAAAGATATTTACTCTTAAGAAAAGAAAAACCAAAAGTATATATTGGACTTCCAAGTAATGGATTTTTCATTATAAATTTATTATGTGAAAAAACAAACATTAGCGTTCGTGACATATGCTTAACATTATCGAGAATAAAGTTGAGTGACACGTATTCTCTTTTAGGTCAGATGCTTTGGACTTGGAGCAGCTAGTGCCAGTGTCATATTTCGCCTTTATCTAATATAGACTTTACCAGTATTAGCCCTTCATCTAAAAAAATTAATTATATGGCCTAGTGCTACATCAATACGAAGGAATTTGCCAAGGGAATTTCGTGGAAATATTACAATGTGCAGTTTATAATAGATTGCTTTGAAATTGAAATTCAAAAACTAACCAACCCGATACATCAAAGTGTTACTTGGTTGGAATATAAAAAATGTAACACATTAAAATATTTAATATCTGCAACACCCGATGGTCATATAAATTTTATATCAGAAGGTTTTGGTGGAAGGATAACCGATGCTGCAATAGTAGAAAAAAGCCAATATTTACAGAAACTTCCAGATGGCTGTGCTGTAATGGCAGATCGAGGCTTCAAACATATTGATCACATATTGCAAAAGAAAAAATGTGTATTAACAAGGCCACCAAGTGTATCGAGCGATAAAAAACTTTCAAGAAATGAAGTGTTGGAAAATAAAAGAATTACAAGTCTTCGCATACATATAGAAAGGGTAATCAGAAGAATAAGAGAATTCAGTATACTTAAACCTCATTCAAATATTCACCATCGCACATTGGACGTTATTGATGATATGATAATAGTTGCTGCAGCATTAATAAATCTTCAAGAACCTATTATTAAACAGTAATGAAAAAATAATTCATATAAAATTATACACATGTAAGTAATAAAAAACAATTTTATTAATAGTGTAATTTATTGTGATTATTTTCCCCTACAAAACTTGTAAAAAGAATATATCTGTAAACACATATGTTATAATATATGTAATAATATTTTTATATAACTAACTCTGTACAGTTTCTAAAATTAATGGAAAAATGTTACTTTTCCAAAAGATCATAGTTTTTTGTATCAGACTTTTAACATAAATTTCATCGTAATCTACCCATATAATTATGATTTCATGCGTTGATTCAAAATTATGTTTTGCCATACAAAATAATCCTTTTTGAACTTTTCTTAAAAACATCTGGAGTTGAATTTGAGCAAAACATTTATTTCCTAATTTCATATCGGAGGTTATATAAGCACGTTTAGTTTTTAATGTCATTGGGCATTTTATCTCCACTACAAAATCTTTTCCTACAGCATCCGGAGAAGCTGTAATAGCAGGAAACTCTGGATTTAATAATAAACAGCAAGAATCCAGACTTAGTTTATGTTTTTTTTTCTAAAACTTCTATTACCCTTTTTTCTAAGTTTTTTCTTCTTTGCATTGACTTTGTATTCATTACTTTTGTATTATTTATTACTTGATTAACAAGGCTACTATTGCATACAATGTGCCATTTCGTGGAATCGAGAAGCAGTAAGTCTACCGTATCTTAATTCATTCCATTACATTCACTTTGATTTTTCGTATTTATGGCAATTTCATTACACAAATCTAAGGTCATAATATTAAATGCAAATTTTAAAAAATTCCGCATCCGGTGTAAAATTATCAGAGGTATAAAATGTTACTAACGTTTCATGTAATGATAGTGAATTTTTGACCTTTAGATCAATGCAATGTCTAGACAATTGAAAATCAAATTGATGTGACTGAAATTCCATCAATAACAAGTTATAAAAATCATCTGGATCATAGTTACTTAAATTATCTTTTGGATATTTAATTTTTCCCACATCCTTTGCTTTTATATTTTTAACGTTTTCTGAAACTTTAGCTAAGCGGGGTTTTTTCCAGTAACATACAGTTGCTGTTGGTTCTGGCTCTTCACTTCTACGATGCACTCACATAAGAAAAGCGATGGCATGCTTACAGCCACCTGCAAAGCAGAATGTAAATGAAATAACAAATAAAAATATTATATATTTAAGTATATTTATATTTTATATATAAGAGTACATAAGAGTACACATACCTTCTGAAGCAGCACAGTCTTGAACTACTATTACTTTTTCATCATTTTTATTCACTAGCATCTTTACAACGTAAGCCTTACTATTTACTCGGTGTTCTGGACAAACTTTTCCTTGAACATTACAAATATTTCCATCTCTTTTGAGTTGTACGTAACCCACTGCAGAATCACCATAATTTACTCGTTGTGATCTGCAATAAAGAAAAAGCGTTACTGATAATTTTTGTAGGTCAGGTTTTAAAGGTTATGCTCTGAGTGTATACAATTATTATTATCAAATAAATTTAGGTAAAATACTATTACACTCACTTTCGTATTTAAACAATATGGTTTATTAATAAGCATTAACTATCTTACCTTTTCATTTTAGCTCCACTTGATTCGGTCACATTGTAACACTCATTATTCATAAAATAATCAGCAATCATTCCTGTGGAAACTTTAGGAAGATTATCTGATTGTGCCTTCACAAAACCACTGTCACACGTTTCTTCTCTTACATCAATAACAATTAAATTACAGAATCAAAACGATGCATATATGCGGATTACTGCAAACTAGCAAACTCTCCGCCAAAATAGCTAATAATGACGTCACAACCAATCATGTGCGATTACTGGACTCATAATGTTGACTATATATATAACCAGGGTTGGGAAGTAACGCGTTACTTGTAACGCCGTTACCGTTTTCGTTACTTTTTTATGGTAACGAGCGTTACTTTTTTATGTCTGTAACGGTAACGTAACGTCGTTACATTTTTACAATAACGGTAACGGAATTCAGCCGTTATTTTTCGTTACTTTAGCTGGCAGTATCTATGTTTCATAAAACGTATGATGCGTCATTTTATGTTCGTCTTACATTCGGTAACCAACATGCGCTTTACAGAATTCGGCCCATAATTAATAGTTACCAAATTAAACAAGTACGTTTGTTCATACAGCGCGCCAGCGGTATCAGTACGGGCACTATTTGCAGACCGCGCGCAGCGTGGGAGAAATGGTTGGCAGCACTCGCCCCATTAATTAACGTAGACTTTTTGTATTGATCAATTATGTTTAATTATCACTCATAATCATTTGATATGGTATATGATTACGAATCGCAATTACGATAGGATTTATATTCAGTGATAGAATCATATTCTTGAATGTACACACGGAGACATATGGTACATATGATATTCATAGTCCACTCTTATATTTAAGATCGTCTTAAGTATCATTATATGATGCTATTAACCAATCAGAGAGACGTATCAGCATCTTAAGACATTACTTAAGATGATCTCGAAATAAGAATCTACTATGAATACCGGCCATAAATGCTTTAACATCTGCACGTGTATTGAAGACGACATAAGAAACAATGAGATAAAGGCATGAACAGACATAGGAAGATATTTATGTCCCTCTGTGCGGATATTGTAAAACAAAAAAACATGAAATGTTTCTTTTTATCACGTATTGAATAGATTTTTTTCACGTTAAAAGATCCCTATTTTAACATCACCAAAAAGTAACGAAAAAGTAACGAATCATTACTTTCCAAGTAACAGTAACGGTAACGCGTTACCTTTTTAAGTTAGTAACGGTAACGGTAACGAGTTATTTTTTTACAAACAGTAACGATAACGGTAACGCGTTATTTTTTTAAGGTAACGTTCCCAACCCTGTATATAACGATCTTTAAATAAATTTTACTGCAAAATAAACTTAAACAATAATGTTTTAATGTCATTTATAGCATTTTATATGTATAAAGAATATTTGAAAAAATTTTCAAAATATTTTATTTTTTTCTGTTGAAGCCCATTGTTCAACCGGGAAATAAAGAGAATGGCGAAGACAAGACTAAAGAAATTTCACTTTCAAATTGGTTATGTTGTGGCGACCGTTCGCCACATGCCCAACTGAAAATTCAAAAATAATATTATTCAGGAAAATAAATAACGTATTCGTCGATAAAGATAAACATGCTTAGATAGCAAGCAACACGACAGAAGGATACACAAAGTAAAGAAGATTCGCAAACAAGAGAAATCATAAACAGCTTCGAATTTTTGGACCAAACGGTCATTCGGAGCTTATATAAAGTGGGCGAGAGAAGAAACGCTCTCTCTCACCAAGTATTCTCTTGCCTCAACACATCGTACTTTGCAACTCGGGCGCCTTATATTTAAACTGAACGTGATATTAAATTGATAGAAAGCTCACACGAGTTCTTAATTAATTTCTTTACTACTACATTCACCTATAAACGTTTTAATCCCAAAATGTTCTTAGAAAGTAAAACATAACATTACTCACATTGCCTTGTCAGAAATATCAAATAAATTGCATATATGTGGACATACTGAACTAGCAAAGAATGCAAGAACGCTTTTAAATACGCCGAGAAATAGTATCGTAGAAATATCAGCAGAAAATAAAAGTTTTTTTCATTACGGTTTGGAAAAAACAATAATTCAACAACTGACACGCACAAAGGTGAATATGGAAAATGAAATAATTTTGATAGATTTGAATATAGATGGACTTCCAATATCAAAAAGCAGTAAAAGTCAAATTTGGTCAATATTGGGTAAAATTTATGGCGACAAGACATTTTCGCCATTTGTAATTAGTGCTTAACATGGATATTCAAAACCACCTTCAATACAAAACTTTTTAACAACTTTTTACCAAGAATATAATACTCTCCAAAATACAGGTCTTATTTTCGGTGAGAGAAAATATACTGTACAAATTAGAAGTGTCATTTGCGATAGTCCTGCAAGAGCATTTGTAACTTGCACAAAAGCACATAACGGATTCTTTGAATGTGGAAAATGTATGCAAGAAGGCACATATTCTTGCAATTATTATATTATTTTTGGAATCTACTGCAGCTCTTTGAACGGATGAAAATTTTATGAATAGAGCACAAAAAGAGCATCATACTAGTGTATCTCCCTTTGAATTAATACAACTGCCAATGGTTTCACGGTTTCCTTTAGATTATATGCATTTAATATGTTTAGGAGCCATGAAAAAAATACTGCAGTTATGGATAAGTGGTTATCAAACATCAAGATTAAGTGGACGAAAACTTACGGATTTGTCGGAAAAATTAATTGCAATGTGAAAGTGGGTACCAAAGGAGTTTGCTCGAAAACCACGTTCTTTGGATGAATTGAGTTATTGGAAAGCAACAGAATTGCGAGAATTTTTACTCTATCTTTGACCTGTCGTGTTTTGCCTGAAGATAACTTACTGCATTTCAATGCAATAAATTCTGCAATACGAATATTGTATCATCCAACGGATTGTTTCCGTAACAATAAATATACCAGAAATCTATTAATTACATTTGTAGAGACATTTAAGCAACTATATGGCGACGAAGTTATAATTTATAATGTACATAATTTGGTTCATATAAACGAAGTCGTACTAATGTTTGGACCATTGGATCATTTTCTGCTTTTCCTTTTGAGAATTACATGCAATCAATAAAAAGAATGGTTAGGAAAGCCGAGAAACCATTGCAGCAGTTGTATATTAGAATTTCAGAATATTTTTATGAAGATTTTCAATTCGATCGTAACAAATGTAATACACCTACATTAAAAAAGAAATGTTCTAAAGTTCCTGCCACAAATTGTACCAATGCATATTCTATGATTGAATTTAGCGACTTTATACTAACAAATAAAGAACCCAATAATTGTTGTTACCTTAAAGATAAAACAATTGTTGTTATTGAACATATTTGTCATAATAGAGAAGGAAAATAGCCGTCATTATTGGAAAAAAATTTTTGACGAAAAATTCTTTGCCATACTATCCTTGCGACTCACAACAGATAGAGACATATATGTGACTAAAAATTTATCGGATCTAATGATGTGGCCAATAACAGAAATTCTGAACAAAGCCATTCAACTTCCGTTTGAAGGCGCAACTTCTTGGTGTTGTATGCCATTACTGCTAAAATAATCGTGAAGTCGTCCAAACGGAAAAGAAAAATCTTCATCGACGCAGGAAACAGAACCAACACATTATTATTACACCATTAATCTCGTAATGTATGTAACAGTTATGTCTACTAACTGTCAAAACGTAATCTCCGCGATAACAGCAGCTCGCGAAGTAATCACATCGAGAGAACCAATCAGCATTAGGAAAAGCGTCAACAATAAACTTCGAGAGACTGCGACTATCGATTCAACATGGATTTTTTTCAGATAGGATAGGATTCTAGCAAACACAAAGTTACCGTCGTATTAATGTTATAATTTCCCACTCAGCAATGTTGCATAACACACTCGATATATTACATTTATATTATTGTTTGAGAAATTATACTAACATTTACATAACGATGACTTTATATTTGCTGGAAATGCTTTCAGTGCATAAAATCTTTTTCCTTTTAATGTATAATATCTAGTTTGGGAAATATCTAGTTTTTCAAATATACAAACAAAGAATGGGTTTAAGAGCGGTATTTAGTGTTATATGCAAAGATCAATGAACTAAAACATTACTAATTGAATATAATAAACGTTTTGACTTGTAATTATCATTTTTCTTTGTTGTGGAAACAAATTTCAAGATCTGTAAAATTTAATAATGTTCGTTTTATCGTATTTATGACATATCAAAATACATACTGTGTAACTAATTGCCAGTGATGCAGAAATAATTATTTAATGTTTGTCTCGATAATTATCCAAAAGTTATCAGATTATTACAAAATGTGTATCGGATCGTATTTTTTATGTAATGGTTTCATAGAATGTTGTAAGAAGATAAAAATTTCGGAACATCAATTGGTTGAAAGGCTCAAACTGCTACAAACAGTTACAAATTCAGCATATTTTTAAAATTCGTCTTTGAGCATTTAAAGATGCTAATATAAATTCTAAAAATATATTGTCAGAACTCATAGGTACAATAATTATTTTTTTTTTGTTACTTTAATTTCAAATTGACTCTAATTTACATTTTATAATATTTTGACTTGTTCTGCATTTATTTATTCAGTTCTAATTTATTTATTTTATTAAGTTTTTATTTGCTAATATTTTAATTTTATATTTTGACAAACATAACTTGTATTTATATTAACTTATTGTCGTCTTATTTATTTATTTATTTGTTAATTTTTTAAATATGCTGAATTTGTAACTGTGCAGTTTAAACCTTTTAACCAAAATTAATGTTTCGAAAACTTTCTTCTTTGTCAACTCCAAAACCAAACGTCTTCTTACAACGTTCTATAAGACCAATGCATAAAAAATATCCAATACACATTTTGTAATAATCTGATAACTTTTGGATAATTATCGAGGCAAACATTACAGTGAATAACTATTTCTGCACCACTGGTAATTAGTTACACAGTATGTATTTTGATATGTCATAGATACAAGACAAACATTACGGAATTTTATTACAGATCTTGAAATTCGTTTCTACAACAAAGAAGAACAATAATTACAAGTCGAAACATTTATTATATTCAATTAATAATGTTTTAGTTTGACCCTTGCATATAACACCTAGTACCGCTCTTAAACTCGTTCCTTGTTTGTATATTTGAAAATGAATCAAATTTTTCTTCATATGACATATTCTGTTTTTACGTAATACTGATTTTGTATTACAGGTCAAATAATTTTTAAAATTGTTAAAAAATTATTTCATAATGAGATTGCAGACAGCAAATGAATAATCTCCTTTGTTTTAAGAGCTGGACTTGATTTGAACTGGAAATTTTTAATATTTCCCAAACTAAATGTTATTCATTTAGAGGAAAAGGATTTTATGCACTGAAAGCATTTCCAGCAAATACAAAGTTACCGTTATGTAAATGTTAATATATTTTCTCACTCAACAATGTAAATGTAATATATCGAGTGTGTTACGTAACATTGCTAAGTAAAAAATTACAACTAACATTAATACGATGGTAACTTTGTATTTACTAGAATGGCATCGTGGAAACCGATTGAAATATGTTGTTCTTGAGTTAAAAAAGTTTTGGTGACATTTTTGATTATGATGAATAATAGCAAAAATTATCTAGTTGCATAAGCAAATCGATGTGGGCATAGATTAAAAAATCAAGCTTAAAATATACGAAAATGCCAAAAACAAGTAAAAACGTGATATATTTTAAGTTATTGGTTAATGATGCTTGATGATAAATTTTGTTCCCAAGAAGAATAGAAAAGTTATCGGACAGAGCCACGAAATAGTCTTTACAAGCAAAAGTAACCATGAAAATTAGGCGAAAAAGGTAAGAAAGTGATTTTTAAGGTATTTAAGGGTGTTCTCATGGAAAAAAAATTTTGAAAAAAATGAAGAAGGTAGTTTGTACGAAAATACTATCATTAAAATATAGAGGTATCAAGTCTTATAAGAGACGAGATATTACAATTTGAAATATTTTTTCGGCTTGTTAAATTTGAATTTCTTGTCAAAATAGAAGACAAAAATTTGTAGTTATGGATCTGAATAATATCTATCACCCGTTAAAATTTCACATCAATTCATTAAAAACACGCAGAAAAAAAATTATTTACCAAAAAACATTTTTTTAAAATTATGAATGATAGAAAGAAGCCTGAGACTTAAAACCTTGGGAAACTTAGTTTCCTTTAATGGCAAAAGGATGGGTCAAATTTTAAACAAATCCATTGAAGAGGGATTTCGACTCTCCTTATTTGGCTAGAGCCTTTCGAGTGTGGAAATTCCACACTCGGATTAATCCGAGTGTGGAGTTCTCCACATATTCCATATATAAGTTGCCGGCGATGGAGTCATCAACGGTTTGTCAAATCCGTAGTAACATTTTTGCCCGTGGAAGTGTCGTAGAAAATGACACCTCTATGTATGTTTCGTTTTAGATTGCAAAAAATTATCTTAATGAAGACTGCATTTTTGTGATTCATCCATTTGAACTGATGAAGACGTTTGTTCTTTTATAACTTTTTAAATAATGAATGAATAACAGGTATAATATTAATACCTGTGATTGCGCACTTTTATCCGCGCTGACTCTCAGTAGCTTATTTTTAATTACTTAAATAATTATACAATATGTTAAACTTATTTTTTTATTAGCCTAAATTATTTATCATGCAAATGTATAAAAGATCGATTTTTCGACTGCCTATATAGTTCCCTTTAATTTCTATAATCAGTATTAAGTCCGCGAATTATTCATTGTCAGAAGACGCGATTAGTGGAAGCTCATAAACTGGTAACGATTTCCGCAGGGACAGTTTAGATGAAGAGAGGACTAATTACGGATAAAGAAGTGTTATTTTTTTTACCTTAGTTTTTATGACTGGTTTCGTCCTCGCAACGGATTGTTTCTTTCAGAATAACAAAACAGATATGTTCCTTTTAATTATTGCCTCCTCGTTGGTGACTTTGTGCCTCTATTGTTGGTAGGAAAACAACCGACGTCTACAAAAGAACTGACAGAGTTACATCATACTGCGAGAGTTATATATTATTGGTGATACTTAAAGAAAGAGAGAGAGAGAGAGGAAAAGAGAAAGACTTGTTAGTGGTACGTGCTTGCATTAGTACAGTTAATTAACATCCCATAAATATATAAAAAACGTTTAAAAAGCATTGCCGGCTGATTGCAATCGATCAATGTGATACTTATACATGCATATTTATACAAGCGTCCAAAGGAGCATTATGTATAAATTACGTTTTATTATTTGTTTTGAATTTATGACTTTGTTTTTTTAAGTGTGACGAAAAAATAAATTATAAAAAATAAATCGCTTATCGATCATTTATCATCGCATATCATCGTTTATTATCGTTTATCATCACTTATCATCGTTCATCAATCAAATTTTAATTATCTCTCTTCACTTCAGTGTCTTTCTGCACGCAGTGAATGCATTATTGACAACAGAAGTTGCTTGCATCTTGCATTCCATTTTCGATTTTCGATAACACCATACACAATCTTTTTACACATTTTATTATAGAACGCAATAGAAATGAATTCAGAAAACCCTAATGTAATAAAAATACAAAAGTTGGCGAAAATCATTTGTGAGGTCGCTACTAATTATGCAGACATAGAGTTCAGTTCTCGTGGAAAGGGATCATTTTGCATGTCAGTAAGTACGAAAATATTCTTTCTAAATATTATGATTCTGTAATAAAAAAAAGGATGTAATAACTCGTTATTGTAATAACTCGTTTGCATTTTAAACACAATAACTTTGTCAATAATTAATATTGAAAAGTAATTGAGTAATATTAACAGTTATATTCACCAAACAGTTCTTCAGTAGATTCTAAATTCAGTTTTATGACATATTTATTATATTAAATATTATTTATAAAAATGTTGTAACACTGTAAAATAAGTCAAAATGTTTAATATTATTTTGTTCTCAAGTAATTTAATATTGACTTTACTTCAAACTATTATTATCAAAATTAATAGCAGTCACGAACTATTTTGTGCTAAATTTTTCATAACATATACTTTTTATCAAATGTGCATTTCTTACTGTTACTATGTTTTTTTATATTTTGTTTTGTTATTTATATTTTGTTTTGTTGCAGATATTTCAAAAGCAGAAAAAAAAGTTTGATATAAAGAAATTCATGTGCTATAGTAGAATATGGAATTCTAATTATTTAGACATTCAAAACATTGTTAAAGGCATATTAAATATTCAGACTAGTACTATTATCAATATTGAAAAGACACAGCCTCTCAATAAGGAAAATAATGTTGTAGAATATGAAGAAGATAATTATTGTTCGAATATAAAGTTGCATGTAAATAATAAAACTGTGGATGATAAAACTTCATGTAATATTTTTGCAACATCACGTAGATATGAAACACAAGAAAATGAAATACATTTAATAAATGATGTTGATTATATCCCTAGCAGTAATAGTAGCAGTAGTCACAGTAGAAACAATAGTGACAGTTCAATAAAGCATCCTCATCAACAATCGAAATTATCAGTCCAAAAGAAATTTAATATTTTACAAGGAAGATTTTATGTTCAACGAACTATTATTTTTGATCAGTATCAAAATGTAGATAAAAATAAAATAAGAGACAAAATACAAAGAAATATGGTTGATAAATTAAATTTTCTTTGTCGATTAAAATTCTATGGTGGAATACGGCATAACGCAAACTGCTTAGTTACATATGCAAATTGCAGATACAGCAGTCATGTGCAACAATTTAAATTCAATATTTCAAATATAGATGATGCTATTATTAATATATTTGTCTCCAGTACAAAATGCGACGAAACATTACATGAAGGTCGACCTATTATGTGTGACTTTAAAAGGTGAAGCGCGAGAAAAAGCTAACCAGGAGAACCTCAGAGCTGGTACCCTTGGACTTAGATGCCAATTTTTCTGGTAACTCTACAGGTAAAAAAAAAAATTCCGTATTCGGCGATTTTTCCATATAGGCCTTAGTTTTCAAGTTTTTAAATTTTGAAAATCTGCCACGCGCTTGGTGGCGTAGATAAGCAGCTCCGTTAACATCGCAAGTAGTACGAATGGCTCAGGTGTCTAGGTGCTCGCATTGTAAGTCAAAGAATGCGAGTTCAAGACCCGTCGTAAATAACTTTTTTTTTCATTTTTATTCTTTGCTTTTGAATTTTAATGTATTATTTAATATGTTATTAAAATTTTAATACATTATCTATATTATATGTATAATGTTGAATGTAAATGTTTTTTACGCTGTAAATCATAATACCCACATAACCAAACGAAAAGTGAATATATTGACATATAATAACAAGCAGTTTTGTGCGCGCGCGCGTGTGTGTGTGTAATACAACGATATCAAAAATATCAAATTAAAAATGTACAGTTTTAATAATAAGATTTAATTTAAATTATTTTAAGTGATACTGCTGTTTCAAGTATTATTTTATTTCGATGTTTGTCATTTAAATTATAATTTCTGTATAAATGGTGTATAAAAAATAATGTAATTCAAATTTGTGAATGTAACTAATTGGAAAGGAGTAAGATAAATTGAAATTCCATTGCAAATATTTATATAGAACATTCATTGTGAGTTATTTATTCATAAGTTTGTGTTACCACACAATAGTTACCCGCTAAATAAAATCATGTTGCAACGACGTTTCTGTAACGTTGCGTTATAGCCATGCGACGTTTTGCGTTTCGGTAACGTTTAAGCAACTAAAAATGTCCCGATTCAATTACCTTACATATGCGACATCACATTTCCAACGTTTCTGCGACGTTTTTAAAACTTGCAATACAATGTTAGGGAAACGTTACCCAAGCAAGTAAAAATATTTTAAATATGTTTTTTAAATCAAAAGAGAATTATTTTTTCTGTGAGAAATTAGAATTCTATTCCTAATTTTTTAAATTGTGGAGGTGCCAGCTTCGCAGAAGTTTTTTTTTTAAGAATTTTTTTCGGAAGTTTCAAGTGGTTACCCATCCAAGTCGCGACTCCGGTAAACTTTGCTTGACCTCCATGATCGCTGCAAACTGATCTCTAGCGATGATCCCTGAACACTTTGCGTTAATACATGTATATCGCTGATAGATCAGGTAAATATACGTTATTAAAAAGGTGAAACACATATAATTAAAACATATTAGTTATATAAACATATATAAGAATACAGTTTTTTTACTGATTTTTACAAATAAGCATCTGAACTTTTCTGTTATATTCGTTTAAATAAGAATACAATAAAAAAAAACAACATAGTACAATAATTAAATTAAATATAAAAAAATTCTTATTGTTTTATTTTAAATCGTTATTCCAAATAATTCTGTAAAATAAATTAAAATTTAAACTTTTTTAAAAATGTTTTAAAATAAATAATAATTGAAATATAAATAGTTTAAATGTTGAATACACAATAATACAGAATAAATAAATATTAAATAAACATTTGAAAAATGTTTATTGAAATAATTTTCTTAAACAAGTATTTTATAAAAAAAAATACTTAAAAAATATTTAATAAAAATATATAATACGTGATTAAAAATTAAAACAAACTTTTTCAAAAATTTATTTCTTAAATGTATAATACAATATAATTATTGACTCAAAGGCCGGTATTTATAGTCGACTCTTATTTCAAGACTGTCTTAATACAATACATTATTGCTGCTATAGAATAGTTAATAAATTTAAACCTTTGAGTGATGTAACAACGTTAATGCAGGTTAGGAAAGTATGTCAAAGTTAAAAATGTCGCATATGCTACGTTGCTGTGATGTTTTTGAATGTGTAAAAATTAATGTTTCAAAAAAAACATTGAAGAAACGTAGCGAAATGAATGTTTCACAAACATCGTACATGTAACGTTAAGGTAATGTTTTTAAGGTTGCAAAAAAAACGGCTTATATTAAACGTTACTGTTACGTCACAAAACGTTTATTTTGTGACGTTCCAAAAGATCACATTTAAGGTAAAAATGCAATGTTTCTGACACGTTCCACGAACTAACGCAAGTAAAATGTTACTTTTAAACGTTACAGGATCTGTTAATTATCTGTACATATAAAACGTTACAAATTCACTAAATTAGGGTCAAAACGTAACGTTCCCTGAAGGTTTCATGTTTAGCGGGTAGAGTGGTACAGATCATAAAAACACGTGAAACATAAGAATTTTCTACAATTTGCATATTGAATAAATGACGTCATGCTGCATGCACAGTTCTTTTTCCGTATGTCTAGTGGAAAACATATCTGATTTACATTAAAAAATACATTTCTTTCCGGGATTAATTTTGATGCGTACCATGCGTATTTAATCATATTATTGAAGACATCTGATGAGAGTTGTGAATGTATTAAAGAATGAATTTTGATCGCGTCTTTTCGAGATGAGAGTTGGCGATTTTGTTGTAAAATATGCGTGCTTGTATTTGTTTAATGAAATTTTTTACTTGTCGAAAGAAGTATACATCGCAAGGCTGGCAATAGGGCGTGCAATGTGATGGGATAATTTCTACTGTCGATGAACAGTTGCCATCATTTTCCGTAAAAATACTATTAAATACTATTAAAGTGTGCGATGTCCGTTTGACCTCCCCAGGAATCCAAAATGAGCAGAAATTCTTCGTTTTTACAATACGGCTGGATTACATTCACGACAAATTGGCTGAAGTGGTTCTTTGTCAATTTGCCTGATTTTGAAGCAGTGACAACCACATTGCCGTATCTTTTTGATAAGTTGTCGACAGTACTGGCAACACGAGGGCCGAACGTGCCTGTCGGCTCTTGCATGCACAAGAAAACTTTCGGTAATAACTTACCTGAGAATAAGTATAAGAATAAGAATTAGGATATAGGGCGCGAGTGTAGGTACAGGATGGGTAGATAAGTGGATATATAATAAGGACAAGATTGTAAACAGAGTCCCCTTCTCGGCTATTGTAAGCTTGAAGTGAATAAATTATATAATAACTTACCTGAAGCTGTGACTGCATACTGTGCTGTGTAGCTGTGGGTGACTTTATTGAAATCACCAAGAAATACTTCTGTCGTTTTTTCCCCTTTCATTGACAGGACTCTTGTCACATCACAACGATTCTCGCACCCCGTCTGATCGGTATTAATGACGTAATTTTTGTCGAAGTATGCAATTTGTTTGGCGACGCGTTTTTGGAACTTATGTGCCTCTTGTAATATCGTCGCAATATCCATTGCATTTTTGGATTTTATGTAATGAGTTACTTTTCTCTGTCAAATGTTATTATGTAATTTAAATCTATCTGCCCATGACTTGCTTGCTGAAAAGTTGAGTCTTTCGAATTGCAGTGCAGCTTGAGAAGCCCACGACTTCAGCATTCTTGTTATCACTGGTCCTTTTTGGTTTCTTGCTTCACGAAAGCGATCAAGTACTCACTTATTAATTGCCTCGAATTTTTCCCATTTGTTTCCACCTTTCCTGATTTCTTCACGCTACCGCGATAAATGTTCTTTATTTTTTAATGCACTTCCTCCCATATTCTGAAGTGTTTTTAAACTCCAGCGGGGATGTTCCCTAGCCAAATTGACGATTTTAATTTTTGTTTCCAATGGCACGTAAGTTTTACTTCCTTTGCATTGCGTTTCTTTATATTCTTCATTGTCTGATGACAAGGAAATGGATGTATTTGATGAACAAATACTCGAAATCTCTGATTTTTCCGGCAAAGATGTTTCACAAATCTCCGACTCCTTTTCTACAGTTTTGTCGTCCGGAATTATTTCGTTTGGTAAAAACAATTCATAATCGTCGTAAAAGTTGAAATGTTCCAGCAGTTTTATAATGACTTCAGCCATTTTTTTCCCGAGAAGTTTGGCTTTCTTACTGATGACGACTTTGTTTGGCTTTTCTTCACAGACTTTTAAAGAATGTAGCACATTGCAACAAATTTCCAAACCGTCGGTAATGTCCTGTTTAAGGTATGATGACATAAACGGAAAGTTCTCGTATTCGAGATCAACATGAACATTGCATGTGCACTACTCGTACCCGGTGTCTCACAATCAACGGCACTTATGACTTCGGACAATTTCACAAATGTTTGTTTTTGCGTAGAGAGATATTTGCTAGCTGTTTGTAAGAGCAAATGCAGGCTGAATTTGTACCGATAATGAGTCCACTTCCCTCCCTCATCTGACAATCAAAAGACACGGTAGTGTTTTTTGAACAAGTGAACGCGTAGCGTGAGACCGTCCCGGATATCAAGAGGCGCGGTCGCATCTCGTGCCAATTAAAAAAAAAAAAAAAGCGAGAAAAACCGACGCCTCTTTTACGCGAGTCAGCGAGTTCAAGCATAACGAGATTATCAGATCTCAGCAACGGCTGAACCGATCAAGTTCAAAGTCGTCTCATTCGATAGCTTGGGAAAAATTGCATATATAAAAGTGTTTTTATTTTTTCTCTCCGTGCCGTACGAGCAGAGATATCGCGATGCAAATTCTAATCTCTACATTTTTCTGTAAGATATACTACTGTGTTCAAAAAGTAAGGTGAATTTTTATTTTAAATTTCCCGCGCTAATCGATTCGAGCAAACTGTTTTATTTTTATGTTGGTTCTACTGTTAGTGACATCTGTGCCAAATTTCATGTGAATATCATCATTAGTTATATAGTTACGCTTGTGTTTTCTAAACGACTAAAAGTGATTTTGGCGATTTTTACAATGTCTGAACAAAGAAGTGCCATTAAATTTTGTTTGCGGAATAAAATTTCGGCTGCGGAAACGTGCAGAATGTTGCAGAGGGCCTTCGGTGAATCGACTATGTCGCAGAAAAATGTTTATAAGTGGTACAAAGACTTCAAAGATATATATATATATATATATATATATATATATATATATATATATATACACCTAAGTGGTATTTACCTTTTCAAAGAAAAGGTAAAAAAGGCGCCTATGTGTGTGCGCGCATCTAAAAATCTTTATTTTTTCAACCCAAATAATATGTATTAATTAATATTTTCTACAAAATCTCTTATTCCAATCTAAATGGTATTTACTTAAAATAAATATCTTGAAATTGTATAATCTAATAAACATGATATACGTCTAATAAACATGATATACGTTTATTCAAAAAAATGCGTGAAATCTTTTAAAGTGCGTCTATTATGAAGAGAATATACTTTTTCTACAAAACCCATGGTAGTATTTGTATTTTTTTGAAAAATATTCCTATTCTAACCCAACTGGTAGTATCTTTAATTTTTATACAAAACCCACGTGGTACTATCTCTTCTCTGTATTGTCATTGAAAAATCTTTCTATTGCAAAAATTCAAGTGATAGCATCTTTAATTCTCATTGAAAAATTTTATTCCAACTCAAGTGGTATTTCAACATTTAATTTCAAAGAATTAAAGAGGAAACAATACAAAATAAGAAAATTTTATTGAAATAAAAAATTTTTAATGTACAAAAACATGGCGTTGCTAGATAGGAAAAGCAGAAAAGACATAAGAAAGAATGCAATGAATGTAACACTTGTAAAATATGCATTATAAAAGCAATTTATGAAATAAGTTTTAGTTTCATTAACATTTAAGTAACATCGTAAGTCAAATTAAGATACTACCACTTGGATCTTAAAAAAATAAAGATGAAAAAACTCTTTATTTCAATAAAATGTTCTTATATCTGTTAACATATAAATTATTTAGGTTAAAATAGATTACAAAATTTTAATATGTTATTTATTTTTAGTTAAATACTTGGGTTGGAAGATTTTTCAATAACAATACAGAGAAGTAGTAGAAGAAGATAGTAGCAATTAGATTTTGTATAGAAATTATTCAATTCTTCTCATTGTTTTTTCTGTCTAACAGCGTCATTTTGTACATTAAAAATTTTTTATTTCAATAAAATTTTCTTATTTTGTATTGTTTCCTCTTTAATTCTTTGAAATTAAATGTTAAAATACCACTTGAGTTGGAATAAAATTTTTCAATGAGAATTAAAAATGCTATCACTTGAATTTTTGCAATAAGAAGATTTTTCAATGACAATACAGAGAAGCGATAGTACCACGTGGGTTTTGTATAAAAATTAAAGATACTACCAGTTGGGTTAGAATAGGAATATTTTTCAAAAAAATACAAATACTATCATGGATTTTGTAGAAAAAATATATTCTCTTCATAATAGGCGCACTTTAAAAGATTTTACGCATTTTTTTTGAACGTATATCGTGTTTATTAGACGTATATCGTGTTTATTAGACGTATATCATGTTTATTAGATTACACAATTTCAAGATATTTATTTTAAGTGAATATCACTTAGGTTGGAATAAGAAATTTTGTAGAAAATATTAATTAATACATATTATTTGGTTTGAAAAAATAAAGATTTTTAGGTGAGCGCACACATATAGGCCCCTTTTTTTATCTTCTCTTTGAAAATGTAAATACCACTTAGGTATATATATACGTTTAAATTATGTATCTAACCTTGCTTTGGAATTATGAGTATTATGCATACGATCATCCACCGTATAATTTTTACTTTAAATAATCAAATATAACAGGGAGAAACTTATCGATACCAGAATTAAGCGCGCAGCAAAGACGCGCGCACGTTCGTAATCTGAAAAAATCTGCTAACATGTCTTGTTCGAACGAACGATTTCACCTCTTAACCATTGTATATTGAACGGGTTAAAACATGCTCTAACAATAAAAGAGGTTTTATTACTACCAAATGCTAGAAATTCTATGACTAACATCTGGAAGCAATATGCTCGGTTAAGTAAAAATTTTTCTTTTGTCTGGGAGTCGTGGCAATTGTTTGCCACAAGTGCATTAAGGCACGTATAAAAAAATACGTGTTCCTTATTTTTATCTGCATTACAATATATTAAAATCTGGTCTAAATCTGAGGCGAAAACTTCGTAAACGTTCCTTGTAAGTTTCAAACTGCAGTTCTAGACTTAGAAAAAAAAAGAAAAATATAAAAAATTTATGAGAACGGGTAATCGCAGCAGGTGGAGGCTCTTAAGGATGACACTGTAATTAACTGTATTGCGGTTTATTTAGAAAAGATACAGCGCGTGCACTGTGTGGCGCGTAAAGTACGGATGTAAAGAGGGATAGCACGTGAGAGAGAAAGCCAAGTCCCTAGAAAAATGGCGATGCGAACATAAAGCCACGTATCGCAATCCTCAATAAAAATTACTACATTTATACAAAAAAATAATATAAAAAAGATTACTATATTTTGTATAAAGAGTAATATAAAAACATGTTTTTGTTAAAAATAATGTAAAATTTTATAGAAATAGCGAATAGTAATTTTTTTCTTCTAGGAACGTCGTTACACTTTTACAGTAACAGTAACGAATCATTTCTATCACTACTATTACTTTCTATTGCTACTTATTAGGCTTGTTTTCTATTCCTGCACTAGACTGTACTGGAACATTCCATCTTGCTTTCACTAGCTTTCAAATATATATCTATTTCATTTTAAGTGCACACTAATTCAGAGAGTTCAGGAACAGAAAACAAACGGATTATTTTGTAAATGCCAAAACTTTTATCCTGCATATTTGTACTTTTTCCCTAATCGGCGGCTACCTTACCACTTATATATAACATATTTGCTGATAAAATATCGAGATAATTTGAGCAATATTTACTTTATAAACGTAAAATACATGGATTATACAGAGTAATTTAAAATAATTAACATATTGATTTCGTTACTGGCATATTGTAATCAAATTCTGAGATGATTTTTCCTTTGGCAAAAAATTTGTCCGGAACTTAGTTTTCAAATTATAAGAAGAATTAGTTAACGTATGACGGGTCAGATACAAGTGGTAGACAGGGGCGGCGCGACTCATTGTTACATGCGGGTGTTTCCGTAAGGTGCCTGTTGCGCTCAAATGACTGACAACAGCACACGGACAACACATTCTTATTTAAACTCTCTCTCTCTCTCTCTCTCTTTCTCTCTCCCTCTCCCTCTCGCCCTCCCGCCCTTCTTCCCATGCGTTCTTAAACTCATTAGCTCTACGATCACAAGTGTGTCCCGCAACACATCACAGGCCGGCCTAGCAATCTTCAGCCAATCAGAATGCCTTTCATCTGCCGAGTGCGCAGGAAGTTTCTGTCGGCGATAACAGCAATCCAATGCGAGCGCGATGCGAAGCACACTTTCCACGTGGAGTGCATGGAGCTCTCCACCAACTCAGCTACCTCTCCGAATGACATCTTCTGTCCTGTTTGTCAGGAACCCTGCCATTCTCGGCTTTCCGCTTTCACACCAAGTGACTCAGCTGCCGTCTGCTCTGCTCCACCGGAGTCCGACTCTGACTCCATTCTCTCCGCTCTGCTCTTCAAGATGTCGCACATCGAGACACAGTTGCGGGATCTTTCTACTATAAAGACGCAACTACTAGATCTTTCCACTATTAAGCCTCAACTCGCTGCCCTCGACGCGCGACTCTCTGCTACGTCGGACACTCTCACCGCGTCTATCCTCAATCTCAAGGCGCAGCAGGATGCTCTTGGTAAGCGCATAGATGCCCTCGAGACGCACGGTCCGTCCAATGACCGACGGGAACTCGAGGGAATCGAGGCTAGGCTAGAGACTCTCGAGTGGGCTAAGCTGTGCTCGGAACTTATTATCTTCGGTGTCAGAGAACTGCCCTCTGAAACCTTGCGCGAGACCGTCTCGGACATTGCTGCTGCCATTGGTGTGGTGGTCGCCCCAGGCGATATAACTTCTTGCTTTTGCATCCTTACCAAAAATGGACAACCTCGCCTTATCATTGTCAAGCTGACCACCTGCACGCTCGTAACCAATGGATTGCCGGGAAGAAAGCTAGGGGGATGCTAGATGGATTTGACGTCCCTGGTCTTTTACCTGGAATCATTGACATCAGCGAGCGGTTTTCTCCTCGTGCCCGTGAAGTCCTTGGCAAGGCGCGGCGCGCTGTCGGGAAGGGACGCCTACATCGCTCGTGGGTAAGAAATGGGCTTATTCATGTTCGGCGTCACGCTAACACTCCCCCCTCCATCCATATCCGCAACCGCGCGCACTTGCAATCGCTGATCTCGGGGGCGCCGGTGCCCCCTCTTTGGGCGGGGATGATGTCGGACCGTCCTCGAGCGGTGCACGCACCTCCTCTGCGCCTGCGAGCGTTGCTGGTCCTTTGCGGCCTTCCTTGGCTCCACGATCGACCCTTGCGCCGTTGGCTCCACTCGGTCCCTTCCCACGGGGTGCCCCTCCTAACACCAACTCAAACACGGCGCCCTTGGCTAGGCTCCTGCGGTCCAGAAAGGACTGACGGTCTGCCCAAGTCGCTCGTCTGCCTTCAGAGTACCTGCGTCTTTGCCACTTGAACTGCCAGTCGCTTCTTCCTCATTTCTCTAAATTCGCGAACTTTTTCCACCGGGAGACTTTCGACATTGTCGCTATGTCGGAGACTTGGCTTAAGCCTTATGTTCCCGACAACTTCGTCTTCCTTTCCGGCTATCGCATTATTCGAAGCGATCGCGAGGGGAGGGGGAGAGGGGGGTGGCGTTTACGTGCGCGTACATCGGCGCTTCTGTCCTTGCAGCGTCCCCTGGTCCCTATAATAGCCAGCCTGAATACATGCTGCTTTGCATTTCCTTATAGGCTTCCCGTCCTTTTCTTCTTGCCGTCTTCTGTCGACCTCCCAAAATCGGTCATCTCTCTATCTTCCAAGCCGACTTTGAAAAATTTCTTCCCTTTTTCTGCAATGCCATCATCATTGGAGACTTTAACATTGACATCAACCGCCCCACTCACGACACAAAGTCTCTCTTGGATTTCTGCACCACCAATCATCTTTTCTTTGTTCCTTTTGGCAACACTCACTATACCACCACTTCACATACTAGAATCGACCATTGCCTCGTTAGTAGTCTTTCCCTCGTAACGTCTCACCATCAGCTTCCTGTTCCGTTCTTGTCCAACCACGACCTCATCGAAGTTTCTCATCCATCGCCTTCCTCCCCGCCTTGTCACTATCCGCGATCATTCCAGGACCGACTCACAGACTCTCCACAGTCTTCTGTCATCTTTCGACTGGCTACGCATTCGCAATTTTTCCCATGTCGATGACGTAGTTCTCGTTTTCAGTCAACTCTTGACCTCTGCTCGTGATGAACTCTTTCCACTAAAATCATTCATAGCGAGAAAACCCCCCGCTCCTTGGATAAATGACACCATTCGAGATCTTTTGCGAAGGCGGAATGTAGCTAGGAGAGCTTTCCTCCGCTTCCCCTCTCTCTCGAGGGGAGAGACTTTCCGCGTGCTGCGCAACCAAGCCAAGTCCGCTATAAAGTCCGCCAAAACACCTATCTGACCAAAAGGCTTGGCTCGACTTCTAGCGCCGCTCGACTGTGATCTGATCTGCACTCTCTGGGCCTTGCTAGCGCTGGAATCCCGTGTCCGCATCTAAATTTTTCCCTAAAAATCCTGAACACTTTCTTCTCCTCAGCTCACCTCGCCTCACCCAATCTTCCTATCTTTCCGCCAGGCTCTTTTTATATCTCTCCTCCCGACCCACTCCACTCTCTTTCTCCTCTCTCCTGCCTTTCTGTCACTTCCTCGCTCTTAGCCGATCCTTTCACCTTTTATTTCTTTCCTATTACACCCGATGTTTTGCTGCGTGCTCTACGCAGCACCTCCAACTTTTCTGGACCTGACGACATCAACCGTCGTTTCATCTTAATGTGTCTTCCGTTTATTTTTCCTCTCATCCTCGATATTTTCAACCGGTCCTTTACTACTTCTTTCTTTCCCTCCTCCTGGAAACTCTCTCACGTTATCCCACTTCCTAAATCCAAGCATCCCTCCAAACCTTCCCATTTTCGCCCTATAACCTTGCTTTGCTTCCTATCCAAAGTCCTCGAGCGTGTTGCCTTCGAGCAACTCTCCTCTCACCTACTGATCTACAACCTCCTCGATCCTCTCCAAACCGGCTTCCGAAGAAGGCACAGCACACAGATGGCTCTCCTGAAGCTGTGAGACTGGCCATCGATAAAAGGATGGTCACCTTGCTCGCCCTGTTTGACTTTACCGAGGCCTTTGATACGGTCTCTTACGATCTTCTTCATTGTAAACTGCGCTCTTTTTACCTGTTTCCCTCCGCCTGCTAGTGGGTGCGGTCCTACTTCACGGGGCGTCACTAGCGCGTGCGTGGCCCGGACGGCTCCTTCTCGTCTTGAACGCCTGTTGTTGCCGGAGTTCCCCAGGGCTCGGTTCTCGGCCCCCTGCTTTTTTCACTTTTCATCAACGACCTCAGTTTCGTCCTAAGTCATTGCAGCCACATCTTGTACGCGGATGACCTGCAAATTTACATTAATATTGTAAAAAACTATTTTCTTAATGTTAATTAAAATAAAAATGTTACTTAAAGTACAAAAAAATCAGGAATATTTCTCAAGTATTTTTTTTCGGAATTTTTCAAGCGGTCACCCATGCAAGTTGTAATCTCGCCCAACGTTGCTTGACCTGTAAGACCGCTACGAACTGATGTCTGGTGGTGATCTGTAAACTTTTTGTGTTAACATATCTATATCAAGTTAATATATGTTATTGAAAAGATAAAACATATAATTAAGGCTCCTGACTCCTCAGCCGAGAACTCTGCGTTGACAGTAGCGACATTTCGTCGCAGACAAAATTAGAACTAATACACATGAAACGTGACAGATTGATGATGAAATGTTATCGTGCATGTTATTTTGTTATTATGTGTTTCATTGTGAAAATATGACTTGTCTCGTATTTACCAAATTCGTAAAAATGGATCGCGGGTAAAGTTTCTTTGAATTTTATACACAAAAGTACATTTTTCATTCTTTTCAATAGCTATCCGTGTGTTTTCCTGTCTGAATAGACGTCACTTTACGTACTTTTTACGACTATTTACTGCTAGGCGAAAAAGGATAGTTGTGACCGATATTTAGAAGTGTTTTAAAGCCATCTAATTAGTCTGTTTTATCCAAATTGGCATTATTTAGAAATGGCACGTCGGACAAAATTACGTGCCCATGTGTTTTCCTGTTTTAATAGCTTCACTTTAGATGTTTTTTACAACTATTTACTAACTATTAGGCGGAAAAAGGATAGTCGTGACCGATATTTATAATTGTTTTAAAGTCATCTGCTTAGTCTGTTTTATCCAAATTGGCTTTATTTAGAAATGGCATGTCGGACAAAATTACATATCATTTCACGCAATTTCTTGCTTCTGATGTCACGACTTCAATATGGCCGCGGTGAGTACTCAAGAGCCTTAAAGCATATTATATATATATATATATATATATATATATATATATATATATATATATATAACTTAGATGGATGACTGCTTGAAAATTTCCAGAAAATAATTTCTGGGAAAAATTCTTGATTTTTTTAACTTTAAAAAACATTTTTATTTTATTTAAAGTTAAGAAAACGGTTTTTTAGCATTCTAAAATAAATATCTTTTTTGTAAAAGTTTGGGAAACTATCTCTGTCCGAACTTGTGTCATAGACGTTCGACAGATCTCTTGTACCAAAAAAAAGATGTCTAATGTCCAAAAATACACGTCTGATGGACATGCATTGGACGTCCATGTGCAATTTGGGCTCAACGCTTGCCGTTTGTTGAGTGCAGTCTGAATTAAGCTTTAAAACCCGATTGAGAGCACATTTCATATGAAATGCTTTTTAATAAAAGCAAAACCCCTTGTGCAATTTTTAAAAAATTGTTAAAAAAACGAAAGCAAAATATTGCAAGCAAACTTAAAAAAATTTTTGAATAAAATGGTTATTTTTCAAATGTCCAAATGTAAACATACTTTGTATGTTGTATAATGTACGTTTTTAAAATGTTTGTATTAAATCCGTTTGGAGCAAACTGAAACCAAAACTGGACGTCCAATAGATGTCCTGTGCTGTCTGGGTAGTTATTAAATGAATTATTAAAATGAATTATTAATGAAAATAAAGAAAACTCATTTTGAAACAGTTTTTCTATTATAACGACTAAAGTATTAAAGTTAGGTAAAATATGTATATGACCTTTTTTGTAGAGCTTATTACAAGCTTCATTTTTTGTTTAAGCCTTTTTTAAAAAATAAATAGTTTCTGAAATAATTAAGAAAAAATAGTAAATAATTACCCAAACTTTTTATGATTACAATTTTTTAACAAAGGCCGAGCGACGGCTAAAACTTGTTGAAGGTTACTCAGAGCCATGTCCTTGACAACATATATCAAGGCCAAGGTCATTGGAGCTTGGTTCCCTAAAATGAATAATTACCTAATTATATTATTATTATAATTAGTAACGTTCTTAGAAATCAGATGTGTAGTAAAAATCAATATTATGTAAAATCAGTAACAAATGATAAACTGATGAGCATGCTATCCAACTACGGGCCTGAGTGCGCAAATTCTACACGACATTACTGGTTATTTTTGATCGGTCATAATTTAAAAATTACTACAGCCTTGACATTTTGTATTAGAAGATTTTTTGTTCTACTTTACATCCAGAATACGCTGTTAAAATATTGCTCGGTGTGTTCGGGAAACTGTCAAACTAGCTGTTCGAGCCGCCTTTTCCCTCGCTTCTCCCGTTTGTCGATCTACGTAGATCGAGCAGCATAGCGCGAGGATTGAGACGAGGGGAAGATTGCGAGTTTGTCGCGCGAGAGGAGCTTTTGATTTTCGGCCGTTTGTTGCGTTGGAACTCTGTTCTCTTTCGCAAATCTTGCTATACGGGCATTTGCTCCAGTTTTCAAAATGCGCGAATTTTTTGATTTAAGGTTCGAGCCTATCTCAAGCCTTAGAATTGATAGTTTTTCTTTTTTGTGGTGAAGCCATTGGACTACGTTGTCTGCAATAGAGACTTTTGTACTTTAAATAAAATGATCAAAAGCAGTTTCAAAGGGATGTTTTTTCTTTCATTAGTGTTCCGGTACGTTTGAACGTGACAGAGTCTGCACCTTCCAAAAACGCTCGTCTCGCCTTAACAAGCCGAGCTATTAGAAAGAGCCTATTGCGGAACATTTGGTCCTTCAAGCCGAATCACGCTAAGCGAAAAAAACCCTCTTGCCACGTGCTGTGTGCGTTACTGGGCTCACGACGGATTGACTTTGTCTCGCACGCTCAAAACTTTTGAGTGCGATGCTCAATACAAGCGCGGATTGTCTCCTCATGTCGCGGAGTGCTTTTTGGTGCAGTGAACGTTAAACTTTGAATCTGGAATGAATTTTGTTTGCGCCTCTAACGGCAGGAGGTTCCGGGCAGTGACGTCATCGAGTTCGCGTGATAGCTGACGAAGAGCGTGGCCGTTCGCTCCGCGCGCGCAAAATTTGCCTCGTGCCGCGGACTAGGCGTCAGCGCGAGTCCCTGCTACACGACGCGATTTGCGCGGCATGCCACGGAAAGAGTATCTCTGAAGTGCGGGATTACTTTCGCAACGCATAACGCGGATTCGTGACATAGAAGTTTCTTGCTGGTGTAGCACATTTATTGTTGTGAAATTTCTTATAATTTTTTGCAATGGAGAATCTTGTTAAGAAACAGGTCGTTTTAGGAGAATACATTACCCGTATGTGGGTAAATTCACAAAAATTGGGCCAAGCAAGAATTACTCCGACAGAAATTCAAGTGCCACTTGAGCGTGTTGACGATTACCGGTGCCAATTTCAGGAGCGGCACTTCGACATGCTTGGGCAGGCAGACGCCGAGAAGAGTGATTATATGAAGCATGATACGTTCATGAGCATCGAGAAAACCTACTTTGAGATGCGAGAAAAACTCTCGACCGCTCTGGCCGCTCTAATTCCGACCGGTGCAGTCGGTCAACCAGCGCGGCGGCGCAACGTTCAAACGACTCGCATCTTGGTGCCGACGCGTCCGTGTTGAAGCAGATGCAATTGCCGAAGATCGCGCTGCCAAAATTTCCCGGCGATTCCCTCGCGTGGGAAGCCTTTTGCGACTTATTTCGTTCATTAGTGCACGACGTCTCTATGATCTCTAACGTGCAAAAGCTGCAGTACCTGAAAAACAACTTGATTGGAAAAACGGCTGATGCGGTGGATAGCGTGCCCTTGGCCGATGTTGCTTATTGGGATGCATGGGAAGTTATGCTGGCAAGGTATGGTAATTCGCATATTCTCTTGTACACTCATATGCGGAACTTGTTGTTTTGTCCTGGCGCAAACGCTAAAGCATCGCCATCAGAAATCAAACGTTTACTGAAAGTGACCTTGCGCTCGCTTAAAGCGTTTAAATTTAGACAGACCAGTCGACCACTGGGACGACTGGGTGGTCCACTTCCTCGTCAGCAAATTAGACGCGATTGCTCGAGTGCACTGGAAGACCTTGCTCGCAGACTCTCGAGTGTTTCCGACTTTCAAGGAGTTGCACACTTATTTAGAAAACAGGGATTTGGAGACCATACATCTGGAGGCGGCATTCAGGCAGTCAACGCCAACGGTGGCGGAAAACTCGAAGCAAGCTCGCGTGTCATCCAACGCTGCCACAACCTCCTAGTCTAAAGGGAAAAAAAGCTGCTCTGTGTGTCAGACTGGCCACCTGCCTTATTGCCCGAAGTTTAAAGCGATGGCTGTCGAGCAGCGATGTGAGTATGCAACCAAGGTCGGATTGTGCAATAATTGTTTATGGTCTGGTCACGGACCCGATACTTGTTAGCATGCCGGACGCTGTCTGGTGTGTAGCGGGCAGCACTACACAATACTGCATGGCGGGTGCTGGGGCGGATCGCGCACCGAAAAAGAAAAGCGATTAAAAGCGGAGCTGAAAGGCGACTCTCCGGCTAGTGTTTTAGCGCTCGCGATGAGCACGGGTCGAACAAAACTGATTGCGACAATAGAGATGATTTTGCAGTCTCACACTGGAAAGACGCTGACTATGCGGGTGTTACTAGACTCCGGTTTGGAGGAGTCCTTTGCGACCGAGAGGGTGGCCCAATCGTTGAGATTGAGACGCAGGTGTGAAGATGTAGTGGTCACGGGACTGCAGGGCACTCAAACCGATTCGGCGTCCTTATCGCGTCGGGTCTAAGTTCTCTTCAAAGTTGAAAATAACGGTAGACGCGTACGTTCTTTGTACACTCATTAATCTCACACTGGCCAAGCATGTTACAGGTTGCTCGTGGCCACACATTCAAGGTTTGCAATTAGCCGACCCCCACTTTAACGTGCCATCCAGAATTGACGTTATACTGAGTGCTGATATCTACGGATAAATAATGTGAATGAAAGTCCGACATGGTGAATCGGGCTCACTTACAATGCATCTTGCTTCCTTTGACTGGGTGCTGACTGAAACTTTGTCATCACAAAGAAGTGCTGGTGATAAACAGGTGTCAGTCCATCACACCCAGACACGAGAGGAGCTGACTACGGTTCTTCAGAAATTCTGGGAACTGGAGGGGGAGGGTTCCGATAACGCACATCCCGATAGCTCACCAACCAATCATCTTGACTTATCTAACCTAACCTACGGAAAATCTCTAGGCATCTGCCATTGTGAGTGGTTTGTGTGCTATCGGGATGTGCGCTATCGGGACCCGCCGAACTGGAGGAGGTCGGATCTGATAAGCCGTTGATTCCTTAGGAGGAACAAGCCAAAAGACACTTTGTGAACACGCACTTTCGCGACCCTCCTGGGACATACGTCGTGCAATTGCCACGTCAAATAGGACGGGAAGGTACCGATAGCGCACAGTACTATTGCACACAGCCAATCACAGCGGCTGGTGCCTAGTGATATTCTTCTGTTCAAGCGCTATGAGTGGTTGTGAGTGGCTTGTGTGCAATAGTACTGTACGCTATCGGTACCTTCCCAAATAGGACCAGCTCGACAGGGAGCATCCCAACCGGCAGCATTATCGATGTGTTTGCTATCCACGGAGCAACGGCAAACGAGACAACCGGAGCTTTGACAAAAATATAACAACTTTCTTACTGAATATTTAGCATTGGATCACATGGAGCACATTCCACGGAGAAACTCAGCTCCGAGTGAAACTTATTACATGCTACATCATATCGTTTTCAAGGCATCCAACTCCACATAAAAAATCAGGGTAGTCTTCAACGCCTCGGCTTGTACGACATCGGGCTTTTTATTAAATAAATGCCTATTATCAAGGCCTCGCCTCCAGACGGATCTGTGGCTGGTCATCACTCGATAGCGAATGTTCCAAGTTGGCTTTCTGGCGGACATCGTGAAGATGTTTCGCCAAATCCGGATTTATCCCAAAGACGCCGATTTTCAGCGAATTGTTTGGCGTACTTCGGAACTGGGAGGAGAGGTGCGAGACTTCCGTCTCTTGACGGTCACGTATGGCCTCCTTTCTTTTTAGCCTTACGCACCTTACATCAGCTGGCCGAAAGCGCTCGCTTTCCGGACAAGGCGACCGCTCTGCTGCGTCACTCGACGATATTCTGACAGGAACTCACAACTTAGTGAAGGCGCAAGAGCTGCAGAACCAGTTGTTAACTCTATTTTGAGCTGGAGGCTTTGCCCTAAGCAAATAAGCGTCTAACGACTCGCCCTTGAGTATCCGGAGGGTGGGGTGTGACCGAACGAACGAACATTAATTTTATCATTTTCACTTTTCAGGTTATTTCCCTTACCTTTTGTGTCAATCCGGATCTCACGATCGCCAGGTAATTTGACCTAGTAATTACCAAGGTGCAATGTCTTATTACTGTTTTTGTCCGTTACAGTAATCCTCGTAGCTGATTGGCTGGGCTCGTCCTTCCTGTCTACAGTCGTCGTGAGATTGATCACGCACCCGCGTGATATTCGTCGGTACACAGGTGAGTCCTTTTTATTTGTATAGCGCACTGGGTTTAATGTTTATACGCTTGTTATTCCAAAAACGCACTTGGAACGGGATTCGCGGTGTTCGGGTGGACGAACCAATTACAACAAGTCTTGTAACTAGTTATATATTTATTGCAAATACACACACTTATCGTAATAAAATAAATTGTCTTCTATATTGTCTTATTACACTTGTACAACGTTCCCGAATCTCAATAATGTCACGTTCCTTAATAACTAAAAGGATGACTCGCTATGCGCGCGATGATGCAACATTGCATCATTCGCACCGATGTCCGATGACACCGATGTGTCCTGTTTCGTGGTTTGAGACCTACTACTCGCAACATGGCGTCGCTTAGGCTCGTTTCCTTGGGCCCCTATTTTCTGCCTTTATGTATTCTTACGCCAACATGGCGTCGGTGCCACAACAGCGCGCAAACTGGCTGTTCGAATTTGTGGCTATTTTAATATTTCGCTAAATTAATATAAATTAATCAAAATGCTTACGCGTATAACTCTTAGTGTAATGATTATAATTAGACTTTACATTTGGGCTAGTTTATTAATATTTATTTTTATATTTTATGTATTATGTATCAATGGTGTGGCTTATTTTTGTGGTTTGTTCAATACGAGACTTAAATTTAAGGTAGCAGTTATAAAATGAAATAAAAAAAAAAAATAAAAATGAGATAAAGTTAATCATGTAATAAAAGTCGAGGTCGTCGGCACCAGGAAGAGGAGGAAAGTGGACAAGGGGGGCCGAAGAGTGCCCCCCATTCGTCCCACGGGGGATAGCGGCTGGGAGGTGTTTCCCCCGGCGTTTGGAGGAGACACGGTTCGACCATCGGGAGCAGCGGCGTCTGCCGCCCCCTCGGCGGCCGAACCGAAGGAAAAGAAAGGGAAAAAGAAACAGGGAGGTCCGCCGCAAAGCAACGTCCTCGCGGCGAGGAAGATAGGGAAGCGCGTCCCCAAGTCATCGGCGATTCTGGTGACGGGGGACGACGCTTTCTACGCGGAAGTTATGCGGCGGGCTCATGAGTCTATTGCCCTCGGGGATATTTTGCCGCAAGGGGGGGGGGATGGGCTGCGGGTTCGCCGAGCCCAGACCGGGGGTCTCCTCTTGGAGATCCCCGGCGAGGACAACAGGCCAGCCGTGGAGAGGCTGGCCTCCGAGATGCGGCGCATCGCGGGGGGCCCGGACGTGCAGATCTCTTGCCCTTTGCGAAGGGTGGGGATCCGCATCTCCGGGTTCGACGATTCGGTCACCCCGGAGGAGGTAGCCACGGCGTTTGCCGACTCCGGGTGCTGCTTTGTGGCAGACCTGAAGGTGGGCCGGGTGACGCGCAGTCGGCGGGGGCTGGGCTCTGTGATAGTACAGTGCCCGGTCGCCGCCGCTGCAAAGATCGCCCGGTCGGGGAGCTTGGCTCTGGGTTGGGTGGCGGCTCGCGTGGAAGTGCTCAAGGCGCCTCCACAGCGATGCTTCCGGTGCCTGGCCCGGGACTACACGCAACACCGGTGCCCTGTCGGTGTCGACAGGGCCCGGTGCTGCTTCAATTGCGGGGAGGAGGGGTACACCCAGGCAGAATGTGCGAATAGGCCGTTCTGCCCGGAGTGTGCCTCGAAAGGTAAGGCACATAATCACCGCCTTGGCGGTGAAAAATGCGCGCGGGTTCCCCCGGCTGTTCGACCGGGGAAGAGGGCTTCCCCTCCTCCGTAGCGGGAGGAGGGCGGAGACTCAGATGACGATCGGCCGCTGACTCCTCCGCCTTCCACACCGCCCGGCGCTCAGGCCGTGGAGGGTGGTGCGTCGGAGGGGCCAATGGCCGATGTGGACATGGAGGAGACCCCTCCAGTGACGGAGACCTCTGTCGGTGAGGCCTTTGTCACGGGGGTGATAGAGATATCATCGGAGTCGTCCGGAGCTTCTGGGCTCCGGACGAGTCCGCCGACCAAAAAAAGGTGCGAGGCACTCGACAGTCCGAGTGCCGCGCACCTTCCCCAGACGAAGGTGGTGCTCGAGCCCCTCCCTCTCCCGCAACGGGAGAAGCGAGTGGGACACGACTCGAGCACCCCCCTCAAGAAGGTGTTGAGACCCCGGGCGGAGAGGGCGTTGACGCCCTTTCCCCCAGGGTCGCCTATCCTCGGAGGAGATAGGTCCGTGGAGTGACCCCCCTGGGGGGAGGCCACCCCACGATCCTAGGCCTCGTTTCCAGCTGCCCCTGCCTTCGGGGATGCCCAGAAGAGGAGGACCCTGGCTGTTGGGCCGCCCTATGAGTAAGGATCTCCGCTCATCCAGCGAGCCGGACACTCGACACTCGAGATTAGGAGGTAGACCCGGTCGGTCCCTCGGGACCACTGGACTTTGGGTAGGGGTTTGGCGCGGAACGGGTAAGTTCGGCGCTCGCCTCCTGCCCTAAAGAAGCGCGAGGGAGGCGTGCGGTGTTTTTCACGGCGCTACCCCGGGGTGAACAAGGCGGCAGCTGACGTATCTCAGCTGCCGCCCTGGCACGTCCTCTCCCAACCCGACGAACTGGCGCGTCGGGGAGCTGACGCTCCGACCCCGAGGGAAGGCTACTGATGGAATGGCGTATGCCGGCCGGAGCCTTCCTGGGGCGAGATGGCTCGGTGAGGTTTTTAATTGGTAGGCGGGGGAGACAAGCCTGGTCGCTGAAATTACGTGGCCGGGTTAGCACCGTTCTGACTCGAGTCCAACACTACCAGGTCTAGTCAACCTGGTGTGCTATGAGCATTTCCCTCATCGTATAAAAAAGAAAAATATATTATGTAATAAAAAATAGAGTAGAGTCAAATAAGCAATAAAAATAAAACAAATAATAAAAAATATGATTAAAATAATCTACTGCTTTGTTTGTATGGCGCATCGTGGCGTGCAGCCCTTCGGCTATTCTGTCGCCTGTTCCTGTACTTGGTTCCGAGGCTGGATATTTGCATTGTCGTGGATGTCCGTACTTGCTGGGATGACCGCCCTGTCACTCTCCACAATCTGACTGTCCGTCGCCTCGTCCTGGTGGGCTGTGTTGTGGTCTGTTGGTGTGGTTACAATTTGAACCACGTCCGGCCTGCCGTTTGTTTTGGTTATGTCTGGTGAAGTTTCTTTTGTTCCGGCGTCCATCCTGGGCTCCGGCGGTGCTTCTATGGGGGGCTCATCCTTTCATGGGATTCTTTGTAGTGCAACCACGGGATAATTTTCCCGCGGTTGCAGGAGGCCAAGAGGAATGTGTGTTTTTGACAGTAATCAGCACGATCGGGATTAAGTGGAATCTAACTGACAACACATCTACTTTGAGGGTGACTTTACTCTTGCAACAGTAGTCACAAAAAGAGGGACGCTTTCCGAGGTAGGTTGTTTATTTGATCCCTTAGGATGGATTGCACCGGTCTTAGTTTTTGGCAAGACCTTTATCCAAGATTTGTAGGTGCGAGGATGTAGTTGGGACGAGCCTCTGGACGCGGAGCTGAAGCGCTTATGGACTTCATTCAGATTTTCTTTAGCGGCGCTGAATGGAGTTCGGATTTTCCGGTGGATTCAGACGGAGGCGAATAACGTGGATACGATGGCTTTTCAGATGCAAACTTTTGCAGTGGTTCTCTACTTGAGTCGTAAAATCTTTGAGGCAGGCAGTGACAACGCTCTTGGCCGTCAGGACAAAGGTGGCAACGCTGTTATAACAAAGAGGGTGCTTTGACTGGAGCTGTGTGGGGCTGTTCTGCTCGCTCGGCTACTTGATAAGGTAGCAAAAGATCTAGATCTGTCAGCTGTACCCGTGTTTGCCTGGACGAACGTTCAGATCGTCCTTGCGTGGATTCGTTCGCATGCTTCGCGATGGAAGCATTTCATCACACATCGGGTCTCCGAAATTCAGTCAACCCTGCCAAGCAATTGCTGGAGTTACGTGCAAATAGCATCGAACTCGGCGCATTTGACTACCCGAGGAGTCAGTCCTGCCGACCTCTTGAACTCAGAGCTGTGGTGATATGGACCGTCCTGGCTGCAATTGCCACAAGCAAACTGGCCTCGTCCGGACACACCCCTATGCACAAGGTGGAAGGAGAAAGAGAGAGAGAGAGATATCAGCGCTGGCTGCTCAAGTCGAACTTGACAATGAGATACTCTTGCGAGATTTTCCTCCTTATCCCGCCTACTTGGCGTAACCGCATATTGTTTTAGGTTTGCTCAAAACGCGAAGGCAAGGGAACTAAAGACTTACGGATTTCTAACCCTAGCCGAGCTGGAAACCTTAATTGTCTGGGTGCGTCACGCTCAACATACCGTTCTACATAAGAGCGGAGCGCTAAAGGCGGGGCGATCAATTTTGGTAAAATCCACGTTGAAAACTTTCCAGCCTATGTTGGATGAAAGAGGCTTACTTCGAGTCGGAAGGCGCTTGCAATCCGCTTTTTTGCCCTAAGCGGAAGAGCACCCCTAAATTTTGCTCAAGACGGGACACTTCACTTGGCTCGTTTTGCTTGATGCTTAGTTGACTACCTTACCCGATGGTCCACAGCTGACGCGGAGTCATGTTCTCCGAAAATTTTGTGCAGAGTACCTGGTTGACTCGGCGCGCCAATGCGTGCGTTGCGCTCGCTTTCGGAAGGAGACAGAGCGGCAGCGGATAGGTCGGCTTCCTCCAGTGAGACTTCGCCCATCCCGACCATTTCTCTCGTCCGGAGTGGACTTTACCGGACCAATTCGAGTTTATGCGTCAAGAGGCCAAGGTCATGCTTCGACAAAAGGCTACATTTGCCTCTTTATTTGCCTGTCAACAAGAGCAATCCACCAAGGAGCGGTCTCCGATCTCTTGATTGCAGCTTTTATCGCAACCTATTGCAGATTCGTTTCTTGGCGAGGTCACTGTGCGGAGTTGGTATCAGACAACGGCACTAACTTCCGAAGGACGGCCCAGGAACTTAAATTGATGCCGCGTACGAGTCAGGTTCTTACCTGGCAAATGAGGGTACAACGTGGAGTTTTATTCCGCCCCATGTTCCGCATTTTGGCTGGATCTGGGCGGCGGGAATCCGGTCCACGAAGTATCATTTACGGCGCATTGTTGCCGATCATGCCTTCACGTATGAGGAACTATCCACGGTCTTGTGCCAAGTCGAGGCATGCTTAAATTCCCGTTCCTTGCTTCCGCTAACCTCCAATCCCTCTGATCTGACCGCCCTAACTCCTGGGCATTTTCTGGTAAGTGAGGTTCTCACGAGCATTCCCAAGCCATTGTCTCCGGACGATGCACCTCCTCCTCTTAATTGCTGGCGACTGCTGACTAATATGAGGGATCACTTTTGGCACAGATGGTCAAAGGAGTACCTGTATCATCTGCAGCAGACTTTCAAATGGTTGTAGACGAAGGATAACATCCGAGTGGGAACCCTGGTACTGCTCAAAGACAAACTCCTCCCTTCTAGCGAAGTGGGCAATTGGCAAAAGGTGGAGGTATTTCCGGAGCCCGACGGATTGGTGCGAGTCGCGAACATCCGAACAGCCTCCGTCTTGCGAAGGCCTGTCACAAAACTGTGCCCACTGCCAGTGCCGACCGAACAACGAGAAGACGGCGAGCCGTCCTCCTAAGACTATATCGATTTAATGTTAAATTTTGGTAAGATGTTTTAAACCAATTTGTCAAGCTAATGCGTATCTCCTAATGTACCGTTTTTGCACGGTGGGCAGCCGTGAGGCAGCTTAATGTTATATTTCGTAGTTCACAACAAGGCGGCCGGCAATGTTTGGGAAACTGCCAAACTAGCTGTTCGAGTCGCCCTTTTTTTTGCTTCTCCCGTTCGATCTATGTGGATTGAGCAACGTGGCGCAGGGACTGAGGCGAGGGGAATGTTCCGGATTCGTCGTGCGAGAGGAGTTTTTGATTTTTGGGCGTCTGTCGCGTTGGAACTCTGCTCTCTTTCGCAAATCTTGCTGTACGGGCGCTTGCTCCAGTTTTCTAGACGTGTGAATTTTGTGACTTAAGATTCGAACCTATCTCGAGCTTTAGAATTGATAGTTCTTTATTGCGGTGAAGCCACTGGGCTACGTTATCTGCAATAATGACTTTTGTACTTTAAATAAAGTGATCAAAAGCAGTTTCAAGGGAGCGTTTTTCATTAGTGTTTCGGTACGTTTGAACGCGATAGGGTCTGCGCCTTCCAAAAACGCTCGTCTTGCCTTAACAAGTTGAGCTATTAAAAAAAACCCATCGCGGAACACGGTGATTGCAAAATACCCTGTATACATGGTATCTCATAACCACTGGTCAATGTTTTAACAGCGTATAAATTATTAAGTGCGCAACTAAGTTCTCGTTGTTTTTTTTATGAAAATGCAGCTTTATTGTGAAAAAATGGTTACAAATGAATCATTCAAAGTATTGCCCATCGCTAGCTACAACTTTTGCCCATCTTTCTGGCAGAGCTCAAATACTGTTACGATAAAAGTGTTAGTCTTTTGAGGCTATCCACGAAGCAAGCCATTTTTTGATGTTTTCATATGAGCGGAACAACCAGACCATGTGCCATCGAACAAAACAAGTAATAATCGGACGGCACAATATCTGGGGAATATGGCGGGTGGGGTAGGACTTCTCATTTGAGCGTTTCCATGTAGGTTTTAATGGGTTTGGCAACATGAGGCCGAGCGTTGTCATGCAGTAAAATCACTTTGTCGTGCTCCTGCTCGTATTGTGGCCGTTTTTCACGCAGTGCACGGCTTAGTCGCATCAATTGAAGTCGATACCGTTCCCAAGTGATGGTTTTGTTTGGTTTTAACAGCTCATAATAAATAACACCGACCTGGTCCCACCAAATAGACAGCATAACCTTCGCAGCGTGAATATTCGGCCGAGCCGACGACGTAGAAGCATGACCGGGCAGTCCTCATGACTTTCTTTTCTTTGGGTTGCTGTAATGAATCCATTTTTCATCACCCGTCACGATGCGATGAAGAAAACCCTTCCTTTTTTGCCGCTCGAGCAGTTGTTCACAGGTGAAAAAATGACGCTGAACATCCCTTGGCTTCAAATCATAAGAAACCCAAGTTCCTTGTTTTTGTATCATTCCCGCATGCAATCGCTTGAAAATGGCTTGGCGGGTAACTCCTAATGCTGAAGCAAACTGTTCTTGCGTTTGGCATGTATTCTCATCGAGCAATGCCTTCAATTCAGCGTCTTCAAATGTTTTTGGTCTTCCTTCACGCGGACGTTTGTCAACATCAAAATCACCGTCTCTAAAGCGACGGAACCAATCACGACACGTTGTTTCACTTAGAGCAGCATCTCCTTAACTTTTCTGGAGCTCTCAATGCGCTTCAGCATCGTTCATTTTCTTCGAATGAAATAAGAAAATCAACACTTCCCGCAAATGACGATTATTTAGCACAAAATCAGACATTTTCACACAATCAAAAGTATATGACGCCAAAACAAAATCACTAACGTGTCAACGCGGTTTGTTTACCATATGTCTAACAATAAGTTTGCTTCATGACGTTTTCGATATGTCTAAATCGACCAGCTGTAGCGACTTAATGTATAAATCACTAGTTTTATTCGAGATTGAAAGATATTTATTATAAACGTGTTCATTCCTTGACAGACAATATATTAATAAATAAGTAAATGTTTTTTAACAAAAGATGTTTAGTGTGTTGCTAAGTAACAAGTGTAGAAAGTGTAAGTGTAAGAATAAACAGTGTAAGTGAAAGAGTGTAAGAACGCCACAGTACTCCCCCCTAAGCGACGACTACGTTGCGAAATGAACTTTCTTCTTAGCCGGGTAAGTTCTTAAAGGTCTTGAAACAGGAACAGAAATAGAAGCGGGAACATCCAAACTGGTTACAGGTTCCGTAGAAGAAGAGCAAGGTAAGGAAATAGAAACTGCAGAGAAATCTTCTCTAGGAAGAAAAGCTGGTTTAAGCCGTTCCGTAGAAACATTAACAATATTACTTGAAACGTTTATAGAGAACAAATAATCAGAAATACGTTTGACAACAAGAAAAGGTCCAGAATAAGGAGGTTGAAGAGATTTCTTGACAGCATCATCACGAATCCAAACGTGAGTACAATCACAAAGATTTTTATGTACAAAAGGAGATTTCTTGATGTGATGACTGGTTGGTGAAGATCTAACATTCCTCATATGAATTCTGTGTTTTTCTAAAAAGATTTCAGGATCCGCAGGAAAATCCTCTTCAATAAAAAATTCTCCAGGAATCCGAAGAGTGGTTCCATAGAGTAGTTCCGCAGGTGAAGCTTTTAAATCTTCTTTAAAACATGAACGAAGACCCAGAAGAACTGAAGGAAGAGATTCTAGCCAATTCTTCGTCTGATGACACATAATGGCAGTCTTGACAGTCCTATGCCACCTTTCCAAAATGCCATTTGAAGCAGGATGATAAGCCGAAGTTCTTTTCCTGTCACAACCAATCAAATTGGTTGAAAAGAGATGCTTCAAACTGCGATCCTTGATCCGTGGTGATGATTAAGGGAGAACCGTATCTAGCTACCCAATGAGTATAAAAAGCTGTAGAAACAGTATCAGCAGAGATTTCCTTAAGAGGGATAGCTTCAGGCCAACGTGAAAAACGATCAATAATCGTGAGGCAATAACGAAAATCTTGACAAGATGGAAGAGGACCAATCAAGTCTAAGTGGACATGTTGAAAACGTTGATCCGGAATCGCGATTCTAACAGGAACATTCTTTGTGTGTCTTGAAATCTTAGAACGTTGGCAAGGTAGACACGTACGAGTCCATTCTTTAACATCCTTTTTTAAAGATGGCCAAATAAATTTATGCAAAAGTTGTTCAGCTGTTGATCTACCACTGGGATGAGCAAGACCATGAACAACATCGAAAATCCTCTTGCGAAGAGATTTAGGCACATAAGGACGAATTAGTTCAGAGGAACAATCACAATAAATAGGAGAAGTTGAACCAGAAAGAATAAGTTTCCTTAACTGAAGAGAAGAGTTCGAAGAAAGTAAGTCTTGAAGTTCTTCATCTTCTTTTTGATAATCAGCTAACTCATCAAGAGAAACTATAATTGGCATTGAAACTGATTCAATTCTTGAAAGAGCATCGGCTACAGAATTTAACTTGCCTGAAATATAAACAATATCAGTAGAAAATTGGGCTATAAAATCCAATTGTCTGATCTGTCTAGGAGATGCTTTATCAAGTTTCTGCCGAAAAGCATAAATCAAAGGCTTGTGATCTGTTCTAATAATCAGTTGACGTCCTTCAAGTAAATATTTAAAGTGCTTAATAGCTAAATAAATACTAAGTAGTTCTCGATCATAGGTGCTATAATTCTTCTGAGTTTGATCAAGTTTTTTAGAAAAGAATGCAATAGGTTTACTAACATTATCAATGGTTTGTTCTAGAGACGCTCCAACAGCAAAATTAGAAGCATCACAAGTTAAAATCAAAGGAACATGTGGAGCAGGATGAGAAAGAGTAGTAACTCGGAGAAGTTCTTCTTTACAATTTTGAAAGGCTGTTTCAGTTTCATTATTCCAACGGATAACTCTTCTATCTCTCTTGCGACTATCCTTTAAAAATTCAGTAAGTAAAGCTTGATGTTCGGCTGCATTTTTAAGACAGCGACGATAATAATTGATAATGCCAATAAATCTGCGCATATCATGAATTGTCTTAGGTTTAGGAAAATCAATAATAGATTTTACTTTTTCTGTTGTAGGTTTAATACCTTGATCTGAAACTAGGTATCCAAGGAAAGAAAGTTCTTTTTGTCCAAAAAGACATTTGGATACATTAATTGACATTCCGGCTTGTAATAAACGATTAAAAATAATACGCAAATGGGCAATATGTTTTTGTTCATTTTTGGAAGCTATAAGAATGTCGTCAAGATAGCAAAAAACAAAATCTAAATCACTGAGCAGTGAGTTCATTAATCTTTGAAAAGTTTGAGCTGCGTTACGAAGACCAAAAGGCATGACTAAAAATTCAAAAAGTCCAAAAGGTGTGGTAACGGCGGTCTTGTGAATATCCTCTTTGGCGACGGGTACTTGATAGTACGCTTTTACTAAGTCAATCTTGGAGAAGATATTCTTACCATAAAGCCCAGAAGTAAAATCTTGAATATGAGGCAGTGGGTAACGATCAGGAATGGTAGCCGAATTTAATGCACGATAATCACCACAAAGTCTCCAAACATTTTCCGATTTGGGAACCATATGTAAAGGGGCTGCCCAAGTACTACTCGAAGGTCTACAAATTCCTTGTTCCATCATAAACTTGAATTCCTTCTTGGCAAACTTGAGTTTTTCTGGAGAAAGTCTTCTGGGAACTGAAAATTTAGGAGATCCTTCCGTGATGATACGATGTTCAATTCCATAAGACTTCACCGAAGAAAGAGGAGCAAATCGAGTAAGTCCAGGAAATTCCGCTAAAATCCTGTGATAAGGAGAGTCAGGAGACATGGTACATATGGATAATTGTGAAACTTCTTGGATCTTTCCAAAATGTTTAAGGCCAGTAACAGAGTCGACCAAGCGTTTGTTTTTAATGTCAACTAGGAGATTAAAATATCCAAGGAAATCTGCACCTAAAATGGGACGTTGAATATCCGCGATGCAAAATTTCCAACGGAAATTTTTCCTGAGGCCAAGATCCAAAGAAAGAGTTTTAGAACCATAAGTATGAATTTGAGTACCATTGGCAGCAAAAAGTTTAAAATTAGCTGGTAATGGTTTAAACAAAACTCTCTTAGGTATTAAGGAAATATCAGCACCAGTATCAACAAGAAAATGTAAATTAGTTGATTTGTCAAAAATAACGAGGCGATGACAAGGTAAACCGTTGTAAGCAGCCTCAATCTTCAACGGCGCTTCTAGTTTTCCTGAGAGTCGGTAAGAGTTTTTGACATCAAGCAAGGAATGGTACATCTCTTTGGCTTATTACCAAATTTTTTGTGATAAAAACAAATTGACTGATCTTTAGAATTAGATCTTTTATTTCGTGAATTTGATCTGAATTTTGATTTGCTTCTAGATCGGCTAAAAGATCTGCCACGACGATGAGATACTTCAAGCGCAGCGATTCTTTGTTCCAAATCAGCAAAATCAGATTGTTTAGAGGTTGATTGCGTATTAGCTTCCGCGACTTGAAAACCAGTATCACGTTCAACTATTTTATCCGCGAGTTCCGAGAGCTTGACTAAAAGTACGTTTTCAACCACTGCAAGAGTCGCTTGAACTTTATATGGTAAACGTTGTAGCCAAATCGAATGTAAAATGTTATCTGCTAAAGAACCACCGGATAATTGACGGATTTCACGTAAAAGTTCTGAAGGCTTCTTGTCATTTAACTCAGTACCAGCTAATAATTGTCTCAAACGTTTTTCTTCAGAATCCGTGAAACGATGAATGAGTGCTTTCTTTAACTGATTATATTTATCAATTTCAGGCGGATTTTCAACAATCTCCGAAATCGCGACTAACGCTTGTTCATCAAGATGACGAATAACTGAACTATATTTAATATCCTCAGAACGGATACGGTATACAGTAAATTCACTCTCAATCTGAGCAAACCACAGCTTAGGTTGTTTATGCCAAAAGGTTGGAAGTTTCAAAAGGCGAAATTCATTTGAATGGATCTGAGTGGACTCACCCGATGACTGATGTTCAAAACCAGAAGATAAATTTAAAATCTCTGTTCCGACCTGTTGTTGTAGGCTCACGGTTGACGCTGAAGTAGTAGAAGTTGACGGAGTTGACTCAGATTTAACAGGAGTTCTGTCCACAGGCATTTTATTAAACTGATGCTTCCAGAGAAGAACCAAGAAGATCCAGAAATCAAAATTCGAAGATTCTTGAAGACACCAAATGGCACTTCGGAAATCAAACTTCCCGCGTCAAGAGATATTTCAGCTCACACCGTGATCACGTCGGGGTCACCAAAAATGTAGCGACTTAATGTATAAATCACTAGTTTTATTCGAGATTGAAAGATATTTATTATAAACGTGTTCATTCCTTGACAGACAATATATTAATAAATAAGTAAATGTTTTTTAACAAAAGATGTTTAGTGTGTTGCTAAGTAACAAGTGTAGAAAGTGTAAGTGTAAGAATAAACAGTGTAAGTGAAAGAGTGTAAGAACGCCACACAGCACTTACTGCTGGAGCCATCTATTGACAAACAGAGGAACTTAGTTGCGCACCTAATATAATATTTTTAAATTTTTTTAAATGTATTTTTAATAAAAATGTTTTCATATTTAATTTAATTATTGTATTATATTGACATTTTTATAGTTGTAATCTTATTTAAACAAATAACAGAAAAGTTATTCCAGATGCTATTTTGCACTTGTAAAAATTGGTAAAAGAAACTATAATTTTATATTAAAAATATGCTTTAATTGTATATGTTTCGTCTTTTCGATAACATAAATTTATTTAATCTATGAGTTATATACACGTATTAGCATAAAGGTGTAACAAACCATTTTTCTACCACTCTCCGCGGACCGGCCATCGTCCGAAAACGCCCGGTCGAACATTCGCCGGGCGAGATCTTGGTGCTTGGTCTTTGTGTTAAATCTGAGAAAGTATATAAAATCACATGAGTAAATACAAAAGCACCAAGATCTAGCTACGACCGTGAAAAGCGTTCTTGTTTAGATTTGTATGTTACATGAACGGTCGAATACCTTTACCCTTTTTAAAAAGTTATTATTTTTCGAAGCATCATTATATTTTATACTGCATTCTCATACTATGATATTATGATTGTTTTCTTGTGTAAAGTTTAAGGAATAGCAGTTTCTTTAAGATTTGATCTTAATCCACATATTGTGTCTTGATAATTTGTTGGTTTGAAATGGTTCCCTGCCTGCACCAAACGTAACAAGCACGTCGCTGTGACGTGCTAACTCGTCGCATGTTACGTCTCAGCAACGTCTCAACTGGTGTTCAAAACGTAATTGAGACGTCGTTGAGACGTAACTAACATCCCCATTTCTGGTGACAGCGACGTTGTAATGACGTATATTTTGTGACTTATACACTAATTGTGACCTGAAAATTATCGACCAATTTTGAAAAATTAAGATTGGTTTTTACTGCATTATGTACGTAAAATACTTGCTAGATAAAATGTATAATAGTTTTACACTGAGAGAAGAAAATGATTGCAATTACCATAATTCAACTGTAATTTATAGTGGTTTTTGGTGCGATCTATAAATTATAGTAATTCTGAATTATAATATTCTACTTTTTATGTATAGTTACATCTATTATGTTTATATGGTTCCAAATATTGGAAGTTTAAAAAGGTTAGTTTTAATTACATAGTAAATTAAAACATCTTCCACTTGATTTCATTTTCAAGGGAATTCATCAGAAAAATTATTCTACTCTAATAGAACTTCGGTGAAAAATCTTATAATGCTCTGCCTTTTATACCATTTACGTGTTTTCTTTCTTAGGAGAAAACGCCATAACAACCATCTAGTGATGGTTTCGTGTATTACTATACGCAGAGAAGAAAGTATTTGTGACTATAATTGCATGGTTAAGGAAATTATTATGAGAGATGCATCGGATAGTGATTTTTACCGGATAGCCGGATACCGCGATAGTATTTCCCAACTGTACATTACTCTACGTAACGTTTTCACAATTACGTATTAAATTTAATTACATTAAATAAAAAACATCATTTTAAAAAAATAAAATATTATTTATCTTTAAAATATAAGTTATAATACAAAAGAAAATTCAACAAACAGCTAATTAATTAAAACATTCAAATTATTTAGTTACGTCGCAGCAACGTGCACAAGACGTATCATATTTTCTGCGACTTCGTGATCAAAACAGCAAGTCTCTGTTACGTCCGGTGCAGGCAGTGCAACTGTACATTACTCTACGTAACGTTTTCACAATTACGTATTAAATTTAATTACATTAAATGAAAAACATCATTTTTAAAAAGTAAAATGTTTATCTTTAAAATATAAGTCATAATACAAAAGAAAATTCAACAAACAGCTAATTAACTAAAACATTCAAATCATTTAGTTACGTCGCAGCGACGTGCACAAAACGTATCATATTTTCTGCGACTTTGTGATCAAAACAGCACGTCTCTGTTACGTCCGGTGCAGGCAAGGTTAGAACATAGCCGACCATATTGTGATAAAAGAGAAGAGGATATTATTATGCATCGACATACAGATGTGGACTGCTGATAGTAGTGGTGGGGGTAGAAACACAGAGGCAAACAATATGAAGAACGTCTCTTCCGTCTCTTTTCCAAACAGGAGCCTAGCACATTGTAACAGGGCCCTGGGCACGTATTACGCATTTGTTTGGAACCGATTCCGATTGGAATTATTCCGTTTTTCCTTAAACTTCTATTGTGTTTTCTAGGGAAAACGGAATAATTCCGATCGGAATCGATTCCGAACAAATGCATAATACGTGCCTTGGTCATAATAATAAATGTCGTCAGAATTGATTATTTTTAGAAATAATAATATTTCGTATATATATATATATATATATATATATATATATATATATATATATATTTATATTTATATTTATATTTATATTTATATTTAATATTTGGGAAATATTACTGTTTCATACATATTATAATAATTTTATGAGTAATATTACTACTTTAATAATGAAATGGAAATAAATACTCGTACAAATGCATAAGTAGGTAAGTATAGAAATGTATTATATAAGATAGTATATAATTGCAACATACACATCCCTGCCTGCACCAAACGTAACAAGCACGTTACTGTGACGTGTTAACTCGTCGCATGTTACGTCTCAGCGACGTCTCAACTGGTGTTCGAAACGTAATTGAGACGTTGCTGAGACGTAACTAACATCCCCATTTCTGGCGACAGCGACGTTGTAATGACGTGTATTTTGTGACTTATGCGCTAATTGTGACCTGAAAATTATCGATCAATTTTGAAAAATTAAGATTGGTTTTTACTGCATTATGTACGTAAAATACTTGCTAGATAAAATGTATAATAGTTTTACACTGAGAGAAGAGAATGATTACAATTACCATAATTCAACTGTAATTTATAGTGGTTTTTGGTGCGATCTATAAATTATAGTAATTCTGAATTATAATATTCTACTTTTTATGTATAGTTACATCTATTATGTTTATATGGTTCCAAATATTGGAAGTTTAAAAAGGTTAGTTTTAATCACATAGTAAATTAAAACATCTTCCACTTGATTTCATTTTCAAGGGAATTCATCAGAAAAATTATTCTACTTTAACAGAACATCGGTGAAAAATCTTATAATGCTCCGCCTTTTATACCATTTACGTGTTTTCTTTCTTACGAGAAAACGCCATAACAACCATCTAGTGACGGTTTCGTGTACTACTATACGCAGAGAAAAAAGTATTTGTGACTATAATTGCATGGTTAAGAAAATTATTAAGAGAGATGCATCGGATAGTGATTTTTACCGGATAGCCGGATACCGCGATAGTATTTCCCAACTGTACATTACTCTACGTAACGTTTTCACAATTACGTATTAAATTTAATTACATTAAATGAAAAACATTATTTTTAAAAAGTGAAATGTTTATCTTTAAAATATAAGTCATAATACAAAAGAAAATTCAACAAACAGCTAATTAATTAAAACATTCAAATTATTTAGTTACGTCGCAGCGACGTGCGCAAGACGTATCATATTTTCTGCGACTTTGTGATCAAAACAGCACGTCTCTGTTACGTCCGGTGCAGACAGGGATAAATAATACAAGTATATATGTAACTTAAAAATAGTATGAACAAAAAACAATATAAAAGTATAGTTTTTATATCTTTACTAACTTTTAAAATGTATTAATTTTGTAAATTTACTCCTAATCCTTTCGACATTTGTATTTTTAGAATTGCCGTAGTGGGTACATCTTGATTTAAAGTATTTATTGAGTATTATTTTAATCAATTGTAAGCGGTGGTTGTTTAGATAGCTCTCAAATAAATGTGACGTATTGCTAAAAATGTAACTTGGTACTTTTCACACAGTTTTAACTAATAATATATGTAAAATATTCTTTTCCAAAAGAATCGATATATTCTCTCTGAATGTTATTTCGGCTATTTATTATATATAAAGTTACTACAGCCGATGCTTTAGTCATTGTCCCACGATTTTTTAAGACTTGTAATTTGAAATGGCATACATTGCTGTATAATTGTTGCTTGCAAATATCTACAAGATACTACCTTGGCTACTTTAAAAACAACAAATCCAGCAATATATGCTACAATATCGTCAATGTAACTTTTATTTAAATTATCAAAAGTTGAGTGTAAATAATAATCATGATCTTCATGTACATTTAGATTTTTTGTACACGAGTCTATTATATTGTAATTTTGAATGCTTATATCATTTATACTGCTTGTTAATTCTGTCGATAGGTGCAAAAAAAGGCGTGTTATCTTGTGCCAAACAATTTGCAAACTTGGAACCACTAATTTGAGCATACACTAACAGTTTCTTAAATGCTGCAATGAATTGTAAGCATGTAGGATTATTATTAGGAGTATAAATAAGTTTCCGCCATTTTTTATCAAAAATTGGGCATTTATTGTGAAAGAACGGTACCTAATGTTTTATTCGAAGTATTGTCCATCGCTAGCCACTACTTTTTCCCATCTTTCTGGCAGCATACGGATACCGCGTCGGAAGAATGCTTCATCTTTTGAAGCTATCCACAAATCGACCCAATTTTTTGTATCTTCATATGATGTGAAGTGTTGCTCAGACAGGTCATGCACCATCGATCGAAACAGGTAGTAATCAGAAGGAGCAATGTCTGATGAATACGACGGGTGGGGTAAAACTTCCCAATTGAGTATTTCCAGGTAGGTTTTGACCGGCACCGCAACATGTGGACGAGCATTATCATGCAGAAGAATAACTTTGTCGTGTCTGGAGTAGTAGTGGGCACGTTTTTCCTTGAGTACTCAATCTCATCAATTGTGGTAGAGAGCCCCAGTAATGGTTTCATTCGGTTTGAGCAACTCATAATACACGACACCAAGCTGTTCCCACCAAATACACAACATGAGTTTTTTCCATGAATGTTCGGCTTGGCTGTCGATGTTGAAGCATGGCCAGGTGGTTCCCATGATTTCTTCTTCTTTGGGTTATCGTAGTGGATCCATTTTTCATCACCAGTGACTATACGATGCAAAAAACGCTTTTGTTTATGCCTGGCAAGCAGCATTTCACATGTGAAAAATCGGCGTTCAACGATTCTCGGCTTCAGTTCATATGGAACCCAGTTTCCTTGTTTTTGAATCATTCCCAATGATTTTAAGCGATGTGAAATTGCTGGTTGAGTCGCTCCTAATGTAAGTGCAAGTGCTTCTTGCGTTTGGCACGAATCTTCATCTAATAATGTTTCCAATTCCGCGTCTTCGTACACTTTCGGCCTTCCGCTACGTTCTTTGTCTTCGACATTTCAAATTCACCGTTCTTAAACTTGTGAAACCACTTACGGCAACTTCTTTCACTTAAGGCAGCCTCACCATATGCTTCTACAAGCAATCGATGCGCCTCGGCTGCAGATTTCTTCAAATTAAAGAAGTAAATTAAAAGCTCCCGCAAATGATGCTTATTCGGCTCAAAACTCGACATATTCGCACGAAAAAAGATATATGATGCTGATACAAAATCGCTAATATTTTAAGGTTATGTTGTTGCCAGATGTCCAACCTTACGATATAACGTTTTACAACAGACAATTTCAACCATAACATACTAGTGGCGCCATTTTTTGTGAAACGGCGGGAACTTATTTATACTCCTAATATTATTTCCGCCGTGACTTTTTACTGTCGAAAAAAATAATTCAAGATAATCCTGTGATAGTTTGTAAGTTAATAAATGATGAACGGAATGATTCGGTACTATCCAAGTATCAAAGGTGCTTATTACATTATGTAAGGAAATTATTATTCCGATAAATCCTGTCTTATAATTACTGTGAATAATTAACTGGTCATTAACAGTCAACGATTTTATTTGTGTTTCAATATTCGTGATTTTGCTTTGAATATTACAGTTTGAAATAAGCATTTTCTGTAGGGATCAGTATTAAACTTATTGCGTGAATTTAATATATCGAATGCTTCGTTTATAACAAGACAAAACTTTTCTGTAGCCTCATTATTTTTAAAATCTGATAACTGCAAGTCGTCACGTAAATATGCTAATGCTTTTACCACACTGTTGCTAAGTGTTTGAACTGCTAGAAAAACTTTCATTTTTTCATTTTGCCAATTCAAATGTCGTTTGCGAATTTTAGTCGCAGCATGCAAACCCTGTTTCTCTTGAAATTGTACCAATTTTTCCAGAAAAGACCACTTTATTATGTTACTATCTCCATCAACGATGATTTGAAATTTTCCAAACGTGTTGCAAATCAGTTTTAACATATGGCAAATCACGGATCAAAAACTACAAAAACTTTTGTTTTTGAAACTAAATATAAAAAATAAACTTGCAAATTGTCATTAATGTTTAATTTTGCATCTAATTGTGTGGCCATTACAAAATGACTTCGCGGTCCATCAAAGGTAATGAAAGTAACTAAAACTCCTGTTTCCTGTAAAAATGTTAACGTATCATTTACAATATTTGCTCGTTCTGTATTATTCAATGAATGTATAAAATAATACGCAATTGGAATCTTACAATGACCATTAACACCTACAATCATAAGTACAACAGCATTAGAAACTTCAGATAAATCATTGTTATCTATGCTTTTCCCAAAATTGATATATCCTACATATTCATTTTTATACCATTCCAGTTTTTTTTCTAATCGCCATATCATCCATAATTAAGGAACACAGAATTATTTCATTTTTTTCGCCCGCAGTTTTAGCCTTTTCTTTTAAACATTGTAACGCAGGTTTGCATATTCTAAGACTAGCGTCCACATTGGTCTACCAAGAACGAATCGTACTTTGATGCGGTAAAACTTTTATAAACGTTTCTCGTACATATTCATATGCTTTCGGAGAATAAAAGTGTAAAGATGCTGCAAAATTCTATAACTCCGAAAAAAACGTAATATACTTGGGATAAAAGTTTTTGAACAATAGATTTGACAACTAGAGAAGCCAACTGCAACATTTTTAAAGTATATAATTTGTAATCTGTTCTATTGATTTTTGCGATGTTGCGATGAGTTACAGTTGTATAGCTATTTGTAACACAATGATTATAATTCCATAAAAGTGTTGAAGACAAAAAAAACAAAATTTAAACTGTATACCATATATGTTTATTTACAATATTTATGTTATAAATTTTTATACTTTTACTTAGAAGAGCAATATTTTTAACCTAATTTTTAGCATATAGGTAATACAACATACTGTAAATTATAAGATAGTCGAGCAATAGTAACTGCTTGGTATAGGCTAATCACCTTTAATATATATTTCTGAAATTGTACGATATAAAATTTTTATTTTTTAGGGATTGGTTGATATCAAAGCGGGTATTATATTATACATTTTTTTTTCTAAGCTGTTAATATTATTTCAGATAAGACACCTTGTATTTTTTAACTAACAATAACATACATACATATTTATAAGTCTGTAACACTTAAACCTATCGCTCGACATTAATCTCACACTTACTTTCATACATTATTCGTTGATTTGAGTGGACGTGTGCTATTATTGCACTGTGAGTGTTACGTCTGCGGATTCGCGTGATTGCCATCCGGGACGTAATTTTCTTTAATTAGTTTTGACGAATAAAAAGGGAGCTGTCACCAGTCGTGTCTCTGAGCGATAACACGCCCAGATACATGACGATATAGTTATATAAGGAAGAAAAGGTGAGAGTGATTTTGGAAAGAATCAAAAGTAATAAATCTTAAGAAAAATAGAACGTTTATTTAGAAGAAAAAAAAGGGATTTGATGTAATGTGGTTTAGTGTATGACTATGAGACGGACCAAAGTTTTCAACGAAGAGCATTTGTTATGAAGAAAACTCTTTGAAGAGAATTAATTTACCCTTTTCAGAACAGCCAAATGATTTATTTCGAGGAACAATCTTTTGGTTTTAACAAATTATTACAATCTCTTAATATATAAAAAAAATAATAATTTTAATAAAATGAATACAAAAATTTTCTTTCAAAATATTGAAGCAATTTTTTAATAAATAATACAGAAACTTAAAATTGTAATATTTTTCAATAAATATTATTATTAAAAACAATATTAATCAATATTTCACCTTTGAGTTGCCGCGTTCTAACTTCTGTTTGATCAATCACGCATTCACATTCGATCATGACATAATCAATAACATCAGTTGGCTCTTTTCTGTTACTGAGTAAACACTTGTTGTCCGTTCGTTGCATATAAACACGTGTTTTATCAAGCTACATATTTTCACACGCCGAATGACTAATAATTATTTGCAGTGATTGTTACTCGTTAATTAGTTGCTCAAGTTTTATTGATAGTGAATGAATTGTGTATTGTGACACTAAAGTAATAATTTATGAGAGGATCAAAAAAACTTTGGTCTGTCTCGTGGAGGCAACTAATTGATCACTGTACAGAATAATACAGAAATATATAATCAAACATGTTCACGCGCTCTCTCTCTCTCTCTCTCTCTCTCTCTCTCTCTCTCTCTCTTTCTCTGTGACAAGAAACATATTACTCTTTCTAAAAACTCGAGATGTAAATACTTTTGTAGATTTTGCGTAATTCTTTGATTCTTTTACTGTATAAAGAATTTTCTGGCACTTTTTTAATCAAAATTATTAAAATCAGATTGGATACTGGCAAATCGGCGTATTGTATTAAATACCTCTGATGCATTTCAATACCTTTCATTCCTTCCGACCAAAGAAATTGTATCTGTTCCTCCTTAGTGCAAACTTCTAGCGGAGTGGCCATATTTACACGATCATAGCGGTAAACAAACTGACGCGATCAAGGTTCAGCTTTGATCACGGGACCCCACTAATGCCTACATAAAGCCTGCCTGCCCAAAACGCAGTATAACAAACATAGAACTTATAGTATATGGAACAGGAATACGAGCGCAAACGTGAGAGCAATATCTAAAGGACGTAGATATATCTCTGTCCTTTGCGCGTACTTTCCAATGTTGTACGCATGATCGCGCTCCGCCAATGAGCGTTCAGATCCTCTCCCCTTCTACCCGCCGCGACTTGTCAGCTGACGGAGGACGGAGGATAGAGCACGGAGCGCTTTGCTTCTCATAATTATACTCCGTGTGATCGTTAACATCGTTGTCGATTATTATTGATACGCAATTTACTGGTTATTATTCACAATAGGTCGTTACTGCATTTTGTGTTACAATCATGATGAAGCAGTCTCTTATCACCGGTGAGTAACTGCATTATATAAACAGCATTATTAAAAATCAGTGAATGTGTCCAATGAAATTAAAACAAAATTTACTAATGAAAGTTGTTTGTACAGAATTCCCACAAATGTAGAATTGAGAGCGAAGTGGGCTGAGTTTTGTCGATTGAAGGAAGCTGAGATAAAAGATTCCTTTTGTTTATGCTCGAACCATTTCATTGCTGATGATTTTCTTTCTACAACATCAAGAAATAAATTATTAAAAAGGAGAGTCATACCGACAGTTTTCACCGTTAAAAGAAGGAAAAGGTATGCCTTATACAATTTTCAACAGTTTTATTGGTTTACCTATAAATATCAAAGTACATACTTTTCTTAATAAATATCGAGATTAAGTTGCAGTGTTTAAGGTGCATGATTAAGATGCAATGTTTGAGGTTATATGCATAATGTATGTTTCAGATGTTTAAATAGCAATGAAACATCTGCAAAGGGATCTGATGCAACAAGTAATACAACTGGGGAGAGTTCCGATAGCGTATATCCCGATAGCCCACCAACCAATCATCTTGACTTATCTAACCCAACCTACGGAAAATTTCTAGGCATCTGCCATTGTGAGTGGTTTGTGTGCTATCGGGATGTGCGCTATCGGGACAACCGCCGATACAACTGTACTCATGTCCAGTGAAAGAGAACTAGTCACATATAAAAATATCATAGAAGATTCCTTAAAAAATAATGTTGATGTCAGTGAACGAGAACTAATTTCAGACAAAAATATCATTAAGGATGTATGGAGAAATAATATGGATATTGACCAAGTATTGGCAAGTAAAAAAAATTAATATGATCCATAAAATCATATTGATTACTTACTGGCGTAGTTTTTAATATTATTATTGTTTATTAGATTCTGTTGCAGAATCAGTGACTAGCGTACGTTCTTCTAGTCCTCCTCACATGCCATGGTATATTGGCAATATATGGACGCCTCATTTAGCGACACCTCGAAGAGCTAAACGAGCACTTAATCTAACGAAAGTTATAATGAAAAGGCAAAGAAGAAAGATTTTAAGTTTACAACAAACGACAACTAAATTGAAAAAGAGAATTAAAAATATTAAAGAACTGGTTAAACATCTTAAGGAAAAAAATTTAATATCCGAAGATACTATGAATCAATTTAAGGTATATTTCTGTCATTCTGCCAATAATAATTTAAACATGCTTAGTGCCAATGTTGATTCAACAGATTTTTTTCTATAAGGCGCATTACTATTATTTGTCGTTAAGGTTCCTGATGGAAGAAATTTCTACAAATAACTATAAAACTCTACAAGAAATAAAAATTTGTATATACAGAAATATTTATTTTTGATAAAATTATCTAGGCGGAAGACTGCAAACTATATTTTTTAACAGCAAGAAATTATTGAATGTCGTATTTTATTAAAATGTACAATTTTTTTAGAAAAACTACAAAGTTTTATATACCATATAGTTATTTGTAACATATTACAATTATTTTACAATCATTCCTACAAAAATCTATTGTAATCTACTTATAAGAAATTAAAAAAATTTTTAATTTTAATCTTTTACTTTTCTGTACAAAACTGTATTTTTTATAGAAAAATAAAAATTGATTAGGATTTAAAGTTTCAAAAACTTTTCCCATAAATTTATTTCCCATAAATTAAACACTGTAAGTTTTTATGGAACACATAAAAAATTACAATTTTCGTGTAATAAAACCGGCCTTTGCCGGATAACACCGGATAGCCGGATATTTTTTTTTATCCGGCCGGATAGTCTGATGTTAACAGGTTAACACCATTGCTTATTTCGATCAGAGAAAAACCTGAGAGCGGCCATCTTGGCTTTTTTCGACCATTAGCATCACCAACATCCATTTTCGCGTATGGAACTATAAATCATATCAATTTTGCAACACTGTCGATAAAAAATTTTTATTGGCAGTGTTGCAAAATTGATGTGATTAGCCTATAGCACATGAAATGCATAACACTACATAAGCGTAGTATAAGGCCGCTGGACCAATGAGAATCTTATGTATAGTATCAATATGGCGACTTTATGCTGGATGCTCATTGGCCACGCGATCTTATGCTATCAGCTATGCTTATGCTCTGTTATGTATTTCATGCATAACATCTAACCTCGCGTGGAAGATTAGCATGTGAAAAAATTTTGTATTGATAAACCATCAAACTCGGTGCCTTTGTCTTCTTTGGATAATGCTCACAATGACATATGGAAATGCTACGACAAAATTGTAAATTCTTCGAAGTCAGACATTGAAAGTTCAAATGCGACTTTTACCGAAGAAATAGATGATGGAGAAGCTGAATTTCAAAGAAAACTTAGTGATAGATCTAAGAAGAAAAAATAAATATATCAAATTGAACTTCAGAAATATTTGATATTGCCTCTAATAAAAAGAATAGATAATCCAGTATCATGGTGGAAATAACATCAATCCAAATTTTCAAATTTACAAAAACTTATTTTAAAATATTTTAGCTTCACTCTTCTCGGTAAATTCAGAAAGGTTATTTAGTTCTGCAGGGAACATTTATGTAGAAAATCGGAATAAGTTACTCCCAGAAAATGCAAAAATGCTAATTTTTATAATGAAAAATTTAAATTTAAATGCCTAATTTTTGAAATTATTGTTCAGATGTTAAAAATAAAAATAAAACATATTCTATCAAAATAAATAAGATTTCTTTTTTTTACTTGATTAATAATTTAATTTAATTTTTGGAACATTTTTTGCCGGATAATATCCGGTTTATCCGGCAAAAAAGTATCCGGTCGAATTATCCGGTATCCGGCCGTAAGAGTACATGTTTATCCGGTATCCGGCTATCCGGTAAAAATCACTATCCCGTGCATCACTATTTAAAAAATATATGTGCAGCTAATTACAAACAGTTTTATTCTTCTAAAGTAACTGCTGAATTTTGTTCAATTTTCAATTTTAAACGTTCGTAGCCAGTTCTCAAAAGGAGCCTGTTATAAGCTCCCGTTAAATGATAATAATTTTGAAAAATTACAAGCTTAGTGCGAAGAAAATATCAATTATATTAAGAAACTCACAAATTCACGAAATCAGCAAATGATCCATAGTATTAGGAAAACAGGGTTTCAGGGATTTATTAAATGTTAAACAAATATTTTCGAGTTATGGAAAAATTTTAAAGAGATAAAGTTAAAATATCTTTTAACATTTAAATTGAATCAAGACCATTTAGAAACATTTCCCCGTGCTCTTAGAAGTCGAGGAGATTTTAATAATAATCCAAATGCTCAACAATTTGAAGCTGCGTACAAAAAATTATTAGTCAGACATGAAATAAGTGCATCAGAAAAGAGTAACTGTTTGATTAATGATATAAGGATTTTGTTTGCACCCTCAACTATACAAAAACCCTGCAAACCACTTATATATACTGATTCGATTGATGGAGATACAGAAATCGAAGTTGGTATATTTGATCACGATTATCTGAAAACACTGTGGTCGGCTACGCCGTATGTCGAAGACATTGTTACGTACATCAGTGGATTTGTTGTACGCAAGATTAATCGTGATAAAAGAATGTGTCATACGTGTGCACGCTTTTTAATATCAGATAAAAACTCGCACGGACTCATAGAAAAAAAATAGAGGGAATTTAATTAACCCGAGTGAGGATGTCATTGTTATAACAAGTGCGTGCGAGAAAATTATCAGGGAAAATAAAAAGGCAATTTTTGAAAAAAAAAAATGTGAAAGATTTTTTGGCGTCGAAAGTATTAAATAGTATTCTTACTCGTTGTTTTGTTCAAGAAGAAATGATTAAACACATTCGGAATCAAGAAATCTTAAACAATCATAGAATTTAATTGGTTAAATGTATCATACGTTTATACATAAAAATTTGTTTATTTCACGAGACAAAGATTTGTAATAATACCGAAAAAAGAGCATACATATGTCATAAATACACAAAATTAATACACTTTCATCATGAATAAAAGACTGGAAAAGTCCATTTTACATTTACTTTTTATTTTTTCGTATCACATATTTAGAAATTATTATAAATAAGACAAAAAATGATTTAAATAAACAAATTAATGGACTCAAAAATAAGCACAATAAATTTCTAACTGGCGACACGCGGTTCATGAATTATGCTCGCTTAAAAAACGGAGTCCTTTTTTTTACAGAGGGGAAATGCGTTACCGCATATCCCAGGCCCCAGGGGAAGCCTGGTGGTTATGTGGGGCTCTCCCCCGCCGGCGACGTGCCGGCGAGGGCCTACCCACTAAGACCCCTCCGGGTGTGTTGCCCTGATCCGTGACTGGAGGGGCTTCGGGAACGCGTGCAGCATACTTTCGGAGCCCCCCGGACCCAGTCGGCTTAGAGGCCAACTAATCTCGCCAGGAGCGCCTTAACGATAGGCGCCTCTGGGAGGGTTTTAAAGACCGTGTCTGCTTTAAGTCGGACAGAAGGGACACCGTCCCCTCCCCGCCTCTTCCCCTGTTGTTGGGTGGGGGTACTAACCCGGGAATCCGGCCCCCGCCTAGTGATGCACGAAAACAAGACAAGACGATATTTTTCAAAATATTGTCTTGTCTCGCAAAAATATTGAAAAATTAATTCTTGTCTTGATCTCGTTATCAAGATAAAAAATAAATCTCGTCTTGATTTCAATATTCTCGAATATATTGATTTTTTTATAAATTTTTAAATTAAAAAATGTACTAAGACAAGACAGACGATATTTATGATTATCTGCTAAGATAAGATCGTATATCTCTGAATCTAAATCTATAATCCAATTAGTACAAAGAAAACTTCCAACAGTTGCAAAATAAATGTTCTGCTGAATGTAATTAATTGGAAGAAGGAAGATAGTATGGACATTTGGGCGCGCGCATAAGTATTGCCAACTAGAATCGCTCACAGTCACCAGAGAGGAACCTCTCTGGCTAGGGTAATACAGTTTAAGGCGATGCTGGAGTTGTCTGTATACGCGGAACAAAAAATCTCTTTATTGAAGAAACGGATTGAAAAATCCTCTTACAGAATTAAAGTACAGACAATAAAGGAGTCCGGTGAACAAAATTCGATATGAAAAACAAAAAAAATGATAAAAATATAATTATGTTAATAAACATTTGCTATGTATAGAAATTTGAAACTTTGTACGTACAAAATAAGTGTTGACCGGCCTCGGAATTACAACAAAGAACAATCCTGTGCTTTCAGAATGAGACTAGAAGCTTTAGTATAAGAGAATTTTTGTTTTGGGAATTTCATGTAAATTGGCGTGCGGAAGCAGTTTGAATAGTAACCATAGTAACAGAGCAATAATTATGTAACATGGTAGTTGAGAGATCTTGCGTTAGATGGCGTTAAAGTCGAAAAACAAGGACAAATCAGTGCGTTTGACAAAGAGAGCTAGCCTAGTCCCTTTACTCTTCGTCCCTCACGTGCACGCGCGCGACCGCGAATCGCTTGACTTTTCGTCGAAGAAAAATTTGCAGTACCGACGTCGAGTGAGTTCTACTGTCAATCCAGCATCGCCTTAAGATTAGATCAGTAGATGACGAGTTGAAATGCAAGAGCGCGAAAGTATTAGGCTTCAGGTATTTCACTCTACTCATATGCGATTTTGTCTTTCCGTTCTGCTCTTCCTTTCGCATCGTTATGTCTTTTGTTTTTCCGACTCGACGAAGTTTTTCTCGGTAGTTCATAACCTATTGTCGTAAGTGGCAGCTAACCACGCACTTGAAATCGAAACGGTCCGAAACGGACACGCTAGATAAAATTATTTGTGTGTATGTGATATCGTCAAAGGTAAGTACTATAATGTTTTATATAATATATATTATTAGTCAATTACTCAATGAAAAATGATCATCAATTAGAATCGATATCGAATCGACATGAATTTAGGCCCACTTCCACAATTCACATTTAACCAAGATTTAACTTAGTCTTCGTTTCTTATCAATTCTTGAATTGCAAAAAGATGAGGAATAAACCTTGGTAAAGAGTTAATCGTGAGCTGTGTAATTAGGCCTTATGCCTATTTCTACTAATGTAGTTTAACTTTAATTTTGGTTCAAATTAGTCTTCATTTTTTTCAAATTCCTAGAACCAGAGGATAAATAGTTCATTAAAACGAGATTAAAATTAAGCTATAATACATTGGAAAAGCATTTTAATGAGTTATTTTTTGGTGGGTATTTGTTATTTGTTCAAAATGCTGAAATATTTCATTGAGTTCCTCGTTTTACAGTTTTCTATTTCTGCTAATATATTAAGCCGAAAATGAATAAAAAAATAAAATTATCAGAATCAACAATGAAAAACAATGAAAATTCTGATATTATGGATATCGATGAGGCCACAGAAGACGAAAGTCCTTCAACTTCAAGTGCACCAAACTACAAAATATATTTTAAAGTATCTGGACTGAAAGATAAGATTGGAGTTTGTTTGTTGTGCGAGAAAAAAAATATAGACAGAAAAATCAAAATGAAAAATGGAAATACGACTGGTTTAAAACGGCACGTAGAAAGACATCATAAGGATATCTATGAGAGCAAGTTCGCAAAGAACAAAGAAGCAACGCCTGATCAAAAAAAATTAACAGATATGTTCTCAAGGGTAAGTCACATAATGTTTCATATAATGTGTACTATTGGTCAATTATTAATTAAAAATTATCATCAATTAGACATCGCATCAATATCAATTTCATGAGTCATTTTTTTCACTGGATATCTGTTCAAAATAATAAAATATTTATTTTTTAATAATTACATACTTTTTGTTAGTATAAGCAATGGTAAATGATTCAAGGGTCAATTTAACGAGTCAAAATAATTAAATTGACCCTTGAACCATTTACCATTGTTTAGGTACACGAGTCGTTTGAATTTTATTCATTTGTTAGTATAAGGTTTTTTTTAATAAATGTTACACAAGTATTGAGTTTAACAAAAGTTGAGTATTCCACAATTTCCGAAAATAATTATTTACAAAAGCATGTTATTGTTGTAAATTGCAGGAAAATCATTTGGAAGATCCAACAAATAAAGAAGTCTTTTTTGCGAAAACGGTACGATGGATGGCTCAGAAATATCTGCCGTTTAATTTCTTTGATGATTTGGAGATACAAAAGTACTTTCAATTTATTAATCCGAATGTAACTGTACCACAAAGAAATGCTTTACGTGCATTAGTTACGAAAACGTACAATGATGTTAAACAATCTGTAATCCAAGATTTAAGAGATAATGAATCGAAAATATCATTTACGGTAGACGGATGGACTTCGATAAATGGAAAATCCTATTATGGCGTAACTGCTCATTTTATAGATAAAAAATGGCAGTTTATATCTGTAGCCCTTGATTTTATTCCCTCCAATGGAAAGCATACAGGTCGTGACATTGCACAAATGTTTTACACTTCATTGAAGACTCATGGGATTCTGGAGAAAATACAAGGAGTTACACTGGATAATGCATCATCAAATACTACCTTCATGCAACAGTTTTCAAAAATTATGGAAGAAGATAGTCTCAATTTTGATAGTGAAAATCAGCACTTCCATTGTTTTGCTCATATCCTTAATTTAGCAGTGCAAGATGCACTTAAACATTTATATGCTGACTGTAATGAATACATTGATAATGAGGAAAAAATGGACGATAACAAAGATGACAATGCAATAATAAAATTACGAAGCTTATTTCTGAAATTAAAAAAATCAGAACAATTGCAAATTCAATTGAAAAGTTGCTGCGATGTCACTGATACTACATATTCTTCACCAATTGTTGACGTTTCTACAAGATGGAATTCGACATATGAAATGCTAAAAATGAGTTTGAAAATTCGATCAGCACTCAACGCTCTTTGTTTAAGTAATCCAAAATTAAACGAATTTGTTATAAATGATGACGAATGGTATCTGATAAAGAAAATGTGCCATTTTTTAAAAGATTTTAAAACTGTATCCACTTTACTTGGAGGTAACAAATATATCACTTTACCGTTTGTGATAGTTGCTTTTAACTTATTGCTAAATAAAGTTGAAAATGCCATATTAGAGTTAGATTCGAAAAAAGAAAATGAAGTGGACATAAATATGTTATCAGCGTATCAAGCAGCGAGAGACAAACTTCTCAAATATTATCAAAAAACTAATTGGATGTATTGCGTTTCTCTAATTCTAGATCCAAGGCATAAATCCGAAATATTTGAAAAGACCAACTGGGGAAGAGAATTAGTTGACAAATCTATCAATAAATTTAAAACAATTTTCCGAGAAAATTATTATGAGAAAAATGCTTCAAATTCCAATAAAAACGAAGAAGTAACTGCATGCAAATATGATTCTGACGATTCCGATGATTCTATAAATATTAAAAATATATTTGTTGATGCCACGTCCGATGAAGAAAAATGGGAGAATGAAATAAAGGATTATCTGAATACTAAACGTGTGCACAAAAATGAAGATATACTACAATGGTGGTCCAAACAAGAGAATATTTATCCGAACTTATGTTTAATGGCGAAAGATTTCTTATCTATTACAGCTACATCCGTCCCCGCAAAAAGACTCTTTTCTAAAGCTGGTTTGATCATTAGAAAACACCGTAATCGATTAAATGAATCAGCTAAGGCTCTATTGTGCCTCAATTCGTGGGTAAATGTAGGATACTTTTAAAATGTATAAAATATATAAAATTACATTATAATAAAAGTACATTATATTAAAATAAATTATATTAATTTTTTCTATATTATTTCTATTAGATGTTATCTATTTCCTACATATATATTCTATTTCCTACATATACATTTCCTACATATATTTATTTAATATTCAATATTCTTAAGTCGAGAATATTGATCTTGAAAAAGCAATATTGTCTCGTATCGAAATTTATTAAATGAATATTGTCTTGATATCGTCTTGATTTTGAGACAAGACAAGACAAGAATCTTGATGTCTTGAATATTGCGTGCATCACTACCCCCGCCGGAAAAGTCCCGGGCCTAGCCGCGCCAGTCGGCACAAGCTTCCAACAAGATCTCATAAGGAGGGGGGGGAGGGCACAATGCCCACCCCCCTCGCCCCGGCGAAGCTGGGAATTATCCCTCCTGGGGATTATCCCTCCTGTGCAAGAGGGGGACCCTCCCTCCGGTGTCACGGGGGTTCAGCTTCGTCGGGAAAATTCATCGTTGTTACCTGTCTCACCCTGCTTCGGGTCCCAAAAACAGGATTCTCTACAAGGAAGGCAGAGTACTCGTCCTCCTCCCCCCGTCTTCTACTGGCAGGGGGAGACATCTTTGGCATCGTCGTTGCCGTCCTCCTCCTCCTCAATAATTGAGAGAGAGGCGGGTGCAGCTCCAGCAATCTTTCAATTCCTTCTTCGTTTTCTACGTGGACCCCCATCATCCAATGGATCCGGACGGTCTCGCGGAGGGCGGAAATCGCCGCCTCCACCGTTTCCACGGGGGGGTCGGCGTCTTCGTCGGTCTCTTCCTTCTGGTTTTCCTCCTCTCTGCCGCTCGCGGTCTCTCTCGGCCACCTTTTTCTGCAACATAACCTGTTTACAAAAAGAGGCGACCGCCTTCCAACAGCTCTTCCTGAGGACCATTTTACCAATGACGGCCCCCAGGGAGAGGTCGTCCCCAATTTTTTCTTTTAGGACTCTGCGCAGCTCTTTCCACACCGGGCAATGCTTCAGTGTGTGCTGCGCGGAGTCCTATTCGGCCTCACAATGGCAGCGCGTCGTCGGGTCCTTCTTTATTCGACACAGGTACTTGTCGAAACATCCATGTCCGGTGAGCACCTGCGTCATACGGTAGGAAAGACCGCCCCAAGGGCGGTCCACCCATTTCTTCAGGTGGGGGAGGACGGCCTCTAGAACCCGGGTGCCAACCGTCGGCGGGTTTTCGGCGAGATGGTCTCGCCAGTCCTGAATTGCCCGCCTAGGGGCTCTCTCTCTCCACAGCGACATGGTCCTCAGGGCGATGACGTTGCCTCGTAGGCGGAAAGCTTTGACCCGAGCGTAAAGACGAGCTCGGGCCTCCGCCAGGTATTCGGTTGGGGAAATTCCTGCCGGACCATTATAGCGTCGCTGAGAGATGTGCGATATGCGCGCACGATGCGGAGGACCAGCAATCTCTGCACAGAATGCAGATGTTGCAGGATCTTGCGGTTAGCCCTCGCAGCCCCGCACCAGACCAGAACGCCATATAGCACCCGGACATGACTGCGTGCATATACGCGCATCTTGCACCCACACCCGGGCCCCGGAGGTTGGTTATTTGGCCTCTGAGGGCATTTACCCTCTTGCCCAACCGTGGAGCAAGATCGTCGAAATGTTCGACAAAACCCCATCGGCTGTCCAGGAGCAATCCCAAGTACTTTAGGGTTGTTTCGACTGTATTTGGGTTCTTCCCACGAGGATTGAGGCACGAAGAGGGAGCCTCCGGGAGCCATCATGAAAGAAGATGGCCTCCGTTTTAAGTGGGGCCACCCTCAAGCCCAATGCCTCGATCGAGCCGACGACAAACTCCACCGCCCAGTTCGCCCTATTTATCGCATCTTCCCAGAAGGCATCCCCGACCACCACCAGCGTGTCATCGGCGTAGCACACTGTGTGGCAGCCGGGGGGGGGCTCGCGGAGGATGACGTCATACGCGACGTTCCATAACAGAGGACCGAGAACCGACCTCTGCGGAACGCCGCACGTTATTCCCTTCCGCCGCTGGAGCCCTTCCTTATCGAAGTACTCCAGCGTTCTGCTCCGGAGATAGTCCCTCACCGTCTCTACAAGGTAGGGCAGCAGGACATGATAGTCCGACAGTGCCGCCACTGCCTTGCCCACGGGACGGTGTTAAAGGCGTTGGCAATGTCTAGCGATACCACCTACACCACTCTTCTCCCTCCCAACATGGACTCCGTGAGGGCACGAACGTGCTGGATCGCATCGATCGTGGATCGCTTCTCACGGAATCCAAACTGACCGGGGGATAGGTTAGGATCTTCCCGGGACAGATGCCGGATGATGCGGTTGGCAATCACACATTCGTGAATTTTGCCCGCATCATCCAGCATACAGAGGGGCCTGTACGCGGAGGGGTCCTCCGCTGGCTTGTTCACTTTCTTCAGCAGGACAAGTGTGGCCCTCTTCTATCTCCTGGGAAAAATGCCGTCTTTTAAAAACTGGATGAGGACTTTTTTGTGGTCCTCACCTACCACCGATGCGAGCCGAACTCAGACCCTGCCGTAGATTTCGTCTGGGTGGGCGCGCGAGCTCTGCCCTTGTTTTTAATTCGAGCAAAGGCCTCCTCAAACGTCGCAGACCCCCAGCTCCTCTGACCAACCCGGGGGGAGGAGGGAACCGGACCTGGTCGGTATGTCTCTTTTCCGGGTGGGGAACAGTTGGTCGACGACCCGTTCTAGGAACCGGGGGTCTAGCGTCTCTGTGAGGGGGGGGGGAGCCCATGGGCAGAGTTTTTTAACTGCCATTTGGTATAGCCTCCCCCATGAGTCTCTCGTGAGACCTAAGATGAACTTATCCTAGGCCTCGGCCTTTGCCCGGCAAATGACGGCCCTCAATGCTTTTCTGGAATCTTTGAGGGCCGCCCTCGCTTCTTCCACCTCTGCCTCCATGCCTCGACCTCGGGTGCGCGTGAACGCCTTCCTGGCGGTCACAGTCGCCCGCCTTAGTTAGGCGAGCTCTTCGGACCACCAGTAGGCAGCGCGCTTTGCCCTTGGTCAACTCCGGGGCATGGAGGTGTTGCACGCACGCGACATAGCGTCGCACAGCCACTCGGCCTCCGCTTTAGCACCGGTACCTTGCCCTCGGTTAGCCCACGTTGACACCGTGAGGTTGACCTCGAGGGCCTCCTGGTCAAACTTCCTGAGGACCTATCTCTTCTCTGAGTTTTGGCGGCGAACTCTTGCCCGCACCTCCACGGGTGTGGAGGCCACCTCCATCTCGATTAATCTATGATCTGTAAGCTCTCCGAGGGGAACGGCCTCCACTCTCCAGGCACTGATTCTGTTAAGGGCGCCTGGAGAGGCCCACGTGAGATCCACAATGGATTCTCCACGGCCACCCACAAAAGTGCTGACTCGACTCCGGTTTAACAACGCGAGGTCGAGTCCCGCTGCCCATTCCAGGGTGTAGCGGCCTTTGGAGTTTGTGTTCGGGGACTCCCACGCAGTTGCGTTGAAATCCCCTCCCACGATTATGGGTCTGGGAGAGCGCCTAGCAATGCACTCTCCCGCTCGCTCCAAGGCCGCCTCGTATTCCCCCAGATTTAGACTCGGGGGAAAGTAGCACCCCAGAATGTTGATGGGTCCCCACTCAACAATGACAAAGCCTTCGCCGGACTCAACCGGTAGCATTGGCGGGAAGAAAACGGAGTCTAACTCAACGCATGCGCACTGTATCAAGTAAGACGCGCAAAAGACAAAGATATATCTTTGCCCTTTAGATGTTGCTCTCAGTTGCCACTCATTGCGGAGATAGGCTATTCCTGCTCCATATACTATAAGTTCTATAGTGACAGAAAAGACGTGTTCTAGCAAAAGTGTGGATAATTTTTGACTTATCCTAATACTAAAATCACCCAAAAGATTAAATAAGACAAAAAGTAAAATTTTACTGTTAAAAGAGATAGTACATAAAAAAATAAATATATCTTAACAAATAAAAATAGAAAAAATTGTTCAAGACCACCTAAAACTAAAGGATTTAGAAACAAATTAGAGAAATCAAATGAAGGTCTTGACATTCCGTATTTTCAATCAAAAACCTTTATTTACCTTATGGCAACCAGCGGCGTTACAATGTTAATAATTGTAGCAGTTGTAATAGAGATAATATTATATGTAGTCAAAATAAAACGGAGCAAAATAAAAGAAACGTTAAAATACGAAAACAAGCACTATAATACAATACCAAGATCAATCATAAAACGCTCATGAAGTAAACGTTTCTAACTGATTCTTACATAAACTTATCAATTTAAAATATTAAACTATTCTAATATATTTTACATAGTATAAAAAATTAATGATTATAGAAAACTACGTGCCTCCGTTTTCTTTCTCGTCGAAGAAAGGATGTTGCAATATGAAAAACTCCTTTCTCTCGTTTTTTTTCCCAGGGGGGGAAAAGTGTTGTACTCAGTACAACTACGTTAACAATCCGCATAGCAACAGGAAATCAGATAAGATTCCTATTGCTATGCATATGCGTATCAGATTCAAATTCCGCATACGTAAAAGAATCAAAAGACGCTGATGGTTTTTCGGGCTTTTGGCCCAAAATACTATCGCGCTACGCCAACTATTGCTGAGTCGTTTTCCGTTATTCGTATTTCGGCTAACCATGGGAGGTGCATGTTGCAGGAACACGATTGGTCATACCAAGTGACAAATTTATGGAGCGACTAAATCGGAAAGCGACGGGGAGAGTCAATCGAACAACTGGCCGAGACGTTACTCGCCGTGCGTGACTTACACGTCGAGCCGGTAACGTTATCCGGAGATAACGCGAAGAGACCTATATACCGGGTCGTCCATGAAATCAAGTACACGATTGACACATATTATTATTCACCAAGTGTAAAAGGGCAATTTAAAGATATAAAAATATATACAAATATATACAGGGTGATTCAGAAAAACTGTTGTCTTTCAAAGGACGTATTGATCAAATTCTAAAACGATTTTTTCTCTGGCAAAAATTTGGCAAATGCTTAGATTTTAAAATATAACCCGATTAAGTTAGCATATCACAAGTTGAATACAGATGGTACGCAGCGCACTCGCCATTACGCGCGGGTATGTCGTGAGGGGCCTGCTACGCTTAGCTGATACAACATAAAAAAGTTTCTTTCCCACCCCTCTCTTTTTCTATCACATTACAATGCCAGCTTTAACTTAAAAATGTAATTATTTTCCGTCTTGATTTTAATAATTTTTGATAACAGAAATACCAGAAAATTTTTTGTACAGTAAAAGAATCAAACAAAGAATTACTCAAAATCTACAAAAGTATTTACATCTTAAGTTTTTAGAAACAGTAATATTTTTCTTGTCACAAAGAGAAAGAGACAGAGAGAGAAAGAGAGAAAGAGAGCGTGCTTGCGTAAATAAGTTTGGGTATATTTCTGTATTATTCTGTACAGCGATCAATTAGTTGCCTCCACGAGACAGACTAAAGTTTTTTTGATCCTCTCATAAATTATCACTTTAGTATCACATTACACAATTCATTCACATCAGATCGATAAAACTTGATCAACTAATTAACGAGTAACAATCACTGCAAATAATTATTAGTCATTCGGCGTGTGAAAATATGTAGCTTGATAAAACACGTGTTTATGTGCGATAAACAGACAACACGTATTTACTCGGTAACAAGAAAGAGCAGACTGATTTTATTGGTTATGTTATGAACGAATGTGAATGCGTAATTGGTCAAACAGAAGTTAGAACGTGGCAACTCAAAGGTGAAATATTGATTAATATTGTTTTTAATAATAAAATTTATTGAAAAATATTACAATTTTAAGTTTCTTTATTATTTATTAAAAATTGCTTCAATATTTTGAAAAAAAAATTTTTTTATTTATTTTAAATTAAAATTATTATTTTCTTTTATATCAAGAGATTCTAATAATTTGTTAAACTCAAAAGATTGTTTCTCGAAATAAATCATTTGGTTGTTCTGAAAAGGGCAAATTAATTCTCTTCGAAGAGCTTTCTTCATAACAAATGCTTTTTATTGAAAACTTTGGTCTGTCTCATCGTGGAGGCAACTAATTGATCGCTGTACAGAATAATATGTAAATAAATATGACCAAACTCGTTCACGCAAGCACTTTCTCTCTCTCTCTCTCTCTCTCTCTCTCTGTGTGTGTGTGTGTGTGTGTGTGTGTGTGTAGCAAGAAAAGTGCTATTGTTTCTAAAAACTCGAGATGTAAGTACTTTTGTAAATTCCGTGTAATTCTTTGTTTGGTTCTTTGACTGTACAAAAAATTTCTTGGAACTTCTCTTATCAAAATTATTAAAATCAAGACGTAAAGTAATTACATTTTTAAGTTAAAGATAGCATTGTAATGTGACAGAAAGAGAGAGAGAGAGGAAAAAGTGAGAGAGGTGAGAGAATGGAAACTCGTGTTTGTTGTATCAGCTGAACGCAGCAGACGCCTCACGACACACTCTAATTCGGTTCTTAAGTCGATTTTTAGTAACATTGTCAATCGATAGAATATTTTTAAATATATTTATAACTTTTTTTATTTTTGCAATCTACTCTTTATTTATAAAGTTATAGCAATTTTAAAACATAGTCGGGCGTCTGATCGTTTGAACGCTCCGGAATTGCCCGAGATTATACGAACTCAAAAATGACGTCACGATATTGTTGCCGAAAGCATAGTATGTATGCACATAATACTCAGTACAGCTGTATGCTCAATTTTTATTTAATTTTACCTGCTGTACTGTTATTACAACAAATAAACATGAGTTATCGATGGTGTTTTGTGCCTTTGTGCAAGAATACTACGAAAAGTGCTCCCACCAAAGTATTTGTAACAATACCACGCGAAGAAGCAACAAGAAAGTTGTGGTTTCGATTGGCTCGACGTCCGGATGAACCAATAAAATGGAATTATTTTTGTTGTGAAGATTATTTTGTTGTAAGTATTCAATATTAAACTATTATTACCATTATTATCTGTATTTTTAAAGTTTTCAGGTTAGATTAGGTTATGAGAGTAATATCTAAGAATGAGTATCATAAATACGGATATCGCTTTTAAAATTGTCTGAATTTTTAAAAAGATAATCAAATCTGGCTCTCTTGTCGAAAATTCATCCCAAGAACAAGTCAAAATAACATCAAAATGATTTAATCGTAATTAATAAAAAAAAGACTTTTAATAATCATTTAAAAACGACTTTTAATATTGTCATTTTTATATCATAATGATTTTTTGTTCTGCTTAGGATCAAAAAGCCGTTTTTATGACATATTGTACAAATAATTTTTTTGTTAATATTTTCAAGTTAAAAGATGACATGGAAAATTATGTTTGTTTCTCTTTAATGGGTGGACTTATAAAAATGAAACCTGGAGTTGTGCCACACATTTTTTCTTGTCAACCTAATAGAAAACAAACTACAAATCATTCCCTTCGCCTTACTTCTGAGAAACGAAGACGTAAAGCAGAAGTAACTGATATTTTGGCTGCAAGATGCTCTTCGTCTGATGTTAGAATCAAAGAGAATGTGACACCCAATATTTCTACAGTGAGTGAAAATGTGTTTAATTAGAAAATTGTAGTATAATATAAATAGCAAAATCTACACAAATGATTTTTATTTCAGGAAATAATGATTCAATCTACAGAGATCGAAAATAGAAACATAAATCACTTTTCTAGTGTTTGTTCCGATAGTGACACGACTGAGAAAAATGTTCATCATAAAGGAGTATAAGTTAATCTACGACCACATGTCCGCAGTAAAAGTGTATCGTGTAATATTAAAACTCCTGTGTTTGATGTATGTTGCTCATCGATAAGGCCTTCTACTTTAAATAGAAAAATTCCAACGATGAAAGTTAACACTCTAAACAATAGTAAATCGAACACTTTGTCAACTTCGATATCATCTTCCTTACTTCCGACGTCGAGCGATTACGAACCTCATTTAGAAGAAGCAAATGAGTGTGAAACAAATAATAAAAAAGAAATACAATGCCATGCACATTCCAGTACAAATTATTTTATCAGTACTAATACTAAAAGTTATCTTGGTATTTTAAATGAATGGTACTAGATCATAGATCTGTTACATGCACAGACTGGAATTCAAGCAGATCATATTAAATTAACTTTAATGAAAATAGAAATGGATGACACATTTTATAGACTAGGAGAGCAATTTGGAATATCATACATTCAGGCCAGCAATATATTTAACTCTACTGTTCCATGTGTAGCTCAAATGTTAAAAACTTTGATTTATTTTCCAGATCAAATAAGTGTGAAAAAACTTTTACCAATTTCATTTTGAGCTAATTATAGTAACGTGCAATCTATAATCGATTGTTTCGAGATACAAATTCAAAAACCAACGAATTCTGTAAATCAAGCTCTTACTTGGTCGGAATATAAAAAATGTAACATCCTTAAATATTTGACATCTTCGACCCCAGATGGGTTTATTAATTTTGTCTCAAATGGTTACGAAGGTAGGATAAGCGACACATTAATTACTGAAAAATCCGGACTATTAAATGTACTACCAGAAGGATGCAGTGTTATGGCTGACCGGGGATTTAAACAAATTCAGACTCTTCTCAATCAGAAAAAATGTATACTTATTCTTCCGCCTACTGTTTCTTCTAATGTAAAACCCTCTAAAGCTGAAGTTCTAGAAACTAAACGTATTGCTAGTTTACGTATACATATTGAGCGCGTAATTCGACGATTGAGAGAATACGAAATGTTAAAACCGCATGCATGTATTCATCATAGTTTACTGCCCCATATGGATTCGATAGTGACGATTGCATCGGCATTAATTAATTTGCAGACACCAATAATAAAAACTTGAGAAACAATGTGCCGCTATAAAGAACAAACAATTGAATTCAAAAATATAACAGTTTTTAAATGTAGAAAAAAATACCAAGATAATCTTTTTTGTGTATATATTTTTTATGTCATAATATTATGTTACATGTTTTATAAATTATGTATCATTACAGGAAAAATATAGTCTTTTCAGAAAGCAACAGTGTGTTCTATTATTGATTTTGTTGAAATGTTCATCATAATTTTCCTAAACAACAGTTATTTGTCTTGCATTTTCAAAGTTTGGATCAGCGATGCAAAAAATGTCTCTTTTTTTACCAGTAGCAAATATTTGCATATTCATTTGAGCTATTTTTCATTGATTTTTCCATTTGACAAAAAATTATTAAATGCTTTTAAACTTGATGGACACTTAACTTCAACAATAAAATCATCACCTATCGCATCAGGCGATGCTCCTAATATTGGAAATAAAGGTAATAAGACTAAACCGCAATCTTTGAAAGACAGTTGCGTAATCTTACGGGCCTCAATCAAAACCTCTTTCTCCAATTTTTTTCCTCGTTGCCTTGCTTGTGACTTAAATACTTTTGATACTCCAATAATTTGTTGTACAAATGTTCCATTTGATGTTTTGCAGTGTGCTGCTTCATATATTCTTGATGCTGTTATTCTACCATACCGGAGTTCATGCCAAATTTGAGTATCACTTTGGTATCTGGTTAATTCTTCTGCCATACGAGATAAATCCTCTGACATTTCTTTTCTAGTACAGTCTAAAAATTCGTCTACAGAGAAACATCCTTTTTCACAAAAATTCAATAATAATTGATGTATTGACAGAGATATCAATTTTCGGCTTTCTAATACAAAATTGTGACTGGAGAGTTGATTGTCTAATTGCTTCCCTTTTGCTTTATGAATTACAGCTTTTAAAAATAATAAATTGTCTAATCGCTGTGTATCGACAACATCAGTTTTTCCAAATTCTTTCAACTCGATGTACTTTTTTTGATGTGCCAATGGAAGCTAAAGAAGAGCGACGCCAATAACATTCTATTTCTGTAACGGAAGGATTTTCCGACTTCCTACGAATCCACATTAAAAAAGCGATTGCATGTTTGCAGCCTCCTATTAAATAAATAATTTGTTTTTAAAAAAATCGAAATAACTGTGTGTGTATATGTATATACTCAAAAAATGTTATTATTATAAGAAATATTCTTTTTAATATTTATACAGTAGTAATTTTGTTTCAATTTGTACATGTACCGCTTGATGCTGCACAGTCGTGACACTGGACATCAATTACTTTTTCTTCTTTTTCATTAACGGTCAATGTTACTGAGTATCCTTTGTTACGAACACGATGCTCAGAACATATTTTGCATTGAACAATACATGTTCCCAAAGATTCGTCTCTTTTAAGACATACATATCCTATTGCTTTGTCACCGTACGATTCTCGTGACGATCTAAAATTGTTCATCATTATTTAATTAATTTATCATTTTAATTGATTTGGAAAATAATGAGCAATCACATAAACATTGTTTATGAATAAATAAACTTACGTTGCAGCTTTTGCATTCCTAATCTCAGCAGCGTTGAATTTGTCACTTTCCTTAACAAATTCACATACTATAAATGCGTCTATTTTAGGCCAATTTGTTGAGTCAGCTTTAATAAAACCTGATTCTAAAATATTTGCCATATTTGACGCTACTTTTTGTTTATAACTTAATGAAAATAACTGTGCGAAACTATCACGCAGCAGAAGTCTCGAAACGCGCGGACAAGCAGCAACATCGTGACATCACACCAATAGCGTTGCGTTTTCATCCATTTGAATTTCTATGAATATTTGAACTTTATTATTAAATAAATATAAACAAATTAACTAATTGTATTTTAATAAATCGTTATCACAGTACTTATATTTTGATAAAACAATTAAATTTATCAATTTAAAAATTTACTTACAAACCCAATTAAAGGGTATCGGTACTTCCCTAACATTTTATATTTTTTATTGCATTTTTTTGTAATCAATTTCGAGAAGTTTTCAAAACATTATAAATAAGTTTATTTTTGTTAAGGATTTTTCGAGTTATGACGTTTGAAAGTTACAGTATACCATAGCTTTCAAGCCTCACAACTCGGAAAGTACTCAACGAAAGTAAACTTTCTTGTTTTGGAAAGTTTTCGAGATAAGCTACGAGAATATGTAATAAAAATTAGGCAGTCCCATTTAAAAAATTAAAAGTGTCCTTCACGTGATCTTCAAGACAAAATTAATAACACCATCTTATGTCCCCCTCGAAACTATGCAACTTTTGTCTAAAACATTTTTACTGAAAATGCTTCATTGAAGAATTATCAAAGTGCGTTTTTTTAAATGAAACACTCTGTATATATAATGTGTGTGTGTGTGTGTGTGTGTGTGTGCGTGCGTGTGTGTGCGTGTGTGTGTGTGTGTGTGTGTGTGTGTGTGTGTGTGTGTGTGTGTGTGTGTGTGTGTGTGTGTGTATGTGTAGGATGTTATAAAAGTCTCGAGACGGCGAAATATCTTGAAAACTAAGTATTTTAGGAAAGTATTTCAGATAAAAATTGTAGGGTTTAAAAGGATCTATTTACTGATCTTATCGATTTGACCTTGGATAGCGCTGGAAAAGAACGGAAATCACATGGAAATCACATTAATTTTTTTAAATAGAACATCCTATTTTGGATTCCTGAATCTTATAGTTGGTGTCAAGAGCTTTCGAAAACACTATAAATAAGTTTATTTTTATTAAGTATTTTTGTGAGGCTTGAAAGTTACAGTGTACTGAATTTAACGGTATATGATAAAGTTACGATACAACATTCCCATTTTCTAAAAATAATTAAAATGTACACTTTCCAAGTAATTTTGATTATTTCCGAAAAATGTTCCAATTCGTACAAAGATTACGAGAAAAACTTTAGGGATGTTTTCGAGAAAAATATGAAAAATTCTCATAATTATGGAATCGCTCTGAAAAGTTATGGTATTTTTTTATTTCTTGTTGGAAAAAGATATTGTCGGCCCCCTGCCTCCATCTAAAGGTTTCAGATATCTGTTAACGATGGTCGATCGATTTACTCGTTGGCCCGAAGCCATTCCTTTGCAGGACTGCACTGCAGATACGGTGGCAAAGAACCTTTTCACTCACTGGGTAGCCAGGTTCGGTTCCCCACGCCTGATCACAACTGATCAAGGCTCACAATTCAAGGCACAATTGTTCGATGCTCTAGTCCAACTTGTCGGTTCGAAGCGCTGCCGAACAACTGCGTATCACCCGGAGTCCAACGGGATCATCAAGCGATGGCATCGCTCCCTCAAGTCCGCATTGATGTGTCATGGCGAAGCTCAATGGATCGACACACTACCAGTGGTTTTACTTGGTTTGAGAACCTGCTTCAAGGAAGATTTAGGCACCTTCGTAGCGGAATTAGTCTATGGCACCACGCTCAAGGTCCCAGGTGAATTTTTTTCCTCCGAGGAAATGCCGAGTAACCCACGGATTTTCGTTGAGGATTTCCGCGTAATTATGCAAAAGCTGCGACCTAGACCGACCTCGCATCATATTAAATCTAAAATGTTTTTCCACAAAGACTTATGTAACTGTTCCCATGTTTTTCTCAAAATAGAAGGTAGCAGACCTTAGATCAGCCGTACACCGGCCCACATAGGATTTTAGAGCGCATCTCGGATAAAGTCTTTGTCTTGGATATGAACGGTAAACGCGTTAATGTTACTGTCAATAGGCTTAAGCCTGCCTACTTAGCAATCCAAGACCCGGATACCTCTCAGTCAACTACATTTCCGGCGTCAGCTGGTGCACCAAGCCAGCAAGAACCAAGAACATATTTCGGTCCAGGGACCAAGCCAAAGACCGTCAAATTTAAAGAATAATTCGCGCATTAAGAAAAACTCTAATGTACAACTTAGCGTTAAGCATTCAAAAAGCAATAATTTTCTTTTCTTTTTTTTTATTATTTTGTTTATTATACCATATTGTATTTACTATTATCTTTGTTCTTCCATTCCATTATTAACTAGTATTTTCTTACGTTACACTGGGGGGGAGTACTGTGGCATTACGAGCGCTAGCGGCGGCGCTGGTTTGTTCCGCTTTTGTGCGCTCTCTCTCTCTCTCTCGCTTTCTCTCTTCGTGCATGGCGTACCTGATGCGAACGTTCGCAAGCGATAGCGTTATATTTCCTAAGTTTTATTTGGTAAGATTAATCTATTTCCTAATCAATCCTCTAGGATCATTTGTGATGTTAGCTCAGATACCCTGTACCCATATTCGTGTAGATTCTATTACTCTTGTACAGTAGGCCTATAAGTTTCCGAAAGCTAACCTCGAATCATAGCCGTTGAGGCTCGAGCTGTAAGCACGCGATCACATCCACGTACTCGTGGGGTTTATTTGTTTTGGCGATTTTAATAAAACAAACTATTTTATGTAAAGCCTAGCTGTTTAAACATTCATTATAGCTCTCCATTTCCCGCCAGTCGGAATACGTCAGTGATTGGCCTATATACAGGGTGATTCAAAATAACCTATTGGTCCCGAAGCTGGCATATTTGTAATCGAATTCCGAGACGATTTTTCCTTTTGCAAAAAATTTGTCCGGAGCTTGGTTTTCAAGTTACAATAAGAATTAGTTAGCGTATGACGGGTCGGATACAAGTGGTAGACATGGGCGGCGCGACTCACTGTTACACGCGGGTGTTTCCGTGAGGTGCCTCTTCCGCTCAAATGACTAACAAAAGTACACGGACAGCACATTTCTATTTAAACTTTCTCTCTCTCTCTCTCTCTCTCTCTCCCTTTCTTTCCCCCCCTCTCTCTCTGTCTGTCACTTTAATTATGCTACATTTAACTTGTCAAATTTTGATCTCTATCATCCGGCCGTCAAATATCGGGATGACCGTGAAATCTTCAAGTAAGTTTACATTATTATAATAAATGTACGTCCGCGAATAATAAAATTTAATGCAAATTAGATTACTTAAATGTGCACTTACAAGTTAAAAGTAGCACTTTTAAAACGCACAAAACGGAACAAAAGGAGAGAGAAAGAGAGAGAGAGAGACGGGGGGGCCTTTGAACAAATTTAAGCACGTTTACTTACGCACACGGCGATCAGCTTATTGTTTCCATGATGCGACAGTTCAATTTAAATTTGTCCTTTATCCAGATCTATCCCTCGAAGTTGTTTCATATTTCACCACATTTACACTATTTACTCTGCACTTGATCGATAAACGCGGAACTACATGACGAATCGATTGATCGACTTTATTAATTACTATTAATTACTACTCTAATCATTACAATTATTCGATGCGTTAAAATTACTCGAAGAAACACATATTTACGTTACGATCACACAACACGTGTTCACTCGACGATATCAAGCAGTCGACTGAATGTTATTGGTTATGTCGTTATAAAAGTGTCGAACGATTGGTTAAAGCCATAAGTCAAAACGCGGCAATTCAAAATGAACATATTGATTAATACGATTTACATCAATACAATTTATTAGAAATGGCAAATGCATGTTTATTATTACTTGTTAAAAATTGTATGATCCATAAGTGACTTTATTAAGATAATTGTTTAGAATATTTATTATAAAAAAAACTTCAAAGATATAATTCTTGAAATCTCCTTGCAGCAACGGATAATCTGCTCTTTTCAGGGCAACCAAATATTTTATTTCAAGAAATATTTTCACAGTTTTTGCAAATATTCAAAAATAAGAAATAAAAAAAAGTATTTAGAAGAAATTGATTTTGATAAAATTATTTCTTGAATATTTAGAATGAATAATAATTATCTTGATAAAGTCACCATCATACAACTTTTAACAAATAATGGTAAACATGCATTTGCAACATTTTTCTAATAAATTGTATTGATGTAAATTGTATTAACCAATATTTTCATTTTAAATTGCCGCATTTTGATTTATGGCTTTAACCAATCATTCGACACTCTTATAACGACATAACCAATAACATCCAGTCAACTGCTTGATACCGTCAAAGGAACACGTGTTGTGTGATTGTAACGTAAACACGTGTTTCTTCGAGTAATTTTAACGCATCAAATGATTATAGTGATTAGAGTAGTGATTAATAGTAATTAATAAAGTCAATCAATCGGTTCGTCGCGTAGTTCCACGTTTATCGATCAAGTGCAGAGTAAATAGTGTAAATGTGGTGAAATATGAAACAACTTCGAGGGATAAATCTGGGGACAAAGGACAAATTTAAATTGAACTGTCGCATCGTGGAAACAATAAGCTGATCGCCGTGTGCGTGTAAGTAAACGTGCTTAAACTTGTTCAAAGCCCCCCTCCCGTCTCACACTCTCTCTCACTCTCTCTCTCTCCTTTCTTTCCGTTTTGTGCGTTTTAAAAGTGCTACTTTTAACTTGTGTTACGTCCAGAGTTGAAGTAGGATAGGTAAGACATGGAGGGAGAAAGGAAGGACGTAACAACTTGAGAATGTGCCCACGAGGCACAGGCAGGCCGCGTCGACAACCCAGAATATAAGGGTCAATGGGTCCACAGCGGGGGGCCCAATGACAAACATTCAGGGTGTTCCGCGTCCCTCGGTCCTGTTTTGAGGCAGCAAATTTAATTGCTTTACCTCGGGATCGGACCTAGTGCTTGGCTTAATAGAGCAAGAGATGATGAGTGAGGTGGAGAAATTAATCAGATTCCTTATAATCAGTCATTGATTTATTGAAAGAAAATATAAAAGATAAATATATATATAAAAAAAGGATTAATTCTATGTAAAAGTAATTTATTACAGATTAGAGCTGTTAAGGAACACAATTTGATAAAAAGACGAAAAAATCCGCAGACTCGTGATACAAAGCTCGAGGTTAACAATTACGATTATACACATTTATATATACATATATATATATATATATATATATATAATTATATATATGTGTTTACATTTATAATATTCTATGTTATATTAGTGTAACGAACAGAGTATTCGCACGTGTGAAAATGTGAAATCGTGTCCATATTATCTAGAAATATTATTCGCTAATTTCACTTACCGTAGCGAAATTGGGGCAAAAATGATTAAGGAACATTAATTTCGGGACTAAATAATAATTTGGGTACGTGTGGGGAAAGAAGACGGGAATAGTTCCGTCAGGAGAGAGGTGGGGAAGGTAGGCGCGAACGGTTTCCAGATCGAACTGGTCAGGCCCGACTGAAAATGCGCCAGGAGGGAGGGGATTGGAACACAAGGGGAGGACAGACAGGATGGCGTTTAAAGACTGGAGGGGGCCAGGAGCGAAAAACGAACGAGGTGGAAGTGGTGGAAGGTCGTCTAGATATTCCACGCTGGGGACAGGAGAAGGGGGAGGAGACCCATCTTCGAGATCGTGGGATCCGAAGATCGGAGGCTCTAAGGGAGCTTCTTCTTCCTCCTCGAGATCGAGGAACCCGAGGCTCGGAGATCTCCGCAGAAATCCGTCCTCCCGAAGTCCGGAACCTTGGGGTTTGGAGATGGGGACAGGGAGATGGGAGAATCGGGGAAGATCCTATACGTGAGTTGACTCGAAATAGAGGCGGGGGAGTTTGCGTGTTCGGAGGGGGTTGACGGTTCCTCTTCGTCGAGTGCGAGTGGAGAGTAAGAGGGTTCAGCGGGTGAATTTACGTGTTCAGAGGGGGTTGACGGTTCCTCTTCGTCGAGAGCGACTGGAGAGTAAGAGGGTTCAGCGAGTGAATTTACGTGTTCGGAGGGGGTTGACGGTTCCTCTCCGTCGAGAGCGACTGGTTCAGCGAAAGAATTGGTGGGCGTGTTACCGGAAGTTATTGAGATATTGAATTGTTTGTTGTGTAATGTTCCTAATTTAAATAAGTTAGCGATAAACGGTGTTGCTTCAGAAGGGAGATTGAGCGACGCAGCAAGCTTTCTTGCTCTCCGGTTTCTGCGATTCCGACGGTGGCGGGCTCCGGCGCGAGACTTATTTTTGTGTATTTTGGGTGGAATATGGTTATTCACTAGAACGAAAATAACAAAAAGGTTTGACCCGCTTTTCTCTCTAATATACGAAAGAGAAAGAAGAGAAGAAAAAAAAAAATAAATAAATAAATAAAAAATAAAAAAAAAGGTTTTTAGCTGGGGAGAGGGGAGGGGAAGGTAGTTGAATTAGAAAATAATGTGAGTCTGAATCGAATCGGAGGATGGCGATTCGAATCCAGAAAGTCTAAACTTCTTTGAATCAAATCGAACCGAAACTCGATTTAATCCAGAATGGAAATCAAGGTTGAATCGAATCAAACAGAGTTTGATTCAATCCAGAAGAATAAGAGTATAATTTCCTTTGAATGAAACGAGCCGAAACTCGATTTAATCTAGAATGGAAATCAAAATTGAATCGAATCAAACAGAGTTTGATTCAATCCAGAAGAATAAGAGAATAATTTCCTTTGAATCAAACGAGCCGAGACTCGATTTAATCCAGAATGGAAATCAAAATTGAATCGAATCAACAGAGTTTGATTCAATCCAGAAGAATAAGAGTATAATTTCCTTTGAATCAAACGAGCCGAGACTCGATTTAATCCAGAATGGAAATCAAAATTGAATCGAATCAAACAGAGTTTGATTCTATCCAGAAGAATAAGAGTATAATTTCCTTTGAATCAAACGAGCCGAGACTCGATTTAATCCAGAATGGAAATCAAAATTGAATCGAATCAACAGAGTTTGATTCAATCCAGAAGAATAAGAGTATAATTTCCTTTGAATCAAACGAGCCGAGACTCGATTTAATCCAGAATGGAAATCAAAATTGAATCGAATCAACAGAGTTTGATTCAATCCAGAAGAATAAGAGTATAATTTCCTTTGAATCAAACGAGCCGAGACTCGATTTAATCCAGAATGGAAATCAAAATTGAATCGAATCAAACAGAGTTTGATTCAATCCAGAAGAATAAGAGTATAATTTCCTTTGAATCAAACGAGCCGAAACTCGATTTAATCCAGAATGGAAATCAAAATTGAATCGAATCAAACAGAGTTTGATTCGATTTGGAGGGGAAATTGTAATGTGAATATGTATAAATCACCCGTAAGAGAGAAAAGCCCGTCAGGAAAGATAAACTTATGATTGAAACTTACTACTTGTTGGTTAAACTATTAGAGTTGACAAATGTGGTACTCTCGGGCCGCAGACCTCCAAACTGGGGCCGGACTCAGCGGGAGACGAACAATTCAGCCAAAAGGATTGCAGGTGCGATGGAGAATGGTTGGCAGATCCCAAATATGCCCGTTCTCACTATAGCACTTTCCAGTCAGCCAAAATTGCGAGTGCGATGGGGAACGGTCGTCAGATCCCGGATATGCCGGTTTTCACTATAGCACCTTCCCGACCGAGATTTGTGCTCCGCACGAGCTTAGAGGCCGCGGATCCGAGAGTCGCAGAACTCGGGCATGCAAGATACCACGGAACTGCAATTCGGACTAGACTGCTCTGAACTGAACTGTCTGAAGTGAACTGTGAACTGTGTACTGCGCGCTCCGCTAGAAGACGCACCTATTTATACTATTTTTCATCTATGATTCCCTTTGTCCCTTCGAGGGCCGTGTGCACCACTTTATTCATTAATACACCCACGTGCAATATTTACTTTTACGACTTTTTTATATTCCTCGGTAATTGTTATCCGAGAAAGCGGCAGGTTTGACAATTGAACTCTCAGAAGCATTAAATGTCAAAAAATTCTTTGATTTGTTGCTATGCGGGTGTCGGACATCAGAACTCAAAGGGATGCACACGTGCGTCTTCCAGCTCCCTGATTTTACTATCTTGAGTGTTTCCGGTATCGAGCAACAGTGTCACCTCAGATCTCCTCAATTGATGAATTTATAACTACTTAATTCGTGACATCCGGTTATTGCCGTGAGAGTCACCGAATTCTTGGGATCGGGGTGAGATCACCGTCGCTCGCCCGTTAATTAGAATATCCGCTGGTTGCGAAGGAAAGAATCGTTACTCCGCAGGACGTAACACTTGCAAGTGCACATTTAAGTAATCTAATTTGCATTAAATTTTATTATTTGCGGACGTACATTTATTATAATAATGTAAATTTACTTGAAGATTTCACGGTCATCCCGATATTTGACGGCCGGATGACAGAGATCAAAATTTGACAAGTTAAATGTAGCATAATTAAAGTGACAGACAGAGAGAGAGGGGGGGAGGACAGAAAGGGAGAGAGAGAGAGAGAGAGAAAGTTTAAATAGGAATGTGCTGTCCATGTACTTTTGTCAGTCATTTGAGCGCAGGAGGTGTCTCACGGAAACACCCGCGTGTAACAGTGAGTCTCGCCGCCCCTGTCTACCACTTGTATCCGACCCGTCATACGTTAACTAATTCTTATTGTAACTTGAAAACTAAGCTCCGGACAAATTTTTGCAAAAAGAAAAATCGTCTCAGAATTCGATTACGAATATGCCAGCTTTAGGACCAATAGGTTATTTTGAATTACCCTGTATATATATATATATACATACAGGGTGTTCAAAAAGTCCCGGACCGACGATATATCTCGAAAACTAAGCATTTTAGAAAAAAAATGTTTCCGATAAAAGTTGTAGGGTTTCAAAAGATCTATTTACTCATCTTATCAGTTTGACCTTGGATGACGTCGCCAAGGTCAGATCAAAATCACATTAACTTTTTTAAATGAAACTGCCTACTTTTTATTGCATATTCTTGTAGCTTATCTCAAGTCCTTTCCAAAACACTATAAACAAATGTATTTTCGTTAAGTATTTTTTGAGTTGTGAAGCTTGAAAGCTGTAATGTACTGTAACTTTCAAAATACATTTGTTTATAGTGCTTTAGAAAGGTCTTGAGATAAGCTATAAGAAGATGTAATAAAAAGTAGGCAGTTTCATTTAAAAAAGTTAATGTGATTTCGATTTGATCTTGGCGACGCCATCCAAGATCAAACTGATAAGATCAGTAAATAGATCTTTTGAAACCCTACAACTTTTATCTGAAACATTTTTTTCTACAATGCTTAGTTTTCGAGATATTTCGCCGGTCAGGGACTTTTTGAACACCCTGTATATATATATATATATATATACAGGGTGCGAGAAAAGTTCCGGGACGGCAAAATATCTCGAAAACTAAGCATTTTAGGAAAAAGTGTTTCAGACAAAAGTTGTAGGGTTTAAAAAGATCTATTTACTGATCTTATCAGTTTGGCCTTGGATGGCGTCGCCAAGGTCAGATCGAAATTACATTAACTTTTTTAAATGGAACACCTAACTTTTTATTGCATATTCTTGTAGCTTATCTCGAGACCTTTCCAAAACATTACAAGAAAGTTTATTTTCGTTGAGTACTTTCCGAGTTGTAAGGCTTGAAAGCTACAGTGTACTGTAGTGTGGGTCCAGCCAGTTAAGGCAAGAGTGGCGTGTGTGTCCGGCCAGTTAAGGCAAGTGTGGCGTGTGTCCGGCCAGTTAAGGCAAGAGTGGCTGGACCCACACTACAGTACACTGTAGCTCACAACTCGGAAAGTAGCTCACACCACGCCCCTGCAATCGAAGAAAACTGTCAGCAAAACTTTCACATTCGACCGAACTTGGCGCGCTTTTTTCGGTCTTGGTTCGTGCGGCAGCTCCCATTGAGATGATTGAGCTTTGGTTTCCACGTCATAACCATAAACCCACGATTCGTCACCAGTTATGACCCTCTGGAGCAAATTTGGGTCGTCGCGGACAGAGTTCAACATCTCATTAGCAATGTTCATGCGATGCTATTTTTGGTCGCAATTGAGCAATTTTGGTACGAATTTCGCGGCGACCCGTCTCATGCCCAAATCATTGATAAAAATCGAATGGCACGAGCCAATCGATATGTTTAGGTCCTCAGCAACTTCTCTAACGGTGATTCGACGATTGGCCAATACCATTTTCTCCACTTCATTAATTTTTTCGTCTGTTGTTGAAGTGCTCGGGCGTCCGGCACGCTCTTCGTCGTTCACATCTTCTCGGCCTTCTGAGAACATTTTGTACCACCGATAAACGTTGCTTCGGTCCAAGGTAGCTTCTCCGTATGCCACAGTCAACATTCGGAATGCATCCGCGCACTTAATTTCGTTTTTCACACAAAATTTGATACAGGTTCTTTGATCCATTTTTTTGAATAGGTAAAAATCGAAGACGATCCAAAACACGTGCAAGCAAAGCAGCTGTCAACAATTAAGTGAACATTCAAAATGGCCGAGCTTGTCGGCATAAGTGAGAGACATGAGTACCAACATAACGCCACAAAAAGATCGAAATTCGAATATACGTAACCCGCGAAAATTCAAAATTCGCGATACTTTTTGAACACACCTCGTATATATATGTATATAGGGTGTAACAAAACAAAGGGACCTGGACTATACCATGAGTTAGAGAACACAAATCCAAGTCGAAAAGTCCTGAGTCATTTTTTAATCTGAGCCTTCTGTTCCATGCTATATGATGTTAAAGTTAGCGAATGAGCGCCCGTCTATAGAAAGAAAGCAGTGACGGACAATAGACGGGCGGAGCGGAGCTGACAAACTACGCGGCGGGAGAACAACAATGAGCAGCTGTAATCAAACGGCTGTAATCAAAAACACACACACACACACACATACTCTCTTTCTCTCCCCCCCCCTCTCTCCATTTTGTTTAAAAAAAACCTTAAAGATCCTAAGGTGCATAACCAAAATAAACGTTTTGGTGTTATTGTAATTTATCAATTTAACGTGAATTAATTATTTATTTCCTTATAATTATAATAAATGTTCGAAGTGTGCTCCTCCTACTTCGATACACGTTCTTGCTCTTTTCTGTACATTTTGCGTAGCTCTTCGAACTTGAACATTACTAATTTCCTCAATAGTGCGGAATACTAATTCCGTCATCTCGTTATTAAATTTATTCAGTAAATGTTTGATGTGGATTGTTGGGAGATCAAATCGTAAGTATTTTAAGACAATTTATTTATCAAATTGTATTTAATCTATTTTTCTTTTTTTTTGAATGTTTTTTTCCTGATATTACATTTTTTATTGTGTCTCTTAACGTCTCTCCAAATTTGAAATTTTTTTCCTTACAAAATTAGCTTGCCTTCTTTGATACTTTAAAAATGTCTATTTAATCGAAATAGAAGAAGAAAGATTCGATTGTCTTGAATTAAATATCACTGTTTGTAATAGTACTTATTGTTAGTGAAATGAACGAAATATGATTCCAACATTTAATTCATTCTACTGGATTTTTTTTCTCACAATCAATACGATAATAATGTTATCTCTTATAACTAATGTTATTGATGTTACATTAGTAATAATATTGATATAATCTTATTAAACAAATTCTTAGATTGGGTCTTTTATATTACCAGAACAATTAAATTTGCAAAAATATCTCGACTTTTTAAGAAACGATCTACGAATTTGCTAGTCCCAGAAAATAATTTCGACAATGTAGCACTACATAGAAAAGCTCCAATATTCATGCACGATGGCGCACCTGTCCATTCTGCACGTATCCTTTCATTACAAAAATATTTATTACTTATAAAATTTAAAATCTATCAAAATTTGTTAAGGATTGCTTTCTCAATTACGACACTATCGTATACCCTCAAAGATTAATTTTTATATCATGGATAAAAATCTTACTAACAATAGTCATTATTACAATGAGAACAAAAATTTTCGTGATTCATGTAAATATATTATCAGTATAAAATTATCTTTTCAAAAAAAAGGTAAAAAAAGCGCCTAATGTGTGTTGCGTGCAATTTATCTTTATTTTTCTTCAAAATCCAAGTGGTACTATCTTTGTATTTTAAAAGAATAATTTTTCTATGCTAACCCATGTAGTAATTAACTTCAAAATCCAAGTGGTACTATCTTTGTATTTTAAAAGAAAAATTTTTCTATGCTAACCCATGTGGTAATTACTTGTAACTTTAATTTTTCTATGCTAACCCAGTGTTACCGTTCGGGCCGCGTTTTCTCGCGGATGGCCGTGCACGTGACCTCAGCGAAGTATTAAATTCAGAGGAATAAAGGTACATTTAGACCCCCCCACAGTCAGATGAGATAAATCTATAGAGAAATTTAACAAAACTATAATTAGGCTTAATAATTAAAACAAAAAGTGCAATTAATATGATAAATTTATAGAGGAATTTAACAAGGCTATAATTATGCTTAATAATTAAAACAAAAAAGTGCAATTAATATAGAAATAAAGGAAAGGATATCGAAATAAATTTTAATCATATTTTTACATATTTAAATCAAATAAAACATTTTATTTGGCAGAATCATAAGAATACCAACATTTGTTGCAAGGGTAAGGAAAACTGCCAAAAACCTTACCAGTATTCATACTACAAAAAAATATATTTTATAAATGTAATTTATAATTAACATTACATAAATTTACATTAAATGATGAACATATGTTAAATAAAAATATGTTTTATATAAAAAAAATAACTATTTAATGTAATCACAAATAAAGAATTAAATAATGAACACATTATAAAACTAAACCTAATAAACAAAAAAATTATCACAAAGAAATAATTAACAAAATATTGCACATGACTTACATATTATATTACATTATACAGATTATCACAATGAAATACTGAATAAAATATTGCACATGGCTTACATATTATATGACATTATTTTAAAATAATTCTTTTCTAATTTTTTAAAAATAAAATATTTTCTAAAACATTAAACATATGAAATATAGGAATCCTAAACCGTATTAACCTGAAACTTATTAAACACAAATATTAATAATATGTAATATTATAAAGATTGGCTAGATGGATATGTAAATTAAAAGAAAATAAAAAATGTAATTTAAATTAAATTAAAATTTAAGTTAAACTAAAATAGAATAAAAAATAAAAATAATATTCAAATTAAATAATATTAAAAATAAAATACAAAATAAGTTAAAATCAATCATTATTAGATGAACTGCATTGCTCGATATAAATTTCAAGATTTGTGTAATTTTAAGTGTCCGGAATCAACTTCGAAATTTATGCAATTTATGGCTTCAGCCTGAAAACTTGAACGCACTATGCAAATTGCGGAAAGAGTCTCATTAGATAGCCGATTTCGTTTCTTATTTTTAACATCTGTAACTATTGAAAAAATCCGTTCGGCTTCGGCATTTGAATGGGGAAGAGAAAAAACCGCTTCAACTAATAATTTTAAATTTGAAAACATTTGTTCCCCGTTAAAATCTTTAAATTCTAATATTTTTCTCCACATCTCATTTATTGCTAAAGACGCTAATTCTTTTTTTTCTGTATCGTTAAAAACTGATGGGAGAATCATCCATTCATACGCTAATTTTGAAAAATCAATACAATTTCCTATTCGCGCGGCAATATAAGTTAAATCTTTAATTTTAATTCTATTTTCGTCAAAAAGAGCAATATCCGGATTTAAAAAAGTTAACTGTTGAAAAAAATTATCTTTATATGGCAAACGTTTTAACATTTCCCGAACTGCTGTTTTATAAAATTTTAAACAATTATATCTAATTTTTTGAGCGCATTCTAAAGTTAATGTTGCCAAAATGTTTTCGCACTCAGGCCCCACACGTATATCATTTAAATGACGGATGTTATTGTCATCATCTATGTTTAAATTAACGATATCTTTCAAAGCCTCTGCAGTCATAAAATTTATAGCAATTTGTCGAATTATTTGCTGGCTTTTTTCAAATAATTTATGTACCAAAATATCGCGTGATTGAAAGAAAGCATTAAAACTGTTAAAGAAATTTAATGAATATTTCAAAAATAATAAATATGATTTTATTGTGTTATCATTTAACTGTGTTAAAATAAGTTCTGCAGATGATAATTTATCTTCCGTTACTGCTAAAATAAAGAAATTTTTTAAAACATCCCAATTATTTAGAATTCTAATTACACACTTGTCTAAAACCAGCCATCTTGTATTCGATAATTTAAGAATTTTATTTTGTTCTACAGAAAAGAATGCTTGAAATTCTTTCAAAATTGCACATCTCTTTGCACTGCCCGAAATGTAAGTGGCAATACTTCTAATTAAATTTTCACAAGATGCCGGTAACTCTTCACAAGCTTTACTAGCTACAATCGCGGATGAATGACAAATGCAATTTAATAATACTACACCCGGAACCCGTGCTTGTAAACGCGAAAAAAAAGAATTATTACGTCCAATCATTACAGACGCGTTATCACTTGCCATTCCGACTATATTTTCAAACGGTATTTTTTTTCTTTCTAAAAGTTCTTCAAAGTTTTCAAAAATTTTATTTGCCGAACAATCTGTAGCATCCAAAGGTATTAAATTTAACAATTGTGTTTTTACTTTATTTACGGAAAAAAATTGGACAAGAACGCACATAAGTTTTGTATCCGCGATGTCTGTGCTTTCATCTATTAAAATCGAAAATCGACGCGACCGTAAAATTTCTACAAGTTTTTCGGTTTCTCGTTCCGCGATAACATCTTTAACGATATTGCAACACTTAGTTCGAGCTAGTGAAAGATCTTGTGCAATGTCAGAATCTATAAAAATTTTTTTTAACAAAGGAGTTAAATGATCTGCAGTGTAAAACGCAACATTATGTTCCGCAAAAAAGGCTGCTAACTTTATTTCCGCGCATTTAACTTGTTCGGTGTGAGAAATCTTATTAGGAGCAAGGCTTTGATTTTTATCTGTTAATTTACTTATATGTTTGGCCGTCTGCGCATGACGTTTTAAATCTGTTTTGCAGCATCTAATAACAATATTGCACAAAGTATATAATGCTTTATCATTGTCTGTAAGATGTGGAGCCAACCATCCTTTAAAAATATCCTCATCTAGCCAAGATTGTTTAAAAATTTTTTCTTTTTTAATGGCTCCTTTACCAATTTCAGGATTCATGTTTAGTTATATTAAAAAAATATAAATAAATTGATAGATATTAATAATAAATTAACATACTTACCTAGCCTAACCTAACCTACTCCTACTCCTACTGCCTACATCCTACATCGACGGAGCCGGGCACCAAAAGAACCCATCATCACAGATAGCTAGACATGACTGGTTTGCCGCGCATGCGCGAGAAAACGCGGCCCGAACGGTAACACTGTGCTAACCCATGTGGTAATTAACTGTAATGTAACTTTAATTCGTACAAAATTACCTTTTTAAAAAAAGGTAAAAAAAGGCCCCTATGTGTGTGCGCGCACCTAAAAATCTTTAGAAAACGATAAAACGTTGTCAAAAAACAACGTTTTTGACACTTTTAACATCACTTTTCTCAAAAACCTGACGTGATGGAGCATATTGCATGCCAGATTTGTATTCAGCGTGAAAAAATACATGGAAAATGGTAACTTTTATTCAAACAATGGTGTGGCGACCGTTCGCCACATGCCCGAAAATTTGAAAACAATATTATTCAGGGTAACAAATAGCAAATAATATTCGTCAGTTAAGATAAACATGCTGAGATAGGAAGAAACACGGTAGAAAGACATATAGAGTAGAGGAGATTCACAAACACGAGAAAATAATAAACAACTTCAAATTTGCGGACCAAACGGTCATTCGAAGCTTATATAAAGCGGGCGAGAGAAGAAACGCTCTCTCTCGCCAAGTATTCTTTAGTCTCAACGCGTCGTGTCTTGTAACTCGGGCATCTCAAGAATTAAACCGAACATTAAACTGAACCGATTAAAAGCTCACTCGATTCCGTAATTTATTAATTTACTACCGCACTACTAACATCAAATCATATCCAAAATGGAAACCACATCAACCAGTGAAATGTTGGTTATGGTGTGACTGTACAGAGATTAACTCAATAAAGAAAAAACGTACGGCGTTAAAAAAAATCTATTTCAAAGATAAAAATTGACGCTTTAAGATGGCGTAAACGGAAGTAGAAAAAAAATTTACTTTGCTAGCAAAAAAATCTCGAATATGTTGAAAAACGTCGTTTTTGAAACTTTTAATCTCAACCTTTTCTCAAAAACCTGACGTGATGAAGCAACTTGCTTGCTGGATTCGTTCTGCGCGCAAAAACACATCGGAAATGATAAAGTTTATTCAAACAACAAAAAAGAAGTCTAAAATCGGAGGCCTGCGTAATCATCGTCGAAATCACTTACGATTTTGAGTGATCAAAGATCGATGTTCCCAAGAACACTGTTGAGATATAGCGCCAGTGATCGGCAGCTAAATTTAGAATAATCCAATACATGACTTAATGCTTCAACGAGAAGGTATATAAGCTGACCTTCAACGTTTTAGTCGAAAGAACTGCACCCAAGATTCGTATATTGTCAACAATGTAAATGTTGACAATATATGTATTAGGAATATAAATAAGTTTCCGCCGTTTCACAAAAAATGGCGCCACTAGTATGTTATGGTTGAAATTGTCTGTTGTAAAACGTTATATCGTAAGGTTGGACATCTGGCAACAACATAACCTTAAAATATTAGCGATTTTGTATCAGCATCATATACTCGTATCTTTTTTCATGCGAAAATGTCGAGTTTTGAGCCGAATAAGCGTCATTTGCAAGAGCTTTTGATTTACTTCTTTTATTTGAAGAAATCTGCAGCCGAGGCACATCGATTGCTTGTAGAAGTATATGGTGAGGCTGCCTTAAGTGAAAGAAGTTGCCGTTAGTGGTTTCACAAGTTTAAGAACGGTGAATTTGACGTCGAAGACAAAGAACGTAGCGGAAGGCCGAAAGTGTACGAAGACGCGGAATTGGAAACATTATTAGATGAAGATTTGTGCCAAGAAGCACTTGCACTTACATTAGGAGTGACTCAACCAGCAATTTTATATCGCTTAAAATCATTGGGAATGATTCAAAAACAAGGAAACTGGGTTCCATATGAACTGAAGCCGAGAAACGTTGAACGTCGATTTTTCACATGTGAAATGCTGCTTGCCAGGCATAAACAAAAGGGTTTTTTGCATCGTATAGTCACTGGTGATGAAAAATGGATCCACTACGATAACCCAAAGAAGAAGAAATCATGGGGACCACCTGGCCATGCTTCAACATCGACAGCCAAGCCGAACATTTATGGAAAAAAACTCATGTTGTGTATTTGGTGGGATCAGCTTGGTGTCGTGTATTATGAGTTGCTCAAACCGAATGAAACCATTACTGGGGCTCTCTACCAAACACAATTGATGAGATTGAGCCGAGTACTCAAGGAAAAACGTGTCCACTACTACTCCAGACACGACAAAGTTATTCTTCTGCATAATAATGTTCATCCACATGTTGCGGTGCCGGTCAAAACCTACCTGGAAACACTCAATTAGGAAGTTTTACCCCACCCGCCGTATTCACCAGACATTGTTCCTTCTGATTACTACTTTTCGATTGATGGCGCATGGCCTGTCTGAGCAACACTTCACATCATATGAAAATACAAAAAATTGGGTCGATTTGTGGATAGGGGCCGTCCATATATTACGTAAGCAAATTTTTAGCCATTTTTGAGTTCCCCCCTCCCCAATGTAAGCAAATGTCAGATTTTCTAAGACCCCGCCGCCCCAAAATTACGTAAGATTTTCCTATATGCTCGATGTAAATTCTGAAAATATCTAATTTGCTGATATTACTAATAACAATTCATTTTGGCGTATTTTTTTTTGTTTTTAACGCAACTATATGATTTTTTAAATAACTGAGAGTAGAGAGGATATAGTATCAGTGTGCAAAATACATACTCCTAAAATATTGTGAGAATTATAAGAATACAATATGTTATCGGCAAAATTAATAAAATCTTTTATTTCACTTAATTGTAATTATCAACACTCAATCGTCATTTTCAAATAGTCCTCTCAACCAATTACTCATATTATTTATCACAATATCCTCCTGATTAATAAAGTGCGAGTCGCTGTTATTATCTGCCTCTACTTCTGTTTCTTCCATCCACTCTGTATCTTCACACCCCAATGCGAGAAAGAGGCACCTCGAGACGCCTTCTCATCTTCAACATCCGGAGATACACGCCGGGGACAGACATAAAAAATCTTACGTAAGAATGTGTATGACTTCCCCTCCCCCCATGTCAGTATTTGTCAGAATTTGCCTGACCCCCCCCCTCCCCCAATTATGCTTACGTAATATATGGACGGCCCCATAGCTTCAAAAGATGAAGCATTCTTCCGACGCGTATCCGTATGCTGCCAGAAAGATGGGAAAAAGTAGTGGCTAGCGATGGACAATACTTCGAATAAAACATTAGGTACCGTTCTTTCACAATAAATGCCCAATTTTTGATAAAAAACGGCGGAAACTTATTTATACTCCTAATAAATAAATAATCTATATAAATAAATAAAATAAAAAATCAACTCGCATTTCCTACGTTTTATATCCTAATTTTACAATAAGTTATTGTATTGTATTTGGGTGCAGTAATCGAAATAAATGCAAAAAAATTGGGAGCAACAAGAAAAAGAAAGAGATAAAAACTTTTTATTCCACTTACATATTCTACTTACATGTACTCGTAAATATGATGGTTGATTACTGCTCATTGAAAGAAGATTTATCAAAGAGAGGAGCAAAACGCAAGAGAATGCCATTAGGAAGAAGTTTTGAGAACAAAAGAATACGCTACAATAAGATATAATTTTCTTTATTTGAACATCAGGTTGTTAACTTCTTCTCTTCCGGCTTACGTGGGTTTGGAGCTTTGGGTTTGAGAGTCTATTTGCTACTACTTCAGCACTTTGAAACACGTACAAAAAACCTACATAATATTTTTGACGTTGTTTTTGAATTAAAGAAAGATCCCGGGCTGAATAATGTAATTTTAAAGAATGTTTGAGGGTATTTTTTGAGGATAAAAAAATATCCTGATCTGATAGCACAGTTCGAAAGTCATATTCGGTTTCAGAGTCTCAAAATATAATACATAAGGATACATTGTCTATCCTAATCTCTCGGGACATGACACTTTTTTTGTGTGGCTGTGTATTATTAAATTACAGTGTAGAAATATTGCAGCATGAAATATTGCACATTCAGCATGATAATATTTTAAATAAAGCTAACGCTTTGTCAAGCCTATCGCGAAGAGCAACATATTGCCAGGTCTGGCGATAACATTGACCAGCTCTACCGTCGGGGCACGATGTCTCGTAATCTGCGGCACGAGCTGCTGCCCGCTGTAATTACATACTTTTCAGCAAATATTCCGCCAATAAACGCGGAAAAGTGCACTGCATTCCCCAAAACGGGACGCTCTTAAGAGTTGCGGTTAATTGTTAGGAGGGAGGAGGAGGAGAGAGGAGAGCAGAGAGAAACGCGATGGAAAAAAACTTCGTTTTAATGACAGAACAAAATTGTTCTCTTTTTTTCTGCAACTTTTCTCCCTCTCTCTCTCTCTCTCTCCCTTCCTCCCTCCCCCCCCTCTCTCTCTCGCAAGCCTTCATGATGCCGCGGCATTTATCTAAATTGTTCTGCCGCAACGCCAGTAAGGGTTGGCAACAGTAAAAGAATTTAAAACATAATTTATATAGGGTAACTTTACAGCACCTTTTACATAATGCATATTGCACCGCGAAATTGTTTTCCGCTAGGCTACGGAGCTGTACATTTTTCACGAGATCGGATTAACCCCCGCCGCACGTCTCGGTCGGTGAGTTTTTTGAGCGGTTTTAAGCACTCCCGTCGTAATGCAATATTTAGGTTCCTAATTTGGCGCTAAGTACAGCCGTCAACTTTTATTTCGAGTTTTATTTATTCAATATAAATTTTTAATTTTTAAAACCCGTTAAAGCTTCTTGCTGCGCTGCTTAGGAAGCGGCGTATATATGCACTAAGAGAAAAAAAAATATTTCAAAACAAAAAAATTTTATTTAACTAAAAAGAAATTGTTTACTCTTAATAGTAGGTCCTAATGCTTACTCACTTGCAGTTAAGTTAAAAGTTTCTTAGTTGAAATGTTTATATAAATAAAATGAAAAAATAATTTTTAATCAAGTAACTTTTTCTTACGGTTCTAGAAAATATTTACTGTTATTTTTATATGCTATTTTTATATGCGAGATAATCAGATTTTTTTCATCTAAGAAAACAATTTAATTAAATTTAATAATATTATTAGCTTCTTTGTGAAATCATTATTGAAATGTGAAAAATATAAAAATACAAAATTATATATACTTCGGCTAATAGGTATGTCTCTAGTTAGTAAAAGTTAATATTTTAACAGAACAAGTCGATGTTTACAAAATATATAGTTTTAAGAAAATATATTATTTTTTATTCCAGAAAATTTTCTCTCAGTGTGCAAACTAGAATTGGCAGAAAATATTCTGCACGTGTTAAATAATTTTTTTTTTTAAATAAATTAATATGTACATAATCCCTACGGTTAAATCATTTGACCTATGGCACAAATTTATTTATTATAAAGTTGCTTACTAAAAATCGATTGTCTATAATTTTATTAATATTGTATATTCATATATATATAAATTATATATATATATATATATATATATATATATATATATATATATATATAAAATATATGTATGAAAGGGAGAATTCCTGAGGGCGACGACGAGGTTTCTTAAAGATTAAAGATAAATATTTAGATTTGCGTCGCGATGTCTCCGCTCGTAGGGCACGGAGAAAAAATAAAAACACTTTTATTATACAAGTCGGGGCTAAGCTATCGTTTGAGACTACTCAGAACTTGATCGGTTCAGCCGTTACTGAGATCTGATAATCTCGCGTACTTGGAACTCTCTGACTCGCGTAAAAAGAGGGTCGGTCGCGACCGCGCCTTTATATATACCTATATACTACTGTGTCCAAAAAGTAAGGTGACATTGCATTTATTTCGAAAATTCTTTATTTATTCTTGCAAATCAATTTCGTCCCCTTCAAAGTAATCCCCCCCTGATATAATACACTTATTCCAACGGATTTTCCAATCTTCGAAACAGTTGTAATAATCGATTTCAGGAATGGCCTTTAGCTCCTTCTTCGCAGCGGTTTGAATCTCTTCTATCGACTCGAAACGGTGATTCGTGATTTTTTAACTAAAAACTCGACTAATATCGTTCCACAACCACCGTATTCACCTGATTTGGCTCCATGCGACTTCTGGCTATTCAGCAAACTCAAGCAAGTCGCGCCAGCCATAACCATATACCCATGTTTCGTCACCAGTTATAACCCTTTTGAGCAGATCAGGATCATCATTGACATCGTTCAGCATGTCTTGGGCGATGTTCATGCGACGCTGCTTCTGATCAAAATTAAGCAGTTTTGGAACGAATTTCGCTGACACACGTGTCATACCGAAAACATCTGTTAAAATTGATTGGCATGAGCCAAACGATATGTTAAGATCATCAGCTATTTCTCTAATCGTGATTCGACGATTTTTCAACACAATTTCTTTCACTTCCTGAACATTTTCGTCGGTTTTTGACGTGCTGGGGCGTCCAGAGCGAGGTTCATCGTTAACATTTTCTTGGCTCTCTTGGAATAACTTATACCATTTATAAACATTTTTTTTTGCTCAAAGTTGACTCACCGTACGCCACTGTCAACATTTCAAGAGTTTTTGAACACTTAATACCATTTTTTACACAAAAATTAATACAAACTCTCTGCTCCATTATTTTCAACAGCAAAAAATCGCCGAGCACGCAAACACGAGTCTAACCTTTATGCCTCTCATATAAAAACAACACATGCTATATAGTCAAAACTGTGAACATATGATCGTGATGAGTGTACCAACACAAAAAAAAAAATTTTGAAATTAGAGTGTACAAAGCGCGCAAAATTCAAAAAGTCACCTTACTGTTTGATCACACCTTGTATATACGTTTAAATTATGTATCTGACCTTGTTTTGGAATTATGAGTATTATGCATACTAGCATCCACCGTATCGTTTTTATATAATTCACATGACATGTACTCTTTCATAGCTTTCATGAAAAACGGATTGTTCAAAGTTGACAATTGTTATATTATATTTTTTTCAATATTGGCATCGTGTTTTTGTAATGATATTTTATTATCTATTTGCATCGCAATGTCTGTCTTCTCCACTGACGGACTATTTAAATATTTCTGATCATAATTTATTTTAGCTCAATGTTCAATGCAATTCTTATGTCTGCAATAAATTATAATAAAATATATAAATTTACAATAAAAAAGAACAAAACAAAGCTAGTCAGAGACTCTTACCAAGATTATTGTTAATGACTGACGAATAAAGATCAGGTTAAAGAACCTGTCACGACGGATATGATGATGATGACAAGATGACAAGAAGTACTACACCACATACACCACAAGTCGCATACGGCTAACTGATGTATGCCAGCGCCACTCGTGTCGAAAATATGAAAGGGAGAATTCCTGAGGGTGATAACGACGTTTCTTAAAGATTAAAGATGAATATTTAGATTTGCGTCTCGATATCTCCGCTCGTAGGGCACGGAGAAAAAAAATAAAAACACATTATACAAGTCGGGGCCAAGCTATCGTTTGAGACTACTCAGAACTTGATCGGTTCAGCCGTTACTGAGATCTGATAATCTCGCGTGCTTGGAACTCGCTGACTTGCATAAAAGAGGGTCGGTCTGCGACTCGCTTCTCCTACATAGGCGCGAGTCGCGACCGCGCCTCTAGATATTTATACAAATATCAACCGCTTATTTTATCCACCTTCGTGCATCACTACACATTCCTTATTTTAAACACTTTTAAGAGCAAAATACCCCTTTGAAGAAAATCGGTTTTTTTCTTTCAAAGTGTATATCGTTGAAACTGTAAAAAATAGAGAAAAATGTTTTAATTGAAAGTTAAATGGTTTCAAGAGTATTTTACAACAACGTTTAAAAAAACTTTTTTTATTTTTTTACACTTTTCCCCACCACTTTCCTGTTTTTTAAAAATTTTTATTTCTTTTTATAAACAAAATAAAGCTTATTTAATTACAAATTCAATGGTATATGCCAAAGTTATGTTGCAACATACGACGAAAGAAAAAAAATTTTCTTCAAAGGAGTGTTTCGCCTTTAAAAGTGCATTAGGGCACATATAAAAAAAAACGTATTATTTTTATCTGTATTACAACATATTAAAAACTCGTCTAAATCTGAAGCGGACAAACGTTCGTAAACGTTCCTTGTTAGATTAATAATTTGAGGATTCTCAAAAAAAAATATATATATTTAAGAATTATTTTATTCTTGCGGAAATATATTTACTACCAATTTATATTTCCTACGTTTTGTTCGATTCTTGTTGGAACAAAATTATTGTGATGCTAGTGATAGAGACACTAATTCGGTAATCAGATTTAAAAATATGGACTTGCTCATTTTGAAATCCTTCAATTGTTTTCTGTTTACAATAGTTTAATTCGCCACAATATTAAACTAGAGCTAGAAATAAATTAGAAATGTTTACACCTTATTTACATCTTAGACATGTATGTGTCAAAATACTTTTCTTTCTGTTTTTATATTGAGTGTTTAATCGCACATTTTTTACAGCAAAATTTTTATTCGCATTTCTTCGACTGCGATATTCTCTGCAATCAACCTGCATGCAAATATTATATATTTTATTAATGACGAGAAACAATGATGTATGTATATGATTTAAACAGATAGATCCTCTTTAATATTATTTATGAAAACCTCGTGGGATCTAGGAAGCTACTCTGACACCCTTTAAACGATTTGACCTTATTTTTTCAGGGCAATCAATAGATGAGGGTTCTACTAATAAATACTTAGCCAGATCGATAAGTAAGCAAAATCAACAAAGTGTTGCATGAATAAATTTGTGACAAAATATATTTATAAATAAAAAAAAAAAAATATATATATATATATATATAATTTATATATTTGTCATCTGTACGTGCGTAATTCATTGAATTTTATTCATATTCAAATTATTTCTTTAACTTTTGCAAAAAGATATTTCATGTTTATTGTAAATTTAAAGGTGTGAAAATAAATTGTACCAAAAAAACAGTACAAATAAATTTGCTGGTTGAGCACAGTTTAATTTTTTTGGAATTTAGCCAGACCCGCATTCTGTCTATAGTTCAACCCTTCAATGCCATGTACACATATATATGCGTATACGTATGTACATAGACGCGCTATATACGTGTATGTATATATATATATATATATACGTTTTATGTCTTTTATATCTCGAAATAAAGCGGGTAAAGTAAGAGATTTCTAAATAAAATTTATTATTTAAATTTCTTTACATATCGATGATAAATTTATACAAATGAAATGCTGTCACCCTATAATATCATAAAGGTTGCTGAATCAGACATCAAGACATATTTTTGACTTATTGATGTGCATATGCATATATATCCATACATAAACATACATACACATACCGCACGCGTACACATACAAATGTATACATAAGACATGTATAGTGTTTTGTATTTAGGATCGTTAAATGCAGTCTTAAGATGCCATTTAGATATGAAGCAAGTCTAAAGAACGTCTCGTATATAATATTAACCCTTTAGACACTCTTTCACAGAGAGACATTTCACTCTCGAATCAACATTTTTAATGTTAGAAATCATAATTCAATTAAGTATAAACTACGATAATATAAATGAAATTATATAAATAACATTTGAATATGAGAATAAAATGAAATTGGTATGAATATTTTGTACTGAAGAAAAATAATTAATTTATTGAGCGAATTAATATGTAATACTCGAGTCTGTGCGATGTGTTTATTAAGGCGATGCTTTAATTGTCTGTATATGCCGATTGATAAATTTTTATATTAAAGACACGGATTAAAAAATTCTCTTACAGAATGAAAGTACAGACAATAACAAAGAGTGGTAGATACAATTTGATATAAAAAATAATGTATCATTTTGATACATATTTATATTTAATTCTGTCAATAATTGCTTTGTTGAAATCAGATTTTTTAATAATGGGCAGTGATCGGTATGAGTATATAAACACATCGATAGGGGGTCGATCATATAACTTTAATATAATTTTCCCAAGAGCAGAAACGTGAAAAGTTTCACGTGAACTGCACGATCATGCACGATTTTACGGGATCATATAACTCACTCATGAGCGGAAATATGAACTTCTTTACGTAAACTTTTCACCATCAGCCTTGATGGCGAAAAGATGAAAAGAGTATAGCGGAATGAGAAGAGTGATTTTGGACTCCGCGCGTAATCAATCGTTATATAGGGCAAAATATATACCTAGATAAAAGAAAATTTTATGCCAAGTTTTATTTCAAAAGTTCCACAATTTCGAGATATCGCAAGAAATGTGATTTTTCATTAATATTTTTTTTCTGTTAATTTTTACAAAAAAAATCATGATTATAAAGGGTATCCATATACATAAACTCTAATTTTTTTAACGTTTTGTGCTAAAAATTCTGTTTTTAAAAATATCTAGAATTTTTAAAATCGCATTATCTTTTGATCTAAAATAGTGGCCATTTTTTGAAAAATTCAGGAAATGAGTCATATGACATATTATATTCAAGATTTTTTTCAGATTTTTAAATTTGATGAAAAAAAAAATAAAAAACGATTTTTTTAATTATTTTTTGGTCTTAAGGCGATGCTGGGCTGGTCTCTATACGTGCTTATTTTCGTGCACAGATAACTCTTAATTGGTTTAACAGATCGCAAAATCCTTTTACACAATTAAAGTAGTGACAAAAACACAGTTTGCCAGCTATAATTTAATACAAAAAACAAAAGTTGATTAAAAAATTGTAATATAATTGTCGGTTTCTGCAGCCGACTCGTGACAACAGGTGCTTTCCAGCTACGACACAAGTCGACACTGTGTAACACAGTGTCCATTAGTGTGAATAAGACAACTAAAATTTTTTCTCTTACACTAATGGACACTGTGTTACGCAGTGTCGACTTGTGTCGTAGCTGGAAAGCACCCAACATGTGCTCATATAAAAATTGTAGACATTGTGTGTATAAAATAAGTAGCTAGCGAATTGTGAATTAAATCAAAGAACAATACGACGCTTGCAGAATGATCCTAGAAGCTTTAGTATAAAAGATATAAGTGTAAGAAAATTGTTTATGTAATTTTATCGTAATGTTGGTGCGAAGAGCACTAGTTTTGTTGCTCGATATTCCGATGGCGGCATTGTAATCGAATTATCAGCGAAGCGTATCGCAAGATCATTACAACGACCTAATTTATCGACCTTACTCAGGCTCGTAAAACTTTTTTTAGTGCTATGAGAAAAATTTTTTACTTTTTCTATTAGGAGTACAAATTGAAAACCGCCGTTTTTTGTCAAAATTTGAGGATTGATTGTTGAAAAATGGTTACATACTTATTCTTGAAAGTATTGTCCATCGCTGGCCACTACTTTCTCCCACCTTTCGGGCAGCATACGAATCCCGCGTCGAAAAAACTGCTCTTCTTTTGCGGCGATCCACGAATCGACCCAGTTTTTGGCCTCTTCGTAATAATGGAAGTGCTGCTCAGCCAGGCCATGAGCCATTGATCGGAACAAGTGGTAATCTGAAGGGGCGATGTCAGGAGAATACGGCGGATGAGGTAAGACGTCCCATTTCAATGTTTCCAGATAGGTTTTAACGACCTGAGCAACATGTGGCCGAGCGTTGTCGTGCAGCAACATCACTTTTTCGTGTCTTTGCTCGTATTGTGGCCGTTTTTCCTGCAATGCTTGGCTCAAACGCATTAGTTGTGTTCGGTAGCGAGCTCCTGTGATGGTTTCACCCGGTTGCAACAGCTCATAATAAATCACGCCGAGCTGGTCCCACCAAATACACAGCATGAGCTTCGAGCCATGGATGTTTGGCTTGGCCGTCGATGTTGATGCATGGCCGCGGTAGCCCCACGATTTTTTTCGCTTTGGATTATCATAATGGATCCACTTTTCATCGCCGGTTACAATACGATGCAGAAAACCCTTCCGTTTTTGCCGTTGGAGCAGTCGTTCGCACGCGAAAAAACGCCGTTCGACGTCTCTCGGCTTTAATTCGTATGGCACCCAGTGTCCATGCTTTTGGATCATTCCCATGGTTTTCAAACGATGTGAAATAGCTTGTTGAGTCACGCCCAATGAACCTGCAAGCTCCTGTTGCGTTTGAGATGAATCTTCATTCAGTAATGTTTCCAATTGTGCGTCTTCAAACTTTTTCACCTGTCCGGAACGCTCCTTGTCTTCTACGCCGAAATCACCACTTTTGAAGCGTTGGAACCATTCTCGACACGTTCTTTCACTAATGGAAGCCTCACCATAAGTTTTTACAATCATTCGACGCGCCTCAGCCGCAGATTTTTTCGAATTTAAGGCAAAAAGCAAAACTTCCCGCAAATGACGCTTATTGGGCACAAATTTCGACATTTTCGATCACAAAAAAATATATAACGCCGATAAAAATTCACAACTGCAATGATAAGGAATTGTTGCCAGATGCCCAACCTTACATTTAAAATTTTTGATCTAACGTTTGGCGCCAGCTGTGGCGTTACGAGCGCTAGCGGTGGCGCTGGTTTGTTCTCTCTCTCTCTCGCCCTCTCTCGCTCTCTCTCGGTGCATGGCGTACCTGATGCGAACGTTCGCAAACGATAGCGTATTATTTCCTAAGTTTATTTGGTAAGATTAATCTTTTCCTAATCAATCCTCCGGGATCATTAGTGATGTTAGCTCGGACAGCCGTACCCATGATAGTGTAGACTCTACTACTCTTGTACAGTAGGACTATAAGTTCCCGAGAGCTAACCTCGAACCATAGCCGTTAAGGCTCAAGCTGTAAGCACGCGATCACGTCCACGTACTCGTGGGTGTAATTGTTTTGATAATTCAATAAAGCAAAACTAATTCTATTAGAAGCCTAGCTGCTTTAACATTCATTATAACTCTCCATTTCCCGCCAGTCGGAATACGTCAGTGATTGGCTCCCACGACAACGTCGTAGCCACACAGCATTTACCGCTGGCGCCATCTACTGGAAAACGGCGGTTTTCAATTTGTACTTCTAATATATTAAAAGTTTAACATTACTTTATTAAATTATAATTCTGCATTAAACGCATCCATTTAAAATGCATGTAAAATATTGACATATTATGACATAAAGGGAAGCGTCATATCTCATTTGTTAAAAAATAAAAAAATAACAATAAGAATGCAACTGGAAACAATGCTACAATATGATACAATAATTAAATTAAATATAAGAACATTTTAAATTAAAATTGGTATTCCAAATAAATAATATAAATAAATGTTAAATAAACATTTTAACGTTTTAAATTTCTGTTTTAAACAAACGATTAATATAAAATAAATACTAAATTATTGCTGAATTAATGTTAAAAATAAATATTCTTTTAAAATATTATTATACAAAAATATTAGGAAATTTAAAAATACTTTTCTATTATCAATTCAATTAAATTTTCTCAAGAACACAAAAAATATATTTGCCATGAAAATTTACAATGTATGTTTTAAAAATGTTAAAAGAGTATTGAAATTTTTACATATTTTTTATGTCCCATTTCAAGTTAATTTAATTGTAGAAAAACATTTTTAAATTTCTTGATTATTTTTAATACATTTTACGAAAAACAAAATTCATCCTGAGGAATCGAACCTGGAACCTTCACCATAGTAGTCAAGAATCATGACCGTTTAATCACAAAGGTCAATTTGCAATTCTTCTTCCATAATGGTATTATAGCTGCTAAAAGTATTTGATGTTTTTCTCGAAAATGCTTGAACAACGGATTCTATCGCAGTAAATGTATGAATGAATATTACAATCAAATCAAATTTCATAAAATCAATGACTAGAACCGAAATCCTCTCGTTAATGTAATACTGAAAAATTTTTGTCGCATGGTCGATTGAGATCGGAAATTATGTATCTACAGCTATAACGAGAAAAAAGCAGACAGCTCAAAATGATAGAGGAGAGAGAAAGGGAACGCTTGAGAAAGAAGGAAATAGAAGAATCTTCTCCGACTCAACCGCGTCGCAGCGTCCAGCAGCCAAGGCGACGAGTGGAGAACTCTATTGTCTTTTTCTTTCTCAAGCGGTCTGTCTTCTTCTCGACCTATCCTTTTTTGTCTCGAGCGTTTTCGCTTTCTCTCATTACAAGACAAGCTGACAACACTGCACAGCTTAGCGAAACAATTTCAAAATTTTGTTTTGCGTATCCGAATTGCAACGCGCGCGCAACATATTATACATATATGTGCGTGTGCGTGTGCGTATGCGCGTGCGTGTGCGCGTGCGTGTGCGTGTGCGTGTGTGCGTGTGTGTGTGTATATACCGCCCGCCGGTCGCCGAGACGTAAGCAACCGCCGGCGGGTCCCGATAGCGCACATCCCGATAGCACACAAACCACTCACAATGGCAGATGCCTAGAGATTTTCCGTAGGTTGGGTTAGATAAGTCAAGATGATTGGTTGGAACTATCGGGATGTGCACTATCGGAACCCTCCCGGCAGCCGCGGCTGTAGGCTCGGCGCGGTGAGGAGGGAAAAGCAGCAGTAGGTAGGCCTTCGAGTTACTGCTGCTTTTCCCTCCTTACCGCGCCAAGCCTACAGCCGCGGCTGTCTACGTCTCGGCGACCGGCGGGCGGTCCTTGCGCGCGATGATATGCGCTTATTCGCAGTTTTTATTAATTTTTTTTCGTTAACTATAGCAAATATTAAAAAATGGTAAAGGACTTTTCTGCTTAGTTTTACTTGATCTATCAATCCACAAAACCACGGGCGGTAGTTACCTGACACCCTGTATATATATCATATATATATATATATATATATATATATATATATATATATATATATATATATATATATATATATACAGGGTGCGAGAAAAGTTCCCGGACGGCGAAATATCTCGAAAACTAAGCATTTTAGGAAAAAGTGTTTCAGACAAAAGTTGTAGGGTTTCAAAAGATCTATTTACTGATCTTATCAGTTTGACCTTGGATGGCGTTGCCAAGGTCAGATCGAAATCACATCAACTTTTTTAAATGGAACTGTCTACTTTTTATTACATATTCTTGTAGCTTATCTCGAGACCTTTCCAAAACACTACAAGAAAGTTTATTTTTGTTGAGTACTTTTCGAGTTGTGAGGCTTGAAAGCTACGGTGTACTGTAAGTTTCAAGCGACACAACTCGAAAAGTACTTAACAAAAATAAACTTTCTTGTAGTGTTTTGGAAAAGTCTCGAAATAAGCTACAAGAATACGTAATAAAAAATACAATATTAGAGTATCGGTAGTTCCTTAATTAAAGGGTATCCGTACTTCTCTAACAATCTATATTTTTTATTACATATTCTTGTAGCTTATTTTGAGACTTTTCCAAAACACTACAAGAAAGTTTATTTTTGTTAAGTACTTTTCGAGTTGTGTCGCTTGAAACTTACAGTACACCGTAGCTTTCAAGCCTCACAACTCGAAAAGTACTCAACAAAAATAAACTTTCTTGTAGTGTTTTGGAAAGGTCTCGAGATAAGCTACAAGAATATGTAATAAAAAGTAGACAGTTCCATTTAAAAAAGTTGATGTGATTTCGATCTGACCTTGGCAACGCCATCCAAGGTCAAACTGATAAGATCAGTAAATAGATCTTCTGAAACCCTACAACTTTTGTCTGAAACACTTTTTCCTAAAATGCTTAGTTTTGGAGATATTTCGCCGTCCCGGAACTTTTCTCGCACCCTGTATATATATACAGGGTGTCCCAGAAAGCTCGCATTCCATTTTAAGAGCGGATTCTTTGGAAAATTCTAAGGAAAAAATCCTAATACAAAAATGTTGAGGGTATAATGGTTTTCAAGTTATTCGCGATTAAAATTTACGAATCACTGAGCTGACATTTCGCGCGCTCTGGCATGGTGCATGATAAAGGTACCACAAGGGTACCTCTTGATATTGAGATTGTCATATAAATACGCAGTGACATTTATATTAAGAAATTACTACTATAGAAAACACATTTCTACATTACATATGCACAATGTTTTCAACAAAATATCAATTTAATAACAAGATGTTACGATAACCGTTGGGTCAGCTGTCAAAATAAATTTATTACCATGTTCATATGATAAGAACTTTTATGGTAACATATTGATAATATCGATAATTTATGCGATGATATGAAAAAGATTGAATATGTTGATAAAGTAGAATTCAAACATATCAAATTATGTCTATTTGACATTATTGTGTTTATATCAATTAAATTACCGATTTACATTTTTAATAGTTAAAAATGTAAATAAATTATTGATATTATCGATATGTTACCATAAAAGTTCTTATCATACAAACATGGTAATGAATTTATTTTGACAGCTAACCCAACGGCTATCGTAACATCTTGTTATTGAATTGATATTTTGTTGAAAACATTAATTGTACATATGTAATGTACAAACATGTGTCCTATAGTAGTAATTTCTTAATATAAATGTCACTGCGTATTTATATGACAATCTTAATATCAAGAGGTACCCTTGTGGTACCTTTGTCATGCACCATGCCTGAGCGCGCGAAATGTCAGCTCAGTGATTCGTAAATTTTAATCGCGAAAAATTTGAAAACCATTATACCCTCGACATTTTTGTATTAGGATTTTTTTCTTAGAATTTTCCAAAGAATCCGCTCTTAAAACGGGATGAGAGCTTTCTGGGACACCCTGTATATATATATATATATATATATATATATATATATATATATATATACACATATATGTATGTATGTATGTATGTGTGTGTGTGTGTATATATATACAAGGTGTGTTCAAAAAGTAACGGGAATTTTTAAATTTCGCGGGTTTGAAGAGTCCGACAGTCAAATTTTTTTTTTTTGTTTATGTTGGTATACATGCCCCTGAAGTCTGCTGAAATGTTGAGCTGTATTCATTGTTTACTTTGTCTGTGGAAGCCGCTAAGGTTACACGTGTTTTTATGAGCTCGGCGATTTTCGTTTCTGAAAAAGAATGGATCAAAGAATTTGTATCAAATTTTGCGTAAAAAATAACATAAAGTGTAACAAAGTGTGTGAAATGTTAACAAAGGCCTATGGTGAGTCTGCTATGAGTAAAACAAGAGTTTACGAGTGGTATAATCGTTTCCAAGATGGCCGTGAAGACGTTGAAGATGACAAACGCCAAGGACGCCCCAGCACATCAAGAACCGATGAAAACGTCGAAAAAGTGAAAGAAATGGTTATGAACAATCGCCGAATCACAATCAGAGAAGTCGCTGATGATGTTGGCATATCAATTGACATATCAATGGAAAAACAATTCATGGCTTTTGCACCACGATAATGCACCTGCTCACACTTCATTGCTTGTTCGTGAATTTTTGGCCAAAAACAATACTGTAATGATGCCCCAGTCTCCATATTCGCCAAACATGGCTCCGTGTGACTTTTTCCTATTTCCAAAAATAAAGAGAACCTTAAAGGGCCGTCGTTTTACAAGCATAGATGACATTAAAAGCGCATCGCTGAAAGAGCTAAAGGCTATTCCAAAGATCGAGTTTGAGAAGTGTTTCGGGGATTGGAAGAAGCGCTGGCATAAGTGCATAATATCTAATGGTGACTATTTTGAAGGCGACAACATTAATGTAGACGAATAAATAAATATTTTTTTCAAAAAACGAAAATTCCCGGTATTTTTTGAACACACCTCGTATATATACATATATATATATACCGGGTGTCCCAGACCACCCGTCCCACCCGATTTTTTCGTAAACGCGACATTTTAAAGAAAAATGTTTCAGACAAAAGTTGTAGGGTTTTAAAAGATCTATTTACTGATTTTATCAGTTTGACCTTGGATGGCGTCGCCAAGGTCAGATCAAAATAACATTAACTTTTTTAAATAGGACACCTCATTTTTGGTTCCAGAATCTAATAGCTGGTGTCAAGACCTTTCCAAAACACTATAAGAAAGTTTATTTTTGTTGAGTACTTTCCGAGTTGTGAGGCTTGAAAGTTACGGTGTACTGTTACCTTCAAGCGTCATAACTCGGAAAGTCCTTAACCAAAATAAACTTATTTATAGTGTTTTGGAAAGCTCTCGAAATCGACTACAAGAAAATGCAATGAAAAATATAAGCAGAAGACACCGACTTCGCCCATGGTATCACGTCGAATAATGCTTTCTCTCTCGACCCAGCGTCGAGCGAGGAGGATGCACTATCGTAAAGCCCCCCACCACTTTCCGCCCGCACCCCGATCGTCGCCGCGCAGCCTAGACACACGTACGAGCGCGGCTCCGCGTGTGTGCGACAGCCGAGCGCTAGCGTCGAGAGACACCATTTCTGCCGGTGCGTGTACCTATAGTCCTACGCGTAGAGTTTTGAAGATACCTAATTACCGAGATCTCTAACATTCGGTACAGCTCTATAATGCCGTTTATTCTTGATTTATTAATATTAATCTTCATTTAATGTTGATTATTGTAGCAATAAAGTAATTTTCACGAAAAAGCACCCTTACATACCACTCCTAAAAGTCATTGCTTAGAATTCATAATATTACGCAACTCGTCACCAATTCACGTTTTCTAATAAGCAACCCGGTCGTAAGCGTAATTTGTAGTTATGCCTTACCCGAACGAAGAAGCTGCGTTAATGATGTCAGTTTTGGGTAGAGCTGGAAGTTTTCGAACAGCTGAAATAATGTGGCGAAATGAATATCCCGATCATACACCACATTCGCGCAAAGTTTTCAGTCGCTTACAACGTCGAATAATTGTAAAAGGTATTGTTCAGCCGGATCATAATAAGGGAAGGCAAATTCATCGATCAGTTCGTTCAGTCAGAGCACCTGATGTAATTGCATCTGCCTTTGTAACCCCGAATGATTCTTTAAAGCGACGAGCAAGAGATAGTGGAATAAGTCGAAGCACGATCAGTCGAATTTTTCGTGAAAATTCATTCCATCCATATTGAATGTCACTTCACCAGGCCATGACATTGAACGATCATAGACAAAGACTGATATTCTGTAATTGGATTACTCAACAATTACCTAATTTCCATAGAAGTATTTTATTTTCTGATGAGTGCACCTTTAAAAGTGACGGCGAAATAAACACACATAATTTTCGTTATTGGGCACAAGAGAATCCACATTGGTCCATCGAGAAATGGATCATCAACGTATCTGGAAAGTCAATGTTTGGTGCGGAATTATTGATACGCATATCGTGGGACCATTTTTCTTTCAAGAGAATTTAAACCGTTTTTTATACGCCGATTTACTCGAAAACGAACTTCCACGTTTACTTGAAGATATTCCACTCCAATTACGTCTAAATATGTGGTTTCAACAGGATGGATGTCCCGCCCACACGTCTGTCATTGCTCGTCATCAACTGAACCGCATATTTCGCGGCCGATGGATAGGTAAACATGGTCCACATAATTGGCCACCACGATCACCGGACCTTACAATTTTAGATTATTATTTGTGGGGACGAATAAAAGACCTTGTATACCGCGAACGACCTACGACTGCAGAAGATATGAAAAACAGAATTCGACAAGTCATTCAGTCTCTAGATACTGACGAAATTCGTCGGGCGACGGATGATTTCCAAAGTAGGGTAACAGCCTGTATAAATGCACGTGGTGGACATTTTGAACATCGAGACTGAACAACATGCGTATGCACAAAGGTGACGGCAAGGGGAACCACCTTATGAAAGCACCCCGACAAAGGTGACGGCAAGGGGAACCACCTTATGAAAGCACCCCGACAAAGGTGACGGCAAGGGGAACCACCTTATGAAAGCACCCCGACAAAGGTGACGGCGAGGGGAACCACCTTAAAAAAGCACCCCGACAAAGGTGACGGCAAGGGGAACCACCTTATGAAAGCACCCCGACAAAGGTGACGGCAAGGGGAACCACCTTATGAAAGCACCCCGACAAAGGTGACGGCGAGGGGAACCACCTTAAAAAAGCACCCCGATAAGGTGTAAGTACGATCTTGTTACCTACACGTGGTACACCTTAGGTAACGCTAATACCTACAGGCGGCACCGATTATTTCGTTTTTACATTTTAAAAATGTTACTTTGACTTATACCTTTATGCCCAAGATCGATCTCAAGGTCGAATTCAAGATCATCATCAGGTTGATCCCTCGAAATCATGCAAATTTTGTCTGAGCCATTTTTTTGTACAAGCACATCCCTACGTTTTAAAAGGTTGGGACGGGTGGTCTGAAACAGGTATATTTTTCATTGCATTTTCTTGTAGTCGATTTCGAGAGCTTTCCAAAACACTATAAATAAGTTTATTTTGGTTAAGGACTTTCCGAGTTATGACGCTTGAAGGTAACAGTACACCGTAACTTTCAAGCCTCACAACTCGGAAAGTACTCAACAAAAATAAACTTTCTTATAGTGTTTTGGAAAGGTCTTGACACCAGCTATTAGATTCTGGAACCAAAAATGAGGTGTCCTATTTAAAAAAGTTAATGTTATTTTGATCTGACCTTGGCGACGCCATCCAAGGTCAAACTGATAAAATCAGTAAATAGATCTTTTAAAACCCTACAACTTTTGTCTGAAACATTTTTCTTTAAAATGTCGCGTTTACGAAAAAATCGGGTGGGACGGGTGGTCTGGGACACCCGGTATATATATATATATATATATATACATGCACACATACATACATATATGTTGTATATGTATATACATATATGTATGTGTGTGTGTGCGTGTACGTGTGCGTGTGCGTGTGCGTGCGTGTGTGTGTGTGTGTGTGTGTGTGTGTGTGTGTGTGTATATACACAGGGTGTCCCTGACCACCCGTCGCACCCGATTTTTTCGTAAACGCAACATTTTAAAGAAAAATGTTTCAGATAAAAGTTTTGTGACTTTGAGGGGGACATAAGATGGTGTCATTGGTTTGATCTTGGATAGTTGTTTGAAGATCATGTGAAGATCTACTTATGTAGATAAGTTTATCATATGTATTAGGTGCTTGATAAAGTTAAAAATTAAAAAAAAATATACATTTGTAGAAAATAATAAAACTGCTAAAATCAGTTAAATTAATTTTTCTGTCTAAAAAAAATTAAAATCTCATAGTTTAAATTATGTAAACTCTAAAATTTTATACTAATGTTTGTAAATGTGTAATCGGAGGTGATTGTATTTAAAAACAACGTAATATATGTCAATCGGATGTACTTAAGATCGAAAAATAATTTAAAAAATCGGTTTTTATTTTTTTTCATCACGTTTCACCAAATTCAAAAATCTAAAAAAAAGTCTTGAATATAATATGTTATATGATTTATCTGTTGAATTTTTTTTAAATGTCCACTATTTTAAGTCAAAGAATAATGGGATTTTAAAAATTCTAGATCTTTTAAGAACAGAATTTTTAGCACAGAACGACAAAAAAATTAGAGTTTATGTGTATGGATACCCTTTATAACCATGATTTTTTTGTGAAGATTAATTTAGATTTAATATAGAAAAAAAATATTAATAAAAAATCACATGTTTTGCGATATATCAAAATTGTAGAGGTCTTTTGAAATAAAACTTGGCATAAAAATTTTTTTAATCTAGGTATATTTTGCCCTATATAATGATTGATTACGCGCGGGGCCTAAAATTATTCTTCTTACTCCGTTATACCTTTTAGGGAATAAATAAATGTACTTCGGAATTAGAATGCAAGTGTGGTAACAGTTTTGCTAGTATTGATGAAGTTAAATCTTTTTGGTATTGCATTAATTTATGTTAAAATTTGCATAAATGGAAAACTAAAACAAAGTTAATTTTGAAAAGCACTATTTATATTAAATTACAATGTAATTTTTAATATTAGATTATAACATAATAAAATAATTATTACAATATGGATCATCAAAAATGAATGTAATTTTATATTTAAAAATTATGTGTATGCAACATCACTAAGAAATATAGTTATTTATTTAGAAATAAATTATATTTTTTTACAATTTTTTCTTTTACATAAATAAATTGTTAACTTGGAAAAAAATTTGAAAGTTGCCGCTGAAGCGATTAGAAATCAATAAAATAAAAACAGAAAGTACAAACCAAGCCAAATGTATGTGATTCAGTAACAATTACATCTTGAAAATGTGATACCAAAAAGACTTGTTTTTTGGCTCATTTCTTGGTCCTCAAATTTCAACCTTTTTTTTATGCCCAATAGTACTATATAATGGAACATTAATCCTAGAGAAATTTTAAGATGAGAATAAGCGCGGTTCCGGAGATATAAAGTGTTGAAAGTGAGTTTCTCATAATACAAGGAGCCGTTTTTACTTCTTTTCTGTTGTTTGAGTAAAAATTACCATTTTCCATGTATTTTTGCGTGCTGAACACGAATCTAGTAAGCCCACCAACCAATCATCTTGTCTTATTTAACCCAACCAACGATAAAACTCTAGGCATCGGCCGCTGTGAGTGATGGTGTGCTATCGGTCCCGTGACTCGGGATCCGGTCATTTCCTTTACATCTGGAAATGCATTAATGGAGATTAATTCCAAATACTTACGTCACAAATTCGTTGCAAAGCTGTGGATTGCCAATCGGAACTTTTATTTAAAACAACTTTCCATTTCTTGCAAAGATCTGCATTCGATAGAAAATTAAAGCAAATATAACCTTTATTGCTATTATTACTACAACAATATGTAGTGCAACAGGTTGGCATTGTGGATGTAAAGTCTATATACGAAGTATGCAACGTGCAGTGCAAAGCACGAAATAATAATATAAATATTTAGGAAACATTAAAAGATGAATTACAAATCTTTTTTACAAGAGTCAATATAAAGAATAAAATATCTTGAAGTTTTAATATAATATTAAAGTTACCTTTAATTATATTAATATAATGTTATGTTATTATCTGATTCTTACATTTATATAAACATAAAAGATAAATTTTACAAATGTTAATAACATTTACAACAAAAAATATTTTAAAACAAAATAAAATAAAACTTAAGGCTCTTATAGTGAATTAATTTAGAGGAAAGTGAGCTCAAGAGTCACGCAAGATGTCGGGTGCAAATAAATAATAAAAATCTTCAATGTCAGGCAAACGTTTCGACCTTTAATGACGGTCTTCCTCAGTGATAATACAATTCTATAAAACAACAATCGCACTAATTAAGATATAAATTTATCACAATAAACAAATAAAAAACAGAAATAAGAAATTAAAACAAGTTACCGAATAGATAGAGATTGTGCAAAACCGCGGTGTACATCTTACTACAGCGTCTTAGAATAAAAATATTATGAAAGACCTCACAGAGCGTGTGCCGAGACAAAAGTTTTGTGAAACCACATAGTTGGTTGCTAACAGATAAATAAATAAATAAGAGAAAGATATTAAAATGATAACTTTAAAACTTGTGGCAAACAACCATAAAAATTAATTAATTAAAAAAGATGAATAAAGGGAAAATCAATAAAAAAATCAATAAATAAATAAAAAAGAATAAAAATGGAAGCTGTACAAGTTATTAGATATAAAATTGTAAAAAGAACACTTATATAAATTAATGTAAATTCAACAAAAAGGGAAAAAAAAGGAAATAAGCCGAAGCGAAAATTGTATACAAAATACCTCTAAGCACCAAAACTCGTGTCACAGCCTTGAGATGGGATGTTACATCTCGGTGAGAATAAATACGAATAATAAGGACCGAAGCGAGATAGCTTTGGTGGCCCAAACGGAAGGAATAGAAGAAGGAGGGGTGATAAACCTAAGAAGGGGGAATACGCTCGAGGATAAGAAGATACGAATTCGAGAGAAGTTCCGTGTAACGCTTTGTTTATTGAGTCCGTGCATTTGATTTTTGATGTGTAGCATCTCAGATATGGATCTTTGGACATAAGATGGTTCCTTGTCTAAAATTTCCACGTTCTCCCAATCAAATTCGTGATTTTCTCCGATGCGGTGTAGCAAAATAACTGAAGGAGAATTGGCCTTTCTAATGTCTGCTTTATGTTCGCTTGTTTTTAGTTGGCGTTTCGTCTGTCCCACGTAAGAAGAATTGCAGTCTTTACAGTTAATTTTATAAACTACATCATTACAAGAAAGACGCTCTATATGGTCTTTGCCAGTAGTTATAAATTTGTTCAGTTTGGAAGGGATTGTGAACGCGACACTGCAGTCGAACTTACATGAGAAAGACGAAAATTTTTCTGATACGGACTCAATGTAAGGGATCGTAAAAAATCTTCTCACACGTTTATCATCCACGCAGGTGTCATCTTTATAAAAAAGGTTTTTGAGTCTGAAATTTATCATAGCGAAGATAAAATTTAAGGATAGTTATTTTCTAATAAAATGTTAACTAAAATTATGAAGTTCTTCCGGTGGAATTGGGGATGTGATAATAACAGTAATTTGTCAACCATACCAAAAATAACACCCTTTTTATGACACAGGGGATGATGTGAGAAAATATTTAAGTATCTTCCTGAGAAAGTTGGTTTGCGGTATTGATTGAAAATAATTCTATTATTCACATTTATAAGCATAACATCAAGAAAACTGATTTTCCCATGATCACTCTCTTCATGGTGAATTGTAAACGGTCATGCATGGAATTAAACGGATGCCCGATAGCGAGTTAGCCGGAGCTGCTAATATAATGTCGTCTACATATCTGCAGTAAAAAGGTAGATGAAAAGAAAGAAGTTTTAACGCCTTGCACTCCAGGTCCTGCATGACCAAATCCGCCAAGATAGGAGACAACGGTGATCCCATCGGCAGACCGAAGATCTGTTTATAACAAGTATTATTAAATTTAAAATACGTGAAATCTATTATTAAGTTCCTTAGAAAATGTAAATGTTTGTACGCATCTCTACGTTCTAATCTAAAGTTAGAACTTAGAGATGCGTACAAACATTTACATTTTCTAAGGGACCGATTTTATAGGACTTCCAGAAGTGTGTCGAACGTCCTCCCCCCATTGATCGAAAGTGATTTTTTCACATTTCAAGAAAAAAGGAACGCTTGGTTGTGGCGGAGGGAGATCTCCAGGATCAATAAAAAGATTGATTGGTTGAAACAAAAAAAGCGTCAGTTTTGGATTAACAAGATAAGACACATCACATATGTCGCCAAGACTTCTAACGTGTCTAACGAAAAAACAACTTTTTCTTTCCAACGGCTTACGCCTAGTGTAAATGAGACAATACACCAAATCCATGTGTCTCCCTCCGAATTTAATTCTGAGATTCCTCTAGACACTTTGCATAGCGATTGGTTTACTAATCTGAGCGGTACTAATATCCCGAAGGATGTCCGATATCTTTTACAACTGGGGGACCGCTTTGGTTTACCGTTGTTGGATGATGACAGAGGAAGAACATTATTAGAATTTATCAAACACATAGAACATAACATCTCAAAATACCGAGAAAACATATATGCAGCAATTAGCAATTGTTCTGTGTCGATCTTGGGGAGTTTGTTCCGTAGCGACTGTCCGTCAAAGATCAATGACCATTAAAAACTGGTTACGAACCACGGGGAGATTCGTTAGAGAGCATCCTAATATTTTGTTTACCAGAACGGACAAGGGTAATATAACAGTTGCCCTTGACAAGAATGATTACATCTTGAAAATGGAAAGCATGTTCTCTGACGACTCTACCTATGTCAAATTATCAAAAGATCCGATTCAAAAATTAACCAAAGAGGCTCGTTCTCTTCTCTCTCGGTGGAAAGAAACAGGTTTCATTACACAACATACATATAGGAGTATATTAACAACGGACGGTGTTTTGCCGAGACCCTACGGTTTGTCGAAGATCCATAAACCTAACAATCCCTTAAGAATTACAATTTCTTCCATAAATAGCCCTGTATACTCTTTGGCTTATTTTTTACATAACATAATTTATAACAGTATAACAGAGGCAGATAGTTTCGTTAAAAATAATTTCCATTTGGTTAATAAACTCAATGGTCTTCACGTGGAATCGGATCACGTCTTAGTGTCATTGGACGTCGTGTCTCTTTTCACCAATATCCCAAAAAACTTAGTGGTGGAAAACGTCACGACCAGATGGGATCTGATTTCAAAAAACACTACCATTCCGGTTAATGAATTTCTCAAAACTTTAAATTTAATAATAGATTCCACGTATTTTAAATTTAATAATACTTGTTATAAACAGATCTTCGGTCTGCCGATGGGATCACCGTTGTCTCCTATCTTGGCGGATTTGGTTATGCAGGATCTGGAGTGCAAGGCGTTAAAACTTCTTTCTTTTCATCTACCTTTTTACTGCAGATATGTAGATGACATTATATTAGCCGTCCCTAACTCGCTATCGGACACGTTTAATTCTATGCATGACCGTTTACAATTCACGATGGAGAGAGAGATGAAGGGAAAATCAGTTTTCTTGATGTTATGCTTATAAATGTGAATAATAGAATTATTTTCGATCAATACTGCAAAACAACTTTCTCAGGAAGGTACTTAAATTTTTTCTCACATCATCGCCTGTGTCATAAAAAGGGTGTTATTTTTGGTATGGTTGACAAATTACTGTTATTATCACATCTTCAATTCCACCGGAAGAACATCATAATTTTAGTTAAACATTTTATTAGAAAATAACTATCCATTAAATTTTATCTTCGCTATAATAAATTTCAGACACAAACACTTTTTTTATAAAGATGACACCTGCGTGGATGATAAACGTGTGAGAAGATTTTTTACGATCCCTTACATTGAGTTCGTATCAGAAAAATTTTCGTCTTTCTCATGTAAGTTCGACTGCAGTGTCGCGTTCACAATCCCTTCCAAACTGAAGAAATTTATAACTACTGGCAAAGACCATATAGAGCGTCTTTCTTGTAATGACGTAGTTTATAAAATTAACTGTAAAGACTGCGATTCTTCTTACGTGGGACAAACAAAACGCCAATTAAAAACAAGAGTTTGTGAACATAAAGCAGACATTAGAAAGGCCAGTTCTCCTTCAGTTATTTCGCTACACCGCAACGGAGAAAATCACGAATTTGATTGGGAGAACGTGGAAATTTTAGACAAAGAACCATCTTATGTCCAAAGATCCATATCTGAGATGCTACACATCAAAAATCAATGCACGGACTCAATAAACAAAGCGACACGGAACTTCTCTCGGATGCGTATCTTCCTATCCTCGAGCGTATTCCCTTTTCTTAGATTCATCACCCCTCTTTCTTCTATTCCTTCCTTTTAGGCCACCGAGGCTATCTCGCTTCGGTCCTTATTAATCGTATCTATTCTCACCAAGATGTAACATCCCATCTCAAGGCTGTGACACGAGTTTTGGTGCTTAGAGGTATTTTGTATATAATTTTCGCTTCGGCTTATTTCCTTTTTTTCCCTTTTTGTTGAATTTACATTAATTTATATAAGTGTTTTTTTTACAATTTTATATCCTTTTTTTTGATACGATGAGGGAAATGCTCATGGCACACCAGGTTGGCTAAACCATGGTAGTGTTGGACTCGAGTCGGGACGGTGCTAACCCGGCCACGTAATTTCAGCGATCAGGCTCGTCCTAACCCGCGTACCAACTAAAAAACCTCACCGAGCCACCTCGCCCCAGATCGAGGGAAGGCCCCGGCCAGCAATACGCTATTTCATCAGTAGCCTTCCTCCGGGGGTCAAAGCGTGAGCTTCCCGACGCTCCAGTTCGTCAGGTTGGGAGAGAACGTGCCAGGGCGGCAGCCGAGATACGTCAGCTGCCGCCTTGTCCACCCCGGGGTAGCGCCGTGAAAAACACCGCACGTCCCCCCGCGCTTCTTTAGGGTAGGAGGCGAGCGCCAAACCGTTCCGCGCCAACCCCCTACCCAAGGTCCAGTGGTCTCGAGGGGACCGACCGGGCCTACCTCCTATCCTCGCGTGGCCGGCACGCCGGATGAGCGGAGACTCCTACTCATCGGGCGGCCTAACAGCCAGGGTCCTCGTACCCTGGGCATCCCCGAGCGCAGCCGGAAACAAGGCCCAGGATCGCGTTATGACCCCCCCACCCCCAGGGGAGTCACTCCGCGGCCCTATCTCCTCCGAGGATAGGCGACCCCGGGGAAAAGGCGTCAACGCCTTCTCCGCCCGGGGTCTCAACGCCTTCTTGAGAGGGGTGCTCGAGTCTCGTCCCACTCGCTTCTCCCGTTGCGGGAGAGGGAGGGGCTCGAGCACCACCTTCGCCTGGGGGAGGTGCGAGGCACTCGGACTGTCAAGTGCCTCGCACCTCTTTTTTGTCGGCGGACTCGTCCGGAGCCCAGATGCTCTGGACGATTCCGACGATATCTCAATCACTCCCGTGATGAAGGCCTTACCGACAGAGGTCTTCATCACGGGAAGGGTCTCCTCCATATCGACGTCGGCCACCGGCCCCTCCGACATACCACCATCCACGGCCTGAGCGCCGGGCAGGGTGGGAGGCGGAGGGGTCAGCGGCCGACCTTCTTCGGCGTCTCCGCCTTTCTCCCGCTGCAGAGGAGGGGGAGCCCTCTTCCCCGGTCGCACCGCGGGGAGAACCCGAATGCACTTTTCACCGCCTGGGCGGTGATTGTGCGGCTTGCCTTTGGAGGCACACTCCGGGCAGAATGGCCTGTTCGCGCATTCTGCCTGGGTGTGCCCCTTACTCCCGCAGTTGAAGCAGCACCGGGCCCTGTCAACTCCGCCAGGACACCGGTGCTGCGTATGCCCCTGGCCAGGCACCGGAAACATCGCTGCGGAGGTGCCTTGAGCACCTCCACGCGAGCCGCTACCCAGCCCAGGGTCAGACTTCACGACCGGGCGATTTTCGCAGCGGCGGCGACCGGGCACTGCACTATCACAGAGCCCAGCTTCCGCCGACTGCGCGTCACCCGGTCCACTTTGAGGTCCGCCACAAAGCACGCTCCGGAGTCGGCGACCGCCGCGGCCACCTCCTCCGGAGTCACCGACTCGTCAAACTCGGAGATGCGGATCCCCACCCTCCGCAGAGGGCAAGAGATCCGCACGTCCGGGCCCCCCGCAACGCGACGCATCTCGGAGGCCAGTCGCTCCGCCGCTGGTCTGCTATCTTCACCGGGGATCTCCAGGAGAAGACCCCCGGCCTGGGCTCGGCGAACCCGCAGCCCATTGCCCCCCTGTGGCAGGATGTCCCCGAGGACAATGGCCTCCCGGGTCCGCCGCATAACTCCTGTGTAGCACGCGTCGTCCCCAGTCACCGTCACCAGAATCGCCGATGACTTGGGGACGCGCCTCCCGATCCTCTTCGCCGCGAGCGCTTCGCTTCGCGGCGGACCTCCACTCTGTTTCTTTCCCTCTTTTTTCTTCTTCTTTCCCGGCTCGGCCGTCGGGGGGCGGCAGTTGCCACTACCCCCGACGATCGACCCGAAGCCTTACCGAACTCCGGGGGGAACACCACCTAACCACTGACCCCCGTGGGGCGAGTGGGGGGGGGGGCTGTGACCGGACGAACGGACATTAATATTTGAGTTTTCACTTTACAGGTTATTTCACCTACCTTTAAGATGAATCCTGCGTGGATCTCACGGTCGCCAGGTAATTTAACCCTGTAATTACCAAGGTGGGATACGTAATTATCCTTTCTTTCTGTTTCAGGAATCCTCGTACGTGATTGGCCAGGCTCGTCCTTCCTGTCAACGGTCGTCGTGGGATTGATTACGCCGCTGCGTAATGTTCGTCGGTACACAGGTAAGTTTATTATTTCGTTTTCGTGCACTGAGTTTAATGTTTATGCACTTCTGTTTTAGATAGTGACGTGGGAACGGGACTTGTCAATGTCGGTTGCGCAAATCATTTATGCCAGTTCACATGAAATAATGTTTATTGCACACACACATAATAATAAAGAAAACAAAGTACAATTGGTCCCCAGTCACTACTATTACTGTTCTTAGTTAATAACTTAACTGTTCGCGTCGCGCGCGAGATGATGCAACATTACATCATACTACTTATGCCCGGTGGCATAGCTCTGTCTCTGAGCTCGGTCTGTAACCGACTGACTTGTAATATGGCGACGCTTGGCTTCTCTCGTCGAGGCTCCTATTTCGGACGCCGCCATGTATCACTCCGCCAAGATGGCGGTAGTACCACAACTGAGCGCGGGAAGGCGCATTTGAACTTGTGGTATTTTTAACAGGCTATGATTAAATGACATTTTGTTATGATTAATAATGCAAATACTGATATATTAAATGAAAAATTAAAACTGTTTTGCGCGTATTGTTTGATTGTGTGTTATCAAGTATCTTAACCTAGTTTGTGGTATACTCTACGTTTATAATTGTGTATTTTAAAATAATAATAAAATAATACTGCTACAACATAATAATAATAGAACAAAATGAAATTATGAAGATATCCTTTTGCGGTTATTCTTGCCCGTGTCATATAGCGTTAGATTTCCATTGCGCTGTCGTCCGGGATCGCTATGTCCGTGGGCGCAATCGTCTCCTCTATTCCCCTTGTGGATCCTTCCGTCCCATGGTCGCCGCTGCCGCTCTGGCTGTCATCTTGCGGCTTTGCCTGGTCCGGGATTGTCTCGTTATTTGACTCCTCCTGTTGTGGTGCCTCGTATGTCCTCTCCGGCTCCATATTCAGCTTGGGTAATGTCCCAATGGGGGGCTCTCCTTCCCATGGGATCCTTTGAAGGGCAACCACGAGAAGATTTTCCCGCGGTTGCAGGGCTCTACGGCCCTCTTTGTCCACCTTCCTCCTTTTCCGCGTGCCGACGACCTCGACCCAGCTCCGATCGCTCGCAGGCGTATCGGGGCCGGGCGCTGCCGCCGGCACGGCGGGGGCGCGGGAGTCTCCTCCCGCGGAGCTCCCGCACCCCCCTTTCTCCCTTTTCCTTCTTCTTCTTGCCCCTGGCGTCGGTGGGGACGGCGGCCGAAACAGCCTCCGTCTCCACCCGCGCCAGACGCCTCTCCAGGCCCTCCACCGTTGCCGTTAGCCGCTCCAACGTCCCCAGCACTCGCTCCTCGAAAGGAGAAGAGCCGGGGACAGAGACGACCGACGGGGGCGGCGGAGGGGAAGGAGACCCTCTCCTTCTCGCCGGCTGTGAGGCAGCCGCAGACGAGGAGGGACCGCTCTGCAGCATGAGGGCGCGTTTTGCTACCCCCAGCTGCCTCCTCAGCTCGGCGACCTCGGCCCGGAGGGAGCGAACCTCCTCCTCCCGGGCCGCGGTCGTCACCTCCTCCTGAGCATCCTCCCGCCCGAGACGGCCCATGGCGCGGTACGCCAGCGTCATGAGCGCCTCCCGGGCGAGATGGGTGTTCAGTTTTATCCTCCCCGACAGATTGCCCGACAGTGGGCAACCTGTGGAGGCCTTGATTCTCGGCCCCTCGACCTCCCAGAGCCCATCAACCAATCCGGCCAGATCGGTGGACGTACTCCGGGAGATCACTCCTAGTTGGCGGTCCACGTAACGCCGCTGGTCCGGCGTAAACAGGGTCGGGGGGATCCTGATACGCTGCCGAGGCCTCGTATCGCTCACCCCCGTTCCCTCTCCCTCCGACTCCGAGCTCCGGATGACGTTGGCTCGGAGTTGGCGGGCCCTAAACTGCTCCAAAGGAACCTCGTGGAGTCGGTCTTCCGCGGCCGCTCCGTCTGACATTGGGGAGGGGGACCTGAAGGGTCCACTCCCGTCCAGATGGGGTCGGCCACGGGCGCGTCTACTTCTGACATGAGTCGGAAGGTCGGATCCGTCCCCCGGGACATCCGGGATCCGGACACGGCCCTCCGACTTGTTCAAATCGATGACCGGCTCCAAGGGGTTCCCAGCCATCGCTCCTTCTTCCTCCTCTCGCCGATCCACGTCCATGGGCCCAGCCCCGAGCTGAGAGAGCCCCTGCCACCTCCTACGAGGCGGGTCGGCGAGGCCCTCCCCGCTCGAGCTCCCCCCCCACGGACGCGGATCAGCGTCGATCCCTCCTTAGTTATTGGTGGTGGCACGAAGACCACCATTTCAAAAAATCGGGTCCCTATGGACCCGGTGGCGCTACTATCCTGCCGACCGCCGCCCGTCTTGCGACGACCGTCGGCCGGCAGAATCAAATCTTCTTCCGCTGACTTGGCTAGGACTCCAGCCCTCTCACCCGGTGTTAATTCACTAAGGGAGGCATAGCCCTCCCCCTTACTTTTTGAGGAGGAAGAGGACCCCCCCCCCGTATACTCCCCTCCCTCCCAGTCGGAATCCCCCTCCTCGGACAGCTATCCTTCGAGCTGCTCGAGGGTGAGGAACCGATTGATTGCATCACGGGCCTCGGGCCCGAGGCGCTCCCGCATCAGCAGGAGCGTTCCCCTGCGCGACTCCCGCGACGCACCAGGACGATCACAAACGTTAACCTTTACATTATCCCGTTCGTCGGCGGAGCCTGTGGGCACCCCGCACTACAGCCCGTCGGTTGATATCGACAAGGGGGCACCCGGGACACTAGTCCCCCCTTGCCGTCCCTAAGGTATCCGACCTCCCCTGCGCGGTAAGCTTCCATTATTATTGTCCATGAAATTCATAAGTGGGGTATTGTTTCGCGAGGGGAACCCCACCCTCGCCCCGAGGGGTACTACAGGTCGGCGTTCGGGGGCCACCGACCCGAGGCGAACCTAGTGGACAACACCAAACATCACACGCGCCGACCAGGGAAGAACACGAAAACGAAACCCAAACGCACGCGGTTAAGCGCACATTCGGGATAACCCACGATCGACGCGCGTCAGACAATGGACTGCGGCGGGCAGTCAGGACCCCCGATCCCAGCAGGCACCCAGAACGATCCCCCGATTAGCGGCCTCGGCGGGAACCAGCGCCCCCCGCGACGATGCCCTCGCGCTAATGAGGAACATCCCTGAGGAGAAACGCCAGCCGTGCCGGAATACGGGTTGCTCTTAGGCCCGAAGGCCTGGTGTCGATGTACCCGGGCTAGCCGGGGCCATCGACAGCCAGCGTGTCAATACGCGGGATTCAGTCACCAACCAGGAGATCGCCCCAGGATTCGGCAGGGAGAAGACGACCCGATCCCCCGCCGCGACGAACACCGTACACTGAACAATTTACGCACCACCAAGGCGTCAGAGGCGCGAAACGCGACACTCAGACGCCGCCTCTTTGATTTTTTATAGAAGTTGACTCCTCACCCGGGCGGTGAAGCCAAGATCCCCGGTCCATCCCGCACGTAATTTCAGCACGTGATGGATTACGGTATGTCAGCTCGGGCGCCAGGGTCGCTGAGATCCCTGAATCTACGGCCTACGAGAGACCGCAGACCCCTAGCGAGCTCGGGAAACCGCAGGAACGCCAATTCCTGTATCGGGAGTCGTTCCGCAGCCCTTTTTTTTGACGAAGGGGAAATGCGTTACCGCATACCCCAGGCCTCAGGGGAGGCCTGGCGGTTATGTGGGCTCTCCCCCGCCGTCGACGTGACGACGGGGGCATACCCACTAAAACCCCTCCGGCTGTCCGGCTCTGGTCCTTGGCTGGGGGACTCCGGGAACGCGTGCAGCATGCTTCCGGAGCCCCCCGGACCGGTCGGCCGAGGCCGACTCAGCACGCCGGGGGCACCTGGTGCGGGTCCCCCGGCAGGGCCGTGAGGCCAAGCCGGCCTCAGGTCGGGGGAGAGGGACACCAGCCCTCCCCCACCTCTTCCCCTTTTGATGTTTACGGGGGTAAAGCCCGGGAGTCCGGCCCCCCGGCCGGATGTCCCGGGCCCCTACGCGCCGGACTAGTCCGGCGCGGCGGCATACTCTTCTCCGTGTTGGGGGGTGAGGAGGTAGGAAGGAGTTCCTTCCCCTCCCCCCACCAGCACCCCGGCGAGGCGCTAGAGGGGGAGCGATGGCGCATTGTGACGCGCGATCGCTCCCCCGGACCGTTAAGTCAGGTCTGCCTCGCCGGGCTCACTTACATGGGGAGGGGCCCTCCTCCCACGGCCGCGCGTCCCGTAAGCTGGGCCGGCAGCCGCAGGGGAGAAGGGTCGCTCCATTTCATCATTTCGGTGGCGGTCGCCGTCGTCCCTCTCCTCCGCAATAGTGGGGAGCGAGGGGGCGACCGCCACGGCTCTTCTGCCCCGCCGCCGACCGGTGGAACTCCGGGGGCGGGGGCCGCTTCTTCTCGGTCGGGGCGGTCGGGGCGGGGGCCGAGACGAAACGTGACCCCCGTCTCCGCCGCCCCTTCTGTTCCTCGCGTCGCCTGGGGGCATACGACCTCCCGGCTGACGCTCCCGCACCTTTTCGGCCTCCTCCTTCTGCAGCATGACTCGCTCGCAGTAGGAGGAGACCGCCTTCCAGGCGCTCTCCCTGCCAACCATCTGACTAATGATGGCCGGCAGGGAGAGGTCATCTCCCACTTCGGCCCTCAAGACTCCGCGCAGCTCTTCCCACGCTGGACACTCTTCCAGCGTGTGCCGCGCGGAGTCCCAGGCGGCGCCACAGTGGTGGCACTGTGTCGTCGGCTCCTTCCTTATCCTGCACAGGTACTCACCGAAGCAGCCATGCCCGGTGAGCACCTGTGTCGTCCTGTAGGACAAGCCGCCAAACGGGCGGCCCACCCATTCGTCCAGGTGTGGTAGGACGGCCTCCAAGATCCGAGATCCGGCCGCCGGCGGGTTGTCGATGAGGTTCCTCTTCCATGACCTCATCACCCGCCGACGGGCCCTCTCCCGTAGCAACGCGGCGGCCCTGGGGGTGACTATCCCCCCCTCAAGGCGGATGGCTTTTGCCCTGGCGTAGGTCCACGCCAGGGCATCGGCCGTGTACTCCGCCGGGGGGAGTCCCGCCAGGGCCATGATTGCCGCGTTGGGAGCGGTGCGAAACGCGCGCGTTATCCTTCGCGCCAGCCGCCGCTGCACATCGTGCAACACCTTCTTGATGCGGCGGCTGGCCTGCGCCTCGCGGGACCACACCGGGGCTCCGTACAGAGCCCCGGACATGATCGCGAGGGCGTACGCGCGTCTAGCACCCACCCTCGGACCCCGGAGGTTGGGCATCAACCCATTGAGGGCGTTCAATCTCCTGCCCAACCGCTGGGCCAGCTGGTCAAAGTGATCAGCGAAGGCCCAGCGACCGTCCAGGTGCAACCCAAGGTACTTCAGGGTTGCACCCACCTGAACACGGGTGTTGTCCACCAGGACGAAGGCCTGGGGCGGTACCCCGGAGGAGCCATCGTGAAAGAATATGGCTTCCGTCTTCTCCGGGGCCACCCTCAGGCCCAGGCCTTTTATGGCACCGACGACACAGGCCACTGCCCAGTCGCCATTGGCGACTGCTCCTCCCCAGGAGGTCCCCCCCGCCACTATGAACGTGTCGTCAGCGTAGCCGACGACGTAGCAGCGGGGGGGAGGGCCGTGCGGAGCACTTTGTCGTATGCGGCGTTCCATAGCAGGGGGCCCAACACGGACCCCTGTGGAACGCCACATGACACGTCCCTCCGCTGCTGGAGTCCGTCTTTGTCGCGGAACTCCAGCTCCCTATCCCGGAAATAGTCCTGAACGATGGCGACGAGGTAGGGCGGCAGGCGAAAGTACTCGCTCAGCGCCGCCACCACCTCGCCCCAGGGGAGACTATTAAAGGCGTTGGCGATATCCAGGGATATCGCCAACGCCACCATCCCGTCCCCCGTTAGGGATTCCGAGAGGGACCGAACCTGACGTATCGCGTCAATTGTCGATCGCGCCTCTCGGAACCCGTATTGTTTGGGGGACAGTTCAGGACCATTCCGGGCCATATGCCGGATGATGCGGTTAGCGATTATTCGCTCGAAGATCTTACCCGCATCATCCAGCATACAGAGGGGCCTGTACGCGGAGGGACTCTCCGCGGGCTTGCCCTCCTTTTTAAGGAGGACAAGCCGGGCCGTCTTCCACCTCCTGGGGAAGGTACCTTCCCGGAGGCACTTCGTGTACGTGGCACGAAGTGCCTCCCCTACGATAGGCGATGCCCGGGCCCAGATTTTGGCATAGATGCCATCCGGCCCGGGCGCCTTCGCTTTTTTGCCAGTTATTCGGGCGAAGGCCGCGACCATTTCGTGCCTGGACACCTCCAGTTCCTCCGATTATCCTGGGGGAGGGCCGGACTTTTCCGGGATTTCCCTTATCCCTCCCCCGGGTGGGGAACAGTGTGTTTACCACCCTTTGGAAGAACTGAGGGTCCAGCGTCTCCGAGACTGGAGGCGCCCATGGGCGAAGCCTTTTCATCACTATACAGTATGGCCTGCCCCATGGGTCGCGATCCAGCTCGGAGATCATATCCTCCCAGGCCGCGGCCTTCGCCCGAGCTATGGCGGTCCTCAGGGCCTTTCTGGCATCCCTGAGGACCGCCGTGGCGTTTGTCAACGCTTCCTCCATGCCCCGTCGCTTGGCGCGCGTGTGCGCCCGCCTGGCGGCCACGGTAGCTCGCCTTAGTTCGGCGAGCTCCGCGGACCACCAGTAGGCGGCGCGGCGCGCCATAGGTCTGCTGCGGGGCATGGAGGCGTCGCAGGCACGCGACATAATCTCACAGAGGCGCTCCGCCTCCTCCTCGGCTCCGAGGTCAGCTCCTCCCTCCGGCCAAGTGGAGGCGAGGAGGCTGACCTCGAGGGCTTCTAGGTCGAGTTTCCTCAGAACCCATCGTTTCCTATCCCGGGTGCGGCGGCGTTGCTCTCGCACCTCCGTGGGGGGGGAGACCAGCTCCATGGAGATAAGTCTATGATCAGACGTCTCTCCGAGGGAGCCGGTCTCCACCGTCCATCCCTGGACCCTGTTTAGGGCCTCGGGGGAGGCCCATGTCACGTCGACAATGGACTCTCCCCCGGTCCCCACGTAGGTGCTGACCCGGCCCCGGTTCAAAAGGACCAGGCCGAGCCCTGCCGCAAAATCTAAAGCGAGGCGGCCCCTCGCGTCAGTGCGGGGCGAGCCCCAGGCCACAGTGTGGGCATTGAGGTCTCCCCCCACGATGACAGGCCTTGGAGAGCGACTGAGTATGTCGCTCTCCATGCCGTCTAAGGCCGCCTCGTACTCCCCCCTGGTTAGGCTAGGGGGGAGATAGCATCCCAGGACATCGATGGGTCCGTACTCGACCATGACGAAGCCCTCGCCAGCCGATAGAGGAATCATCGGCGGAGCGCCCGGCACATGATGGCTGACCATCGCCACCTTCCCCGAGGGATCTCCAACCCAGTTGGGGTTGCCCTCGGGGATCCTATAAGGATCGGCGACGATGGCCAGCCCGCCACCCCCCTCCGCCAGGCACTGCGCAAGCATGTCTTGCGCAGCCCTGGCGTGATTGAGGTTGGCCTGGAGGAGCCTAGGGTGCATTTTCGGATGTCCCCTGAGGCTCCTCCACCTCCATCTCGGTTTCGCGGGTTTCCGCGTTCTCGGTTCTTATGGTCCTCTCCCTTTGCGGGAGAGGGGCTTCCTCCTCAACTACCACCATGGGCACCGGAGCAGGGGGCGGGGTTGAGTCTGAGATTGTAGATGGCCCCGCCTTCCTCCGGTCCTCATCTATCGATCCGGCTGCTGCATTTGGCCTGGACGTGGCCTTGGGCCAGGCACTTGTGGCACTGCAGCCCCCGAGGGGGAAGCAGCACCACTCGGCAACTCGACCAGCCCACCCTGACGCGGGGGGCGGCCAGAGCTGCCTTGCCAGCCTTGGCTGGGATACGTACCCAGCAGGTGCCTAGCCCGTTGGGAGCCGTTCGGATCTCCCCCACTTTGATGTCGTGGGGGGAGCATCCTCCTATGGCTCCCAAGGCATCGGCCACCTCACTCGAGGTGACCGAATCGTCCAGGCCACTCAACCGTAGCTCGACCGTCTTGCACGAGGGCCTCCCTGATCCCTTCGGCCAGGGCGTCGGCCTTGATGCCGTTTTCTACGCCCCTGACCTCTAGGATCAGGGCCCCCGTAACGGCTCGTCTCGGGCGCAGGTCCTCAATCCCGAGGGAGGAGAGATCTACCTTCTCCCTCGCGGTCTTGAGGACCTGCGCGTATGCTCCCGGGTCGGCGCAAGTGACCGTTACGGCCGCCGTGGTCGGCGGCCTGATCTTGGTCACCTTGGCCGGACCCTGGGAGCCGGCTCCTCCTGGGGTTTGCCCCCCTGGTCCCCCCTGGCCCCCTCCACGTCCACCCCTCTTCTTCTTCTTCTTCGAAGAAGTAGAAGGTTGTTGGTGGGTGGGTTTTGGGGGCGGGATCGGGAGGACCCTAGTCGGCCTCGCCGCCGGGGGTGGGGCCGTCTTTGTCGACCTTTCGGCGGCTTTGACGGCCTTTTTCTTGGTCTTTTTGGAGACCACCTCCGTCCATAGCTCTAGTATGGACGGGGTGGCCTCCCTCTGCGTCGTCGGAGCGGGCCTAGCGGCCACTGCGACAGCGTTGTCCGCTCCTTTCTGGGGGGCAACCCCGGACTGCCTGGCGATCTTGCCCGCAGTCGGGGGTGCCTTGGGCCTTTCCGCCCCCCTGGGGGCGGGGAGAAGTCCCATCTCAGCGAGGACGGCCGGGAGGACTCTAGAGAGAGCCTCCTTTAGGCCGTCCTCGGTCAGGGCTTTCGCCCTCTTCCTTTCTTTCTTCCCGCTCTCCCCAACCCTGGCCCATCCCGATGTCTCCAGAGTACTGGAGGGAGGAGGGAGGGCAGGGAAGGAGGAGCGGGAAACGGGAGCCGCTATCCGGTCCGCCGCTTTAGACAGGGGGTTCAGCTGCTTGCTGACCCCCTTTAGCGGCGGACGGAAGTACGGCTCCTTTAATATCTCCGTGGAGACCACTACCGGCAACTTTCTGTGCCGGGTGGTCTCTGCTTTGGCGGAGGTTTCCTCGACAGGGGGTCCCTCCACGGCCGTTTCCGTGTTTATATGGGTCCCCCCGGTCAGGGCGCCTAGGACTTCGTCGTCGAGGTCCAGATCCGTCTGGACCTCGACGTCCGTTCCGCCCTCGCCGGCGGCTCGTGCCGAGAGGCCCTTTTCGAGAAGGGCAATGCGAATTCGCAATTGCCCCATCTCGGCCTCCAGGCGCTTCTTCTCCAAGGCCCACTTGGCCTTGGCCTTGGCCAGTGCCGCGCTTTCGTCTCGCTGCGCACGAGCCTCAGGGCTCTCCGCTTGCCTTGTTACAATGGTGGACAAGCCGGCCGTAAGGTCCGTGTATACACTCCATAAGTCCCTCTTGATGGGACCCTGGATGTTTGTGGACCTTTCTACCGACTTGGCCAGCATCCCAAGGCTCTGCGACATAACTGCAGCAACAGCCGCGATTGGCTGTTGCTCCAGTTCTTCGGCGCGTTCTAGGGCCTTCTCTTGGGCCTTGGCGGCTCGAGCAGAGGAGGGGTGGACCTCCGGGTCGTTAATGGCCATGTGGTCCTTTTTCACCTTCCTCGCCCTTGCTGCATCGGCCTTCTTTGCGAGGGCCTCCGCCGTGAATTGCCCCTCATGAGAGGGGTCTTTCGCCGGCCTGCCTCGCCCCCTCTTGGTCGGACCTTCGTCCGACTCGGAGGAGGACGAGATGTAATATGCGGGCTTCTTTTTTACATAGGCCCGCTTTGTCCCTCGCCCCGTCGAATCCCTATCCGTGTCAACGTCCATGTATATGGGGTCCGTGACTAGGGACGGGGACGACGGCAGAGACGCCGTCTTCTTCGTTTTCAGGCCGGATGGCCCGGGAGTACTAACCTTCTCGAGGCGGGTGGTATCCGGTCCGCAGCTGTCGGGTTTCGGCCCCTTGCTGCAGGACGGGCCCGGCCTCGAGCCGGTGGGACGTGCCTTCCCACCTTTCGGCAGGAAGTCCTCCAGAGTGATCTGGAGCCTTCTGGTCTCCAACTTGTTTGGGGGGTTCTCCTGAGAGCTGGACGGGCTGAAAAGTTCTAGCCCGCCAGCTCCGGTGGAGGGTCCCCTCACATATTTCGAGGCATCTCTCCCTTCTGCGGGAGAGATGTCCCCTGTTTTTAAATCGGGAGAGGACGAAGATCTCGTCCCTCCCAGACCGCCGCTTGAGCGGACACCCTTGGGCGTGCCGCTTCTTCCTGCCTCTTGTTGGTTACTAATACTCATTTTGAAATGTATCCCACTCCCCGTGACGGCTGGACCGACCGGCGTATCTCCCACCCCGCCGAAACATGACCGGTACGGGTGCCCCCGGTACTCCGGGGGGTCGGCTTATGGCGCAGGCCCTGGGGATGTGACATCCAGGGCACGGGCCTCCAGCCCCCTACACACCCATACGGAGGAACCATCAAGGGCTCGCCCCGTATGGGCTTTCAGGGGTCCCCCGCCTCCGACAGCGGGGGCACCGTCACGGGTGGCGCCACCCGGGGGGCCCCACGGACGGGTCGGGCAACGGAAGCGACGCCCCTTCCGCACCCTAGCCGCCGTGGCGACCAGCACGTCCACCCAGGGGGGTGACAACTCCCCTGGGGGGACAAGACTCCGGCCCGGCACCCGCTTCGGAAGGGACGCCGTCGCGGAATGCCGGGCCAGCCAACACCGCCGCGGGCCCCGCCTCGGAATACTTCCGAGCGGCCCCGGAGCCAGTCCAGCCCGCAACCTCGGGGAGGGTTTCCCACGAGGAACGCGCTGGACCGTCCTCCACCGCTCCGACCCTGACCCGGAATAAGTCCGGGCGGCCCGGAGACGGCCCAGCCCGCTGGGTCCGGTGAACCGGGGTCCCAGCGGCCCGTCTCGTCCGATTGGGGGCGGCGGGGAGTTCCGTTCCGGGACAAGTCCCTTCACAGAGACCCCTCGCCGCTGTCCGCACGCGCCCTCGGCCCTGCCTCGGAAAAGTCCGAGCGGCCCGAGGGCCGCCCCGGCCCGATGCATCGGGGAGAGTTTCCCACGATGCACGCGCCGGGACAACCCCGCCGCTCCGACCCTGCCATGGAATAAGTCCAGGCGGCCCGGAAACGGCCCAGCCCGACGGGAATGGCCACGCCAAAACCCGCCGGCCCGTCCTTCCCGGAGGGACTGGTTCTCCCCGTGCCAGGACGCGAGCCGTGAAAACGACACCGTCCCCAGACACAGGGATTACCAGCCCCTCTTCTTCCCGTGCCCGCCGCGCCGGGAGGCGCCTTGGGCAAGGCATTTGCCTTCGATTTGAAGACAAATGCCTTTCACGTGACCTCTTGGCCTCCATCCCCGAAGGCATTCGGGGATGGAGTTCACCCTCTCACCACGTTGAGGTGGGTCACATCGAGAGGGGTCGTTCCGCAGCCCCGGGAGGCCCCGAAACGACTCCAGACCCCTACGAAAAACAATTTTATATCTAATAACTTGTATAGCTTCCATTTTTATTTTTATTTATTTATTTAATTTTTTATTGATTTTCCCTTTATTCATCTTTTTTAATTAAATAATTTTTATAGTTGTTTGCCACAAGTTTTAAAGTCATCATTTTAATATCTTTCTCTTATTTATTTATTTATTTGTTAGCAACCAACTATGTGGTTTTACAAAACTCTTGTCTCGGCACACGCTCTGTGAGGTCTTTCATAATATTTTTATTCTAAGACACTGTAGTAAGATGTACACCGCGGTTTTGCACAATCTCTATCTATTCGGTAACTTGTTTTCATTTCTTATTTTTGTTTTTTATTTGTTTATTGTGATAAATTCGTATCTTAATTAGTGCGATTGTTGTTTTATAGAATTATCACTGAGGAAGACCGTCATTAAAGGTCGAAACGTTTGCTTGACATTGAAGATTTTTGTTATTTATTTGCACCCGACATCCTGCGTGGCTCTTGAGCTCACTTTTCTCTAAATTAAAAAATATTTTACTCAATGTTACGTCCGCGGATTTGCATGATTGCTATCCGGAACGTAATTTTTCCTTGATTTCTTAATTTTTTATTTGGGAGGGCAGCGGTCACCAGTCGTGTCCCTGAGTTGTGAGACAACACGCTCAGATACACGACAATATACACTGCTCAGCAAAGAAAGCGATACACCAAAAATTTAGGAAAAATTTACCAAACTTCAAACGCTTGTAAAACCGGAAATATTTGTGATACAAGGATGATTCAAAAACGAAAGTAAAGCTTGAAGCCTGTACTTTGAGAAACTTTTAATGCCGATTAAGTGGCATGATGGTAGAAATGCACCTTAGGGATGCAGCCTCTGACGACCTTGACTTTGACATATGTTATCAAAGAGAAGGTACTGAGTGATTTACAAAAGGTTTTGAGTAATGTTCACTTTTTTATTAAAAAAATATTATAAAAAGAAAAAACAGTTTTTCTTACTTATTTCCGAAAATATTCATTGTACGAAAAAAATGTAAAACAAAAAATGTTAAACAAAAAATGAAGCTAGTAATAAACTCTATAAAAAAGGTCATATACATATTTTACCTAATTTCAATGCTAGTAGTTATTGTAGAAAAACTGTTTTGCGTCGAAAACCTATATAAAGAACGTGTTGGCGGGGGAAGGGCTCTGCCCCTCCCCCTGCACCCCCTCTCCGTTTCTAACTCATTTTTTTTAACCCATCCCCACTCCGACTTAGGTCCACTAATGACGGGGTGGGTGTAGGAGGCGTAAGTCATAATTTCAATTCTAGTATCACAACGTGGTCAATTGGATATCCTTAGCCAAATTACAACTAAAATAGGGTTAGGTTGGGTTAGAAAAAATACGGGGAGAGAGTGCGGGGAAGGGGCGGAACTCCTCTCCCGCCCAAGCATCTACTTTTCACGCAAAACTACTAAAAATAAAAAAAATTGTTTTAAAACAGTTTTTCTGCAATATAACGACTAAAGCATTAAAGTTAAGTAAAATATGTATATGACCTTTTTTATAGAGCTTATTACTAGCTTTATTTTTTGTTTGACACATTTTTTCGTAAAATGAATATTTACTGAAATAATTAAGAAAAATTATTTTTTTTCTTTGATAATATTTTGAGCATTACTCAAAACCTTTTGTATGTCACTCAGTACCTTCCCATTGATAATATATGTCAAGATTAAGATCGTCAGAGGCTGCTCCCCTAATGTGCACTTTTACCGGCATGATCAATTTGCTAACGGCCGACGACATAACGAAAACTTGCAAAATCGAAAAGTAAAACGTGAAGTTTCTAGAATTGCATGGAGTGAAGCAGTTGATGTAACTCAATAAAGTGAAAAGCGCGTAAAAGTTCAAAATTTTCCCTTTAAAATGCGCTTTTGCGGAACACGATATAATAATTTTTCGGAAAGTTATACCAATTTGTAGAAAAATTGATTTTTACGGGATAATAATGAATTTTGAATTGTAATCTCGCCATTATCAATGCAAATCACTACAATTCTATCCAGGACATGTTGTTGGTTTAAAAACATCCGTCTGTGTGTGCGTGTGCGTGTGCGTGTGCGTGTGCGTGTGCGTGTGCGTGTGCGTGTGCGTGTGTGTGTGTGTGTGTGTGTGTGTGTGAGTGTGTGTATGTTTACTTGCATATCACAAAGATAAGGACCCCGTGGTTCGTCAACTCTATAGTATTTAAAGACTCCAAACCCTCCTTGTGGTATGTGTGTGTGTGTGTGTGTGTGTGTGTACGCGCACATGTGCACTGATAATGGGTATGACCTCCTCGTACGCGTATTACTTCATTCATACGTTCAGGCATACTTCTTATGGCTCGCCTACGGGTAGTTATCTTTTTACCGCCGCTACTATTTTTTGATGCTCCTGCTCTGGAGGGAACAAAACGTTCTGCGCCGTCGAAGGACTTGTGAGTTTGGCCATTGAAGGGTATTCGGTCCCTAACGCTTCCTGCACCTCCTCCGGTGAAGGCAGGGGACTAAGACGCGGGGGCGGAAACCGAAGGGTCAAATTCGCCAGGTGTATTTAGCTCACGCATCATCCGACGAAAAAATCGCTTACGCCCACCCGTAGGCGCGATGAGCCTTTCGTTTGCCCATATCTGCATTAATGAATTCATAATTATCTGAGAGATTTGCCATAAGAATAAAGAGTATGTATGATGACTTATCGGTCCCTTTCAGAAAAATATTAAATGATAGAGAGAAATATGTTTGAGAGATCTGTTGCATAAGAGATCTACAAATTTTAACGAATTAATTATTAGCCATTACAAAATAAAAGAAAAAAAAAGAAAGTATACGTATATATATATATATATATATAGAAACGAATCCGTCTGGGTCGGAGAGAGATTCTAACACCCGTTAGAATGCCTTTTTGAAGGTAGAATTTATCTAGAAGAAAAATTTAAGAGTCACAAGGTAGAGAGAAGGTGAATGCGTCGAAGAGTCGCGTTAGCGAATCTTCTTCGACGCTGCAGGAGAGGAAGTTAGGAAGACGACGTCGAAGATTCGCGTTCGCAAATCTTCTTCGACGGGGCTGGGAATGAAAGAGAAAGGAGACGCCGAGGAGTCGCGTTTGCGAATCTTCCTCAACACCAGGATGAGAGGGAGAGAGATAGAGAAACGAGTGAGGTCACACTCTAGCTAATGCTTGGTGTGGTTCAACCCTCTGAGTCTCTGATAGGAGGGAGAAAGAAGGGATAATAAGGAAGGAGCAGGCAATCCGATTGGGGCCACCCCGAAGATCAACGTCTTCGCCTAGGAGTAAACCCACCCGTTAGTGAGATCGTACTTAGAAATCTGCAGTTTGGCGATCGCCGGACAGCGAGTCTCGCTCGACCAACAAGACTGATCTGGATTTTGGATTTCCGATTTCGCTTCTTTTATATGTCCAGATATGGGCAAGAGGTGTCGCGGGACGTTTTCGCAGGTTTCCGGAAAATCTGGAGCAATAGTTTTTCAAAACGCGTTGCCTTTAGAAGCCCGCCTTGTTCCGCAACCGCGCGGCTTGCGTCTATAGTTTGCGCGAGACGTTTGTAGACTTTCCCGGGGGTCGCGACTCGCGGGGGTACCGCATACCATGCTTCAACGCAAATTCCAATACTTAGAAAATTATTATAAATTATGTTCTTTAAAGAATTTTAATTTAGCGTACATGGTACGGTGGAGGACCATGTACTGAAGCGTTATGTAATGTTAGACATTAATGTTTTATTGTTGCTACTGGAGAGAATTAAATTTTAACAGGAGAAATTTCTAGAATTTTTTTTTGGAGTGTTACCTTTTAATTTAACGCAGTTGGGAGTGTACAAAGCAATAGCGCCAAGCGCACGCTATTGTTTTATGTGTAAAAAGTTAAAGTTTTCTTGTTATTTATAAGAGATTAATTTTTACATTGATTTGACATCTTTTAGCATTTTTATTGGTTGCGGTTTTAAGGTTATTTTAATTCAATTTACATTGTGGTAGTAGGAAGTATCCACGAAAAAATCACGCTTCTACAATTATAAAATTGCCGTTCCTAATATTTTATATTAAATTGAAAAGATAGATGGTAATGTTAGAGGGGGTAGGAGCCTGGTAATATTAGAGGGGATCGCGAGCCGAGGAGTCAACGCGCGCGATGTTTGTGCCGCGCCAATAGACGCTCGCGGGTGTGATTTATGAATTTGAAGTAGGATTTATTTAATTAGTCGGAGTGTGTTTCCAAATTTTAATTTGCTACTATTAATACGGACGGCGCGGGAAAATAAAAAATGTTATCCGCCGGACGTAACACTCAAAATAAAAAAAAAATAATCCAATTAATTATGTGTAATCATTAAATACAGATATTCGGTAGTCTATTTTGATTTGAATATTGCGGGATGAACGTCGCCATTTTAGGCTCAGGGGGTCTATCATGTAACATTTCCCCTAGGGCGGAAACGTGAAAAGTGAAAAGTTTCACGTGAACTGCACGATCATGTACGATTCCATGGAATCATGTAACTCACTCATGAACGGAAATATGAACTTTTTCACGTGAACTTTTTCGCCATCAGCCGTGATGGCGAAAAGGTAAAAATTTAGGGAATTAATAAATTGTATGTATTTTGAAATAAGAATGAAAGTGTGGTAACAGTGTGATAACACTTTGAAGAGGTATTGAAAAGGTTAACCTTTTTGGTATTACATTACATTGATAGGATAAAGTAATACATACATAAATAAAAATAATGCGCTTTTGTGATGTAATTAGGTTTGATATTTATATTTAACAAATTGATATTTTGATAATTATATAGAATGAGGTTTCATCAAATGCAAATTTAGATAAAAATATACTTTAAACGCGTTTTGATACACAATGATATAAAAAAGGTGCGTCTTGTGAAATAGAATATTAATCAATCATGTAAGTGTTTATAACTTATAAATTTGGAAAATACATGTGTGAGCGGAGAATTCAGTTTTGATCAAGGTTCGTATTCTGAATTATTCAATATTTTTTAATTAAACAAAGTTAAATTTAATGACTAATGAAATTAATTTACTTTAAAATTTGCACACATAAAAAACTAATTAAAATTAATTTTGAAAAACAATGTTTGAATTAAATTACAATGTAATTTTGAGTATTAGATTACTACATAATAAAATAATTGTTACAATATACGGATCATTAAAAATAAATGTAATATATATTATATTTGTAAATTAAGTTTATGCAATAAATATGCAAGAAATATTGTTATTTATTTATGAATATTTTTTTACAATTTTTTTTTATATAACAAAATTTTTACAGTAAAAGTTATACTGTAAAAGCAGATAGAAACCTTTTTCACGATCGCTTGATAGTTGCAATGACAGAGCCTCTAATGGTGAATTTCGGAACGCAAACTAAATTTCCGCGCATTATTCATACATAATCGCTGTGCGTGAAAAGATTCACGTGAACTCTCTATGAGTGAAAAATGAAAAATGAAAAGTGAAAAGTGAAACGTGAAAAGTGAAAAGTGAAACGTGAAAAGTTCCATGTGAAATTACATGATTGACCCCCAGAATGTGGCGACTAGTCTCAAAGTCATGAAATGTGACTACATAAGGATCAAAGGTACCGTCACGGAGTGTCGCTACTATTATCTCTATACTAGAGTTCCTAGAAGTATAGAGTCTGGATTTCTCGGGATTCCACGTGATTGGATGCACGTGACTATACCTAAAATGACAGCACCAATATGGATCCCTGTTTAATTCTCTTTAACCAATGCAACAACAGCATACAACACGTTCAAGTAATACAATGCACACAATGATAAACATACACACATATAAAGCTCTCGTACATACACTGACATATTCATCACCGACATTTTAGAAGGAGATGTCCAGACTCTCTACTTCTAGGGACACTAATCTATACTATGTTAGGCCGGTATTCATAGTCGAGTCTCAAGTCAGCATTTAAGACCGTCTTGGCGAAGATCGTCTTATTCGAATAAGATCGTCTCAATAATAGTACATTTCAGTCATGACTTAAAGCGAGCTTGCCGAAGAAGTTCTTGCTCAAGTTATGCTTATTTGATATAAAATCGTCTTCGCGAAGCAATACTCAAGCTAACGCTTATTTATGAATCGGCTGTTACCGTGATATTTCCTATAAATCCTCCAATGACAACATTGCATACATTGAGCTCAACGGATCAGACCGATTCCATTGGATCCGTTAAACTATAAAATCAGCGAATTCAAGCATCATATTAATATTATAATCTCAACAATTGACTCAAGAATTTTGAGTCAATTAGTGTAATATGATTAATTATTTAAACTTTATTAGCTTACATTAATTGTGAACAATTAAAATAATCGATAATCGAAAAATTTTATTTATTTAATGGAAAATAAGATACAGTTAAATATCTCAAAAATTCTACAATGCAGGATCATATAAATTAAAAGTAATGAAGGATAAAATCCTTAAAAAATATGATTGAAAATAAGGAGAATGTTATAAAATATAAGATTATTTATTAAAGTTGAGTTTTGTGATTATCAAAGTATTATATATCCCAATCAGCACACAATATTTTTTAAATTTTATATTTAAAAAATATTATGTGCTGATTGGGATATACTTTTTTAATTGTAACGGTACGCGGTTTCGGTCGGTTCGGTGCGGTGCGGGAACTTCGGGATCGGACCGGATAAGGCTCGTCGGTTGGTCAGGTGTCCGCAATGACTATACCCAGTGTTTTACGTAGCAAAAGACAGTGGATGTTTTATTGATAATATCAGTTGCCAAAAAGAGTTGACAGAATGAACAGGAACTTAACTAACGAAATAGAGAGATATCAAAATAAAAGATAATGATCGCGCTCACAACATAGAGATCGCAAGAGAGACAATGCTAGAGATAACAGTAGTATACAGATTGCACTATGGCTGGTACTCGGTTTACCAGCTACGCGGCGCGGTTTATATCTAAGGCTAGAACTATCTATGTACAAAGTTTTTCGGCTAAGCTAGGAAGTTATGCGGGCGGCTTGCCCGTACGGTCGGGGAGTCGCGGGGCGCGGCGGGATTGGCTAACGCGGTCGTATAAGCGTGTGCGCAAGTGCGGGTCGTTGCCGGCGCGGTCGCCGCCGCGATTCGCCCGAGCGCGCCCCGTGCAAGTGGGGCGCTTGATCGACAGGTTGCTTGTGCCCTGCCGATATGGGTTACGAAGTTTGTCGGTTCGACGGTAACGGTATTCGAGGACGACGGTGATTGGTCGAGAATGCTCGGCCGGTGATGATGACGAGAATGCTCGTCGAGGATCTCGGACGTGATTGGTCGAGAATGCTCGGCCGGTGATGATGACGAGAATGCTCGTCGAGGATCTCGGACGTGATTGGTCGAGGATACTCGGCCGGTGATGATGACGAGAATGCCCGTCGAGGATATCGGAGTGCGACGAGAATGCTCGTCTTTAAGGAGCGATCGAGAATGCTCGGTCTGTGGACGGGTCGGATAGTCGGACGGATCTGACTTGTGCGTTCCCACTGCCGGCTTATATATCCGAACGCGCGGCTGAGCAAGCCAATCCGTGCGTTCGGTCGGTTGAGCCGGAGTGGGAGCGTTACGGAACGCCACGGTCGGCGCGCGTGTCGCCGCGTGGTTGCACGGCGAAGTTCGGTCGTGCGCGCACGTGGCCCTCGACTGCACTCGGCGTTCGGTGTTCGGTGGACGGAACGGAGGCGCACGGACGGTGGAGGGGCGTATCGTTACATCACCCCCCCTCGTTTAAGTGGCGAACTTAGGCCACTACGCCGGGAATTCCCGCACGTAGTGGCAGCGGCCGGCGCGGTCAAAGCGCAGCGTGTACCGACGAGTCGCGAGTCGCACCTTGTACACCCGCGAGATCCGTGCGGCGTGATATGGCACGTGGATTATTAAATCCTCGCGTACTCGCACTGGTACAGACGGGGGAGTGTCCCGTGTGGAGGGTACGATGGCCGGTGTTGCTGGCGGTGTCCTTGGTGCCCTGGCTGGAGCTGCGGCGACTGGTTGTGCGGTGGCTGGTTCCGCAGCTTTGACGGAGGGCCTCGCTGGTGCGGCTGGTGGCTGGCCATGCGGGTTTGGTGCCGGAGTCGAGGTGCTTTCCTCCTCTAGGTCGGAGAGCGTGTCCCCGAAAAGCTCCACTAAGCCGGCTTTCCCCCGCTGCTTTGGTCGTTCTGGCTTGGTAGTGCCGGCCGGAGGCGCAGTCGGGACGACAGCCGGCGGTGTTGGCCTTGCCGGTGTCGCAGTCTTCCGACTTGCGGGTAGTGACGACGGCGGTCGACGCATCCCAGGCCGTGCTGGAGGTTCTGCCAGGAGTGCGGCGAGTTTCCGGGCGTTAGTGGCGGAGGACCGCTGGACCCGTACCCCTATTACCGGGGCGTCCTTCCTTGGCGCCGCCGTGGTTCGGACGAGGCACTGACGGGGGCCCGTCCTCTTGGCCTCCTCGATTAGCCCGTGCGATGGTGCTCGCACGCTGACGCCCCGACGCCTTGGCCGCTTGGTGGTCGCGTCCCGGATCGTCCTGGGCAGTCCGTGCGGGTCGGTGGCGGGAGGCGGTGCTGTTGGCAGTTGATCGGCCGTCGCCGGGAACAAGTCCGGGCGAGGAGGCACTATGGTCATAACTTGGGACCATAATGCCTCGAACTCCTCATCGTTGGTAGGCTCCGTGAGCAGTGCGTCTAGTTGTTCCATTTTTCAGGTAACTTTCTGCGGTTTCCGGATCGGTTGGTCCGCCTTATATACCTCTCCGGGTCTGGGAGAGGGTGCTCCTTCCCTCGGGATGGCACGGCTCCTGGACGTGATTGTCACGTGTTCATCTCCTGGCAGGGTCATCGGCATCGGATTCTGCTGTCTCATGGTTGCCGTCGGTCTCGTCTGCCCGGTCGTGGTCCGCACGGTCGCCGTCTGCTCGGCCGTCGTCTGCTCGGTCGTCGTCTGCTCGGTCGTCGTCTGCTCGGTCGTCGTCTGCTCCGGTGTGATCGTTTTGTTCGTCTTCGGTATCCTCTGCATCGGTCTGCTCGGCAACGGCTTCTCGTGTGCCCGGCTTGAGGTCTTGCACGTGGACTCGACGGTGCCATTTGCCCTGCGGGTCTCGGATGTCCACGATCACGGGCGAGTGTATTTTTCGGACTTCGAACGGTCCGGCGTACTTAGGGGCTAACTTGGCGTTAAACCCCTGGCCCTTATTGGATAGCAGATGTTCCCGCTTCCATACGGTGTCCCCTAGTGCCGGTTTCCATGCGCGCCTACGTAGATTGTAGTGCCGCTCTTGCCGGTTGAAGGCACGTGCCAGGTTGGTTCGCACGACTTCGTAGGCCTCCCTCAATCGCTGTTGATTGGCGGTTGGCGCCGCTGCCGGTACGGGCCGTTGATCGCGGAGTCCGGTCGGTTCTTCCAATTCGCGCCCGTGGTTTAAATAGGCGGGCGAGTATCCGGTGGCGTCGTGCGGAGCCGTATTATAGGCGAACTGTAATGCGCCTAGTTGCTGGTCCCATAGGCGGTGGTTGTTCCCCACGAACTGTGCTACCATCGTCTTGATCGTCCGGTTTGTTCGTTCAACGGGGTTGCAGTGAGAGGCGTAGGCCGGTGTGGTACGATGCTCTACCCCTAGTTCCTGCAACAGGGCTTTCATTGTTCGCCCTATGAACGGCCTACCGTTGTCCGAGATGACCTGTCGGGGACATCCGTGCCGGTAGACGATGCGGTCGGCGATGTGTTGCGCAATGGTCGCCGCGGTTGCTCGCCGGAGTGGACTTAACTCGACCCACTTCGTAAAACGGTCTTGCATCACTAGTAGCCACGTATGGCCACTAGTGGACCGCGGGAGGGGTCCCACCAGGTCCATCGTGACTTGCGCCCACGGCGCGTCAACATGGGATGTGTGTAAGAGTCCGGCTGGCCGTGTCTGCGCGTGTTTGTGCCGCAGGCAGCTCCGACAGTTTCGGACGTACCGGGCGATGTCGGCGAACATCCCCGGCCAATAGTAACGCCGCGCGGCTCGGGCAATAGTTTTCGCGATTCCCAGGTGCCCGGCGGTGGGGGCATCGTGCACCTGGGTCAGGAGGGTCGGTCGTTCCGGTCGCGGGATGCACCGCTTCCACTGAGCCTCGGCCGGCTCGTCTTTGAAATTGGTCGAGTGTAGGATACGACGGTAAAGTCGGCCCCCCCGAATCTCATAGTCGGGGAAGTTTTCCGGGCGCCCACGCACGTGGCGGAACTGTCGGCGGTACCAGGTACATGCGGGCGGTGTTCGGTTGCAACATACGGAGGGCAGGCGGGAAAGCGCGTCGGCCACGCGGTTGAGCTTCCCGGCTCGGTACCGTACGTCAAACGAGTATTGTTGGAGCTCGAGTGCCCAACGCCCGAGTCGTCCGGTGGGAGAATCCATGCGGCGTAGCCACTGGAGGGCCTGGTGGTCGGTGATGACCGTGAATTCGTAGCCCTCCAAGTAGCCCCGCAGGTGTCGGATTCCCCACACTACGGCCAGGCACTCGAGCTCGGTCGCGCTATAATTTTTCTCGGCTCCGTTCAATGAGCGGCTTGCGTAAGCAATGACGCGTTCGCCGTCTTCGAAGAATTGTGACAGGACGGCGCCTAGCCCGTGCTGGCTGGCATCCGTCTGCAGCAGGAATCTTCGCGAGAAATCCGGACATGCGAGGGTGGGTGCGGTGGTTAGCGCCTCTTTCAAGCTTTGGAAGGCGCGCTCCTCCTCCGGACCCCAACGCCACCGAGCGTTCTTCCGCGTGAGTTGGGTAAGGGGTGCCGCGATGGTGGCGAAGTTCGGTGTAAACCGTCGATACCACGAGGCCAGTCCCACAAACTGGCGGATCTGGCGGATGTTAGTGGGAGTTGGCCACTCGGTGACGGCCCGGACCTTGTTCGGATCGGTGCGGATACCTCGTTGGTCCACGATGTGCCCGAGGTACTTTAGTTCGGTGCGGCAGAAGTGGCATTTCTCTGGGTTTAACTTTAGGCGTGCCTCGCGCAGGCGGCGGAACACCTCCTCTAGGTGCTTTAGGTGGTCGGCAAAGGTCGGACTGGCGATGATAACATCGTCCAAGTACACAAATACGTGCGGCTCGAGTTCGGGCCCCAAAATCCGGTCGAGAAGTCGTTGGAAGGTGGCCGGGGCCGAGTGCAAGCCGAACGGCATCACCGTGAATTGCATCAGGCCGCGACCCGGTACGGTGAAGGCCGTGATGGGACGGCTCTCCGGCGTTAGGGGGATTTGCCAGTACCCCTTCTCTAGATCGAGGGTCGAGAGGTACTTGGCTCCTCGCAACTTGTCCAGCGTGGGTGTGATATGCGGCAAGGGGTAGGCGTCCCGCTCGGTCACCTCGTTGACCTTCCTGAAGTCTATGCAGAAGCGGTGCCGGCCGTCCTTCTTTCTGACGATGACCACCGGGGAGCTCCACGCGCTATTGGAAGGCTCGATTACCCCGGCGGCCTCCATTGCGTGGACTTCCTCGTCGATGATCCGTTGCATTGCGGGGTTCCGTGACCGGTACCTTTGTTTAATGGGGTGTTCGGTCTTTACACGGATATGGTGCACGGCCTGGTCGGTGGGTCCTCGAACGTGTTGGAACTTAGCAAGCTCGGTGGCTAGAAACGTCTGTAGTTCCCGCTCTTCCTGCGGTGTGCGTTCGGTCATCCCGGCGGTGACCCCATGCGTGGGTCGAGGCTCTCGGCGTCGTCGGGCTTGAGGGGGTGGCGGTGGTGGGATGGTGAGACCAAGCTTAGACCACAAATCCGTCCCAATCAGCAGGTCGCTCTCCAGGGACGGGAGGAGCTGGAACGTGTGCTCCAGCTTCCGCCCGGCAACGTGTAGTGGGAGACGGACTCGCCCCGGAGTGGTAGCGGTGGTCCCGTCGGCCAGGTGGATGGTCTCGTTCTGGACCTCCGGCCAAATGCGCAAGGTCTTGGCGTGTTCGGCGACCCGGCGGTTAATCATTGAGATCTCGGCCCCGGTGTCCAGCAGGGCCGAGAATCGGCGCGGTCCGACGCGCACCGTAATGTGCGGTCGCGGCTGGTATTTTATCCGGATGCGGGCCGAGGGGCGGACGCGTCCTCGGCCGGTGGCGCGTTTCCCGCTCGGGGATGGCACTCCCTAGTCAGGACTCCATCCTTGCCGCACTGCGAGCAGAACTTTCGGGCCGGTCGCTTGCAGTCGAAGCGGCTATGGCCGCGCTGCTTACACCGCCAACAGGCGGTGTTTCGGTCGTAAGGCTCAGTGGTGGTGGCGGCGGCCGTGGTGACTTTACGTTTCTCTGCCCGGTTCTCGCTCTCCTGCGCCTTGGTGATCTCCTCGAACTCGGCGGCCTGCTCTGCCAGGTCGGCGAGGTCGGTAGCGTCGGTGAGGCGCACGTAAAGTTTATATTCGGCCCTTAGGTTCTCATATAACCGGTCGACCTTCTCGGCCTGTGTGAATCCGCCTGCGCGCCGCATCATGGTTTGCAGGGCGGTCGCGTATTTGGCGTAAGGCTCCTTTGGTTGTTGCCTGCGCTCCTGGATTTCTCGGGCGAGCTTGGCCTGGTATCGTCGGGGCAGGTATTGCCGTCTGAGCGCGTGCGTAAAATCGGACCAGGTGTCCCAGCTGTCACGCTCGTTCCGGTACCAGGCCAGCGCGTCGCCCTTCAGAAGTTCGGGTAGGCCAGCCTTCATTTGGCCGTCGGTATATCGGTACTCCTCTTGGAGTTCGGCTATCCGCTCCAGGAAGGACAGCGGGTCCCGGCCATCAAAGTGGCAACCCCACTTTCTCATTTGGTTCATCACCTTGCTATGGGAACCGTGGTCGGTCGTGTTTGTTAATTCGGGGCCCGGCGGTGGTACGGAGGGGCTGGGCATCGCGACAAAATGATTTTTCACGCGGTGGCGGAGTTCCTCGGTGGTGCCGGAGGCCTCAATCTGATACGATTGGGCCAAGACGTCGAGTTGCTCTCTCGGTAAGCGATCTATCCATTCTGTCAACGGCATTGTTGTATTTGGGTATAATCAGTCGGTCGTTTAAAACGGTCCCTGTTCGGGCGCCATGTAACGGTACGCGGTTTCGGTCGGTTCGGTGCGGTGCGGGAACTTCGGGATCGGACCGGATAAGGCTCGTCGGTTGGTCAGGTGTCCACAATGACTATACCCAGTGTTTTACGTAGCAAAAGACAGTGGATGTTTTATTGATAATATCAGTTGCCAAAAAGAGTTGACAGAATGAACAGGAACTTAACTAACGAAATAGAGAGATATCAAAATAAAAGATAATGATCGCGCTCACAACATAGAGATTGCAAGAGAGACAATGCTAGAGATAACAGTAGTATACAGATTGCACTATGGCTGGTACTCGGTTTACCAGCTACGCGGCGCGGTTTATATCTAAGGCTAGAACTATCTATGTACAAAGTTTTTCGGCTAAGCTAGGAAGTTATGCGGGCGGCTTGCCCGTACGGTCGGGGAGTCGCGGGGCGCAGCGGGATTGGCTAACGCGGTCGTATAAGCGTGTGCGCAAATGCGGGTCGTTGCCGGCGCGGTCGCCGCCGCGATTCGCCCGAGCGCGCCCCGTGCAAGTGGGGCGCTTGATCGACAGGTTGCTTGTGCCCTGCCGATATGGGTTACGAAGTTTGTCGGTTCGACGGTAACGGTATTCGAGGACGACGGTGATTGGTCGAGAATGCTCGGCCGGTGATGATGACGAGAATGCTCGTCGAGGATCTCGGACGTGATTGGTCGAGAATGCTCGGCCGGTGATGATGACGAGAATGCTCGTCGAGGATCTCGGACGTGATTGGTCGAGAATGCTCGGCCGGTGATGATGACGAGAATGCTCGTCGAGGATATCTGAGATGACTGGTCGAGGATACTCGGCCGAGGATAGCGACGGGAATGCCCGTCGAGGATATCGGAGTGCGACGAGAATGCTCGTCTTTAAGGAGCGATCGAGAATGCTCGGTCTGTGGACGGGTCGGATAGTCGGACGGATCTGACTTGTGCGTTCCCACTGCCGGCTTATATATCCGAACGCGCGGCTGAGCAAGCCAATCCGCGCGTTCGGTCGGTTGAGCCGGAGTGGGAGCGTTACGGAACGCCACGGTCGGCGCGCGTGTCGCCGCGTGGTTGCACGGCGAAGTTCGGTCGTGCGCGCACGTGGCCCTCGACTGCACTCGGCGTTCGGTGTTCGGTGGACGGAACGGAGGCGCACGGACGGTGGAGGGGCGTATCGTTACAAATATTTATATGAAGTAGAATAGAATATAATTATTATTTACAATGCTATCTTACTCTATCTTACATCTACCTTAAAACTACCTTACAACTTACAACTTAACTATTATTTCCTACCTACACACACATACACACGCGCCCTGGACCTCCGTTTTCATCGCAACTGTTTTCTTAGTTTCATACTTTAGTCAATATTTTACAGCCCATTTCTGGCATAGACATCTCTTTTTTCCCCTCCCATTCACACCCTCATATTCTCCTTAACAAACTGAAGAGTCTGTGTTTCTAGCGCCCTGCACTTGGTTGGGTGGCATCGTATCTGAGTAGTAGAGCGCAGGTTGTCTGTGATGGTGCGACAGGGGTTTCTTCCAGGGAGCTAGCGGTTGCGGTGGGTGTTCCTCAGAGCTCAGTGCTAGGACCGTTACTCTTCACTCTCTATCTAGCGGATTTTAAGAATGCTCTAAAATATTGCAAATATAATTTCTATGCTGACGACCTGCAAATATATCTGCACTGCGAGCCTTGTGACTTGATTGAGACTATCTCCAGGGTAAATGAGGACATTGCCTCCATAGTGGCATGGGCGGCTTCCAACAAGCTCATCCTCAACGCGGCCAAGACGCAAGCCATCATTTTTGGTTCGGCTCGCTATATTAATGCTATTGATGTAACGTTGTTGCCGAACTTGTCAGTTGGGAATGCTGCAATTGAATTTTTGGCACACATTAAATATTTGGGAGTGACAATTGCCAACAATCTATCGTGGGATAGACAAATAGCAAGCGTAACAAGGAAAGTCAGATCAGTCTTGTATCAGCTGAGGCTGAGCAGACACCTTTTACCAGAGACACTGAGATCTAGACTTGTGAAGGCCTTGATCTTTCCGCACTTTGATTACTGCTGCACGGCGGTTACGAACATCACGGCAGAGCAAAATCTTAGGCTGTACAGGGCCATGAATGCTGGTCTGAGATTTGTCAATGGCATAAGGTGGGATGACCATGTTACATCCCAATGTACTCATTATCGGGCACTTCGGTGGCTGAAGCCGGATGTCAGAAGGCAGTATCTCATCGGATGCCTATTGTACACAGTCATGAAGACCCAGAGACCGGATTATTTGTTCTCAATGTTTGTGCTCAGGACTGAGAAATCGACCAGGGTTACAAGGGCATCTGAGGATTTGCTCGCTCTACCGCTGTGCCGTACGGAAATCTACAAAAAATCTTTCTGTTCTGTTGCAGCGGAATTGTTGAATAACATTCCGTCTGCTATTCGCAATGTGGTCACAATAACAGGGTTTAAACAAATGCTCTATGCGCACCTGCTCTTGAGACAGAACGGGGACTGATACCTTGCCTGCTTGGTTGATGTGCATGGTTTCTAAATTGTTTATATGTTCGCTCGTGTGTGCATGTGCATACCTGCTTACCTGCTTATTGAAATTGTATGCGATCTCACACATATACACGTGCATGCTCACACGCAGGCACATGCACGCACATTATTATTGCACTATAACTGCGCGGCTTTAATAATTATATCTGTATGCTTTTTCTTTTGTTGTTTTTTTTTGTAAAATTGCTAGAGCGCTTGAGGGGACTTGTCCCAGAACGCTAAATAAATACTGCTTTCTCTCTCTCTCTCTCTCTCTCTCTCTCTCTCTCTCTCTCTCTCTCTCTCTCTCTCTCTCTCTGGCGCCCGGTGAGTACTTACAGTCGTGTGTCATATCGCTCCGTATTTGGATACTTTTTCTGCCCCGCGGGACATCTTTGTTGCAGTTCCAGGTTTTTATTCAGGGCTGTTTTCTTGCTCTCTGTTCTTACTTGCGAAATTTTGTGCGGCTTTATCTGGATTTTCGGATTCTCACTGTGATTATTCGGTGATCTCTACTCGCGACGATGTAAGAAGACATCGGCGGACGACGCAGAGGACTCTGATTGGCTGCCGGTTGCGCTGTTGGTGCATGATGTCGGAGCGTGGTCTCGCCGCGGCCGACGAGGACGGTATTGAAGCGGCGGACGAAGAAAATAAGAACAAGGGACTTCGAAAGCGGATCTCATTGACGAATGTGTCTCTCGCACCAAGTTTGACGAGCGTGAGTGCGTCTCAGATTCTCGCTCTACGTCAGACTGTGAACAGACACAGCGACGAAGTAGCGAAAATTTTGTCAAGCAGCAAGGAGTCACTGGAGAGACGGAGGCAGATCAAGCCTTTCGTATCTGCAGGGACGCATTTCTCGAGCTGTCATCGGCATATTTAAATGCTTTGGAAAAACATGTGTCTGCTCCTCCATTATCTGAGGAACTTAAAACTCATATTGATAAAGCTGTCATTAATGCGTTTGACTCTTTGCGCACGCAAATGGAACATGCCGACCGGGCGGTCGGGGCGACCTGTGCGCCAAGTACATCTGCTAATACAGGTGCAAAAATCTATGCGTCCACTTGTTCGGCGCAACCGACGATCCACCGCGTGGCCCGGAGTCCTGTTCTAGACATTCCAAAGACCACTAATCTCATAGTCACTCCCACGGACGAGTCTGGCCTTGCGACTTCTCGCGAAACCAGGAGTGTCTTGGAAAAATCTTTAAAGCCTTCCGAGTATGACCTAAAAATATGTCGGATATCGTCAGTCAAGAAAAACGGCATTCGTATCGAAGCCCATTCCGTGGACCTGGCTAAATTGAGACAATCGCAGGTTTTAGACAAGGTCGGTCTTAGACTAGAGCAGGAAACCAAAATCAATCCTAGACTCATAGTGCATGGAGTTCCCTGCGGCATGAAAAGTGAGGATCTCAAAAAAGAAATCATCTCTCTGAATCTGAAGAATGTTACTTTCCCGGACATCAGGGTTATTTATGTTTTCCCTCCAAGAGAGAATCGAAAATTCACCAGCTGTGTCATAGAGGTATTACCCGCTATCCGCGCCCAATTACTGAAGGAGGAATTAATTTTTGTAAATTATTCTGTCTGCAAAATTGCTGACTACGTAAAGGTTCTACAGTGCTATAGATGCTTGGCATTCGGTCACTTCGCCAAGACCTGTAAGTTTTCACCTCGCTGCGGTTACTGTGCTGAGGGACACGAAACCAGGGATTGTGTCACGAGGGAGAGGGATCCGGTCTGCGGCAACTGCATGCGATGGCTGCCTCACGAAGAGCGATCCCACTCAGCATTGGATAGCAGATAGTGCTCCATCCTGCGAAGGAGGGTCGCCGATCGTATAAAGAACATAAAATATGGACAGTAAAGAGACGGATTATATTCAATTATGTCATGTTAACTGCCAATCGCTGCTTGCGCATATAGACGAATTCCGAGTTTACTTTGTTAACTCTAAGTATCATATTATCTGCCTTACAGAAACTTGGCTCAAACCAACTATTTCGAATCAAATGATATCTCTGCAGGGCTACTATCCGCTCAGATGTGATCGGTTCAGGAAGCAGAGGGGAGGTGTGGCTCTCTTCGTGCGCGAGCACTTGCGGGTCCGATTGTTACAACATTCAGATAACGTCTACGAGGTGTGTTCAAAAAGTATCGCGAATTTTGTGTTTTTTCAAAAATTATTTATTTATTCATGAATATCTATTTTGTCCCCTTCAAAGTAATCCCCATGAGATATTATACACTTGTGCCAACGGTTTTTCCAATCTTCGAAGCACTTCAAAAAATCATTTTTTTTTATCTTGTTCAGCTCCTCCTTCGATGCCGTCTTTATCTCGTCAAGCGTAGCGTAACGTCGTCCTTTCATGGGCCTCTTCAGTTTAGGGAACAAGAAAAAGTCACAGGGGGCCAGATCTGGGGAATACGGTGGCTGCGGCATCATTAGTGTGTTGTTTTTGGCCAAAAAGTCGCGCACAAGCAACGATGTGTGAGCAGGGGCGTTATCGTGGTGCAAAAGCCAATTTTTGTTCTTCCACAAATCCGGGCGTTTCTGGCGGATTGCTTCGCGCAAATTGCGCATAACTTGCAGGTAATATTCCTTATTGACCGTTCTACCCTGTGGCAAGAACTCATGATGCACCACGCCCCTGCAATCGAAGAAAACTGTCAGCAAAACTTTCACATTCGACCGAACTTGGCGTGCTTTTTTCGGTCTTGGTTCGTGCGGCAGCTTCCATTGAGATGATTGAGCTTTGGTTTCCACGTCATAACCATAAACCCACGATTCGTCACCAGTTATGACCCTCTGGAGCAAATTTGGGTCGTCGCGGACAGAGTCCAACATCTCATTAGCAATGTTCATGCGATGCTGTTTTTGGTCGCAATTGAGCAATTTTGGTACGAATTTCGCGGCGACCCGTCTCATGCCCAAATCATTGATAAAAATCGAATGGCACGAGCCAATCGATATGTTTAGGTCCTCAGCAACTTCTCTAACGGTGATTCGACGATTGGCCAATACCATTTTCTCCACTTCATTAATTTTTTCGTCTGTTGTTGAAGTGCTCGGGCGTCCGGCACGCTCTTCGTCGTTCACATCTTCTCGGCCTTCTGAGAACATTTTGTACCACCGATAAACGTTGCTTCGGTCCAAGGTAGCTTCTCCGTATGCCACAGTCAACATTCGGAATGCATCCGCGCACTTAATTTCGTTTTTCACACAAAATTTGATACAGGTTCTTTGATCCATTTTTTTGAATAGGTAAAAATCGAAGACGATCCAAAACACGTGCAAGCAAAGCAGCTGTCAACAATTAAGTGAACATTCAAAATGGCTGAGCTTGTCGGCATAAGTGAGAGACATGAGTACCAACATAACGCCACAAAAAGATCGAAATTCGAATATACGTAACCCGCGAAAATTCAAAATTCGCGATACTTTTTGAACACACCTCGTATAGTCACAGGCCGGAGGTACATTCTCGCGGAGGTGATTCCGGACGGAAAGTCGAAGATTTTTCTCGGCGTGGTGTACAGGCCTCCGCACTGTGGGTATCTGAATCGGATTTTCTGAACGTCTTCACAGATGTTTCTGCATTATATAAACACTCCATCATCTTCGGTGATTTTAATACCGACTTATGCTCTCAGACGTTCAACTCTGAGCAGATTAAGTCTTTTGTGGACACATCTAATCTATTTCTGGTGCCTTTCAAGCCAACACACCACACTCGTTCTTCTTCCACCTGGCTGGATCTATGTATCATCGACGATGGTGAAAAACTTGTGACGAGAGGTCAACGCGATGTCACGTTTCTCTCCGCACATCAGCTGATTGAAATAATGTACAAGATTAAAGTTGATCGCTATTGCAAAAGGTGCATCTCAGCGCGAGATTTTTATTCCTTTGATAGAGATACCTTCTTGGACGAGCTTGGCACGTGCGACTGGGAGGCTCTGTATCGTGAGTGTGATGTTGACATAAAGGTCAGGATGTTCAACAGCTACGTCATTGGATGCTTCGACAAGCATGCTCCGCTAAAAGAAATTGTTCCAAAGCACCTGCCTTCGCCGTGGATCACTAATGAGATCAGAAGGTTCATGGCGGAGAGGAACAGGAGTCGGAGAAGATGGAGGAGCCTTCTAGAGGGGAATTACAGCTCTTTCAAGAAGCTAAGAAATCAGGTACAACACATGGTACGCACCGCTAAGCAAAATTACCATCAGGCGACCTTCTGCGAGCTCGAGGGGTCCGATGCTGTGTGAAAGAGGCTAAAACATCTTGGGTTGATAAAATCTAAGGCGATGGAGAGGAGACTACTTTTTTCTACGGAAGATTTAAACGCATTTTTTACTAACCACGTAATAACGACGGAGCGTAGAGGTAATGATGTCCACCTGGGAGAAGAGTCGTACGACGATTCAAAATTCTATTGGAGCTACATCGAGCTCCACCACGTCTTAAAAGCTCTAACTTTACGAGGATCTGAAGCTGCGGGCGTGAACGGTATGGCACCGAGGCTGCTGCGCATAGCCTTGCCGTGTATTCTATCCGCTGTGACTCATATTTTCAACTACTGCCTCGAGGCTGGAGTGTATCCCGATCAGTGGCGTACAGCGGCTATCTGTCCAATACGTAAGGTTAAGTGCCCTTCTCAAATGAAGGACTACCGGCCGATCTCAATTCTGTGTTTCATCTCAAAGGTCTTAGAACAAATTGTGGCAGATCAGATAAAAGTCTACCTAGAGAAACAGGACGTCTTGGATCTAAATCAGTCTGCTTATCTGAAGGGTGCTTCCACTCAAACGGCTTTGATCAAATTTTTGAACGATGTCCGCCAGGCGGCGGACTTTAGAAGAGTCACAGTGTGCGTCTTCTTCGATTTCACAAAGGCATTTAACTACGTCTGCCATCGCACATTAATAGAGAAGTTTAGGAATATAAGTTTTTCGTATTCCTCATTACGCTGGGTCTGTGCTATCTTTTTCTTAAGAAACAAGCAGTTAGAGATCCAATCACACGTGGATTGTCAGAGATCAGAAACATTAGGAGTACCACAGGGCTCTGTTCTGGGGCCTCTGCTGTTTGTTTTTTATCTCCTGGATTTCAGGGACATTTTAAAAGCCTGCAATTATAGCTTTTACACGGATGATCTGCTTATATATTTTCACGTAGAGCCTCGATATTTGCATGACAGCATATCTTTAATCAACGAAGATATCAGGAGCATCACAGACTGGGCCACTAATAATTGTCTTATACTAAACCCCTCCAAAACCACAGCAATGGTAGTGGGTACATCCAGGTACGTGAATAACCTTGCCCTGAACGAGCTTCCCTGCGTAAGGGTTAACAACTCCGACATACCATACGTGGACTCAGTCAATTACCTTGGACTGACTATTTCTGACAACTTATCGTGGGAGAAGCAGGCGACGAGGACAACGTCTAGAATATACGCTTCACTATATCAGTTAAAGTTATGCAAAAATCTCCTGCCTATCTCCCTCAGGGAAAGGTTGGTAAGAACGTTAATTTTTCCAATTCTGGACTACTGTTCAGTCGCCCTTACGGATATTTCTCAAGAGCAGAACCTCAGGCTGCAAAGGGCCTTGAATGCCTGTGTTAGGTTCATCTACCAGGCAAGGAGGGACAAACATATCATCTCTTATTTTGATAAACTAGGATGGCTAAAGACTCTTTCCAGGAGAAGCTACTTAATAGGAAGCCTCACCTTTCGTATAATGCGTACAAAAAAAACTCACTACAATCTACAAGGGTTATACTCACAGAAACGACGTGATAGTCTGCAACACAAGGGCCGCGAGTGACATGTTAACCGTGCCGTAGAACCGAGTTATATAGGAGGTCTTTTAGGTGCGCTTCCATAGTTATGGAACAGCCTCCCATCTGACATTAGATGTGCCAAATCACTAGACATCTTTAAATCTAAACTTTACGATTTCCTGTTCAGAACAAACCGTTGAAAGGCCGAAATCCGCTTCGCCTTCGACCCGAACAATCGAAACATCGATCTCGATACAGCGACTGACTAATTATTTTCTAGTCCATGTTTATATCAATTTCCACTTATATTAATTACTAATTTTAATATTTTTAAATATTATCTTAATTATCTTAATTTCAGATTATATTATAACTGTATATTAGTATCTATATTTCTGCGATTTTTGATTTCTCATGTCTATTTTAAAAATGTAATTGAAAATGCGCTTGAGGGGATTTAATCCCAGAGCGCGTAATAAATGATGATTTTCTCTCTCTCTCTCCCTCCTCCCCTTACATTCCTTTATCCTCCTGCTCTCCTTATTATTCTCTTTTTCATCTTCATTCATTCTTCCTCCCAACTACTCTCTCCTTCTCACCCCCATTCTCTCTTTTTCTCCTCCCCTTTACTCCCCTCCCACCGTATTATCGACCTCTCTGAACACCTCCAGTTTCCTCAACCAGTCCTCTCCCTCCTCATCCTCTCCCAGTACCTTCTCCACCATCTCTTTTCAACTCCCTTCCGAACCCATCTTCCACACTCCTCCCATACATGCTTTCATGTCTCCTCCTCCATTCTGCACATTCTGAATTTTCTATCCTCCTCTTTCTCCCAGTAATTTTTTTCCCTCACTCCCTCCCCGAACCTGTACCTTGCTACTCTCTTTCATCTATTCTCCTGCCATCCCTTTTTTAAATACCTCGGAATTTCCCCTTTCTTCACCTTTTGATACCACTTATTACCCCTCGACTTTTTAATCCTCTCCCATCTCTCCTCTCTTTGTCTCGCTCTCCTCTTCTTTGGTAAAATCAAACATCCCTTCCTCTCTCTCTTTCTCCATCTCCCCTAGCTCTACCCCTTTATCCTCAAAAAAGCTCTTTCTCTCTAACTCCCAATCCGACATTCTTCCTCTTCTTTTTTACTTTTCCCTTATCTCCAGCATCTCCTTGCCAATCACTCCCTCTCCCTTCTAAAAACCTCTCCTCAAAACCCCACGCCCGCCTTCCTGCTCGCGTCCTCAGCTTATCCCTTGACAATTCCTCCCTTAATAAGTATCCTGGCGTTTTCCAGTTTACTCCCATCACCCATTTTAAATATTTTTCCTGTACTCTCTCCATCCTTTCCCTTTCCCTCTAACTCCAAATTTTCACCCTATAAGCCATCACCGCCCACACTAGCACATTAAACATTCATACTCTTTTTCCCCAGTTCCCTCCAAATTTCCTCTTCCCAATTCCCCACACCTGACCCATCATCGCCATTCCCCTTCTCACCCTATCCTTTATCTGCTCTTCTTGTCCACCATTTCTTTTAAACATGTATTCTAAATAATTAAATTTACTGATCTCTTCTATCACCATTTCTTCCCATCTCTACCTAATCTTTCTTCTTCTTCCCCCTCCTTTTCCAAACTTCATTATTTTCGATTTTTCCACATTTACTACCGACCTTTTCTCCCTTACATATCTCTCCAACCTTGCCACCATTGCCCTCATTCCGTCTTCCACTTCCGTCAGCAACACCAAATCACCCGCATACGCTAGCGAGTAAACTTTCTCCCTTCCTATTTTCATTCCCCCTCATTACCCCTTTCTCATATACTCTTCAGCTGTTAAGACATTAAATAATCTTGGATTCAGTAGACATCCCTTTCTTACCCTCCTGCCTGTCCAAAAGTCCTTGCTTGTTTCATCCCCAATCCTCACCCTATTCCTCATCTCTCTCATCAAATCCATGTATCTTGTCACTAGCCCCTCTCTAACCCTTCTCTCTCTTAAAGTCCTTTGTAGCATCTCCCTGTCCACTGAATCGAATGCGACCTTTAAAACTACAAAAAATGCTACCATCTTTCCCCTCTCCTTACTCAGTTGCCTATTGACCAGATAATTCAATACGTAGATGTTGTCTATTGTCCCTATTTCCTTCCTAAACCCCGTCTAATTTTGCGGTATCACTTCCTTCTTTTCCAGCTCCTCCTCTAATCTTCCTCCTAACACCGTGGCATAAACTTTATACATCGACTGCGTTATTGTTACCCCTCTGTAATCCTCCTTATTCCCCTTCCCTTTCTTCTTTATCGGGACAATTGTTCCTTCACTCCACTCCTCTATGCATTCCTCTCCTCTCCATATCCTGTTACACATTTCCCATACATATTCCTCCATCCTTTTCCCCCGTATTTCCGTACGGGAGAGTTCCGATAGCGCACATCCCGATAGCCCACCAACCAATCATCTTGACTTATCTAACACAACCTACCTACGGAAAATCTCTAGGCATCTGCCATTGTGAGTGGTTTGTGTGCTATCGGGATGTGCGCTATCGGTACCCGCCGTTTCCATACCTCTCCCGATATCCCATTGCCTCCCATTGCTTTCCCATTTTTTAACCTTTCCAGTGCCTTTACAATTTCGCTTCAGGTAATTTCCGTCTCCATATTTTCCCTTTTTCCTCCTCTGATACCTCTCACCTTCCCCCCCCCCTAGTAACCCCTTAAAGTATTCCACCTATTCCTCTATTTTAATCCCTCTATCAATATTTCTTCTTCTATTCCTTTCCCTATTTATTATCGTCCATACTTGTCCCTCCGTCTTTGCATTTTTCGCTAGTTCTGTCCATCTCTCACTTTCTCCCCTTCTTTTCCTTTCACATAACTCCTTATACTATCTTTTTACTACCTTATATCTATCGCTCCCTTCCCTCCCCTTCCTCCACTCTCTCAACTCCTTTCTTACCCTCCTCTTATCCTCTCTACACTCTGCGTCCCACTATCCTTTCATTCTTTTTTCTCCCTCCCTCCCTTGCCCCTCTTGCAATATCCCTTGTATTTCCTTCTTCAGTATCTCTCATTCCATTCTTCAATTCCCTTTTCTTCTCATATTTTCCCTATCTTATCCCTAAACATCTCCTTTCCCTCTATTGTCCACTTCCATCTCCTCTTTACTTTTTCAATTCTCGAACCGCCATCTTTTTCTCCGTCCTTTATCGATACTACAATTGGAAAGTGGTCTGACTCTATTTTGTCCTCCACTTCTATCCTTACCACTCTGTCCCACACTTCCCCATCCCCTATCACATAGTCTAATACAGACTCCTTTCTTACCCCTGCGTACGTCCACAGTCCTTCTTCATTTCCCTTTCTACAACCGTTAAAGATGTATCAGCCCACCTCCTCCAACTTTTCAATTAACAATTTTCCCTCTTTATTTATCTTTTGGTTCTTTGATTTTCTCCTCTTTTCTTCCCACTTCTCATCCCTCCCCTCCCACCAACCTTTCAATTCTCCTGTCCTTACGTTAAAATCTCCCCTTCCCCCAGTATTTTTCTGACTTCACCTCTCTTATCCTCCACCCAGTCTTTAATTTTTTCCCATTTTCCCTTTATATCTCCATTAACATATACTTCTATAACTCTCCATTTCTCTCCCCTTATTCTAATCATTTTTGTTATTATCTCTTCTACTTCCTCTTGCCCCCCCCCTCTTCTACCGCATCTATTTCCTTCTTTATACCTATTAACATTCCCCCAATTGCTCTTCTTTCCTTGTTTCTTCTATTAGCTATTTGCACCTTGTAACCACGGAAAAATTTTCCCGTGGTCACACTACAGTGGCTGCCGGGGGAAGGGAAGCCCCCCCATAGCAAGAGAGATCACAATCACCATGGAGCCCCAGGACGGAGTTGGTGACCAGGAGGAACCTTACATTGAAGGCGAGACTAACATGTGCAAGGGAGCCGCGACAGACATGGAACGGGCCACAACCGTTCAGACGCCGACTACGCAACAGCAACGAAAGGAGAATTTGCAACAAGCAACAGACCCTGACAGTGCAGAAGAGGCCCAGGACCCGAGAGACAGCGGGAGGGCTGACCAAAACGCGAAATAGGGTCAAGCCGACGTCTTAATCTTGCAATTATTTATTTTCTTATATTATTACTATTATCTTTAGTATTATTTTCATTGTTTGTTATCAATATTATTATTATCATCGTACTTTACTTTAATTTTATCTGTTTTAATGTTACATTCATTTTAACATCATTACACTATTTGAATTTATTCAATTATAATACTAAAACAATATTCAGCCACAAAATTCAAAATCCTTCCCGCGCCAACTCAATATGGATTCTACAATTGTTGTGGAAGCTTGGCGTAGTAATACAAGGCAAGTGTAACGCGCATGCGTACCCTCGGGAAGGGGAACAAGAAGTTCGAGATGGTAAAGGAAGCCATCTTGGCAGTCAGTCGATCTTAGACCATGAAACCGAGAGGACATGCGACCGTGCATGTAAAACGGATGATGCAATGTTGCATCATCGCACGCAAAGCGAATGATTCTTTTAGTTATTAAGGAACGTGACATTATCGCGATTCGGGAACATTGTACACCTGTAATAAGACAATATAAAAGACAATTTATTTTTATATAATAAGTGTGTGTGCAATAAATATATAACTAATTACAAGACTTGCCGTAATTGGTTCGTTCACCCGAATACCGCGAATTCCGTTCCATGTGCGTTTCTGAAACAAGCGTATAAACATCAAATTCAGTGCGTTATACAAAAATAAAAGAGACTTATCTGTGTACCGACGAACGGGGTGCGTGATCAATCCCACGACGACCGTAGACAGGAAGGACGAGCCCAGCCAATCAGCTACGAAGATTACTGTAACGGACAGAAACAGTAATAAGACATTGCACCTTGGTAATTACTAGGTCAAATTACCTCGCGACCGTGAGATCCGTGCAGGGTCAACACAAAAGGTAAGAAAAATAACCTGAAAAGTGAAAATGATAAAATTAATGTTCGTTCGTCCGGTCACAACCTCCCATCTAAACTCTCTTGGCAGCTTACCTTTTACTCTAGCTTACTCTTTTTTCCAACCACATTTCCATAAATGTTAATACATCCCAATCCTTAATCTCTTTCCAAAAATCCCTATCTTTGCCCTCGATCCCTGCTACATTCCAAAACGCTATACTTACTCATCCCCCTTCTCCATTTTTATTTCGCTCTCTCCGTTGTCCTTCTCCCCTACCGATCCTCCTTTCCTCCCTCAGCCCCCTCTCCAGTCCCTCCATCTCATTTCCCCTCCTCCATCCAACTCTCCCACTATCCTCTCTTCCCCATGTCCCCCTCTATTTGCCCCCTTTTTCCCCCTTTCCCGACTTTTTCCCCTCCGCTTTTTTTTTCTTCTCATTCTATCCCTCAACGTCTCCCCCTCCTCATCCCAGAACCACCATTCCCCATCAATCCTCACTCTATTATTTTCTATAGCTATTTTTGCACCTTTTCTCTTTTCTGCCCTAGCCACCTCCTTCAACTTCTATCTAATCTGTCTCTCCTTCCATGTTAGATCCTCCTCTATCCAAATTTTTCCCTCCTTAGCCCTCCCTTCTTACTCATAACCTCCCTTTTGTCTTCCTCTGATTTCATACTTACTATTGTCATCCCCCCCCATTCCTCCCTTCCCTTCTTAATCACCCTTATTTCCTCTATCTCTATTTCCGCGTTTATCTTTTTAAATATTTCCCTTATTTTACTTTTTACCTCCTTTCCCTCCCTCTTGTATCTCTTTACTACAATGTTTCTTCCTTTTTCCTGTCTCTCCTTTCTATCCCACATCTCTACTTTCTTTACTCTCTCCTCTATCTCTCTGCCCCCTCCCCCTTCTTCCTTTCCCTTTTCCTTCCTTTCCAATTTATTAACCTTTTTCTCTAGGTCCGTCAACCCCTCTCCCCATTCCTCCAACTTTAACCCTCTCCCATTTTTTCTCCAGCTCCTCTATCCTTTTTTCATTCTATCTCTTTCCTCCCCCCACTTCTCCTCCCTTTTCCTCATCCCTTCTAACTATCTCGCTATTCCCTTTAGACTCTCCTCCATCCTTTCCCATTTTCTACTACAGTTCTCCATCCACTTCTTCATCGCTTCCATCATCGAGGTTTCTTCTGTCTCCCTCCTTACTCCTCCCTCCGCCGGCGGCAATCTCGGCAATCTCGTTTCCTTGCTTTTTTTAAACAGTTGTTCCTTTTCCTCTCCTCCCCCTTTTCCTATTCTCTCCAGTCCTTCCGTTACTTCCCTTTTCCTTTTCTACATTTCCAGCACCCCTACACTTCCACTCCTCTCTCTACCTTTAATTTTCATTTCCATTATTTTCCTTCCCTTTATTCCTTCTAACAGTTGCCTCTCCGTCTCGTCTAGAATGTCTCCTTCCATCCTTCTTGCCTCACTACACTGCTTCCGCTCTATTGGTCCGTGACTTTATGGACGTGCAAACGCACCTTCAAGCTCTCTCGACTCACGGTCTCCTTTCTATGTTACCGCGCTCCGTGGCCGCTCTCGCACGGTCGCGCGCGCTTTGCCTTTTCTCCTCTCTCCCTTCCTTCCCGCGCGCCTACTTCTCTTTTTAACCTCTAAGCCTCTCACACTCTTCCAATCACTCTATCCCTTTCAGCCCTTCACCAATCACTCTCCCCACCACTTCACCTCTCCAAACACTCCACTCCTTTCCTCCACACTTTCCATTCGTTCACTGCCTCTATTACAAAAACGCTATCCCCTCCACTTCTTTACCCTGTCGCTCCCAAAACGGAAGTCCTCTTTAATATTTATATAATGTTGTACTCGACGATACGAGCACACACTTCACTCGCGCTAGGACACTCGAACGCGCGACACAAAGTAAATAAACACTTTTTATGAAAAGAACTCAAGCTTTAATCGTGGAACTTTATATAATAAAATTGTAGCGTAATTATACAGAATATCTCTTGACGGGTCCGCGTCCTGAAACAGAACAAAAGCCGGCCGCGTTTCTTTTGTCTGTTCAATAGATCTTTCTTCGGTCAGCTTCTCAAGCTTGACCGAACGGGCACAACAATAATATTAATTATTCATTGTAGAATTCATTATAACAATAATATTTATTAAAAATTTATTAAATATTTACTTAACGTTAATTAAATATTTAAAATAATGATTTAGAGAAAATATTAATTTAATATTTATTTAACGTTTATTTAATATTCATATTTCATTAATTACTCATTTAAAATAATAATTTAGGAAAATGTTTATTTAACGTTTATTTAACTGTTACGTCCAGAGTTCTTGAGTGAGTCTCAACGTTAATTTATATTACGAGAGACTATGGAGAAGCTTAGAGTAGGACGGAACGAAACGTTGTTCTCGAGCACACATGTTATAGGACGTGTGCGTCGAGTCGAATGTAGCAAATGAACTCGATTTAAAGGTCAATGTCACAGTGTAACTTTATGATGCTTACTGAAACTCGCACGTTCGTCTGGTCCTTATTTTGTGTAAGCGAATCGAATCGCTTTTACACGGGATTGGATCTAGTGCTACCCTTTTTAAGAGTAAGGAATCGGAAATGGTTAAAATAAATTAAGTAGAATAATTAAAGGTAAAAATAACATTTTATTTTAATATAGTAAAAGAGATAAAATTAAATTGATTACAGTGCTTATAAGGTAATATAAATTATTTAAAAAAATTTAACATTTCTATTCTAATAGGTTTGAGTTATTAAATAATAGTTTACGATGAATTAAAGAAATTTAAAAATAAAGAAAATATTTAATTATAAAAACTTAATTTTGTAACGACCGTACTTCGCGCACGGACGGTTGGTGGTGCGGGAACGGGCGCGAAATGTCGCCTGGAGGAACTAGACGTGTTTTAAGTTGGTATATACAATTACGTTTATTTCACACTATAGACGCAATTATTCTTACATAAATTCAGTACATTGACAGTTACGGTTATTAGTACGCAGTACTATTAGCGGTGCGAGGATCTGGAAATCCGGAGATGCGATCAGGCGGTGATCAAGATGCGGATCTCAATTAGCCATAAAGACGCGCGGACGGATGTGACACAGAACTTCGAAACTTATATATATACAGGCTTGGCATACGCGGTACGGGAATCTATTTACAAATGCTTCGTCGAGCGCACCTGTCGCGCGAGACGCGGTTCGCGGAATTGTGTCGGGTGTTTTTCTCCGAATCTCGGCGGCCTTGCTGTTGTGGTCGTGACACTCGTGTGAGGCACGGTGTGCGGTGCGGTGAGCGCGGCGCGTACACGGATCCGTGCGTTGTTGCCGGTTCGTCGCGCGGCCCGTTGCGAGGCGGTTAATACCGCGAGTGATCGCCGGAGGAGACATCCCCTCACGCCAAGTGCGCTTGGTGGAGGCACGGAGCACCGTACCTCCGTACGTGAGGTGGCGTCGGACTCGGGAGTCTTATAGGATGCAAGTCGCCTTTCCGTCAAGTGACTTGACAGGGCCCAAGTTCTTCTTGAGCCCAGGTTGGCAAGTCTGGAAACGAAGCTAGCATCGGAGGCGGAAGCGGTTGCTAGCTAAGTGACTTAGCGGAGATCGAGGCGCTTGATCTCAGTGGCAACCTAGGACTTCTAGTCGGCAGACCGGCCAGAAGCGGATAAGGTCTCTGCCTCCGGCGAACGTCGCCTTATATACCCGAGAATCGCGGCGAGGGGATGTTCGGCGTGTTACGGCGGAGCGGTGCAGCGGCAGCATCCCCGCCACTTGATCTCGGGTCTCTTGCTTCGGACTACGCGCGCAGAGCGTGGCTGCGGACGGCGCGGGAACGAGAGCGCGTGCGCGCGAAGACGAGAGCACGGGAGCGATCGCTCGTTCGCTTTGATATTGTACAATTTATTAGGCGCTATGCGCCGCTAATTGCCTTCCGGCGGATGTTCGGCCGGACGGTTCGGACGGTCCGAGGGAGGGGGGGTCAGAAGGCGGTTCGTTACAATGTTTTAATCGATGACATTTAAATTTTACTTATTAACTAAACTCTATAAAATTTTACGTGTGCGTGCGTGCGTGCGTGCGTGCATGGTACAAAGATGTTCATGGTTTTGATTGGAATATTGTACCGTCCGTTTCCCGTATCGGAGAGGGAGTCCCTGACATTCGAGATTGGCAGCGGGAAGGTTCCGATCGCGCACAGTACTATTGCACACAAGCCACTCACAACCACTCATAGCGCTTGAACAGAAGAATATCACCAGCCGCTGTGATTGGCTGTGTGCAATAGTACTGTGCGCTATCGGAACCTTCCCATTGGCAGTTACCGCCACTTCATTTGCTCGTAAGACGCTTGCGCACGGAAAGTAACTCAATGCTCGTATGCGTGTTTGCGCGCCACGCTAGTTTAAATTTATTATTGACGCAATGCGCCTATTATTTGCTGCTCGGTGAGTGTTTGGGCGGACAGCCCGAAGCGGTAGACGGTCCGAGGGAGAGCGGCAGGCGGTTTGTTACAGTATCATCAACAGCAGATAAAATTACAAGAAACAAATAAATACGTTTTTATGCATATTCGACTCACTTGTTTACCAAAGTATCAAGACTTCCAAGTGTCTCCAATATGATTTTGTCAATGTGTAACAAGATTGGAAACTTTTAAGAAGGAGATGATATCATAAGCCATATCCCAGCTTTTATCATGTATGTGTATAATGGTGTGACGTCTTTTAACTGTTTACCTTTGTAAGCAACATTAACGTTACAGTTTTATAACTAGATACAAGTTAAACGCAAAATGTTTCCCATTAAAGTCTTATCATAAAAATAATGCCTCTCTCAGCTGATAAACTATGTTTAATCATACAAGGTTCTTTCGTTTTCTGGTCTGTTGTGATAGAGAATTAAAAAGATTAGATAAACACGAGATGCAAGCTTTGTAAACCAGTATACATGATTAGATGCTTTCTTATGCAATTTTATAAAAAGATATACATATTTGCAAGTTATGATTTTTGAGAAATAATTTTATCGAAAACAATTTTTCGTGACCGTACAAGTACAAAATATTACAGTATCAAATCGAGAAATTAGAGAAACGACAAATAAAAAAAATTTTAAACAAATTTTACATTAACAAAAACCAAGAAAAATCACAGCTAACCTAACGTTATCATTCGCTACTTAGTTAATTTATAAACACACTTTACAATAATTTCACAAAAATCGTAATATTTAATTTTAAAACAATTAAACAAGACGATTTTTTATTTATTTACGAATAATTAATTACTTTTGATCATGTAGCACCTTATCCAGGAGACACCGAAAGACGCGGCCACAAAAGTGTGCGTATGAATTCATACGCCAACTCCAAACCTTGTGCGTTACTTACGTCAACGGCTTAAGACTGTCGTAAGTGTTACGACAGACCTTGTGCTCAGTTTGTTAAGAACACTTTAGATGCGTTCCGAATTACGCTTGAAGCGCGTAGAGTGCATAGAAAGTTGTTCCGAATTAGCTATTGCGCATTTTGGAAGCGGTGTGAATTCCCTAAAGTGTACTAACCATACTAAGGGTGTATTCCAAAAGTTCTTTTAAAAATATCCCTTTAAATAATAAAGTTAATAACACTGTAATTAATTACGTTATGTTTCCTAATAGTAGTAATAGTAACTTCTTTATTCGATCGTCACAGGGTTACAAATCTTTTTTTATCTGTACAATAAACTTAACTCTATCTTACATACTAATCTTATAGACTAACTTAGCCTGTTTTAACCTATTTGCTTGCTCTATTTACACACGCACACACGGGATCCCTGCTTTCGTCACAAGCAATTCCGATCCAACGTAATACCTATCAATTTTACTCTAACTTTCTTTGCCGTACATCTCTACAGTCTCCCTCTCCGAGACAGCACTCTCTCTCCCACAAACTCACTCACTCTCCCTCTCTCTCCCACTCACTTACCACACACTCTCACTCATCTCTTAATCTCTCTCTTTCTCCACCTCTCCTTCGCCATAAGCGTCCCCCCTAAATCTCTCCAATTTCAATATCCATTCCTCCCCTTCTCCCTCCTCACCCAACACCTCCACACGTTCCTCCCATGCGCCCCTTGTTTCCTATCTACCACATGTTCCCAAGTCTCCTGCTCTTTTCCGCACAACCTGCACAACCTGTCCTTCTCTTTTTCCCAGTATATTCCTTCCCTTACTTCCTCCCCGAACCTATATTTTGCAATTTTCCCTTATGTGTTTTCTGTCCACCCCTTCTTCAAGTAGCCCGGAATTCCAACTCCCTTCACTCTCTTATACCATTTATTGTAACTCAAGCTAGTAATTCTCTCTCACCTCTTTTTCCTTTGCTTCTCTATATCTCTCCTCTCTAGTTCTTTGAAGGCAAAACTCCCTTTTTCTCTCCTCTCCTCCACTTCAATAATCTCCCATCCCTTTTCCTCAAAAAATTGCCTATTTTTCCTCTCCCACTCCGATAGCTTCTCTCCCCTCTTCATCCTCTTCCTCATTTCTTCCTAGCACCTTCTTGCTAACTCACTTCCCCTCCCTTCCGCTAGCCACTCATCAAAATTCCATGCTCTCTTCCCCGTCCTAGTTCTCTCTTTGCAACTCTTTTCTAATTATATACCCTGGTGTTCTTCAGTTCACCTCTAGTAGGCATCTCAAGTACTTTTCATGCACCCTTTTCATCTAATCCCTTTTCCTCTTCTACCCCCATACCTCTACCCCATACGCCATAACCGTTCACACTAACGTATCGAACAGCCAAATCCTCTTCCCCCAATCTCTGCCAAACCTTTTCTTACCTATACCGCTTACCTGCCCCATCACCGCCCCTGCAACCGCGGGAAAATTATCCCGTGGTTGCCTTACAAAGAATCCCATGGAAGGATGAGCCCCCCATAGAAGCACCGCCGGAACCCAGAATGGACGCCGGAACGAGGGAGGCTTCACCGGAAGCAACAAAGGCCGGACGTGGCTCAAGTCAAGGCCACATCAACAATCCCCGACACAGCCCACCAGGACGAGCGAGTCGGACCGAGGAGTCTGACAGGGCGGTCATCCCAGCGACTACCGATTCCCAGAGCAACGCGGATATTCAGCCTCGTATCGAAGCGCAGGAACAGGAAACAGAGCAGCCAAAAGGCTACACACCATGATGCGCCACACAAAAATCCAGTACATTATTTAATCACATTTTTCATCATTTGTCTCATTTTGTTTTTTTTTTATTAGACTCTACTCTATTGTTAGTACACATAACCTTATTCAATATTATTTGATTTTATAATCGTAACCTTTAACTATAAGTCTGATAAGAAACATATCACAAAATAAGCCACAATATCCATATACAATACATAAAACCTAAAATAAATAATAACAAATTAACCTAAATATACAGTATAATCGTAATAATTACACTAATATTCATAAGCATAAGTACTTTAATTAATATATATAAGTTTAGTAAAATGCTAAGATAGCCATAAATTTGAACGGCAAGTTCGCGCGCTGTTGTGGCACCGACGCCATGTTGGCGTAAAAATACGTGGCGCACATCAAATAGGGGCCCGAAGGCAAGAAGCCCAAGCGACGCCATGACGCAGTAGTAGGTCTCGGACCACCAAGCAAGACACATCGGTGTCATCGCACAACGGTGCGAATGATGCAATCTTGCATCATCGCGCGTGACGCGGATAAGTCACTCTGATATTAAGATACGCATTATTTTTATTGTACGGGAACTGTGTACACATCAATCAGACTGTAATACTAGACAATTTAGTTACGTGTGAGTGTACAATAAACTTGAGATTTGTGTGAACACGGCGTTGTTCTTGAATATATCCGACACGAATCGATCCCGTTTCCACCTGCGTTCCTGCAATAGCAAGTGCATAGACATTAAACGCAGTGCACAACTGATAACAATTTGACATACCTGTATACCGACGAACATTACGCAGCGGCGTAATCAATCCCACGACGACCGTTGACAGAAACGACGAGCCTGGCCAATCACGTACGAGGATTCCTGAAACATACAGAAAGAACGAGTAGACATTCCACCTTGGTAATTACAGGGTCAAATTACCTGGCGACCGTGAGATCTTTGCGGAATTCATCCAAAAGGTAAGGGAAATAACCCTAAAAGTGAAAATGACAAAATTAATGTCCGTTCGTCCGGTCACAGCCTCCTATAGAAGCACCGCCGGAACCCAAAATGGACGCTAGGACGAAGGAAACTTCACCAGACATAACCAAAACAAACGGCAGACCGGACGTGGCTCAAATTGTAACCACGTCAACAAACCACAACGCAGCCCACCAGGACAAGGCGACGGACAGTCAGATTGTGGAGAGTGACAGAGCGGTCATCCCAGCAAGTACGGACATCCATGACAACGCAGATATTTAGCCTCGGACCCAAGTACAGGAATAGGCGACAGAATAGCCGAAAGGCTACATACCACGATGCGTCGGACGAATGAAACAGTAGATTATCTTAATCTTATTTTATACTCGTTTCATTTTTTTATTGTTTATTCGACTCTACTCTATTTTTTATTACATGATTAAGTTTTTTCCATTTTTATTTCATTTTATAACTGCTACCTTAAATTTAAATCTTGTATTGAACAAACCACAAAAAATAAGCCACACTATTGATACATAATGCATAAAATATAGAAATAAATATTAATAAACTAGCCTAAATGTAAAATCTAATTATAATATCGTTACACTAAACGTTATACGCGTAAGCATTTTGATTGATTTATATCAATTTAGCAAAATACTAAGATAGCCACAAATTTGAACAGCCAGTTCGCGCACTGTTGTCGCATCGACGTCATGTTGGCGTAAGAATACATAAAGGCTAAAAAAAGAGGCCAGAGGAAAGGACACAGTATATACAGTAGCGACAGTAGCTGTCGGCTTCTTTGATGTCAATGGTCCTCGATCACGTGACTGTCAGCCATTTTGAGGATTGTATAGGAGGGCTGAATTTAAACGACAACAAGAGACGTTACAATATTTTTCAAACTACTTTTACAATTCAGATAAATCCTATATATGATTTTCAATATACAACTATATATACTAAAATAGATTTATTTTTTTAATGTCAATGTATTTCTACAATAAATTAATAACATTATAACATAGTATGTGAAGTGTGATAATTGCAAGTTAACAATTTAATGGTAATCTCAGGCAATACAAGTTTAAAATCAAAATATAAGACATCTTTAAAACATCATAACTTAAGTAGTCTGTAAGATGTTTTATATCCCAATTTTAGATGTGTATACAAATTTACGCTATCTGGTATTAGAATAAGAATAGGGAAAATAATAAAATAACGATAAAAATTTATTTAATTATTATTAATACCCTAAAGTCTAAATAATTCCCACTTACGAAGTAATAAAAAATCCAATATTATATTTTTCACATTTTTTTGTATGAAATTATTTACAAATTGACTCTTGCAGTATGTAGCAGCATTTTCATCGCAATAGATGATACGTATCTTAAAAGATTTTACGAATCTTGAAAGATTCCAAGATATTTGGTGTTATTCTAAAAAAACATAAAATAAATTAATCATAATTAATAATTGTTGATAATAAACATTTAGTTCCCATTGCACGGAAGTGTAGGATGTTGCAAATGGGGTTAGTAGTTGACATATATCAGTTAAAACCCAGAAATAAATAAATTAATTAATAGAAATTTGAAAGCAGAATAAATGAAAAAATAAGAAGTAAAATACAATAGAAATTGTAATAAGATTATGAATTATTTTCTGTCCGTCCAGAAATATTTTTGCATGTAGCAAAAACACAAGAATAGCCTCCTCTTGCATTCATTTTAAATAATAATAATAAAATTATAATTATAACATAAAATTTTCCTCAGTATTACTAATTTTTACACTTATTTTATTTGCCGGTATATCGTCGCAGTTTAGTGCAGCTTGACTACATATGTGATATCATGTAATATTGTTATGTCCGCCATATTCTTGATTGTATAGCCAACGCATGCGCAGAAGAAATTTGACCCATACTTTTCTCGCACTGTCGCTACTGTATATACTGTGGAAAGGAGCCCAAGCGACGCCATGTTGCGAGAAGTAGGTCTCAGACCACGAAGCAGGACACATCGGTGTCATCGGACATCGGTGTGAATGATACAATGTTGCATCATCGCGCGCATAGCGAGTGATTCTTTTAGTTATTAAGAAACGTGACATTATTGTGATTCGGGAACATTATACACGTGTGTTAAGACTATACAGAAGACAATTTATTTTTATATATTAAAAGTGTACAATAAATATATAACTAGTTATAAAACTTGTTGTAATTGGTTCGCCTACCCGAACATCGCAAATCTCGTTCCACGTGCGTTTCTGAAACAACAAGCGTATAAACATTAAACTCAGTGCGCTATACAAATAAAAAAAACTTGCCTGTGTACCGACAAACATCACGCGGGTGCGTGATCAATCCCACAACGAACGTAGACAAGAAGGACGAGCCCAGCCAATCAGTTACGAGGATTACTGTAACGGACAGAAACAGTAATAAGACATCGCACCTTGGCAACTACTAGGTCAAATTACTTGGCGACCGTGAGATCCGTGCAGGATCAATACAAAAGGTAAGGGAAATAACCTGAAAAGTGAAAATAATAAAATTAATATTTGTTCGTCCGGTCACACTCCCCTCTTTAATTAATTTAATTGATATCAAGCAATTAATTAAAATAATTTTTATATCAAGGTATTAATTAAAATAGTAATTTTTATATCAGACTATTAATTAAAATAATTTTTTTTTATATTAAGCTATTAACATAATTTTTATATTATATTATTAATTAAAATAATTTTTATATTAATTTTATATCAATTTATTAAAAATTTTAAATAGAAAAATAAAATAACAATTGTTGGAGAAATCCTCACCACCGTTATCATAAGTCCCCCGAATAGTTCTCTTTCTCTTTCTCTCTCTTTCTCTCTCTCTCTCTCTCTCTCTCTCTCTCTCTCTCTCTCTCTCTCTCTCCACAATAACGTTTTTTCCCGAATAATTGTTATTTGCTAAATTAATTTTTAATAAATTAATATGAATTTTTATTATGTTTATATTAGGTTAATATTAACCTATTATGAATTTAATATAAATTCTATATTAATTTATTAAAAATTAATTTAGCAAATAACAATTATTTACAAATAAACGTATTGCTTTCTCTCTCTATTTCTCTGTCTCTCTCCTTCCTGCGCGCTCTCGCTTGCACACGTTATGGCTATTGTATATGGTTATTTCTTACACTCACACACGTTATGTTTTCCCTTACATAGTTTTCCCGAATAATTGTTATTTGCTAAACTAATTTTGTAACGATGCACACCCCCGAAAAAATGCTATGCATCGTCCCCGGCCACCGACAGCCGGAGAGAGAGCCGCCGGGCTATAACCGGGGGTGCCTTAGGCACCCAATTATAAAGATAATAAGAACTTCGCGCGGTAAAACCATGTCGAGCCATCGCGCGCGTCAAGTCGGCGCGCACGCGCACACGAAGGAGCGCGCGTTCGTCCCACTCCGGCGACCCCGCCGTCAACCGAAAATGACGGAGGCAAACGGAGTCGCCGGGTATATATAGGGCCGCGTGCTCCGATAGAGGCACCTGTTTCCCGTCAGCCAGGATCATCCGCTGATCCGCTGCGTCTGACACTCCTGGAAATAAATGTGGTCGAAGATTGCTTGGCCACGGCGGAGGTACTCCGCAATTTCCGCACCGCTTCTCATCCTCCGCATCCTCGCGAGCCCGAGCGTCCAACTCTCGTCAAGGTCCTTGGCGAGGGGAGGACTCCCGACCAGCTCTCGAGCCGCGGTTACCTCCGCTCCTCCACGAAACGCAAGCAAGCGGAATCGCCGACACGGGGTTTCGGCCAAGGTACTCGGCGCGTTTCGTGGCATCCCAGCCGCCATCGTCATCGGCACGCACACAGCCGCGGTCGCCCTGCCGATTCGCGCATCGCCACATCGCGTCGCGGAGCTCCGTCCCTCGCGTACCGCGGGAAAGCCGCGCGCCCGCATCTAAGTGTCACTCGCGTTCCGTCGCCTGGCGACACCTCGCGAACCGTATGTATATATCGACATGTAAATAGCCGCGTTTTCAAAGATCCGTCCGTCCACACGCCGTTCTAAATTCATGTATCTTGTTCGTCCGCGCGCACCGAACTACTGTATTCTTTCGGTTCCGGAAAAACTTAGTAAATAAAACACACGTAGATTGTATCACACACACCGCCGACTCATCATTTATACACGCACGACTCTTTCCTCTCTTCCCGTTCAAGCCCTTTCTATCGCACCGCTCCGACGAGCTAATCCGCGCGAAAGAAAAACGGCAACATTACAATTTTAATAAATTAATATAAATTTTTATTATATTTATATTAGGTTAATATTAACCTAATATCAATTTAATATAAATTTTATATTAATTTGTTAAAATTAATTTAGCAAATAATAATTATTTGGGAATAAACGTTTTGCTTTTTTCTCTCTCTCTCTCTCTTTCTCTCTTTCTCTGTCTCCCTCCCTCTTGTGCGCTCTCGCTCGCACGGGAGGGTTCCGATAGCGCACATCCCGATAGACCACCAACCAATCATCTTGACTTATCTAACCCAACTTACGGACAATCTCTAGGCATCTGCCATTGTGAGTGGTTTGTGTGCTATCGGGATGTGCGCTATCGGGACCCGCCGCGCTCCGCACACGTTAAGGCTATTGTACATGGTTTTCTCTCTCTTGCCCACACACATTGGTCTCGCTTGAATATAGTGTAACTAATGCTTATATCTTTTAAAGGAACAATAGTTAAGAGTAGAAAAAGATAATATTGAAGACATCGTTTTAAAATTTCATTTTTCTTATTTATTTGTCATGTAATGCATCATGTACAATAGTATCTAAAGCGTAAGCTAACATTTCACAATCTAAAAGCGAGGTTTCATCATATTTTTCTCGCAAGAGTTTTGCTGCATCATATTTATTATTAACATAATTTTGACGTAAAAAAGATACAAAATGTTTATATTTTTCGCTCACTGTGTATGTATATTGATATAAAGAAAAATATATATGCTCAACGCAATGTTCAAGCTCAAAAAGAAAAAGTACAGTTTTTGGTTTCAAATACATGCAAGTATCGCGTAATGTTAGTTTAACAATATTTTCATTACGCAGTTTAATGAGTTGTACAATGAGATTTTGAATTGGTAATGCTAAGGAAGGTGAAGTCGACTGCACGAGTCGCTCAATGTCCATACGTTTCTGGAACAGTGCTGTCCACGTTGCATGAGGCAGGATAATTTGATTGCCTCGGTTGTCACCAATAAGTATCTCCACAAACGATGTAGATCCCACGCTGATTCCAATGTCGAGATATTTATACGCGGTGGATGGCAATGCCCATCTCCTTTTCAAAATGCGAGGTGCATACCGCGGCAATGTTCTGTAAATAAAAAAATATAGATAAGTGAGTTGTAAAAAAAAGAAAAAAAATATAAAAAATTTATAAAAATTATAGATACTTACAGTTTTTCACACGTTTTGTCCTGTTGAAGCAGAACGTAGTACTCTATTTTTTTCTCGTATATATTGTTATGTATTTTGTTTACGCCGGAGAGCGACGGCGAAATACGCGATCAAACAAGGGAACTGAGGTGATACGCGAAACACGCGCGAAAGCGACGAAAGTACCGATGGCTACGTTCACACCAAATCGCGAAATTGGGCGCCAGACGCGATTATACCGGTTACGTCGCCGGATTTACTTTTCCGCGCTACACGCTAATTTATATCACGCGATAGCTTGTCACACATAAAAAAAAACGCGAAATCGTCGCTCGCACGCGGCCAACTAGCTTCTCTAACCGGTAGAAGGGCGGGGTAACGGAGACAGAGACGAAGCGGCTCTCTTGCTGGAGGAGACGGGTAGGCGAGAAATTAAGCAAAGCTAAGCCGATGTAACGAATAGAAATCATATGTATTATGGTGCATAATAGAGACGGCATACAGCAAAACAAGAAAAAGATATAAGTCACGTAAAGAAAAAAAACGAAGAGATAAGGAGTTGGCAAGAAAAAAAAGAATAAGCAGAACGCGGCCAGCTAACTCCTCTAACCGGTAGAGGGGCGAGGTAGCGGAGACAGAGACGAAGCGGCTCTCTCGCTGGAGGAGACGGGTAGGCGAGAAATTAAGCAAAGCTAGGCCGATGTAACGAGTAGAAATCACATGTATTATGGTGCATAATAGAGACGGCATACAGCGAAACAAGAAAAAGGTATAAGTCACGTAAAGAAAAAAGAAATTTCCTTAACTTATACAACAATTACGCTAAAAGCGCAGACTACGGCGGCTGGTCCCGCGCGGAACACGACAGCCAATCACGCGCGTTCTGAACGGCGCGGCAAAAGCGCGGTAGCCGAGCCTTCGCTAAGATGAACCAAGTAACTCAAAAACGAAGTATGTACAGTAAAAGATTCGCGCCGACGGCAACGCAATCGCCGAAACAGCACTACAGAATTATTCCAATACGCGCAAGACAAAAACGCACCAATAGCTCGGGCGGCTGTGCGATCACGGCCGTAACACAACTCGCGCACGTGCTAGGGCTTTGCGGCTTTCCGGGAAGCCGGTCGTCCACGAGCTTCTACGGCGGGATAGCTAAAGCACAGCCGACAGCTGGGTGGTTCGCCAAGGTCTCGTGCTTGAAGTGGAGAGCCAGCCAAACACGAAAAAGGTGCGTTCGATCGCCACGCGGCGGACGCACTTGCACACTAACTTAATGGCTCCACTTCAGAGCGCGAGCCGATTGACACCGGCAGCTCGTGGCTTTACACAGCTGTTAAGGAGTCACCTCGACTACGGCACTGTTCATCCTCCGGTCCTGGGTCAGCGGGGACTCCTCCGGGCCTGGCACGCTTTCCGATATCCGCCTCCGATATCTCAGACCGATATCCAGCACGCTCGCTCACGCCTCGCACATGCACGGATCGCCGGGTCGCACGCAAAAGCCGCGAGGATCGCGCTCGATGCGCGATCGATTGGCGCTACCCCTCCACAGGATGCGCAATATCCTTGCGCCTAGCGGCGCAGCCTATCAGCGGGCGCCCTTATCTAGCCGTGACGTCACGGCAGCGCAGTGTCGGGTCTCCGCAGGTGTCGTGCGGTCCTCGTCGGCATCGGATATCCTCGTCTCTCTCGCCGTCCTCGTGGACGACCGCAGCTTTTCCTCGCGGCGACGTTCCTCCGTCGGTATTATTTCAGACGGACAGCCGGCATCCGACGGACCTGGCCGTTTGTCCTCTCTAGCCTGTCCATCCTCAGTGCCTCGCGTGAGCCTCTCCCGCGCGACGCTTACATGTCGCCAAGTCTCGTCTCGTCTTCCTCTCCGTCGGCGGTTTCCCGTGCGCCGGCCCTGAACGATTGTTCGCTCCCTTTCTTGCCGCCGTCTACATCCCTCGTCGCTGCTGCTCCTTCAGCAACGTTTATCGAAGCGCCCGAGTTGACATAAAAATTAAACCGCGAATAAATAAATGAAAGTAATAAACGCTACGCAGTCCCGTCGGAGATTTCGCTCTCTCGCTTCGTGCCCGGCCCGGTCACCCGTGCCTCTTCGCGCATTACTTAGGCGAAGGATGGAGTGGCGAGGCAGGTAAAACTGCCACGTTACAATATACAGGGTGTTTCAGACCACCCGTACACCCCTTTTCTCTTCGCAGGATTAGGACCAATCAAAAATATGTTCAGACGAAAGTTGTAGGGTTTCAAAAGATCTATTCAATGATCTATTCAATGATCTTATCAGTTTGACCTTGGATGGCGTCGCCAAGGTCAGATCGAAATCACATTAAGTTTTTTAAATGGAACACCCTATTTTTGATTCCAGAATCTAATAGCTGGTGTCAAGACCTTTCCAAAACACTATAAGAATGTTTATTTTCGTTGACTACTTTCCGAGTTGTGCGGCTTGAAAGTTACACTACCGCCAGCATCAGCATTACTCAAGATGTACCATGTGGTGGTTACTTAGTCGGATTTAATCTTGTGTGTGGATGTGTGCGTACGTGCATGCGTATGTGTATGGGGAAGGAAAAGGGGAGTCAAAGTTTTATGTACTCTGCTTTTGTTTATTAACTGGATTAATTATGTTTGATGATCAATTATGTCCAGATTGACTGTATGCATTTTCCCGTGCTTAGCATTATCCAGAATGAACGACGTGGACGTGACGAGAATTTCATCCCATTGGGGTGCTTGATTCACGTGAGTTCCTTTGCCTCTCACGTTTGTGGTGCTTGATTCACGTGAGTCCCCTTGCCTCTCACGTTTGGGGTGCTTGATTTACGTGAGTCCCCTTGCCTCTCACGTTTGGGGTGCTTGATTCATGTGAGTCCCCTTGCCTCTCACGTTGGGGGTGCTTGATTCACGTGAGTCCCCTTGCCTCTCACGTTTGGGGTGCTTGATTCACGTAAGTCCCCTTGCCTCTCACGTTTGGGGTGCTTGATTCATGTGAGTTCCCTTGCCTCTCACGTTCGGGAATGAATGAGTGTATGTTTTGTTAAGCGACTAAATGTTCAAAGTGAGCACCATTCTCTGCGATGCAAGCATCAACTCTATTTTGAAAATCATTGGTTGCTCGAAGAATTTCCTCGTCACGTAAGGATCGAATTGCTTCACTTATTCTACGAATTATATTATCCCTCGTAGTCGGACGTTCATGATAGACCAAGTTTTTTATCCTTCCCCAGAAATAATAATCAAGGACGGTGAGATCTGGTGATCGGGGTGGATAATTGATTGGACCGTATTTGCCTATCCACTTGTCGGGGAACATAGTATTTAATGCCGCACGAGCAACTCTCGATGTATGAGACGGACATGCATCTTGTTGGAACCACATGTTCAGGCGCAATTGCAGAGGAATATTTTCTAGTAAGACAGGAAGATCTGTCATTATCAAGGCGGAATATCTATCACCGTTTAGATTTTCGTCAAAGAAAACAGGACCTATAATTTGACTTCCAATAATTCCACACCAAACATTGATTTTCCAAATGGTTTGATGATCTACTTCTCTCAACCAGTGAGGATTATTTTGTGCCCAATAACGAGAGTTCCAAGTATTAACAGATCCATCACTTTTAAGTGTACATTCGTCAGAAAATAAAATTTTCAAGTGGAAATCAAGTGGTTGCTGTCTTATAAAGTTGCAAAATACAAGTCTCTGTCTAATATCGTTATAATTCAACGCTTGATGAACAGACATTCTGTAAGGGTGAAATTTGTTATTTTTTAGAATGCGCCAAACACTGATTTTACTAACACCAGAATCTTGTTCTCGTCGTCTTAAAGAATCATAAGGGTTCAATTCTGTCGATGCAAGAATTTCCACTGTTCTTTCATCCATAATCGGACGACGAATTTGTGTACCTTTGTTATGTTGAGGCTGAACGACACCTTTAATTTTGATTCGTTTAGCCAAACGTGAAAAAACATTTCGCGAGTGAGGAGTCCGATCAGGATAACGTTCCCGCCACAATCTTTCCGCTGCAATGAATGTACCTCGACACTCACCTAAAATTAGCAGCATATCATATGCTTCTTCATTGGAATAGGACATGGCTAAATAAACCTAGACTAATAAAGAGGGTCGGATTTTTGTTGCGCGATTGATACTGATATGACGGTTATTGAAGACGTAGGTGACAAGTTTGAGAGAGTTATTGTCACTCGTGTTGAGTTGAGTCACAATAGCGTTGTGGTGAATACATCTCTACTACATCCTATGCAAATAACAATATGTATAAAATCACGAGTTAGACATCGTTACGCAGAAAGCCGCGCTCGTTATTGCTCGTGTGCTACCGTTAAAGTAATAATGTAATTACATAATATTATGACATACATATGTATGTGACTATCTACGGTCGCGACAGCTAACTTTCACGATTTTTCATGATCTGTTTTTGTTGGCCCGGCTCGCGTGTTTACTTTCTTTGTGTCGGCTGCACGGTTTTCTGCGTAACACGTGATTTTATATTGTTATTTACATGGTGTTGGCGGTAGTGTAACTTTCAAGCCGCACAACTCAGAAAGTAGTCAACGAAAATAAACTTTCTTGTAGTGTTTTGGAAAGGTCTTGACACCAGCTATTAGATTCTGGAATCAAAAATAGGGTGTTTCATTTAAAAAACTTAATGTGATTTCGATCTGACCTTGGCGACGCCATCCAAGGTCAAACTGATAAGATCATTGAATAGATCTTTTGAAACCCTACAACTTTCGTCTGAACATATTTTTGATTGGTCCTAATCCTGCGAAGAGAAAAGGGGTGTACGGGTGGTCTGAAACACCCTGTATATATTTTTTTCTGACTGCTTACTGATCGACCGATGCGACAGTGTTTTCTGGCCTCCTTTTTATTATGTAATCCCCTCCATATATCCAATAAAATAAATTTTTTACATCACTTGTTCGTATTTAATATAGATTATAATTTAACAAAGATCTACTCGTGAAGTTTCACTATGTCAGAAAGCTTGCCATGAATGACATGATTTTATGTAAAAAACTTTGATATCGTCTCTTGATCGCAGTTACCATTATAATTTGATACATCTACAAATGTATAATAATGATATCTACCATGTAGGGAACAGCGAAACAATCTGTTCTCATATTCGCTGTAGTCTCAGTGTTCCAAATTTATAGAGCGATATCACATTGTACATTCTGGAAAATTCTTACAGTGATATCATTCAAACCTAGAAAGGACCCCGCAGAATTCTTATGGAAAATGGTTCTCGGCTAATTTCTTTTAAAATTTGATATGTTGTAGTTCTCAACACGTAGAACAAAAGTGTCCATGGCACTAAGGTCCCATCATTGGGTAGTTTTTGAAATATAGCACTCCAAAATTGGACTTTTCATCCCTTATTGCAGCTAAAAGTCCAACTTTGAAGTGCTGTATCTCGAAAACTCCTCGTTATCGGACCTTGGACATCTTAAAAAAATTTTTTTTTTTAATTTCGCCATTGTTATAAATTAAAAAATAAAATTTTTAAAAGTGCGGATGCAATCGATGTTAATGTACGATGGTGCTTACGATTAAAATGAGTGTACAGGTGCTTGCTTGTGTGTGTGTGTGTGTGTGTGCGTGTGCGTGCGTGCGTGCGTGCGTGCGTGCGTGCGTGCGTGCGTGCGTGCGTGCGTGCGTGCGTGCGTACGTGCGTGTGTAGTGTGCGCGCGCACATTATTCATCAATAATCTCAATATTCCGAGGATTATCTGGAAGTTCTCGGTCTGCGGCATCTAATGTGATATTGAGCAATGACGTGTCAGGGTATTTGATATTTTCCTCATGTCGTGCAAAACCTAGGTATCACAAAACACTAGCAACGTGTGCACATGTACCTAGAGTACAAGCTCCAGACTGACACGTACAATAATATCCATTAATTGGCTCATTAGGATTGTCAGCAGTATTCTCATCATCCCTATTATCGATCTGGTATAAAATAAAGATTTGATGTTTTGTTATATTACGAAATCTGGAATACAACCTAATTCTCAGAAAACCTGGATTGTTGAAATGTTGATCAAGTTGAAATTTCTCATCATTATCCCTTAATAGCTTAGATATATGAAGGTGCTAGATTTATTTGATAAATGCCCACAGTCAAATCTTTCAGGTAATTCAAATCAAGTATAGAGAAATCTGCCACATCACGATAATTGAGCCGTCTCCATTGGCCATTTCTTAGTCGCAAGTTATCTACCTCTTCTCTCGCTTGTACGACATTAGGAGTTGTCAATCTCTGTAATATTTCTCTAGCAAGTTGAGGATTTGCATCTTGCATGTGAATGATACCTGTTTAATATAACTCTAACTATGCAATAGAATCCATTAAGGTTTTTCCCGTGCTGCAGATTTATTGTTTGTGCTAATAACTTGGAAACTGACCTTAAGTGGCCATTCCGTGCTTCGACTACCCAACAATTTTTTGTGACAATACTTGAATCATTTACATCTTGTCCTCCGCGCGCGGGGGAGGGGTGGGGATGGAAAAGGTGGGATGGGAGTGGACCTCGCTCTACGTGAAAAGTCCTCTGTATCATATAAATTAAAATAACAATTAATTTGGCTGCAAAGCAGACATCTGTGACGGAGGGTAAGCTGGGGGTGGAAAAGGCGAAATGGGGGTGGACCTCGCTCTACGTGGAAAGTCCTCTGTATCATGTAAATTAAGATAAAAATTAATTGACTGTAAAGCAGACATCTGTTGCCTGCTTTAATTTAACATTTTTGTTTTTTTGAAGTTGAGAATTAAAAACACAAGATGCCTGCTTTAAAAACACAAAAAAATTATATAATTTTTAAAAATTAATATTTATTTTACTTTATATAATACAGGAATCTATAAAAAACAGCTTACATATTGATTTCTTAATTGTACATAATTTAATAAATAGTGATATAACATGTCCACAGTGTAATAATACAATAACAATTAATAAAGAAAAGCTCTTATTTCATTGCCATAAAGTGTATTATGAGAAAAATAAACATAAAAGAAAGTAAAAAAACAATGTGATTTTAAAGCAAGTGCAAAAATTAATACATAGTTCAGCAATTCTAAATTGAGTTTGGAGACCGTATGCAAATTAGCTAAGCTTAAGATTCGGAATTATTTTCTAAATTATCTTCATTGCAGATCTTTGGTGGATATAATTCTGCAATCGCACGGAAGAAAGCGGCTAAACGGTCTTCATATTTATGAACGCGTTTGAAGAGAAATTCAGCTAAATATCTCTCTAAATGTGCAGAGCGTGTTCCAAATCGTGGGATATTAGCTCTGACTTCTCTCCAAACGCGTTCAATATGCTGAGTGTGGGCTCCTGTTAATAAAATAGTATTTTTATATATTTATATGTTTTGTGATATAGGAAATATGGTCTACATATGAATTTGTTAATTACATATTTAATATGTCTATATTTACCAGTATCTGGATCGACAAAGTTCATCGAATGATTAACGGTCAGATGTTGGAAGCCTTCACTGTTTAAACAGTTGTAGGACTTCCAACAATCTAACATTATTGTCGTTCCAGGTAAGATCCACTCTTTAATAAATTGAAGAAGAGTTTCTTGCGTGCGATCTGGTACAGGTACAAGAAATACTTTTCCTGTATCTCTTTCATATCCACCAAAGATCCATTTTCCCTCTATAATTCGGCCACAGTTATTTTTTCTCTTGCCAATCTTAGCTTAGTCTATTTCTACTATTATGTTGGGTCCTCCAAGTTTTGTTAAATTTCTTACAGCCCAATTGATGCAAACCTATCATTTTTAACATTAAATTTTGCATAAATATATTATATACAATATATTAATAAATATATATCATTAAACTTACTTCTCGACAAAAAGAAATCCAATCTACTATAGAATGTTCAGAAATTTGCAGTTCTGTACATAAAAATTCATGTCGTGGAGGCTTCAACATAATATAATACGCAGTTAATCTGCATACCGTTTCCAAGCTCAATTTGGAATTGCTCAACCATGTATTAATCTTTGCACTTGCTTTAAAATCACATTGTTTTTTACTTTTTTTTTATGTTTATTTTTCTCATAATACACTTTATGGCAATGAAATAAGAGCTTTTCTCTATTAATTGTCACTGTATTATTGCACCGTGGACACGTTATATCACTATTAATTAAATTATATACAATTAAAAAGTCGATAAGCTCTTTATCATTGTGCGTTATTGCCAAAAAGTCGTGCAACCGCATGGTGATAAGATGACAAAATAGTATAATAAAGATTATAGGATTACGGAAAAAGAGGGAAATCATTTTAAATTATGTTTTATTTTGCACTTATCAATCAGACAGCTGTCACGTGACTTACTATTCTCTCTTACACGTTCTCAATCTCCCTCTATGTCGTCAGCAGTCGTCAGTGTGACAGATTTCCTAACCTCACAAATGCTGATCTTTTACACTTCATAACTTTTTACCCGTTTGAGAGCGACGATTTTTTCTTCGATATTCTTATTGTGCGTATCAAAATACACAAAATTGCACAATTTGAGCGAAATCGGTGAGGAAGACCGTCTCCTTCAGTATTACCAGTTTTTTTTAATAACTATTTTATTTACTTGTAATATGTACTTAATCTTGTAATAATTTTTATATTCTTCTTTGTGTGGAAGTTACTGTGATAATTCTTTTACTTTGAATGTCTTTTCTATTTCTCCTTTTTTTTCTTTCTTGCTTAAATCTATTTCTTTTTGTCATTTTCTTTAATGTTATTACTTGCATGTAGATATGGCTTTTGCTTCAGCACTGTTAAATTATGCACGTCAAAATATTTCGACTGGTGAGTGTTTAATAAAAATTTTAACAGTTTTCATGTATGGCAATGAAGTATTTTATTTTCATTTAATACGCATATTAAGCGAACAATGTAATACATTAACTTCAGTTTTATTGTAAAGTTTTTTCTTTCCTAGTAACTCCAAAAGTGCTGACATTGCCCAAAAATGATACAGCATGCTGCTCTTCAACTGAAAATGAAAATCTTGGTTTGTAATTTTATCATTTTTTCTTTACAACATAATGTTTTACATATTCAAACAAGTAATTTTTGCTGCTGTTACAATGGATATTTCAGCTATGGATAGTTCAGCAGCTATAAATATTGAAGAGGAGGATAATTCAAATAATAATACGGAAGAAGAATTAGGAGAAGGTAAACTTTGAATTTTTTTTTTAAATTATAAAGTCTTATTATATCCATACAAATGATACAAGAATTCAATAAAAAATGTGTAGCTAATCAATTTACAGTTTTTATACAAATTTATTATTTTATTACGTTATTCCTATCGAGAGATTGAACAAGTTCTAGTATCATAAAACATAATGCAGCGTCTACAATGGCAGTAAGTTGTAAGGTCGTAAGAAAATCAACCAATTATAGTTAAGCTTTAATAAGAAAACTTAACTGTAATTAGTCGATTTGCTTACGACCTTATAACTTACTGCCATTGTAGACGCTGCATCAGAATTAATATTTTATGAATGTAGCACAACATATGACAAGATTTTTATTTATAGGTTTTAGATGGTCTCATGAAGGAATATTGCTCTTAATTGAAGAATATAGGCAACGAGAGCAAGAAATAAAATCAGGAAAAATTACCCAAAAAAAGGCATGAGAGCAAATCGTTCAAGAATTAAATAATAAGGGTTATAAGGTTACAGGAAGGCAACGTACAACAAGAGTTAACACAATGAAGAGGACATACAAATCTATAAAGGACCATAATAACAAATCGGGCAATGACAAAAGATCTTGGAAATATTTTGAAGTATATAATATACACTACTATAAAAACAGGGAATATTTTATATTTTGCTAAAAATTAATTTATTTTCAAAGTCCACTCAATAAAAAAATCATCGATTTTTTTCCTTTTTTCCTAAAATACAGAAGAATAAAGAAATTTTGAAAAACGATTGATAGTGCGTTATAGTTGAAACTTTACATTTTTAAATGCTTTATTAATTAATTTATGATTTGATAGCAATAATTTTTCTTCAAGTTACAGAGGTTTGAAAATAACTTAATTATTATCATATAACAAATATTTACTATGTTCTTTAATAATATTATTTAATATAAGACGTAAAGTATGTATACAGTAATACATTATGATTATTTATTTTCATACAAGTTTATAATATTAATTTTATAAATTGTTTAGCTGATGAACAATCTGCTAGGAAAAAAACCGTCAATGAGGCCTTTATCAACAATTTCCTCTACTGGAAAAGTATCTTCAAAGTCTGATAATGATGAAGCAAGTACCAGCTCCGTGTCGACCTTTTCTGAAATTTCTGACAATGAGAGTTCAGATGTAAATATTAAAGTATCTTGTAAGTCAGCACACAATTTACAAATTGTAAATTGAATTAGTTTTTGCTAGTATTTGTATTGAAGTTCTAGTAAAAGATAGTGTTATCGATAAAATCTACATAATATGTATATTTGCAGATAAACATAAAACAATTGACATTGCAAAAGCAATTGTAGAAAGCCGAAAAATTACTGAGGAAGAAAAAGCGAAAAGACATAGAGAGAGAATGGAAGTGAAAGAGAAATTGATGGGAAAACTTGACGAAATTTTAAAAAAATTATAAAACATTAATTGATTTATTTTATTTTATTACATTTATTTTAATTTTTGTATAAGAAAAAGTTATTTTGTATTAAAGTTAAGTTGTATAAGAAAAAGTATTTTTATATAACAAGTTATAAAGAAGTATATATATATATATAAGTATATATAAGAGATAAGAAGCATTTATTTAAAAAAGGATGTTTATTTACTACATGTAAAGATATTTTTTTATGTTTTTATAATAAAAGGAAATAGTAAAAATAATGTACAAGATTGGATTAAATGATTATCAAAACACACACGCACACCTTAATCAGTCACACATGTCTCATTCTTAATCTTTCACATATGAAATCTCTTTTAGCAACACCCGCATTAGAAACAGCAGAAACATTTTCAACATTGTCTGCTATATCAGTAAGTTCTACGTCGTTTGTTTCAAAATTAAGTTCATCACCTCTCATTAAACAAATGTTATGTAATACGCAACAAGACAGAATATGCATAGGAATTAAATCTGTTCGATCCATGGCAAGTGTAGTTAAAAGGCAACGAAATCTTTCTTTTAAAAGGCCAAACGCTCTCTCAATGACAATTCTTGCTGAAGAATGGCAGAAGTTATAATTTCGCTGTCGTTCTGTTAAATGGCCATTGTCACGGTATGGTACCAATAAATTTTCATGTAATTTATAAGCCGCGTCACCAACCAAATGGCTATCTTGTGGGAATTTTGTAACATCTCCCAAATAATGTTGAACTTCTGATTGACGAAATACCCGTTGATCGTGGACAGATCCAACATGTCCAGCATAACAATGAATAAATTGGTATTTATGGTCACAAATAGCCTAAATAAGAAGAAAAATATAAACATATGCAAACTCAAAACTTCCCATTTTTGTCCCTTCGTTCGCAATTGATGTAATTACGTGGGGAGGTTTTGATTGCTTAAACTCACAATGCGTGTCGCGATGCGTGACGCGCTCACTGAGAACGTATCCTTAGAGGCTGAGCAGAATGATTGACTTATAATCTTAAGACAAGTTTTGTGACTTAAGTCTTTGTCTTTAAGTAACGCACAATAACTGTCTTGTGTCTCAAGTCTTAAACTAAAGAGATTTTGTTCATAATTTAAGACTTGAGACACAAGACAGTTATTGTGCGTTACTAAAGACAAAGATTTAAAGTCGTAAAACTTGTCTTAAAATTATAAGTCAACTATTCTGCTTAGGCCCTTAGATATTGCTTAAGACAGTCTTGAAATAAAAACGGACTACGAAATAAAATTTGAAGTAAAACAATAAACACACCTGAAGTTGGATGGAATGGTGACCTTTGCGATTTATATAACATTCAGGATTGTTTTTTGGGGCTGGAATGTTAATATGTGTTCCGTCTATAGCTCCAATAATTTTAGAAAATCTACTTGCATTTTCAAATCCTGCCCACACTTCGTTTAATCGGTAGGTACACCTGTAGGCCATAATGCCAACAGAAATTGTGTGCGCGGATCAATCATAGGTGTTCCAGGTATTACCCTTTTTAATCTTTGCTCGATACAAGATTAAATATAATCAAAAGTTTCAGGTATCATCCTAAATGGCAAAGACTTGAAATATGAAAGACGTAAAATGTAATTTTTTATAACAAAAATTATTAATATTAATAAACCATACCTGAAATGGGCTTTGAATTTTTCTTTAGTTAAATTTGGTATTATATGTGACACGTAATTTAAAATTCTTGGAACACGTCTTCTTACATTTCTATAATCTCTTATTATTTTTAATTCTTCATCATCGTTTTCTGATGATGAATCAAAAGAAGAATCTATTATTTTACGTATTATAACAACGGCAGTCGTTAAAATTTTGCGATTGTTATAATGCGTGATGATTTGCTCCTCTTGCTCCATAGCTTGCTCCATGATTTCAATTTTTAGGTTAATATTTCAAATTAGGTTAGATCAAACGCAACGCTATTGCTGTTCATAGAGCTTGCATTCGCAAACGCTATCTTTGCTCTGCGAACGCAATTTGTAGCGTTAGCGTTGGTAGCGCGGTAGCGAGCTCCCCGAATGCACCCCTTACGTTGAAAGTTGCCTTTGCCCGTGTTGAAGCAGTGCAGGCATTTTGTGATCAATGCCTAAACGCTGGAGTAAGGGTATTGCATCACGATAACCTCTATCCACCAAAACGATGTCACCATTCTGAAACTAGCCTTGTAATGTTTCTGCATCTTTCTCGAATTTTTGACGGAGAATTTCGGCATCATTATTCTTAGCATCAGAGAAATAGGGGACCAAAATCAGGGACCAAAAATCGTTAGAATATAACCATCGCAAGCTACAACTAAAGTTGGTTTAAGGAGATGTCGATTTTTATGAATGGAATAGGATTGATGCAATACCCAAAAATTGTTACTTTTATGTATATACGCATAAGTACTGTTAATCACAGCGACAGCTCTTGGTTCTTTGGGTTGAGTTTTATACAGTTCATTTGTAAATCCGTCACATGCTGTCTAATAAATTCTTGCCTTGTTATTGATTTAGGTCCAATGTTAGTCGGGACGAATCTCTGTAATAAAGATGTCTTAACATAAGCCACAACAGAACTGACAGTTTGTCTACTAGAATAATCAAAAATGATTTTGAGAAAATTGTTACTGTCCCCTGTCTTATCTTGCACAAAAAGACCAACAAATCCTTTCTAGTGACGTATCTTAGTTTTTTATTTTGAAGTACAGGATCACAATAAGTAAAAAGTACTTCAAACTGCTGTTTATAGATTGGTGATATACACTGAAATTCTTCGTCAGTTAAATGATTTTCATCTATACCTTTTGATCTATTTGCACCCACGTTCCTCAGTTGCTGTAAAAAAATTTGCAACTGTGGACCCTTGATAACATAAGGTCTATTGATGTAACGTAGTGCAGGTAATATTTTCGAAAAAAAGCCATTTTTATCCAAATGATTTTTACAACTTCTCGCATTAACCGGGATAGATATTTGTTTCTATGAAGACCTGAACTCTGCATTGTATTGATAATCTTTATTAGTACTTATTTTGAGCATTACAAATGATGCAAGAGCGGGATGCTGTTTGAGTCAAAACATTTAATTGTAGACAAGTAGGATCTGCCTTGATCATAGCTATTTCATCAATAATTGACCGATTATAGTTCATATACAACCTTCAATTATCATCAAGGTGTAAAGGAGGATGGTCAAACTGATCACGCCTTCTAATAGCTATTTGGCGTTTATTTACGTTCTTATCACCATCCATACGTGCTAAGTGACGAACATTGAATGGTCTATTACATGTATAACATTTCGATCGTACTAGAACAGTCATTTTTTTACTGGAAGGTAATGACGCTGAAGTAAACAGGAACTTTTTTAAAGCAAACTACCAATTACAGATTTTTCTATTAGGATAATGAATCAATCTACATTTACCAGCAGATTATATTTACCAGAAGAAGTTATTCGTACTTGAAGAGATATTACCTAAAAGTATGATATAGACGTATAATATAAAGAAAGAAAAATGTTTCTTTTCTCAAGGAAAATATCTTGACTATGAGTAGAAAGATATATAAACTCGTAAGTATACGTTTTTAAGCCGATGTTGTCAAGGCCCTAAGTCGTCTACAGACGATTCCGAGTCTCGACCTCAAAAAACTCATGTTTACCGTTAAACGCCATTTCGTCATAGCGGTGAGATTCTGATCATGGGCCGTGGTACGGAAAATTGTAAGCACCATCGTACATTGACATCAACTGCACCCGCACCTTTAAAAATTTTATTTTTTAATTTTTAAAAAAAGCAAAATTAAAAAAAAATTTTTTTTAAGGTGTCCAAGGTCCGATATCGGGTAGTTTTCGAGATACAGCACTTCAAAGTTGGACTTTTGGCTGCAATAAGGAACGAAAAGTCCAACTTTGAAGTGCTATATCTCGAAAATTACCCGATGATGGGACCTTGGTGCCATGGACACTTTTGTTCTACGTGTTGAGAACTACAACATATCAAATTTTAAAAGAAATTAGCCGAGAGCCATTTCCCATAAGGATTCTGCGGAGTCCTTTCTTATGGCAATATTACTTATTGAAAAGAAAATTTCCAAAAGAAATTTTTATTAAACTTAATTATAGGAAGAAAAAATAATGGAAAATCTATTGTAATGTTTTATCTTGACATAGGAAATCCACTCTATTCAAGATTGACATGATTTATCTTTATGGGGTGCTTATTAATGTAGACCCTACAAAACATGAAATGACATGTAACTATCTGTTTTTAAAAGATAATTTTGATAAAAATGTAAAAGCCAAGACAATGTACTATTTCAATGGTTTTTAAAATAATATTATATCATTTTATCTTGAGATAAGAAATCAGCCCTTTTCCAAGATTGACGTGACTTATTTTTATGGATTACTTTTCAAAGCAGACCCTACTATAAAATATATGATGATATGTGACTATCTCTTAAAATTAATAAAAGCTGAAAAAGATTTGTTCCATGACGAATGTCATCTTTTAAAAACATTGAATTTATTTTATCTCGACAACATCATGAGACATACATTTTTCAAAAATGTGTACCTCAATTGTCCTAGCTCAGTATAAAACCGAGAAGTCTGAGCTATTCTCGGTCAGTTTTGAGTTGAAAGTTCAGTGAAAAGTTCAGAGAGAGAAGTTTCATCAGAAGATCAGTAAGAAGTTTTATGAGAAGTTCTATAAGAAGATTTCGAATGTTAGTTTTCCTTTTTTCCTCACGAAGATGGAACAAGAAGAAAATATAGTGCCGCAAAATGAAATAGAAGATGAATGGACAATTTTGATGAAGATTTTGAAGTAGAAGAAGAAAATTTCGACTATGTTCTTTCTGACGATTCCAATTATGAAAGTGGTACTGATGAAGAAACGTTTGAGAAACAGCTTCAGTCGGGAAAGTTTCAAGATTTCGAACAAGCAGAAATAAACACTTTTGACGACTCTAAAAAAATGTGCGTAGTATATATTTTTTTCATCGAGAGAGACTATCCACAACATAAGTACTGCTCTCACTGCCTAGTAAATTTGCGTGGTGAACTTGAAGGTGGCTGTGCTGTTCGTAGACACAGGATTCGCAAAATTGCAGATATTTGCAAGAGATATTGTAATGAATGTGCCACCCCGTTGTACCAAATTATGCCGCGTAATTTGTGCCATATTTGTACAAATTGAAAGACTATTGCAAAAAACATTTAAAAAATTATATATTCATCAGTGTTTATTTTTTGTATGTGTGTGTGTGTGTGTGTGTGTTTTTTCTCCGATTTATTCAAGAAAATGGAGCATTTCGAACAGATGGAATTTCAATTATTGGAGCAGTGCCGTGAGGTTACTACTTTGGTGCAGTGTTTCACGTGACTGCAACGATGTGAAGAGTGCATCGAGCAGCTCGAAGAACTTAGTCGCGCTAAGCGTCCTCGGCTCATCGTTGAACATAGACAATCTGTGGTAGCGAGGATCGCGCGACTCGCGGGTAAAAAGGCTCTATTAGAGAGACGTTTCGTGCACGTTGGTGGTGATTACGCGGGCAGTAGTGATAACACGGAAAGACTCGTTTGGAGAGAAATTGATACCGCGTTCAAGAGTCGTGTTCTGACCGGTGCGGTAATTAATTCTAAACACATCGAACCGCGTCAGTTTTTTGAATATGCGCGCGAAATTATGATCGATCGAGTGCGAGAGACTATTGAAAAATATGGTAGTGTAAAAGTGAACACCGTGTTCAACGGTGAGTTTACAAACATTCGTGGTGAACGTGACAATAAAAATATTACCACTAAAAGTTATGAACTTTATCGCACCTCAAATCTGCACGAGTGGTACGAGCAGCGCGTCATCAAAATCATGTTGACAATGCTTGACAAGTTTCAAGGACGTGATAGCGGATGGACGCTGTCACGAATCCTGAATTTGACGGTGAACATAAACAAACTTAATCCAATGCACGCGGAATGTGATATTGCATTATCACGTGAAATTATGTTGAAGAAAGCGGTGATCAATGTAAAATCAAAGGACAATGCGTGTTTTGCGTGGTGGCTGCTCTTTATCAAGCTGAGCTTCATGTGGACCGAACATCTTCTTATCCGCATTATGCAACGGTACTTAACTTTAACGGCATAGAGTTCCTAGTGATGCTAAAAGACATTAAAAAATTTGAACGTGGAAAGTGTGTGTCGATTAACGTGTACAGTCGTGAGCTAAAAGGTTGCAACACATTTTCTTCGATGGTTTTTGGAATGTAGACTTGTTCATCGAACGGCGAACATAATTGGGTCTTACCTATGGATCCAACCAATTACGTTTGCCGATCGATAAGCAAGTCTACATTCCAAAAACCATCGAAGAAAATGTGTTGCAACCTTTTAGCTCACGACTGTAGTGAGAAAAAAGAAAAAAGACTGACTGTTCTCTCGATACGGCTCACCGACGACAAGAAGGAGAGACACGTCAACTTGCTGTACGTGCAAGATCCACAAGACAACAATCTCGGCCATTATGCATGGATCAAAAATTTATCCCGTCTCGTGAGCTCACAATTAAGCAAGAAAAAAAATAAAAAATACATTTGCGATTGGTAAGTGTAATAAAATAATTTCAAGAAAAATAAAATTTAATTGAAACATTTTTGAATAATATTTTTAAAACATTTTATTTATTATTTACAGATGTCTACATTACTTCAGCTCTAATGAAAAGTTAAAGACGCACGCGGTGGACTGCGGAAGGGTGAACGACTGTGTCATCCGATTACCGAACGAAGATAACATCCCACGTAACACAAGGACGTCCTTTAGACGTCCAATGGACGTCGCGGTCGGACATGTCTTGACATCCAGATGACATACTAATTGTGTCTTGTAGACGTCTAGGAAACGTCCTTCGGACGTACAATGTTCCGCCTTCTGACGTCAAATGGACGTCGTTAGGACGTCTCAGCATAAAAGGGACATAAAAAGGACTTTTATGGACGTTGTTTGGACATTATTTTATATTGCGCGATTAGGACTTTATTTAGTAAAAAATGATATTTATTAGTAAAAGTAGTATTAACCCTGCCGAAAATGTGCGATTAAAATCGATTAAAAAAAAAAGTAATCCAAATCAATCGAGATTTCTGCACCGAAAATATGGTGTAAAGACAGATTGAAAATATTATAAAATCGGAACCCAGATAGATTTATTAAAACAGAATACATTAATATAAAATGTTATAAATGTTTAATTTACAAAAAAATATTTCTTGTATCCTTTTCGTTGAAAAAGACTAAAAAAAGATTAAATTTGAATTAAGTATTTAATTTTTGTACAAGATTAAATAACAATACAAATTGTTATTTACATGTAAAAATTATAAAAATTTATGTGGAACAGCGTTCCACACACACGTCACATTTGAAAAGACTGAGCGAGTATTCGTCTCGAGGTTACAACAAACAGCTCCTAAAAGTCTTACTGAAGTTATGAGCTGGGGAGTCGGCCGCGGTGGCGCCTAGATATAACGCCCGTGGCCGCATTCGACTCACGAGAAGATCTCTCGCGGCGTGGCCGCCTAGCGGTGGTGCCAGCACTCACTTGTTAAATTCATTTCAATCCGAAATTACAGGATTTTATAAATTATAATTAAATCGAATTTTAATGTATACATGTATTTGATTCACAGAATCATGTAAACAGATATGATTCTGTAAATCAAATATATATACCTTTTATTATACCTGCTAGATGTATAATTACTTTCTTTATATTTTAAGTTTACGTTCCAAAACGTTTTCTCCAAGAAAAATTTTACTTGATATAATATACCTACGTTATTATTTATTTATATTTTGAGTAGGATTTTCCTCACAAATAAAATAGCCATTAAATAGTATATTAAATTAATCGTTATAGTATTATACATATGTATTAAATATTACATAATTTAAATATTATATATAATGAAATATTAAATATTAACGAATAATATATTTTATTAAAAAGCTATATACTGTATATTAAAGCTTCTCATATTATCAAAATTTGTAGTTTATGTTTATATATGGTTAAATCTTATATATGGTTATATCTTTTGTTAAATATTTTTTAACACGAAAAATTATCTTTATAATTTTATAATTTATAAAATTCTTGTGTTATAATAATAATGATAATGATGATAATAATAAAAATACTCAACTTTGTTGACATATATGTATATAACGGACCTTTTCGGAACGTACCACCAATATCTGCTAGACATTTAAAGGACGTCCTTAGAACATCTTCAAAATGTCTTATTTAATATAAAGAACAACGCAATTTTCGAATGTATATTTATTATGTATGTTGCAGGGCTCATACTTGCTCACTTTCCTCACTTTTACTCACTTTTTTCCAAAACTCACTTTTTACTCACTTTTTCTATCAAAACTCACTTTTCTCACTTTTTTAACATCCAAGAAATAAGTTTTTATTAAACAAAAATAATTTTTAATATTAATTTTACTTATATACCTAAATATTAATTTTTTAAAAATCGTTTTTAAAAAATGAGTAATGCAGCGCTCCACGCGCGTCTAGCGCCGGCGGCAGCTCGATCGTCGAGTTTCGAGCGGTAGTGGGAGAGATAGGGGGCGTCGCCTCAGAAATCGGCCCGAAATGTGCTGCATTTTGTTACGACCACTGGTCTAGAACAACAAAGCATAGAACAATCGTGCGACATGACGACAATCTTGCGAGATAATAACGATATTTATATTGAAATTCATGTACGTATTTTGCGTTTTTCTTCACTTGTCCATAGAAAAATTATGTATAAAAGTGGAATTATGTTAATACAACGTATGTTTGTGTCAAACTCTATTATCTTTGCGCGTTTAAAAAAGTGAGGTTAAAATGCACGTTTTGTTTCTACGTTACTCAATTTTAATTATGCATTCTTAATACGAATTTAATGATAAACGATTAACGATTTCAAGCAATCATGAAGATTCTTTTATTCTTTTAATTTTCGGTGTGCATAACTAACTGCGCTTGAAGCATTCGCGAAAATTTGAAATTACCAAATCATGTATTTGCTTTATGAAATAACTTTTTAGGTAATAAAAGATTTGTGTTTGCTGTTTAAATGTTTAAATGAAGTAAACCAAAATGTCTACGATTAAATGTACAGTAAACTATAGCTGGTTGCAACAGAAGGACACAAATGGATACATTATATCTGCTTGGGCTAAAAAATGCAGTGAAACCGAAGTATTTTGTACTATTTGCTGTAAAACATTAAGTTGTGAAAAGAAAGGGTTTCAAGCTCTAACGCAACACTGTACAACAGCTATTCATTTAAAGAATGTTGCCACCAAATTAAATGCACTTCAACTTAGACTCACGACAAGTTCAATGTCAGAAGATTTCTGCCATCAGACTTCCACTAGTAAATCTCAACATCAAATTCAATTATATTCTATGCGGAATTTGAGTACAAAAGCAGAAATTTTATGGTGCTTACATTGCGTCATCAAGAATTACTCGTGTGCATCATCACAAGGAATTACGGACATTTTCAACGAAATGTTTCCAGGCGGTGTTCCAGATAAATTTAGTATGAGTCCTACGAAACAGCAATACATGATTACAGATGGTTTAGGGCCATATTTTAGAAAAAAACTTCTTGAAGATTGTTCAAATTCTTGGTACACTTTAAGCTATGATGAAAGTAAAATGCTGAAAGTAAAAAAGAATTGCAAATATCAATACGTTATTGGTCAGATACTGAAAACGAAGTTGTGAATCATCACTTAGAAACATGTTTCCTTGGCAGAGCTACAGCTGAAGATATTGCACAATGTATTGAAAAAGTTTTAGATAATGCTAATTTATCACTACGAAAATTATTGATGCTAGGAAGTGCTCCAAACGTAAATAAAAAAGTATTTCGAATAATTAACGAAAAAGTCAAGTTAATAAGAAATAAATCTTTATTAAATATCGGAACTTGTAATTTACATGTTATTCATAATGCATTTTTTAAAGCTTTAGAAGTTTTAGAACAAAATGTAAGTTTACTTGCTTTAAAAGTTTACTATTTTTTTAATAGCTATGCAAAACGTAAAGAAGAATATGAAAAGATTCAAAAGAATCACAAAGTAAAATCTCATTCTTTTATTAAACACGTATCATCGCGATGGTTAACACTGCATCCCGCTGCAGTTCGCCTTTTTGAGCAATGGGATCCTTTGTGTTATTATTTTTTAAAGCATGTGGTTAAAGAAAACACTACGACACCCGTGGTAGCGAAGGAAATTATTACTATTCTAAAACGTTGTACAATAAAGTCAGAATTATGTTTTGTAATTGATTCGGCAGAAATGTTCAAAAAATTCTTAACTTTGTATCAACGCACTGAACCATTAATTCATGTTTTATATGATGAGCTACAGTCGCTTTTCGCAACGATTCTTGGCAGAATATACAAGCCGAGTGTGTTAAAACATGATCTTACGAACCAAGAACTTTTTTCAAAAGAAAACTTGAATACTCCAGACAAAGTAATATGCAGTACTGAGCTAGCTAATGCTTTAAAATTAATTTCAAAAGCTGATCAATTGCATTTCTTAAAGCAAGCCCAAAATCATTACTTAACTGCAGCAAAATACATCTATGAGAAGTCTTGCTTGTCTATTAGGACCGTTAAATATTTTAGATGTTTAAGCCCAACTAATTTGAACAACCAAGAATCAATTCTGGACATAAATGAAATAGCTAAAGAATTACCTTTAGAGATATCAATTCCAAATTTGACTGATGAATGGAATCTTCTTTCTTTAGAAAATCTATGTGATAACAAGAATCATCGAATTGACCATTTTTGGAGAACAGTAATGGAACTGAAAAATAGTTTTGGAGATAAGAAATATCCAATTATAACCAAGATTGTCAAAGTTGTTCTTTTTCTTTCGCATGGGAGTGCAGACATTGAGAGAGGTTTTTCGGAATCTAGTCGTATCCTAACAGAAGAAAAAGCATCGATGTCTTTAAGAATGCTCAATGCTAGACTTAATATTAAGGATGCAATGAAAAGATACAAAAACAAACCTCAACTGGTTCCTTTTAGTAAAGAGTTAATAATTGCCGCAGAATCGGCAAAACAGAAATATATGATTTTTCTCGAAGAGGAACAAAAAAAGAAAGAAGCTGAACGAAATAGACAACTCATTGAAGAAGCTACTGCAAAAAGGAAGAAAGAATTAGAAGAGGAGATGGAAAAATCGAAAAAAAGGCTAAAGGTACTAGAAGAGGAATTTAAAGAAGCTGAAAAGCAAGAAGAGAGCCAACGAAAAATTGCCGATGAAATGTTTGTTGAAGCGAATAATAGATTAAAATTAGCTGTCGAAAAGGGAGACATGAACGGTATAAAAATAGCTCAAAGTATGTTAGAGGCTGCAAAAAACTTAAGAGAAGAAGAAAAGCAAAAAATAAAAATAAAAAACGAAATTTCTTCAAGGATCGAAAAGAAAAAGTCTTTTCTTTTATCAAATATTCATTCATAATTATTAATAATTTTATTATATAAAATATCATTAATAAGTGGTTTCATTATTATCTATTGTTCATTTTAATATTTTGTATTGTTAAGTTCATCTCTAATTATACTGATTACTACATTCAGTATTATTACTAGCATTAAAAGATATATACATTTTATTTGTTATTTAAATGATAAGTAAATTCCAAAGATCAGATATCAATTGTGATAAATGTTTTGTAATAAAACTATGTTTTTGTTTTTATAAATACTCATTTTTCAGTATTATTATTAATAGGAAAAGATACAGATTTTATTTGTTATATAAGTTATTTCCAAAAATCAGACGTGATAAATATAACAAAATTATGTTTCTGTTTTTATAAACTTAAATAAATTATTACATAGAATTTTCGTTACTAAATAAAAATGTTTTGATAAATATGTAGATTTGATTAAGTATGAATTTTAATTACACTCTTTATCCATATCTTTCGTTGCTCTTCTCTTAATTTCTTTCACTTTTCTACTCACTTTTTTTTCCTTCACTCACTTTTTTACTCACTTTTTTCATCATTAAACTCACTTTTTCCACTTTTTTTGACCCCCCAAGCCGGTATGAGCCCTGATGTTGGAAACATGTTTAATATACATAATATGTTAAATATTACGAATCATCCCAAATATGTCTTGCGGATGTCCTACAAACGTCATACTGCAGCTATGATAAACCAGGATGTCCTTCGGACGTCTTTGGAACGTCCTATAGACGTACGAGATACTAGGACATTACAAGGACTTTTGTGGACATGTATTGGACGTCCGGGGACGTCCATGTGTTGTGTGGGATGTGGCTTCGATTTGAAAATTATCGCAACAAGGAGCGACTTCCTTTCATCGTTTACGATCTTAAGTGTGCCCTCGAAAAGATGGAACCGAATACTACCAAAACATCATGTACATACCAAAGACATGAGGTATTTAGCTTAGGATATTACATGCGATGTTCGTACGATGATGCACTATCCGCATACCGGTTTCATTGCGATCCCAATTGTGTCTCATGGTTCATCGAAGAATTGAAAAATTTAGCGTATAAAGTAAAATCAATTATATCCACCAATGTTCCCATGAACGCGTTATCGAAGGAATAGTGGGAGGCATACCATAACGCAACACATTGTCATATATGCGAGAAACCATTTATTCAAGACGATAAACAGGAACGCGATCATTGCCATTTAATCGGCAGATACCGAGATCTCGCGCATTCAAATTGCAACTTAAATTATAAACAATCGTTTTACATTCCAGTAATATTTCATAATTTGTCAGGCAACGATTCACATTTTATAATCAAGGAAATAGCCACAGCGTTTGAAGGGCAAGTAGATTTACTTTCCATCACAAAAAAAAATATATCTCGTTCACAAAAAATATTAAAACTACAGAAAATCAGAAAACTTGTATAAAATTACGATTTATCGATTCGTATAAATTTCTTAATGCCAGTCTCAATAAACTGGCTTTGTTTTTGAATAAGGATAAACTCCAAATTTTACAATCTCAATTTAAAGACATATCAGCAAAAAATTTCAATTTATTGACGCGAAAGAGGGTATTCCCTTACAAATACGTTGACGGTGTTGAAAAGTTGGAGGAAACATGTCTACCATCATGCGAATCATTTTACAGCTCTCTTACCGGTGACACGGTATCTGAGAGTGATTACGCTCACGCTGTCAATGTATGGCAACGGTTCTCCGTTCGAACGCTAGGTGAATATAGCGATTTATACCTCAAAATTGATGTTTTGTTGTTAACAGACATTTTTGAAAATTTCCGCAACAAATGTCTCGAAAGTTACAGTCTCGATCCCGCACATTATTATATTCTCCCAGGATACACGTGGGACGCTATGTTAAAGTATACAAAAATTACTTTTGAACTGCTTACGGACATTGACATGGTTATGTTTATAGAACGCGGTATACGCGGTGGTTTAAGTCAATGTTCTGGTAGATATGCACAAGCTAACAACAAATACATGCAGTCGTATGATCCATTGAAACCATCGTCATACTTAATGTACTTCGATGTAAATAACTTGTACGGATGGGCAATGTGTCAATCTTTGCTTTATAAAAGTTTCCAATGGGTTAATGACATAACAAATTTTGACGTATCATCAATCGCGCTCGAATCATCAACAGGCTATATCCTTGAAGTCGACCTCGAGTATCCGCACCTTCACGACGCGCACACCGATCTACCCTTCTGTCCAATACGCGATAAACCGCCTGGCAAGCAAGAGGAGAAACTGCTTGCGACAGTTTGCGAAAAAGAGCGGTACGTCATTCACTACCGCAACCTACAACAGCGCATGCGCCACGGTCTTCGCGTAACAAAAATCCACCGTATATTGAAATTCACACAATCTCCATGGTTTCGCGATTATATACAATTTAATACAAATTTCAGAACTAATGTTAAAAACGATTTTGAGAAAAATTTATATAAACTTATGAATAACGCGGTATACGGGAAAACCATGGAAAATGTGCGTAATCGCGTCAGTGTAAAATTATTAACTAAATAGGACAGACGGCACGGTGCGGAGGTTTAATTGCAATGGCAATGATTGCGAAACCAAACTTCCAAGGTAGAAGCGTTTTCTCAGAAAATACGGTCGCGATAGAATTGCATAAACTCAAGGTAAAATTTTATAAAGCGATATACGTAGATATGAGTATCCTGGATATTTCTAAAACATGCCTATATGAATTTCATCACAAGTATACGCTTTTATTATATCACAATAAATGCAAAGTAATGTATACCGACACCGACAGTCTTATTTATCATATCGAATGCGATGACATATATGAAATTGTGACGATGCACCCCGTATAAAGCATCGTCCCGACGAACATCGGCCGGAAAGGCCGCCGGGCCATAACCGGGGGTGCCTTGGGCACCCGTTTTTAAGACTCCGAATACCGCGATACCGCCTGGCGATCATAGAACTTATAAACATGGAAGGGGAATAGCGTATATTTTCTATAGTTAAAACTGTGTCCGACACATACTATACAACATGACTTTGGTTCGCTATGCGCACGCGCTAAATCGTTGACGCGCGCATAGCTCATAACCCGTATATATATGTATATAAGCGCTTTAAATATTATCTCTGAAAGTATAAGAAAAAGATTTTAATTTTTATCATAAAAATGTGTAGGAAATATTACTCTCTCTCTCTCTCTCTCTCTCTCTCTCTCTCTCTCTCTCTCTCTCTCTCTCAAATGTGTATTATAATACTTGTAATGTTTGTTTTACTCTGTAACATAAATATTCCTCGAAGTATGTTTCTATAATTAATAAAATTAGCATTACAAATTATACATGTATTTTGTCAGTATGATTGGAATTTGGATACAATAACACACATTTATGAAAATATTTGAAATATACATATATATATATATATATATATATATATTTTAGATTAACATTTTGTTGACAAATACATATATATTATATAGTGAAACTATAGAGATGAATAAAAAACAATATTTTATATTGAATAAAGAACATTTTAAACTTAAAAGTACAAACTTAAAGTACAAAACTATTAAAATAATAACAATTATAAAATATATAATTATTATAAAATATATAATAATAAAATGTGATATAGGATATGATATAATGTTTGCTATTGATGTTTAAAATGAACTATTTTATGGAATTTATGTCGAACATATTCTTCTCTTTCTGCATTGGTAGCGGATTTACCTTCAAAAAAAAGTCGCAATTGTACATATATACTAATTATTTGTTTTATTAATACAACCTTGTGGTTGTCGAAAATATTTTGTTCCATGATATGGTCCGTCATAGATTGGTGTACAAACACTTTCTCATGAACAAAACGGAACACTCTAGCTATCAACAGTTGTTTAATATTCGCTTTCTTAAATAATAAATGACTGTGTTCACGAATAATGCGTTCCGCAGATCGTGAAATATATATAACATCGTTTGATGGAGAAATCAAATTTCCTCTATTTTTAAGCTCAGTTAATTTCAAAACGATGTTCTCTGATAATAAAAATGTAGTGCACACGTTACACATACTTTTATTTTTTAACATTTTTTTGATAACAAATCCACTAATATGTGCTACAACATCCTCTACAAAAGGACTCAATGACCATAATGTAGATAAATAATCATGATCAAAGAAGTCAATTGAAGCTTCTTCTTCCTCATCATAAAGCGGCAGATCGTTATTAGTGATAGCATTATTTTTTGTTGACGTTACGTATAATATTTGTATGTCATTAATTAAGCAATTTCCTTTCTCGGCAGCAGAAATTTCATGTCTGATTAATAATCTTTTATAGCCAGCCTCAAATTGCCTTGCACTTGGATTATCATTAAATCCGCCTCTGCTTCGAAGTGCGCTAAAAAATGTTTCTAAATGGTCTTGATTAATTTTGAATGTTAACAAATATTGAAGACCGACATGTTTCAATTCTTTAAATAAGTCAAACATGTTTCTTAAACATACAATAAAGCCGAGAAATCCAATTTTCCGATTTCCAAGTAAGATGGATTTGTTGTTATTATCTTTTAATTGCAAAATATAGTTTTCCAATGTATCAGCGTAATCTTTTAATTTGTTGAAATTATCGTCTGTAAGTGGTACGCTATGCTTTTTAAGTTTTGAAAACTTAGATCTAACATTTAATAAATCGAATGCATCATTAAATGTTTTACAAAATTGTGCAGTCACTTTTGGGGATTGCAAATAATTTGGACGACATTTTTCAACAAATTGTAAAGCACAACTAACGCTTTCACTTAACGTCTGAGCTGCGAGCTTTACGTTCATTTTGTTTGTTTTATAAGTGATATGCTTCTTTGTTATTTTAGTAGCAGCTCGTAAACCTTCTTCTTCCTGCAATTTTTGAAGAAGAACAATATCTTCCCACAAGATTTTTTCCCCATTAAATATTAAAATTAATTTGTCTCCTAAAGTGTTTCTTACTAATTTCAACATATGGCAGGGGTCAAAAAAACAATAAATCTTATTCTGCGTTACCGGATCAATGAAATAAGGCTTAAAATTTTTGCCAATTTCAAAATTTGCACCTAAAGAAACGCACATACTAATATTGACGCTGGCTCCGTCAAACGTTAACGATCGCACAACAATGCCCGATTCATGTATTAATTCTAAACATTTTAGTAGCAAACTGGACCTCTCTTGACTGTTTAGCGATTTTATTAAAAAATACCCAACGGGCACTTTCCAGTGACCATTTATCGCTACAAGCATAAATACCAATGCGTTCCTCGCTCGTGGAGGATCATCACAATCAATCTCTCCATTTATTCCGAGATCAACATGTCCGTAATACCTTTTCCCATCATAATCTATTGATTCACGAATTGCAATTTCATCAATTACCAGATTACACATAATTGGCACTTTGCTCTGTTTAACTTTACATTTTAAAGCGTGAAATACCTCGTCTGTGAAGCCAGGTCGCCCGTTTATAACACTGTACCACTTACGGATAGTGGAACGTTCGGGTAAAAGATTTTTAAAAGTTTTTCTGACGTACTCATAGGCCTTTGAAGAATAAAAATTTAAAGTTAACGCAAACTTTCTCAACTCTTCTGAATACTTTTTCTTCAATCCTTTCTTCCTCTTTAATATCTCATGCATGATGTCAGGACTGCCATTCTAAATATGAAGGAATAAGAATCACATGTTATTTTAATTTTGATTTTGTCACATATTTCACAATTTTGTACTGTAAATAACAATGTTCTGTAATGTAAATACTCTATAATGTTAATAAATGGTAAGATATAAAATTATATAAAATTATGTATATAAATCGATTATAAAATATGAAATTATATATGTATATAATTGCGAATTTCACTAACTATTTACAATTAACGTTATGATTGATTAATTATCTTCTATTTACGTAATATTTGTTAGAATTATTTATAAATTTATTATATTACCACTTTTTAACTATCTAAATTACAATTTATTGCAATTACCAATTTAGCAACGCAAGCTTACCATCAAAATGTCGAACGCATTTTCAGAAATTAAATTTTTTTGACTTAAATCAATTAATAGGTCTTTCATTTTTTTTACACGTGCACGTAATCTGTTTTGTGATTGTTGTAATGTTTTAATGTTCCTCGAATATTGACTGATAACTCGTCGTGTTAGAGCTACAGCTCTTTTTGCTCGTCGAGGTGTAGCTAAATGTGGTGTTCGAATGTCGCCAACATATCGAGGTTCGGGAACAGTCATTGGAAGTGTTCGACGGTTCACTGCAAAAGTTCATAATTATTAATATATTTATTATTATATATAACTTTATTATTTAATAATTATAATTATATTATTTTAAATATAGAAATATAAATTTTTACCTTCAATCAATGTAGATGTAGTATTAGCTGCTGTCGGAGAATCTTCAATCAATGTAAATATAGTATTAGCTGCTGTCGGAGAATCTTCAATCAATGTAGATCTAGTATTAGCTGCTGTCGGAGAATCTTCAATCAATGTAAATATAGTATTAGCTGCTGTCGGAGAATTGGATGCATCAGCTTCTACAATGGACACAACTTCACCCAAATTGTGTTTTTTTATTGGTGGCAGACACTTGTCTGTTGTATTTGATCTGAAATTGTACATAGCTAAACTGAATGCTTATATATGTATATTATATCACAATATTTTTAATTTTTGTGTACTTGTGACACCCTCAATAATGACAAAGTTAGGCACACAAAAAATTAAATTATTTTTATTAAAATCTCCAAAACGTACTTTTTCCTTTTCTGTGTCTTTATAGATGGTATTGCTCCAGGATTTGTAATTAAACAATTTAATTTTTTCTTTAAATCTTCTTCCTTAAAATGATTGGAACATAGGAAGGTAGCGGTATTAAGATCCTGCTCCTTGATTCCACAGAAGGATAGCCATTTTTCTCGATCTTGCTTATTTTTCGGAAACCTGTAAATATATTATATAAGCATTTTAATTTTTAATGGCAAAACTATTCAATTTTACAGTAAATTAATATGTATGTATTCTAAAACATACATAACCTATACAAAAATAATTTTCTTACCGGTGATATGAAACGGTTTTGTTTCGATTGCCGCACAGCAGACAATACACTCCCATTTTTCTTTTTCTAATTTGTTTTTCTATCAGGCACAGCACAAATTAGCACAGGCAAAAACTGACGCTTGATTTTGTCGCTAAACTTTAATATAACCTGACTCGATTTATATCAACGTACATACACAACCAAAATGTACAATATATGTACATAACACAATCTCACTCCGACCGCGCATGCGCATTTCGAGGAAAAGTAATGAAAAGAGACAGAACTATATATTGTTGTCTCGCTTCTTGGACACAGTCGCGTCTTCCTATTCCCCTTCCATGTTTATAAGTTCTATGCTGGCGACAAACACCGCCAGAGGAGCGCCGAGCCATCGCACGTGCTGAGTCGGCGCGCACGCGCACTCGGAGGATACGCGGTCCTCCCTACCCCGACGATTCCGCCGTTAAGCGCCGAAAAGATAACGGAGGCGAGCGGAGTCGCTCGGTATAAATAGGGCCACCGCGACGAGAAACAGCGACTCCGTCACCGACCAGCTTTCCGATAACGATCCGCTGCGTTGGTGATATCCTGCTCCCGAAGTCGGAAACCCGGTCGAAAAGTGCTTGGCCGCGGCGAGAGGGTACTCCGCCTCCGACGCCAATTTATTCCGAATACATCAGCCTCCACGAGCCGAGACCCGCTCAAGCACCAAGAGTCTTGGTCAGCGAGCCGATCCCCGGCGACCCGGAGGCTACCCTCCTCACCTCGCGACACCCATCAAAACCGCGACCGCCGTGTTTGGGGTCTCGAGTCAAGTTACTTGACAGGGTACCGCGCGTCTAGCCTACCTGCGACGATCCCGTCGCAACCGCCATACCGCGCGAGAAGTCGACCCGCCCGCGAGCACCGCGACACGACGGCTAGTCCGCAGACCGTACCGCGAAACAACGCCCATCGCGTCACGAAGCATGGAACGCCGGCCGTAGATCGCGCCCGCGCAAAGATTACACCGGTATACCATTGCTCGATCTGGCGACGAAGCGCATCGACATTTGTATATATAGATATATATGTATGTATATTACCGTGTATATATTGTCCGTCCCACTAGATAAATATACGTCAATTTAAACCATATCTTGCGTGTAGAATGTTAAAACGCACCGCCGGCCTTCTTTTCTCCCGCGTTGAACCATTTTCGCGATCTAGCATCGAAAACCCGACGAGCTAATCCGTGCGCGGAAAGTCGGTAAATTACAAAATAATAAAACGCGATATTCACAAGTTTGACACAAGCGACTATCCAATAAATAATAAGTATGGTATGCCTCTCGCTAACAAAAGAGTTCCCGGTTTAATAAAAGACGAAAATAATGGCGCTATCATGACTGAGTTCGTTGGGCTTAGAGCAAAGATGTATGCTTTACGCGTCGAAGGTAAAAAGGATATTAGGAGTATAAATAAGTTTCCGCCGTTTCACAAAAAATGGCGCCACTAGTATGTTATGGTTGAAATTGTCTGTTGTAAAACGTTATATCGTAAGGACATCGTTGGACATCTGGCAACAACATAACCTTAAAATATTAGCGATTTTGTATCAGTATCATACGAGGTGTGATCAAAAAGTAAGGTGACTTTTTGAATTTCGCGCGCTCTGTACACTCTAATTTCAAACATTTTTTTTTTGTGTTGGTACACTCGTCACGATCATATGTTCACAGTTTTGACTATATAGCATGTGTTGTTTTTATGTGAAAGGCATAAAGGTTAGACTCGTGTTTGCGTGCTCGGCGATTTTTTGCTGTTGAAAATAATGGAGCAGAGAGTTTGTATTAATTTTTGTGTAAAAAATGGTATTAAGTGTTCAAAAACTCTTGAAATGTTGACAGTGGGGTACGGTGAGTCAATTTTGAGCAAAAAAAATGTTTATAAATGGTATAAGTTATTCCAAGAGGGCCGAGAAAATGTTAACGATGAACCTCGCTCTGGACGCCCCAGCACGTCAAAAACCGACGAAAATGTTCAGGAAGTGAAAGAAATTGTGTTGAAAAATCGTCGAATCACGATTAGAGAAATAGCTGATGATCTTAACATATCGTTTGGGAAGTTTTACCTCACCCGCCGTATTCACCAGACATTGTTCCTTCTGATTACTACCTGTTTCGATCAATGGCGTATGGCCTGTTTGAGCAACACTTCACATCATATGAAGATACAAAAAATTGGGTCGATTTGTGGATAGCTTCAAAAGATGAAGCATTCTTCCGACGCGGTATCCGTATGCTGCCAGAAAGATGGGAAAAAGTAGTGGCTAGCGATGGACAATACTTCGAATAAAACATTAGGTACCGTTCTTTCACAATAAATGCCCAATTTTTGATAAAAAACGGCCGAAACTTATTTATACTCCTAATACAAAAAAAGGTTAAAGGCGTAAAAAACAACGTTGTAGCCAGAATCATAACATTTGAGAATTGCACGAGATGTCTCCACAACGAAATTGAATTGACGCGAAAGTAAACTTGAATACGATCAAAATTGCATAAGGTGTATACAATATCGGAAACAAAAATTGCTCTAAGTCCATACGACAATAAGCGGTATATCGTGCCTGATTCCATCAATACACTACCATGGAGACAATATTAAATACCATTGTAAATACGTTCAATAATATAAATTTTGTATTTTATATTTAATATTTTATATGTATCTTATAGGTTGCGTTTCATGTATTATGTGCGATATATTTTACATTGTATATACATTTTAAATATACTATTTTATATTAAATAAATACTTATATGAAGTTTATATGTAATGTAAATATATGTAATGGTAGGGATAATAAAACGTATTTTTGAATACATTTATATATTTTGTATTTTTATATAGTTACATTAAATGAAAAAATAAAAAATAAAAAAATATATATATATTTAATCAAATTATATCGTCCTTATTTATCCATGAATTATGTGATTCATCAAATCCCAGTCACTTTACATAAACCTCATTCCCTCTTTTACGCAACACTTTTCCCACAAGATATACGTTCGGGTGAGTCGCGCGATGCAACTCGTATTCGTAGAATCCTCCGGAAACAGATTTTCCACGGTAATCTTCCAGGAGATACGTCACAGGATTTTTTTTCTGCACTTTGATGATTCTAAACACTTCCGTCGTCCAATTTGGTGTGTAACCTTTTTCAAAAGTTGTAACGAACTGCCTTCCGATCCCCCCCTGGACCGCCTAACCGTCCGAGCCGTCCGGCCGAACACCCGCCGGACGGCAATTAACGGCGCACGGTGCCTAATAAGATACACGACATCGGAGCAAACGAGCAATCGCTCCCGCACTCTCATCTTCGCGTGCACGCGCTCTCGTTCCTGCACCGTCCGAAGCGTGAGATCCGAGATCGAGTGGCGGGGATGCTGCCGTCGGACTGCTGCGCCGCAACACGCCGCACATCCCCTCGCCTCGATTCTCAGGTATATAAGGCGACGTTCGCCGGAGGCAGGACCTTATCCGTTTCTGGCCGGTCCGCCGAACCGGGCTCAAGAAAAACTTGGGCCCTGTCAAGGCACTTGACGAAAAAGCGACTTCCATCCTCTAAGCCTCCCGAGTCCGACACCACCTCACGTACGGGGATACGGTGCTTCGTGCCTCCATCAAGCGCACTTGGCATGAGGGAGTGTCTTCCGCCAATCACTAGCGGTATTAACCGCCTCGTGACGGGCCGCGCAAAAACCGAAGTCAACACACGGATCCGTGTACGCACTGCGCTCCGCTTACCGCACAGCACACCGCGTCTTGCGCGGCAGGTGCGCTATATAAATAGCCTATAAATAGATTTCCGAAGTTCATTGTCACGTCCGTCCGCGCGTTTTTATTACTAGTTAAGCTCCGCGTTTTGATTACCGCCCGATCGCGTCTCCGGATTTTTGGATTCTCACCGCCGACAGTACTGCGTACTACCGACCATATATGTACGGAACTTATGTAGGTCTCACCGCGTCTTAAGTTCTGAATAAACGTTCTTTGTTTCATATTAACCTAAAACAACGTCTAGTTCCTCCAGGCGACCTTTCGCGCCCGTTCCCGCACCGCCAACCGTCCGTGCGCGAAGTACGGTCGTTATAAGTTGTTTTGAATTTACTCACACGTACCGAATCACCTACTTTAAATCGCGCTGGTTTGGCAATCTTAACGTGACTGTACACCGCGGTTAAAAGTTTATCAGCATTAGTAGGAGTAACATCAATAGGTCGCATACCGATAGTTCGATGCTTTCTCATGTTGTACACTGATAAGAGACGTGATAACAAATCGACCCATTTATAGCTTCCATTGATTGTAAACTGTTTCCACATGTTGCTCTTCAACGTACGGTTGAACCGTTCGACCACCGACGCCTTCATTACAGAATACATAGAATAGTGATTAATGTCATGTTTTTTCAAAAGTTCTTGCACGTTTGCGTTATAAAATTCTTTTCCCATGTCGATTTGCAAATTTTTCGGATATCTTCCATCGCCTTGAATTATCTTTGCTATCGCTGCAGCCATCTCATTTCCACTCTTAGTTTTCAACAGCACGGCCCATACATACTTGCTCAGCACATCGATAACGGTAAGAATGTAGTGGTAACCTTTGTTAAATCGCGTATAAGGACGCATCTCAACCACATCTGCTTGCCACAGATCATCGTATCTGCAAACTATGACATGTCTTCGCGGAAAATTTCTTCTTGCAGGGGCATGCAGTTCTTTCACCAGCCGCTGCTTCTCGGAGCTGTTCTTCTTAAACATGTTTGATCACGATATATGACACACAAATGACGCAGAGATATGACGTTTACTCTCTCTCTTCTATTCTGTCTTATCAGAGAAAGGCGTCATTATTTCAAGCTTATGTAGCACAGTTTGTATATTATTTTGGAACTCTATCATCCTCTTCTCGAATTCTTCCTGTCAATTTTTCAAAATTTGTATGCTCTGTTGCACGCATCGTTTGTTTGCAACATCATTATCGTCCACAGGTAGAGCTACACGTCAAATCTTACGCGACCTTGCGTCAAAGTCGGCTGCAATCACGCAAAGAACATTGTCACGCACATAATTTCTGAGTGATCCGTTCCATTGGTAGTATGGCTCCGTTCCACTTTTTCCAAGTGATATTCCAAACTTGTTTATTGGCATTTCGACGTTGACTAAATAATTTGTATCGTGCGGTTTTAATTTATAATAAAGCCGACCTCTCAAAATTCTTCGATTATTGACAGAATCTCATTATCATGAGCGTTGTTGCCAGCTCGACGAGAAGCGTCGAGCAATCGAAGGCGGTCCACTAGTTCGTTTGAATCGTCCCAATGAACGTAATCAATCTTGTTATCAGTCAACCTCATGGTGGATGGTATCACACTTCTACCCTTTTTTTTACCTGTAAGCGGAGCGATGATTTGCTTATATTTGTATCTCTTGTTACCCATGATGAGATTATCGGCGCTCCAACTACGTCTATGAGTATTTGTTTTTAACAGTATATTTTTATACGTTTGTTTGTCATCCTCGGTAATAATAGCTTTATCGGGAAGTCTCTTTAAAGAATCAATTCGTATAATCCTGGCGTATCATTGTACTTCACTTTACCTATGATTAATTTGTCATCTTTGCTGATGTCAAATCGTTTGTCTCCGAGCTTCATACTATCTTTACCGAAAAATACACCGTACACATAATCAACCTCGTTTTGTTTGTCGTTAGCAAAGAGCAGGTCCACGTACTTTTGTCCCAATAATCCCAGCTGACTAAACAACGCATCACGCTTTTTTGGTAGTTGCAAAGCCTCTCTGACAGACGTTTCAAATGTAGATTTCATTTTGACATCTTCTTCCTCTGGTATGAATGGTAGTGGTAGTGGTTTTTGCAGTTTTATCGGTGTAGATTCAAACGTTGGTTCAAAACTGAACGTTGATGAATCCAAGGAGTCCTTGTCGTCGTTGTCATTGTCGCCATTCAGTTGCATATTGCATTGTTTTTTTGGTGGTGGTATTAATTCAAACAATCTATCTCTTTTACCGTTAAACTCATGTTTTCTTTAATAATTTTTTTCGCAACATTTGCTTTTTCTATATCTTTTGCAACATTAGCTTCTTTCTTAACATCTTTCACAACATTGGCTTCTTTCTTGATTTTTCTTCTCACAGCATCAATGACTTTTCTCTTAATCGGCCGAGAGTCCTCGGTGTCCTCGACAAAATTGACATTTTTCTTAATCGGTTGAGATTTCTCAGTATTTTCAACAATCTGTTTTAGAGGTTTGACGACGGGTTTAAACTGTTTCTCCAACGCTATATCTTCCTCTATTTTACCAGTTTTCAAACCACGATATTTTTTACGAATCAAATCGCTCGTTTTTGCTTTGTTATTCTCTCACGATCCTCGGTGCTGTTGTTGTTCATGTTGGAGAAGAAACGTTGCTTACTTAACGTATTGTCAACTACTAACCACGTTACGGTACCGCATAATCGTTGAATCATTTTCTGTATCGCCCGTTGTTAAGCGCTCTATCCTGGTTTATTACTAGGAATCCATACTTTTGTTGCCAACAAGTACTACACAATTCACAAAAATTCTCGTACGACATGTTGGTGTTTACATGATCGTTATATACATGTTTGAGGTTGGTACTATCTTGTTTGAATAAGATTAACAGATTTGTATTGTCAGGTATAAGATGTTTCGGTATCTTTGCATACGTCTGACAGAGATAGAAGCTGTCAATATCCACGACCCATTGCAAAGTACTCTTTTATAACATCTTGCTTGTCGCATGCCACGTCATCAAAGATAAAAATGGAATTCGGAAGCGCCTTGTTCGGTGGAACAAACGCTGTTGTTGGAAAATGTAAAATAACCAATTTCATTTATTGGTGTCAATAAATTCTCCAAGTATTGATATTTCGGTTGTTGCAGTGATTTTGAGTACACGTACATGTTCTCGAAGCGCACACCATGTGGACTTTCCATCAAGCTTATTAAGACGTTTGTCTTGCCACAGTTTAATGGACCACAGATGATACCGCGTATAGAAATTGGTAACATGTTTCCATGCTTGTGCATTTTTTTCTCACAGGTTAATTGTATTTTATCATCAAAAATTATCACTTTAATTACCTGCAACAGTTGCACGAACCGGATATTTGTTCTCTCTCTCTCTCTTTTTCTCTCTCTCTCTCTCTCCATAACGATAAAAAAAAATGAAAAAACGATACCGAGAGCTGGCTTATTTATAGAAGCGCGTTGAGCGAAAGAGTTCAGTATACAAAATGTTTTGTATTGGATAACTGCCATATTTTCAGTTTAACGATTGATAAAGAATTGTGTTAAATGTTGAAGAAACGTAAGGGTTGTGGCTTACTGAACAGCGCGATAAATGCACTTTTTTTCGAATTGCACATTCCCGGATATCAGTTTTGCGGTCCAGGAACGCATTTAAAAAAGCGAATAGCTAGAGGCGTTCAAGGCATTAATCCGCTGAACGCGGCGTGTTGCGAGCACGACATAGCCTATTTGCAAAGCAAGGATCTCACTAAACGACACGTGGCCGACGATATACTACTGTGTTCAAAAAGTAAGGTGAATTTTGTTATGAAAAATCTTTATTTATTCATCCAAATCAATTTCATCCCCTTCGAAGTATTCCCCCTCCGATACAATGCACTTATGCCAACGTTTTTTCCATTCCTCGAAGCATGCCAAAAAGTCGTTTCCCGGTACAGCCTTCAAAGCGCGCAGCGATTCACGTTGAATCTCTTCAATAGATTCAAAGCGGTGTCCCCGGAGCGGCTTTTTGAGTTTGGGAAATAGCCAAAAGTCACACGGAGCTAAGTCAGGTGAATAAAGCGGTTGCGGAACGATATGAGTGGAATTTTTGGCGAAAAACTCATGAAGAATCAATGCCGTGTGAGACGGCGCATTATCGTGATGCAAAAACCAGGAGTTGTCTTTCCATAAATCCGGCCTCTTCTTGCGAATAGCTTCACGCAAACGACGCATAACACTCAAATAATATTCCTTGTTGACAGTTTGGCCCTGCGGAAGGAACTCATAATGCACAACACCACGATAGTCGAAGAAAACTGTCAACATAACCTTGATTTTTGAGCGACTTTGGCGCGATTTTTTTGGTCTTGCCTTTAGCACGATATTCACTCGATTGGTCGGTTGTTTCCGGATCATAAGCATAGATCCAAGTCTCATCTCCCGTAATAATGCGTTTGTAGACGTCCTGATAGTCAAAAATCATCTCTTCACAAACTTTAACGCGACGCTCTTTTTTGAAGAAATTGACTGTTTTTGGCATCAAACAAGATTTGACTTTTCTAAGGCCCAAATGATACTTCAAAATTGTTTGAACTGATCCAATTGAAATGCCAACCATATCGACAAGGTCTCTAATTGTCAATCGACGATTTTCGAGCACCAATTCCTTGATTTTCTTTACGTGTTGCTCATCAGTTGACGTTGATGGTTGTCCGGAGCGTTCCAAGTCAACACGTTCTCTGCCTTCTTTGAAGTCTTTGTACCACTTATAAACATTTTTCTGCAACATAGTCGATTCACCGAAGGCCCTCTGCAACATTTTGCACGTTTCCACAGCCGAAATTTCATTCCGCAAACAAAATTTAATGGCACTTCTTTGCTCAGCAAAATCAGACATTGTAAAAATCGCCAAAATTACTTTTAGTCGTTTAGAAAACACAAGCGTATCTATATGACTAATGATGACATTCACATGAAATTTGGCACAGATGTCACTAACAGTAGTACCAATATAAAAATAAAACAGTTTGCTCGAATCGATTAACGCGGGAAGTTTAAATTAAAAATTTACTTTACTTTTTGAACACAGTAGTACTTGTAGCAAAAGCGCGAAAACGTATTACTGCAAAAGATTCGACTCTCGGGGAGAGAGCTGCTGCTGCAACCGTTTGGGCGATTATGAAGACTAAGACAAAACTTGACATGGGTTTGAAAACAAAGATGAAGAAAAAAAAGAAGGCAACGACGAAAAAACGAATACTTCCGGTGGCAAAACGCGGTGGTTTCCTACCAATTCTATCGTTGTTGGGAGTCCTTGGTTCAGTTGCTGATGGAGCGGCGGGAATCGCGAAAGTGGTCAACAATAATAAAGCGGCACAGCGTCAACTGGAAGAACTGAAACGCCATAATCGTGTCATAGAAGGTGGTGGAATTTATCTTGCTCCATACAAGCACGGACGAGGAATCTCAAAAAAATGTCGAAAAAGAAGCATTAAAAATGCCCAAGGGCGCGACTACCAACGTACAACTGTAACAACTGGCAAACTGTATGCGCATTCCATATTTCAGAGGTGTTTTTATGCGTACCACTTTACCAACAAATAGAGTATATAGAAACGAGAGCGGTATCGTGAATTTAGACAATGCTGAGGGACCTGGCACTCATTAGCTGGCCTATGCAAAAAGAGGGAATTGCGTTATATATTTCTACAATTTTGGTAACCTTCCACCGAAAGAATGGTGCGATATCTAAACGTGACACCAATCGAGTACAATTGAAAGGCTTATCAACGTTACGATTAAAGCAATTGTGGACAACTTTGTCTGCAATTTTTATAAACCATTGAAGATCAGTTTAAAAACTAACATTGCACTGTTTGAAACTCAGTACTCGCTCAGATATGTCACTAACGTTTACACTGACAGGCAAAAGTAGCGTCCTCGCGGTAAACTACTTTCCAGCCGTAGATTTGAGCGACGATGATTACGAGCTCGACTTGACAGACTTTGAAATCTACTACACGATATCTAATGTAAACTCATCAAAAAATAAATTTTACTATGACAAAGATGATAAGGAAATTATCATTCACGAAGGATCGTATGAACTGCGTGACATAAGCAAGTGTCTGAAACGTGCAATTTTACAATCTCATCATCTTGATGTCGATGGTATTTCGATTGCAACGCCGGTTGTCCGCGGTGGTATGATGTTCGATGACAGTGAGAAAAGAGAGTTCCCGGTAATGATCCGCGCGAATAACAATACGATGAAGAGTGAGGTTAATTGTGCCTATCGAATAAATTTTACCAAGCCCAATAACATTGGCTCGCTGGTAGGATTTTCATCGAGTCGTATACTAGAGCCTCAACAGTGACATGAATCAGATGGGGTGGGTCCCGATAGCGCACATCCCGATAGCACACAAACCACTCACAATGGCAGATGCCTAGAGATTTTCCATAGGTTGGGTTAGATAAGTCAATATGATTGGTTGGTGGGCTATCGGGATGTGCGCTATCGGCACCCACCCAATCAGATGCACCGATAAATATTATCAACGTAAATATTATTCGCATAGAATTCAACGTAATCACGGGCGCGTACAGCAACGATAAGTGCGTACACACGATACACGAATTTTCACCGAGGGTGCCACCAGGATATAAGATATTAGAAACGCCATCACAGATTATTTACCTTCCAGTCATCGCACGGAGCATTTCAGACTTAACGATTTGCATTGTGGATCAAGACGATCGATTGCTTGATTTTCGGGGAAAGGAAATTACTGTTAGACTACACGTATGGAGACAGAGACGATAACGTGACATGCTCGTGTTCAACGAGCAGGTAAAACAATCAAGAGACATAAGTTATAACAAAGAGACGACAACGACGACGACGACGACGACGACGACGACGACGACGCCAATCAAAAATATTCAATTGCCTGGCAAAAGGAAGCTCACCGCATCAAACATACAATTTTTGAAATCATTGGGATTCACTGTACGAAATGGTTGATATCTTGAACGTTAAAGGTGAGCCGATCTTTGACAATCGCATCATCAAGATGGAGACTCACACGTACAATCCGTATGCCAACACAACATTTGGGAATAGCGATGAGATAAGGATACTAATATAGCAGCAAGATTTATATACGTTACCGTGTGAAAGTTTTCTCTACATCAAAGGAAGATTGACGACAAAGAATGCAAATACCAATACGCCAGTGCTTGGTTTTAATTGTGTGGGGTACATGTTTGATGAAATTTGATATGAACTCAACGGTGTGGAGATTGATCGCTCTAGAATCGTTGGAATGACTAGAATGATAAAAACTTATGTATCAATGTTGGAGTTAAACATAAAGAATCTATTACATGCTCGATTTCCATATGGGGATAGAATAGAAACATTTGATGGATACTTTAATTGTTGCGTACCGCTTAATGTGCTATTGGGATTTTGTAAAGATTACAAACATGTGATAGTTAATGCTCGTCATGAGTTAATTTTGATACAAGCGCGCAATGATAACAATTGTCTTGTGGGAGATCCAGCGATGGAACAGAAACTTGAATTATTCAAAGTGCAATGGCGTATACCTCATGTTATGTGAAATGAAGTCAACAAACTATTCATGTTGCAAACCTTGCAGAGCGGGCGATACCTGAGTGTAAGTTTCCGTTCATGGGATCTATATGAGTATCCCTTACTGCTCTCTCTCTGTGTGCGTGAGTATCGCCCTGACGTGTCTTTTCTGCTCTGTCGCTTTCGAAGCTTTGCTGCCGCTTTTTGCCCTCCGGGGCTGCTTGTTACAGGTCTCTCCTGTCAAGAGCTTTCTTGCTTGGCGCCTGCCTCCTGGGTGAGAATACCTCCGCCGTTTTCGCTCTCCTTTCACTGTTTTTAATCTACTGCTGCGGCATAACCTCACTTTCACCGGTGGTCGCGCGCGCTGTCATCCGGACGGGTCTGTTCGTGCATGCTGATTTGCGGACCGCTCTCGCCTGCGCGCGCCGAGCTCGAGTACGTTCGTGGGTCGCCAGCCAATCGGTTTCTCTCACTGGTCAGTCAGCCTCTCTTTCCAGCCAATCAGCTTTTCCTTCGTCGCCATGACGCTTGCGTGCACGGTTTTCAAGCGCTACATCTCCATCACTGATGCCTTGTGCTGCGATCGCAATCCCAAGCACATCTATCATGAAGTGTGTGCGTCAAGCCTGCTGGATCGTGCGTCGCGGTCCGATTCCCTGGTGCTTCCATGCCCTGCTTGCCGTGATTTGGGCCTCGTTGGGGGCCTGTCGGATTCCCGTGGCCCGATGCCTGCGAGTGGCGGAGCCACGTCATCTGCTCTTCCTCCCTCGGATCTCAGGGATCTTATCGCCACTGTGCTGGCTAAGGTGGAGGGCATTGAGCGCAGTCTGCAGGATCTTCCGGCCATGAGGGATCAGCTGCGAGAGCTTCCCGCCGTGAGGACGCAGCTGGCTTCCCTCGAGAGAAGCGTCCAACAGTCTCTCGGTACCATCGAGGCCAGAACTGAGGAGTTGGCGGCATCTGTGTGCCGGGTCGATGCGGGGCAGGCTGCTCTGGATGCCCGTGTTCGCGCCCTGGAGGCGCGACCTTCCGGCGGCCCGGGCACGTCACCTGGCGACTTCGAGGAGCGTCTGGAGGCGCTCGAGCGCGCCAAACTAAACAATGAGCTCATCTTGTTTGGCGTTAAAGAGCTCCCTTCCGAGGACTCTCGCGCCGTCGCGATTGGCGTGGCTTCCGCACTCGGGATAGATGCCTCTCCCGATCTGATTTCTGCCACTCGTATTCCATCCAAGGGGAACCGACCGCGACCGATCATCGTCAGGCTCTCCTCCAGTGAGGCGCGAAACCGATGGATAGACGGAAAGAGAACCAAGGGCGTCCTCGAGGGTGCCGAGGTGTCGGCTGAGCTCTCCGGTTCCCGAGTTGACGTCAACGAGAGACTCACATCGTCAGCGAGGACTATCTTCGGCGAGGCTAGGCGTGCAGTGCGCGGCGGTAGGCTGCACCGCGCCTGGGTCCGCAACGGCCTTGTATTCATCCGGCGACACTCAGACACATCACCCATCAGAGTTCGCCATCTTGGACACCTCGACAGCCTCACAGCCGGCCCTCCGCCCCCCGCTGCCGCCGGGGACGCCGGAGGTTCGGCGACTTCTTCTGCCGCCTCCACTTCGGCGACCTCGTCCTCGGCGCCTCGCCTTCCGCGGGCGCCGGCTGTCAGACCTCGTGTGCCCTCGGCGGCGTCCGGTGGCGCGCCTGGGGCCGGCTGTGCGGCTGTCGTCCCGTCCTCGTCCGCGCGTAGGACCTGACGCACCTCGATTGTCGACTCTGCTGCTGCTGGGTTCCTCCGTCTCTGCCATGTCAACTGCCAATCCCTCCTCCCCCATTTCATCGAGTTTCGCGACTATTTTTCTCGCAACCGCTTCGACATCATCGCTATGTCCGAGACGTGGCTTAAGCCCCCTGCTACTGACGATTTGGCTCGCCTCCCTGGTTACTCGCTCTTGCGGGTTGACCGTGTGGGTCGGGGGGGAGGGGGTATTGGTGCCTACGTGTGCGACGGGCTGTCCGCGAGCGTGCTTGCTACCTCGCCCGCGCGCTACTGCGGCCAACCCGAGTACATGATCGTGCGCATCTCTGCAGCTGGTCAGAGGCCGTTCCTTTTAGCTGTCGTCTATCGGCCACCCAAGCTGGGTTATCTAGTCACTTTTCAGCAGGAGTTCGAGGGACTTCTCCCCTCCTTCCCAGCGGCGGTCGTAATAGGCGACTTTAACATTGACTTAAACCGCCAGTCTCATGACGCCGCCTCCCTACGCGACTTCTGTCAGAGCAATCGTCTGCACATTATTCCGTTCTCCGACACCCACCATACCGCTACATCTCACTCCCGCATAGACCACTGCTTAGTCAGCAATCAGTCCTTCGCGTTGTCTCACCATCAACACGCCCTTTCCTTCCTGTCTTGCCACGACCTCATCGAGGTAACCCTCAACTGTAACTTTAACAGACTTCCTCCTCGCGTCATCTCTGCTCGCAATCTCTCCGGTATCAACCTTGAGACGCTCTCTCATTGTCTTGTCTCCCTCGACTGGGATTTCCTTCACCAGTCCACTGCATTGGACGACAAGGTTGATGCCTTCACTGCCCTTCTTCAGACCGCTCTCGACGCCGTTGCTCCACTCCGCACCTTTCGCGCTAGGAGGCCTCCAGCTCCTTGGATCGACAGGAACACTCGCGAACTCATGAACAAAAGGGACTCTGCCAGGAGAGCTCTTCGTCGGTGTCCCACTCTTGCTAGGTTGGCCACCTTCCGATCCCTGCGTAACAGGGTGAATATCCTTCTGGACACTGCCAGAAGTGGCTATCTCGGTCGACGCTTGGATTCTGCAGCATCGCCCGCTCGGCTGTGGTCTGAGCTACGATCACTGGGTCTTGCCAAATCTCGCTCCTCCTCTTCGACACTTGACCTCTCTCTCGACCAACTCAACTCCTTTTTCTGCTCCGCTCATCTCTCTCCTCTCTCCCCTCATCCTCTTGCCTCCTCCCCTCTGTCGGTCCCTCTCTCTCCTCTTAGCTCTTCCCCATCTTCATCTATCTCCTTATCCGATCCCTCTTCATTTTACTTCCTACATATCACGCCCATTGTCCTCCATAGGGCGCTCATCAGATGCTCCTCTAATGCCGCAGGTCCAGACAACTTGAGTCGCCGCTTCATTCTTGATTGTCTCCCCTTCATCTTCCATATTATCCTCGATCTCCTGAACTTATCATTGAACTCCTCCACTTTTCCTTCCTCTTGGAAGCGCTCCCACATTATCCCTCTTCCCAAGGTCAAAACTCCCTCCTCTCCTTCCGACTACCGCCCTATTTCTCTCCTCTGTTTTCTCTCCAAGATCCTCGAGCGCATCGTTTTCGATCAGCTCTCTTGCCATCTCTCCTCTCTCCATCTCCTCGATCCTCTTCAATCCGGCTTCCGCTGCGGTTACAGCACACAGACTGCGCTCGTCAAGCTGGCGGACGACGTTAGACGGGCTGTTGATCAGAGAAAGGTCACCCTCCTCATCCTATTCGACTTCTCGAAGGCCTTCGACTCCGTCAGCCACGAGCTGCTTCTGCGTAAGCTTCCGCACTTCCACATCTCCCGCCCCGTCCTTCGCTGGTTCGAGTCTTACCTCTCTGGCAGGTCCCAGCGTGTCCGCGGTCACGACGGCTTCTCTTCTTGGAGTCTTATCCAAGCAGGCGTTCCTCAGGGCTCCGTTATCGGCCCCCTGCTTTTTGCTCTATTTATTAATGACCTGAGGACAGTGATTCGCCACAGCCGACATCTACTCTACGCGGACGATCTGCAGATCTACCTGGACTTCTCTCCTGCCGATCTCGAATACGCGCTTGGGAGGATCAGAGAGGACATCTCCGCGATAGAGCAATGGGCTCGCAACAACCGACTCACCCTGAACGCCATGAAAACCAAGGCCATCCTCTTAGGTAGTGCTCGCTATGTCAATAATATTCTTGCTAATAACAACATCGTTTTGGAAATTAACGGCACTCCTATCGAGGTCACCGATCGGGTGGTCAATCTTGGCTTGATCTTCACCAGCACTCTTAGCTGGAACGAGCAGGTCAGGTCTGTGTCCCAGCGCGTGAATGGCGTACTCTGGCGCCTCAAATATTATCGGCACTGCCTCTCACGTCCCCTGCGCGTTCGCCTCGTGTCCTCTCTGATTTTCCCTATCTTTGACTATTGCTCTGCCGTCTTGACAGACCTCACCGGGTCGCATCGCCTTCAGCTCAGGCGTCTGATGAACTCCTGCGTACGCTTCATCTGCGACCTCCGCTGGGATGATCACGTCTCACATTTTTATTCCCAGCTTGGCTGGCTGCGGGCGGATGACAGGAGACTTTACCTCTTCGGCTGCTTCATCTTTGCCATCCTCCGTACCGGCATCCCTCCCTACTTAGCCTCCTTGCTCTTGCCCTGTCCAAGACCCAGAGCGGCCTCCAGAGCTTCCCCACTGGACCTAGCGATCCCCTCCTGCCGCACCTCTACATTCCAGCGTTCCTTCGCCTTTACCGCTCCCTCTTTCTGGAACTCTCTCCCCATTGCGGTTCGCAGCGCTGAGTCTACTCGCTCCTTCAGACGTGGCCTCTTCGATTTTTTGCAGCAGCGTGGTGCGTCTCAGTCCCAGCCTCCGCCTTAATTCTCAAGCTTATCTCTCAAGCTACTCTACCTTATTTTGTTCTTCCTTGTTCCACGCATATTCCCTAATCATTACTTTCTTTTGTTTTTCTCTTCTTTTGCGGCAATATACATATTTATTTTCTTTCACTTATTGTTTGTTCCTTGCTATTCAATCTTCGTATAGTTATGTATTTTCGGTTCTGAGCACTTCTTAGTCTTTATCTCTATTTTTGTTATTGCGATACTTTATCTGTATTCTATGCATCGTTATTCTACTTTAGTTGTTTTTATTTTTATTTTTTATTTTTATGTTTATAATTTAGTCTTAAGTCGACACTTTTCTTCTTTATCTGTTCTTGCTATGTATCTGCCTGTCCTTAGAGGGCTTGCCCTAGGACAGTAATAAACGCCCATTCATTCATTCATTCATTACTGCCAAGTACGACAAAGCATTCCTGGGCAGTCAAGACTGCAACTCAGCTAGAAAAATCACGATATGTCATTTTTGCTCTGCAGACTAATAGAAAAAATATTATGAGAGCTGACAAGAGATACTTCGATACCAGTAAAATAACAATGTTAAATTTTACCTAAACTCTGAATTTTATCCTTACAATAATCTGAATCTAGACTTTGATAAAGGCAAATATGCTCTCTTGTATGACATGTATGCACGTTTTCGTCCGTCTTATTATCAACATAAATGTTTGGAACCGATGTTTGACGTAGCAGCATTTAGATCTTATACTATAGCTGTCATTGACTGCTCGCGATAAAACGAGTCTATTAAGAGCGCTACCGTCGATGTGAGATTGGAATTTGAATTGAAAAAGAATGCACCGGCAAATACTAGCGCCTACTGTCTCATTATACACGATCGCGTAATTGAACATTCCCCATTGACCAACGTAGTGCGCAAGATCATGTAAAAATACTGGCATATAAAAACCAAGATGTTTTGAAATAAGAAGCAGTCTCAAAAAATTACTCGTTATGGTCGTGCCAACATTTGTAGACCTGCAAGGTTTTATTGTTAGAAGAAGATTTGTCGTGAAGGAAGTGGCGGTATTGAGACAGAAGAACGTTCTCTCACATTACATTTTTACAAATTCTATACCATGGGACGCATTGCTAAAATTCGAAAAGTCTTACGTTTCTTGGTTGACTGCTTATCATCATGGATTGCAATGGCATGGGATGGTCCCGTATTAGATGGCAAAAGATCTGATTACAAGAGCTGTGTATAGAATGATAAAAATGATGACATCGATGTTGACGACGGCGATGACGACGATAAAGATCTTGTATATGTTAAGGGGCATGAAAAACAAGAGTGGTTGAAGGATATGCTGGATGCTGATGCGAGAGATAATGTAGTTATCAAGAGCATGGATGCTGATTATGAAGACATGGAATCTTTGAATAAATTAGATGCTACTAACACTATACAATATGGAAAACATGTTAAGAATTGCGCATTACAAAATGTATGTAAAATGTATAATTGGTGGTCACAATGCCAAAAGAAAAATTGTATTATTTGAAAAAATAAAAATATAAAATACATAAATATGTATATAGGGGAGACCGGGGCTATTCATTAGATCTTTTTTTTATGTTTCCTGAGTCCTATATTCATTTAGAAAAAAGAAACATGGGACGGTTTGAAAGGTTGAATCTTCTCCTTTACAATGCCAGTATAGATAGAATACGGAAGTGTACCTGCTTTGAAGTACATATAAAAATGTCGACCAATGCCAAAAATTACGAATAGCTCCAAGCCCGGGGTAATTTGTAACTAGTCCGGGAATATCCCAAAATTTGTGTTTCAAGTTGAAAGACTGTAGAAAAGCTGTTGTTAAGACTTTTTTTTATTTAAAAAAAGATATAGGTATACAAAAAACAAAAGCAAATATACGCATGCGTATACACGTTCGCATGTTTTTTTATGCTATCGGTATGACAGATTTTCTAACCTCACAAGTGTCAATCTTTAACGCTTTATAACTTTTTACCTGCTTAAAAGCGTCGATTTTATATTCATATTAATGTTCTATGTACTGAAATACACAATATTATCAAGTTTGAACTAAATCAATGAAGAACTTTACCTCAATGCTTAACTCTGTGTAGCGCAGACGTTCGTAACACACAGCTAAAGGGTTAGGCTCTGTAATCAATATTAACGAATTGCCCCGGTGCTCAGTATTACGAATAGCCCCAACATCAACTGTGCGCATTATTGCGTATGATCGACAAAAATGGACATCACACAGCAAAAAGTAAACACGAAATGTGTCAAATACATTCAACTAGACACGATACATTCAAAGTTTAAAAAAAAACCTTATTATCTTATTTAAATTTCGAAGAAATGCTGACTATCAGAAATTACTTCGACTGTCGCAAAACACATTTTTCACTACTACGACATTAATATGACGCCGTTACCAACAAAACTTTGTTAGCAACATTGTTACATTAGGACGTGTTTACAGTGTTTAAAGTAAATTTTTAATATGTACCCATAAAAAGATATTTCCAATTATCGAATTACCCCGTCTAACGATTTGCCCCGGTCTCCCCTATATTTTTTTTTCTATCCCTATAGTTAAGAATCAATAGTGGTATAGTAATGGTTCAATAGTAGTACGATTATGGAACAACGTGGTTTGATAGACGTTTGATCATGGAACAATGTGGTTCGATAGACATTCAATTGATGTTCAATTATTGAACAATGTGGTTCAATAGACGTTCGATCATAGAACTACGTGGTTCAATTGATGTTCAATTAATGTTTAATCATTGTTTAAGTATATATTTCCATAAAAGATAAAGCGTTAGTTATACCATGCAACCGAGAACATAATGTGTGTGAGTGTGAGAGATAACCACATACAATAGCCATAACGTGCGCGAGCGAGAGCGCGCAGGAGGGAGAGAGACAGAGAGAAAGAGAGAGAAAGCAATACGTTTATTCCCAAATAATTGTTATTTGCTAAACTAATGTTAATAAATTAATATAAAATTTATATTAAATTGATAATAGATTAATATTAAACTAATATAAACATAATAAAAATTTATATTAATTTGTTAACATTAGTTTAGCAGACAACAATTTTGAAAAAAACGTTATTAGAGAGAGAGAGAGAACTATTCGGGGGATTTATGATCATGGTGGTGAGGATTTCTTCAACAATTGTTATTTTATTTTCCTATTTAAAATTTTTAATAAATTGATATAAAATTGATATAAAAATTATTTTAATTAATAATATAATATAAAAATTATGTTAATAGCTTGATATAAAAAAAATTATTTTATTTAATAGTCTGATATAAATATTAATATTTTTATTAATATTTTGATATAAAAATTATCTTAATTAATTGTTTAATGTCAATTAAATTAATTAAAGAGGGGGACCCCCCCCCTTTTTTTACAAAGAGGAAATGCGTTATCGCAGGCCTGGTGGTTATGTGGGGCTCTCCTCCGCCGGCGACGTGCCGGCGAGGGCCTACTCACTAAAACCTGTCCTGCCCTGGTCCATAAATGGGGGACTCCGGGAACGCGTGCAGCATACTTCTGGAGCCCCCCGGACCCAGTCGGCTAGTTGGGGCCGACTCGTCTCGCCAGGGACGCCTTATCTGCCCTAGGTCGGGGGAGTGGGACACCGTCCTTCCCCCGCCTCTTCCCCTGTTGGTTTTGGGGGTACAGGCCCGGGGGTCCGGCCCCCGCCGGATGGTTCCCGGGCCTAGCTGCACCATTGGTGCAAGCTCCCATGCTCTCGTGGGGAGGGAGCACTTGCCCCACTCTCCTCCCCCCGAGGCTGGAAGGGTTACCCCTTCCGACTGGAAAGGGACCCTTTTTTTTTGTAACGGAGAGGAAATGCGTTACCGCATACCCCTGGCCCCGGGGGAGGCCTAGTGGTTATGTGGGGCTCTTTCCCGCCGGCGACGTGTCGGCGGGGACATACCCACTAAAACCTCTCCGGGTGTCCTGCCCTGGTCCGTGACTGGGGGGCTCCGGAAACGCGTGCAGCATGCTTCCGGAGCCCCCCGGACCCAGTCGGCCTAAGCCGATTCGACACGCCGGGTGTACCCTAACGTGGGCACACCCGGCAGGGCTTGTGGGCCTGATTTGCCCTAGGTCGGGGGAGGAGGACACCAGCCCCCCCCGCCTCTTCCCCTGATGGTTTGGTGGTAAAGCCCGGGGTATCCGGCCCCCGCCGCAGCCCCGGGCCTCTTTGCGCCGCGCTGACGGCGGCGCGGTCCTCCTAACTACCCTGGGGGCGGAGAGGGAGAAACTTCCATCTTCCCCCTCCCCGGCGAGGCAGAGGGGGGGGTACGGCTCCGCGTTAACATCGCAGAGTCGTCCCCCCCGGACCATCAAGTCAGGTCTGCCTCGCCGGGTTTACCGTTATAGCGAAGAGCCCCCACCTCCCACGACTGCGCGTCCCGAAGGCGGGGCCAGCAGCCGCTGGGGAGGAGGGTCGCCCCCTCTCTGTGTTAGCGCCGTCGCTCTCCTCCTCCCTAATTGTGGGAAGGGAGCGGGCGACAGCAGCTGATCGCCCGCACCCCCGCCGCCTTTTGGCTGACGGGCCACTGCGGCCTGAGGGGCGGGGGGCGGGCCTTCTTCTTCTTCGGGGCGGCCGGGGAAGGAGCCAAGGTGGGTCATGGCCCCCGTCCCCGCCGCCCCTGTCTCCGTTGTTTTTGCCGGGGGGCTGTGACCAGACGAACAAATGCTAATTTCCGAATTTTCACTTTACAGGTTATTTCACCTACCTTTAAGATGAATCCTGCGTGAATTTCACGGTCGCCAGGTAATTTAACCCTGTAATTACCAAGGTGGGATACGTAATTGTCCTTTCTTTCTGTTTCAGGAATCCTCGTTCGTGATTGGCCAGGCTCGTTCTTCCTGTCAACGGTCGTCGTGGGATAGATTACGCCGCTGCGTAACGTTCGTCGGTACACAGGTAAGTTAAATTATTATTAATTGTGCACTGCGTTTAATGTCTGTACACTTATTGTTTTAGATGCGCGCATAGGAACGGGCCCTCTCGTGTTGGGTCAGCGAAAGATTCATGGCAAGTTCACACGAGTAATATATTTATTGCACACACTGTTTGTATATAAAAATAAATTGTCATTTACATTGTCTGATTTCGCGCGTACAATTTCCCGAATCACATCTAATTAATGTTCTTAACTATAACACGATTACGCGTTATGTTCGCGATGATGCAATATTGCATCATTCGCACCGATGTGCGATGACACCGATGTGTCTCGGAACGTGGTTCGTGACCAACTAACTACTAAAATGGCGACGCTTGGCGTCTCTCCTCTGGGCCCCTATTTTGTCGCCATGTATCAATGCGCCAAGATGGCGTCGGTGCCACAACAGCGCGCGAACTGGCTGTTCGAATTTGTGGCTAAATTGTACTTTATGCATATTTGATATTAAATAATAAAAAATAAGTAGGATTATTAAATCTTACGGTTGGTTATATTTTATATTGCACACTAAGTCTAACCTAGATTGTTAAAACTTGTTTATATGCACACGGTGTGGATTATACTACGTTATTTTAGTTTTATGTTTATAATAATGATAATAAAATATAGTAAAAGTATAATTAATCCGGGGATAGTGTACAATAACAAAATAGAAAATGCAATACAGTAAGAAAAATTAACGAAATAAAATCAACCTGACATAACCTATCGTTTGTGATATGTTGTGGTATGTCACCCTGTATTTAACATGTAGTCCGCTCCTTTATTTAGTTCCCGGGTTGCGAATCTGCGCTGTTATCCGGAATCTTCATGCTTGCGGAGGCCGCCGAATCTTTGATCTCCGCAGTCGGACTTTCCGGCGCCTCGTTGTGGTCATCCACATTTTGGGCCGGTGATGCATCCATCTGTTGTCCCTCGCTCGGCTCACCGTTATCCGCGGTGTTGTCCGATGGAGTTTCCCTCGTTCCGGGGTCCATATTTAGCTTCTGGGGTATTTCTACGGGGGGCTCGTCCTGCCATGGGAGTCTCCGTAGTGCAACCACGGGATAATTTTCCCGCGGTTGCAATTTTCCCGGCAAATTGTCGTTTCGTTTTTGCGAAACGGCAATTTTTGATAATTTGGTGGGGTTTTCTTTGGTTATAGAGTACCTTTGCGTGATGTTCTCTTGTTTGATGATTGTCGGCTTGGTTTTAACAAATTTGCCAGCCTCGTTTCTCTGTTTCGATTTAGCTATCTATGACTTGACTTGAGATTTTATTATTTTGGTTCTTTTCTTGCAGCTATTTCGTTCTGTGTTATCCGCACTGTCCTCGCTTGATGTGGCTGTGGTTTTGTCTTTCTTTTTTATTATTAAATGCTGCGTGCTATTAGAGTTGTCTACGAATGTTTCGTTTGACATTGTTGTGGGTTCGGATATGCCAGATTGCATATCGTCTTCCTCTATGTTTTGGTGTATTAATTGAACAATTCTGGTGGCTGTTTGTTTACTATTTTGTAATTTATTACGCAATCCTTTGGATCGTCGTGCTTTTCTTTTCTAACATCCGTTATGTTTATTACGACGTTAACTTCGTAATATGGCTGTCCGTTTTTATCGTTGATTGTGAATTGATCGACTAACCTTTATTTGTCGACATCTTCTTCGTAGTAGTACTCTACGGTTTTATTGTATTCTTTCTCCCAACTTTCCTCTTCGGTTATGACGTCTTGGTCTACCTCTTCATCTTCGTGAGTTGGTGAGGTGTTTCCGACGAACGTCTCAAGAGCTTGGATTCTTTTACGTTTTTCGGTTATGATTTTTTTCCACCTCTTCCTTCTTTTAACCTCCTCGTGGATTTTCTTCTCACGGTTGCATAGTTGCTTGTACCACATTTTTCCGTATGGTGGTTCCAAGTCCATGTTTTTAATCTTTTGGATTATTCTTTTGTTAATTGTACACTGTTTGCTCACGCGTGTAGTATCGCTTGGTCGTATCAGCTGATTACAATTGGGTTGGCGGGTAATGATGGGTGAGCGTGTTCTCCAACTTGTGGTATTTAGTCCTAGTGATTTTTTATGGCTGTTATCGCATGAAATAGTATAATCGTGCGACTTAACGTGTTGGTTCGCATTTTTAGCGAATATAATTGATGAATCGTTGTTGATCTGCGTAAGAGATTCAGTTTTTATTTGACTTGGTGTACTCGGTCTGTTCTTTCGTGGGCCGATTTGTGTTTTAGCTTTATCAATCAAGTTCTGCAATTGGTCTTGCAGGTTTTGAATGTTGTTGCTTCTTGATTGTACTTGTTCCTGTATTGTTGTGGAACTTGGTTTGTTTCTCGTAAGAAATTCGGTTTGTGGTGCGTTCGCATGTACCTTGTTTATGTGTAATACAGTTTTTGCGCAGTTTTGTTCACCTTTCGCTATGTTTGTTATATTTAATGTGTCTACCTCACTTTTCTTTAGTGTGTAGGTCTCATTTAACACTGTTTCGTGTTTTTGTCCGTTTTCATCGACTAACCTTACTTTTTCTTTTTGTTTCAGGTTCGATGGGTCTTCCTCGGTGGGAATTGGTTCCATGGTCCTTATTGCGGTTTCCATGTGATAATCTTCATTTTCTGTGGTGAGTATGTTGGTTTTTGATATGTTCTTGTTTTCTGGCTTTATTGTTGGGTCAGTAACGTTAATTACTTTTAAGATTTGGACTTCTTCTTCGTCCTGGTGTAATAATTTGATGGTATTTGTGGGAATTGTTACCATCCTTTGCTTTTTTATATTTTTCGTGGTTACCATATTATTTGTGGTATGTTTATCCACTTTTGTGTTTGATTTCAATGTTTCGACCTCTTCTCGTGGTCTCTTATTGTTTTTGTTGATATATATACCGTTTATCGCAATTTTCCTGCGAATTGGCGTTATAGTGCATTCCGGAAAATTGAAATGTTCCGTAGGTTCTTCCTTGACGGTAATTGTGCACAGGCGATATTCACTTTCAGTAATTGTGCACAGGCGATATTCACTTTCCAGTGTGGCATGTGTGGTTCCGCCCCTGGTGGAGTATCTTGTTGCCTTTATTCTGGCTTGAACACGGTCGTCCTGGTAGGTCCCCTCGTGTTGATTTGGCAAGTTTGCCATTAATTGTGTCAATTGTTGACTCTGTGTCGCTATACTGCGGTTCTGTGGTTGAATCGTCGTGATTCTATCTTCTTCTATCTTCTGACCACCATCTTGTGGCTCTTCGACAATGTAGTCGTCTTCTTCTTCTTGCCATTGCGGTATTTCGTCTAGGAATAGTCCTCCTCTGGGATCGTATTCTGTGAAATGCTCTTCCTGGGAAGAATTTTCAGATTCGTCAGGGTATTGTCGGTCTTCCTGCGAATATTCCTTGATCGGCTCATGTTCGCTGATGATTCCGGAAATATCCAGTGTTTGGCTTGTGGTTGTATCCACAATTTCATTACCCTCTTCGAGATATTGTTCCGCCTCTATGGGTACGTAATCTTGTTCGTACTCTGCGGTATCGGATTGTTCGTAGTCTGAATTTTGTTCGTCAGCTCTCTGGTCGGAGTAGTCTTCTTCCTCCTCTGGAATATGTTGTTCGTCATCTTCGTCGGGATCATATTCGTCGTCTTGATCCTCTGGTAGATATTCATCTGGATCGTATTCGTCTTCCTCTAATTGGTCGTCTTGTGGTAATTCTTCGTCAAAATTCTCGTATCTTTCACTATAGCTTTGTGAATTATCTTCGGCATCTAGGTACTCGCTCGTTTTTGGTGAGTCCTGCTCGGGTTCATCTATTTGTTCGTCTAGGGTCTCCTGAAGTGGCTTCATGTGTGGCTCACGATCAGGTCTTAACAGACGGGTGTTGTAGGCTCCCCTCACGTTACCGTTGAGGTCTCCAATCAGATATGCGTTTCGTCTCAAGACATCGAGGACTTGGAAAGGCCCGTCGTATAGTAAATAGATTTTTGCGACTTTTCTTTTTCTCGCATCTGAACGTGGCCTTGTTTTGATCCAAACTATGTCTCCTGGTTGATAGACGTTAGCGATTTGAAATTTGTCCGCTTGTTTCTTTCTTTTTTGCGCGTTTCTCTCTAAGTTTACACGCGCCTCGACAATCTTGTCGTCTTGTGAGATTTCCTCATAAATTCGCGGTAGAATTTCTCTTGGTAGCTCCAGATGATCATCAACGCCAAAATGTAATTCGTTTGGTGTGAATCCAGTGCTGGAGTGTACTGTGACATTGATAACGCGTTCCGCGCGTTGTACAATATTTGCCCATAGGGTGTGTTCGTGCGATGCATAGGTACGCATTATTCGTCCTAGCTCACGCATGACTCTTTCTACTGGGTTGGACTGAGGGTTGTATGGCGTAGTCTTTTTTATTGTGCAGTTGTATTCTTCCGCAAACTGTTGCCATCTTCTGGACAAAAATTGTCCATCGTTGTCCGTAAGAATGTCTTCTGGCACTCCGATGTTTGGAAAATAGTCATTCACTAATTTATCGATGATTGTGGCCAGTTTTTTATCCTTCAGTGGATATATCTTTACTAGTTTGGAGAATTTGTCCATAATCACGAGTACATGCTCGTATTCTCCTCTTGATTGTGGCCATGGTCCGCATAGGTCCAATGATATGGCTTTGCCTGGCCTGTCCGGCAATTCGTAGTATTCCATTCCTACGGTTGGTCGGGTGTAAAACTTGGTTGCGTGGCACACCTAGCACGATGCTATCACATCTCTGGCGTATTTTTCGAATTTCTTTCCGATGAAATACTTTTTCATGAATCCGATTAGCTTATCGGTACCAAAATGAGCTAGTAATTTGTGTGCTCGTTTCATCATCTTCCAGTTTTTTTCTTCCGGTAAGACGATTTTGTCAGAATTTCCGTCCATGTGTCGAACGATGTTGTCTCTTTTTAGGAAAATGTGTGGATCCGTTTGTGGTGCGTTTATCAAATCTGGGTGCGCTTGTTGTGCTTCCCGGATGATTTTTACCCAATCGTCGGTCCTGGTTCCATCTCTCGCGTTTTCAATCAAACCGATGTACTTGTCATCTTTCATAAGTATGCGCCTTTCATCTGCGCTTCTGGACAAAGCATCGGCGAATGAATTTTTTTTCCCTGGAATATGGATCACATCTAGGTCGAACTCCTGTAGAAAGCTGAACCATCTGGCAATCCTTGTGTTATTCTGCACGCATGTGCTCAAGAACTGCAGGGCTCGGTGGTCAGTGTGTACTCGCACTTGTCTTCCTAGTAGGAGAGTGTGCCATTCCTTCAGGGCCCAAACTAGAGCTAAACATTCTAGTTCGGTGATTGTGTAGTTTGCTTCAGTTCCATGCAACGCACGGCTTGCGTATGCAATGGTGAACTTCTCTCTGCCGTCCTCCTTGTATTGGTAGAGTCGTGCTCCCACTCCAGTTCTCGCTGCGTTGACATATATGCCGAATTTGTAGCCTGGACGGGTTAAATAAAGATTTGGCGTTTCCTCGAAGGCTAATTTTATCTCCTCGAATGACTTTTGTTGCTCATCGTTCCATGTGAACTTCTTTCCTTTTCTTAGAAGCTCCTCCAATGGCTGCGTCATTCTGGCTAGGTTCTTGATAAATCTGCGGTCCCAGTTAGAAGACCGAGAAACACTTGAACGTCTCTCTTATTCTTGGGTCTTTGACAGTTTCTAATGGCCAGTTTTGTATCGGCGTTTATTTCCGCTTCGATCTCGTTGAAAGAGTGGCCTAAGAATTTGATTTCCCTCTGTATGAACTCGCATTTGTCCTTGTTTAAACGAAAACCTACTTCCTTCAGCTTTCCAAGTAATCGATATGTTTGATATGCTCTTCCAATGTTTTGGAGGCAATTAAAATGTCGTTGAGATAGACGATTAAAAAGTCGTTTGCATTTGGGCCTAAGGCTTTGCTCATACCCCTGGTGAAAGAAGCTCCGGCTGTTTTGATTCCGAACGGCATGCGTCGAAAGACGTACGTTTGGCCATTAAACATGAATCCGGTGTACTTCTGTGATTGCTCCTCTAACGGGATTTGGCAAAAGGCATTGCTGATGTCGAGTGAGGTGTAGTATCCGTTTGGTCCAAATCTGCGGAAAACATCCTCTATTGTAGGTGGCTGCGCGTAATCTTCGCATCCTCTTGTTTATTTCCCTTGCGTCGAGACAAAGACGAATGTCTCCGCTCTTCTTAATAACAACCACAAGTGGGTTTACATATTGAGTGGCTGCTTTTTTAACTATCCCTTGCTCCTCTAAGTCGTCGATATAGCTTGCGACTTTCTCGAAATGTTAATCGGGAATGGGATATAATCTTTTCTGGTATGGTGCGTTAGATTTAACCACAATTTTATGCTTGTAGTGGTTGAACAATCCTATGCCGTCTTGGAAAATCTCGGCATTTTTGTGGATTATTTCACGTAAGGCTTCGTCCGCCTCTTCCATCGTTATTAACGCGATGGTTTGTGGTTCGTTGTCGGCTTCCGCTTCGAAATTCACCGTGATTCTATCATCGCATAGCACGTTGGTGTGATATTTTACAAGGAAATCTATTCCAAGTACCACTCTGTATGCCATTTGTTCAACGATATAGAACTCGTACTGAAACTTCTTGCCGTTAAATTGGAATTCAATTCTTGCTTTATTTGACACTGCTGCGCCTCTTCCTGCGAAAGCTCCTTCTAAGAAGAACTTCCTCACTGGCAATGCATCAATTATGTCATTGGTGGTGACCAAAGCATCGTACAGCTCTTTTGTTATGGCTGAGATCTGTGCTCCGGTGTCCACTAGCGCTTTCACTGTGTACGCTTTGAATTTTATAGTAATTAATGGCACATTAACCTTTGTGACTTGCTGGTTTTGCGCCTCGGTGAAGGTTTCCTCCACGTCTTTGATCATATCCTCTATCCTAAGGATATTTAAAGCATCTTCGACTGTGCTTGTGGTTCTTTTGGCCTTTAGCACTTGTCGTTTGGCTAATTTCTCGTGGGAATTAGCGTTATCCGCACGAATCGTTTGAACTTGTAGGTTGCATTGTTCTGGAAGATTCGTCGTGACACTTTCGTCGTTACTGGATCGTTCCCTTTGCAAATCCTTCGAAAAGATCACTTTGCGTTGATCTAGTACAGCTTGACTCGGTATTTTCTTCATTACTTCCACTTCTCCGTCTTCTAGAGTAACTGGAATCGGATTTGTTCCGCTCGTTTTACGCTGCTTCTCCTTTTTAGCCCTTAGAATCTTCCTTTCTATGGTCGACTCTTGTTTTCGGACTGTTGCATTGATAGTACATTGTTTATTTATGGTTCCTTGTGTTTGATTTTCATTAATGTAATCCGCTTTCGGAACTCTTTTCTTTGCGGTTTTTACTAAAGTATTGGTGGCCCCTAAATGTTTATTTTCTTTATTGTGTTCCGTTTTCGAGGCTATTTGCTTAACGGAATTGTGATTTTGTTCCATATTTTGTGGTTCGTTGTCCCATTTGTCCATGAAATAAGTACTTCTTTCAATGGATCGTTTGCTGTGGGATATCGCATAGTCTTTTTGCAACTGACTCATGCGTTTTTTGTACGTTTTCAAATATTCTTCGGAATGGGATGGTGTTTGGTTTCCCGCAAATTCGCCCTCTCGGTGTACGGTCGGATTTTGTGGCTGAGCGGTCTCTGAACTCGTCAACTCGCTCGCTTTTGACTCGTCATCGAAGATTTCTTGACGAACGGTCGGTTTCCTCCCTCTCGAATAGTTATGGTCCATCAAATGTGGTTTAGGTTCGTCACCGTGATGGTGAATCATATGAATGCCACCAAGTTGTTGCTCGGTTGGCATTATTTTAGTTCTTGGCCTTGAGTTTCGCTTTCCCCTTTGTTTGTTTCGTGGGTATGGCGAATTGAACTCTGGCAATATAGTATTCATGGATCTATCCGGAAATTTTTCGGATTTGTCCACAAATATCTCGGTATCTGCGCTGTCATTTATGTTGACTGCACTGCTTGGTTGACTGGATACTGGCACTGTTTCGCTCGTGTCGTCGCGTATTACAGTTGCCATCCTTCTGCGTTGTTGTGGTGGATGCTGCTGCTGCTGTCCCACATTTTTGTTCTGATTCTGCTTCTGACAGCGGTTGTCGATCTTGGCGACGTTCCTCCGCTGCGTAGCTTCGTCATCGCAGTCTGTAACCTCGGTGATTACGACTCTTCCATTCTGGTATTCTCGCGATCGCGTTTGCAATGAGTTATTGTTGTTAGTGAATCTCGCTCGCGGTTTGCTCGCTCGATTGGACTCATTGTTCCACGATTTGTCTGACGCGGTAATAGCCAATGGTTTTCGCGATGGAAATGCGGCTTGTTGACCATAAGGTCTGTTAAATTGCTGCTTGTTTGCGTTAATATTCCGTTTCGGAATGGTTCCGGCTTTATTTACATTTTTGTTTGCGTTATTGCCACTTTTTTGTGGCTCGCTTTCGCTTTTACGCCCTTTACGCGTCGTTTCTATGGAATCTAGTAGTCTAACTAAATGCTGCAACGTCTGAACGTTCGTAGGTCTAATTTCCCTAGCTACATCTATGGGAAAATGGTCTCCTAAGATACCTATTATATCGTCGTCTAATAACGGTGAGTTTAACAATCGCGCCTTTAATGCTGTCTGCATTGCGTATTCGGCCATCGATGTTCCCTTATTGGGTACGTATTTACCCGTAAATAGTTGTTTTTTGTACGCGGTTTGCGCTTCGCGACCCCAATAGTACTCACGAAACTTATCTTTCGCGGTTTGGATGTCGTCTGGTTTGGTCATTTCGTACCAATATTTCGCACACGATTTCATCGCTCGCTTAAAGTAGAATAATTGATCTTGCTCAGGTACTTGTTCTTCCCTAGCTATGTTTTCGAAATCTCGGACAAATAACTCGGGGTTTTGTTTGTCGTCTTTTCCCCTGAATGTTAAATGTTCGAATGGACTTTTCAACCATCCGCCTCGTGGTAAACGAATACCACTGCCTCCGCCTGAACCGACTCCGCCTCCGCCGGCTCCTCCTCCAGAACCTAATACGGCTCCGGCTGAACCAAAGACGTCGTCGTCGGTCAAGACGTGGTATTGTTTGTTTTCATTGTCCGTATCGCGGTTGGCTAGACACGTTCCAGGAACGTTTATGAAGATCGGGATTTGTTTTTGTGTACGCGGTCCCGCTTCACTCGCATTTCCCGCCAATACCTCGTTCTCCGCGGTTTTGTCGCGTTCCCTAGTAACGTTTTGCACTCGCGCTTCTAATCTATCAATTTTATCTGATAACCTTCTAATCAAGTCCACGATAGTTGAATCTGACGTGGTGCGATTAGTGTTTGACGCCATTTCGGTGCTCGCGGTTGTGGGTAAAGTAGTATCTTCCACAATATTTCTACCTAATACACCTACTGGTCGGTCGTCGTAAGATAACGATCTTCGCGTATTCGAAACGCTCGCTTGGCTTTCGATTTGTTCGTTAATGTCGACGTTTTGTCGATTATCGCCCGTATCCTGCATCGTACGCGCTGTATTTCGCGTCTGGATCGGCGATCTAGGTAAATTCGGCATGGTGTCGCGTCTTATTCAACGGTATCACGGCTATCGCGGTTGCAATTTTGATTTTAACAAGTGTTTGCGTACTGCGTCTACGACTTTAAAGATTAACAATCGCATTTATGTTTATTAACCGTTTAATCCGTATGCGCTTTTAATCAATGCTCGCTCTAACATAATCTACGGTTTACGATAACGCACGTAGTCGTAACTTGGCGCTGAAACATAACACATAGATTAATATGTTCGAAACTCGCTTCTCGAATACCCTATGCATCGAATATTACGATGGTTGTGTGTCATCCACGGTTTTGTGGTGAACTCTTAAAATGGGTACTGTGTATCCACAAATAAATTTTTCTTAATATTAGTATTTCTGTTTACATATATTATATAGTTAATTTTAAACTTATATAGTAAACATATGTTATATTGTTTATATCTTATTAATATTAACCACAAATACGTGTTTTGTTTGATAAGAATACATATAGTTATTGAATATTATATGGGATTGTATATTATCCACAAATATGTAAGGTTTGCTTAATAAATACTTTATTTATTAATATAGGTATTGTATAGGATATAAGGATGTATATTATCTTATAATTATATAGGTATAGTTATTTTATGTAATAAGATAATTTTGTATTATAATTGGGGTGATTATCCACAAATAAATGAATTTCAATGAATAAATGTTTATATTTATTAGAATATGTAGCAACTGCGGCTTAAAACCACAATAAATTGCTCTTGTATAGTAATTTACGATAATTATTAATAACTGGCTTAAATTCGTTAAGCAGGTATGGAATTTGCACGTATGCGTAACGCAATGTGCGTAAAAATGGATTTAATCCACACGGAAATGTCCTTTATTATGTTTAATCCACAATGTAGTAATTGAGATTGAAATTTGCAATTATTGACTTTATTTGGCCATAAATCACCTTTAGAATATGGCTATTTGCAATTATTTGCTTTAAGGTTATGAACGTTTGTATATTTGGGTTGAACTATGCTTATTTAATGCAATAGTCTGACCAAAATTGGGCATAAGTTCGTTTCAACCATAAGCTACTTAAAGTTTCACTATGCACTTTAAAATTTCACTTATATACCCGTAAAATACTCAAATTGTATTTATTTTGTTTAATTCTCACTTAATTTACCACAATTAAATGTGTTTGCTCGTAATCACTATGTGTTGTCCACAACTGGGTAACCTAACCTCAATCTGTCACATGTGATTCTCGTATTACTTGACCAAAATTGGACATAGGTTCGTTTTAATTGCAAGCTACTTAAAATTTCACTGTGTATTTTATTTTTCACTTGTATATTTGTAAAATATTCGAGTTGTATTTATTTTGGATAATTTTTACTTAATTTGCCACAATTAATGTGTTTGCGAGTGATCACTATGTGTTGTCCACAACTGGGTAACCTAACCTCAATCTGTCACATGTAATTCTTGAATTGCCTGAACAAAATTGGACATAGGTTCGTTTTATCTACAAGCTACTTAAAATTTTACTGTGTATCTTATTTTTCACTTGTATATTTGTAAAATATTCGAGTTGTATTTATTTTGCTTAATAATTTGCCACAATTAATGTGTTTGCGCGTGATCACTATGTGTTGTCACAACTGGGTAACATAACCTCAATCTGTCACTTGTGATTCTTGTACGCTTGGAATAATTGTTAAAATGGTATGAAACCACAACTCGTACTTGTTTATAACGTTACGTATTATTTTTATTAAATCGACGCAAATTTTATGCGTTTCGGAATAACCGAATTGAATTTACACTTTATCGTGCAATGAAAATGAGTTTTCCCGCGCGTTGATCCACAACTGGCGATTACGTCATTTAACAAGGATGAAATCGTCGAGTCACTTTATCGTAATTTTATTTAATCTAAAATATTTTACGAAATTCTGACACTTTTAAATACGACTGTACCTCGAACGTAATCTACGCGTTTAACATATGAAAAGTTAGTTTAACATAACGTTATTGTACATTTGGAATCGTTGATTATTGAATAATAATCAATTTTGATTGTTAAAGTAATTTAATTTTAAATTTTATTAAGTTTTATCCACAATGCATCGGTCCACAATGCTTGGGTGAGTCTATTATGCGTGGTCGAGTCTATTATGCTCTCCACAACTGCATGGAATAGTCCATTATCTTGGGTGAGTTTATTTTGTGGATACGGCGTCACTTTTATGTGCTGTCCACAATAGCTCGTAAAATAACTATTTTAATGAACGATTTCCTATCTTCGCGGAAAATCTCTTTTGTCATTAATTACTTGTTAACGATTTCACTATCGTATTCATGAATGATCTTGCAACTAATTACACACGCCGTGTCCTGTCACGGTCGCCATTACGAGAGAGTGTGAGAGATTTTTCTTCCTGCAACTTGGAAGGATTTTACTAAGACGCATGTCATATTTATAAAGCGTCCCTTCAACGTCTCGTATAATTTGTGTTTTATAAGGTTCACGGGTGGGCGAAACTGCCTCTTATTAAAGTGCTACGTTGCAAGATTCACTGCGCGTTGCATAATACACTGTGACCGGACGAACAAATGCTAATTTCCGAATTTTCACTTTACAGGTTATTTCACCTACCTTTAAGATGAATCCTGCGTGAATTTCACGGTCGCCAAGTAATTTAACCCTGTAATTACCAAGGTGGGATACGTAATTGTCCTTTCTTTCTGTTTCAGGAATCCTCGTTCGTGATTGGCCAGGCTCGTTCTTCCTGTCAACGGTCGTCGTGGGATAGATTACGCCGCCGCGTAACGTTCGTCGGTACACAGGTAAGTTAAATTATTATTAATTGTGCACTGCGTTCAATGTCCGTACACTTATTGATTCGTATGTACTTGACCGAAGCAAAGTTCCGGATGAAGAAATGACTATTTTAAATCGTTTGTATTTCGTTTGAAGAGTTATGAAGTGCATTTGAAAAGGTTTGTGAGTCCTTCAATTAATTGTAATTAATTTTTTATTTTTACACCGTATTTGGCCGAAAAAATTATCCGGAGCTAAATTAAACAAAAATCTTGTATGGATTCGTTTGTATTTCGTTTGAAGACTTTTGAAGTGTCGTCAGAAACGTTTGTGAGTTATCCAGATAATTTTAATAAAATATTTTAAAGTCATGTAGTTGACCGAAATATAGATTCCAGGCGCTACTGGTCCTGAAGTACCAGAAGGCGCGTTCGGTGTAATCTCTAGTATTTTGATACTCCTGGTTCTTTCTTGACAGTAAGGATAAACAATGTGCAGTAAGTCACATGGGGTCGCTGGTTGGCCGTGTACCAGTAAGCGTGTTTGTAATAGAGTGAAAAAGCGCGGTCAGGATTGCTGATGCAATCCTTTTTATTTCTTGTGCAAGCATATTCTGTATTCCTATTTAAGTCTTTTTGTTTCCCATATAACTATTGAAAGCAAGATAAAAATACCTTGGTTACTATGGTCAAATCGTCCCCGCCACGTTGTTACACTGGGGACGGGTACCATTAACGTTGAGAAGAAGAAGAAGTAAGTCACATATTTCCAAAATATCTGGGGGGGCTATTACGGTTTCTGAAACGAGGTGAAAATTACAAAAGTGAGCAAATTCATTAGTTGTTGATCAATAAAGTTATAGATATTCTAGTAAATTTGTTCACTTTTGTAATTTTCATCTCGTTTTAAGAACCGTGATAGCCCCCCTGAGAAGGTGCAATTGGTGTTGCAAAAGCGAATTGGTATTTAATCAACGAGATTCAGAGACGGAAGCACAAGCCCAGGATGATCCTTCCCGAGAAAGCAGTCTCCGTACTTCGTCTGGAACCAAGATTCATAACTCCAGCGATTAGAACCTGTTCGGATGCACTCAAATGCAAAGTACAATAGAATTAATTTTTTCAGAAAGATGAAAATGTATTTAATATTTACACATAAAATAACATTGGATCCAAGATCCTTGACGATAGTTGATGCATCTTTATTTATTTTTGCAAGTAATTTTTTTGGATGCTGTATTGATTTTATGTTCAACGCACTATATTTTATTGCAGGTTTGTCGTGCCATGAGATATTTTCCTCCTGAACAATGCAGTATGGTCAATGTTAAAGTGATCGGGTGTTTACTGTTTGTATGTGATGGCGACACACTATAGTTATACCGGTGATTCAAGAACAGATTGGAATATTCCATCTGCGACTTGCTCTCTTTGGCGAAAGGATATTTCTTGATGCATTCGACTTTATTTGATAATCTAACGAGTTTGTATGAAAATGTCTTAGAAGTATGGGAGAACATACAGAGGAATGCCATTGAAATGCATGGTAATTTGTTATTTACATATTTTAATTACTGTTTAACAAGTAGTATACAGATAATTTCCACATTATTGAATCTTGCACTTAGCTAAACTGGTTTTTTTTTTTAAGCAACTCATGATAAAATTATGCTGAGTCCTGCGGATAGTTGGTTACATGTAGACTCGACGCAATTAGAAACATATCTAAACCAATGGTAGAAAAACGTTAAGGATAAAGAATTTTATCAAGACCTTATGATTCTGCAATAAAAAATGCAGTCGTTTGTCAATCAAACCAGCGACGTTAATGGCGTGCATTTCTTAGGGTATGATTTCTATCTGTTAAAAGGGACTAGAGAGAGAGACAATTCTGACAAATATACTGATCATGATTTAGTCGTAAAGCAATGGAAAATAAATAATCGTTGATTTTATTTATAGAGAACAGTCAATGGAGAACAACATGCAAGGACATGGCGAATGGCACGCGAATAGACTTCGACGCGAATGTATTCGACAGTACGTTAAGCGGCATCCTCGACTTGGCATTCTGGGACGAAGGGACAAGTACGTATTGAAATTTTTAATTTATTTTAATTCATACACAATTTTATAAATTATATGTATGTATACGTACAGAGCGATTCTTAATTCGTGTCCCAACTTTTTACCGTTTGGGATGATTTACCGACTAATGCTAATCTATAGGGGAAACCGGGGCTATTCGGAAGCCCGAGCTATTCGAACAACTGGAAATATCTTTGCACGGATACATATTAAAAATTTAGTTTAAATGTTCCGGAAGCGCTGAAGCAGTAAAATTCTCTATTGTGAGTTTATTTTTTTTATTGTATGCAACTTTTCTTAATAATACTATATATCCTTATGAATAAAACAAAGTCTTAACAACAGCTTTTTTACATTTTTCTTCATCTTAAAACACAAATTTCAGAATATTTCCGGACTAGTTTCGAATTACCCCTGGCTTAGAGCATATATGTATATATAATTGACACTGGTCGACATTTTTATATATAGTTCAAAGCAAGTACATTTCCGTGTTCGCTCTAATGGCATTGTAAAGGGGAAGGTTCAACCTTTCAAACCGTCCAACTTTTTTTTTAAATGAATACAGGACTCAGGAGACGCAAAAGAAAAAAAATCTTCCGAATTGCCCCGGTCTTCCCTATATACTAGAGTTTGAATCTGTAAATCATCTTTCATGGTCAAACGTTGGAATACAATTTAAGATTTAATGTGTATATAATCTTTTGGGGTAATTTTTTTTTATTTCCTTAAACTTTATTTATAAAATTAATTTTTTATAAAGAATTTTTAATTGAATTTTTATAAACAAGCAACGAAAATTTCATTTATAGATGGGCGCAAAAAGGGCGCCAAAACAATTGCCTGTCATATAAAATCATGGACGGGAAAAAATAGACTATCGAAAAGAAACATTGTTCATCGAGTAGTAGAAACGTGGTCCCCAAAATCGAACCATAGTCATATCTGGCACGAATCGTACAATATTTTAATAAAGTTTTAGTAAGATATTGTCGTAAATTTCAACGAAATAGTTTTATTATATGTAAACTCATTACATATATTTGATAAAAATGCCAAGAAAAAATAAATTAACTGTTGACATTGCAGTAGCAATTTTAAAAGAATTCTCGGAAATCTTTGGCGATAAGTTACCTGATTACTCGGAGAAAATTTGGAAGGAAATGAGTAAAAGATGTAAACATGCATAGAGTGCCCATAACTGGTGGGTGAATGTTAAATATAATAGACGAAATATTATGTCACTCGCAAGAAGAGAAATGGGTCTTGACTCGCTCGAACTATCTGCGAACATAACAATTTCTACTGAAGACAATAATAAAACAGTAAATGAATCAATTAATATTAATGACACCTCTTTCAACTCTACTTGTGAAGACAGCTATACCTGGTTTGATTTAATTTTAACTTTAAACGAATGGGAACAAATTAAACCACTTCAATCCGGAAATAACAGGTCTAAGCATACATTAAGACCATGGGTATGGACTAACGTCATTGCCGATGCATTTTATCGACAACATCGTTTGCCTTGTGCATACACATTTGTAACAGGTGATGTAAATGAATCCTCTCATAGCAAATATTATATCAGGATCATCGGAAAGTGCAAGAGTAAAAAATGTGGCAACACCTTTAAAGGCATTGTTGAAACGGAACCGTCAGCCAACACTGGTGAACTTTGGATACGAGTGAAAACCCGGGATACTAGATATCAAAATCATGAAATTCTGCAGCGTCCTTTAAATGGAGAAAAGCGAAAACAAATAGGCAAAGCAGCAATTACAGAAGGATGCTCAAACTTGCGAAAAAGAAAAGTGAGAGAAGATTTGCGTCTTGGAGATGTTGATGCACCGATAATACTTTCATTGGATATACTCCGACATGCTAAAAAAGAAGCAATTGATGAAGAATTAGGTTCTAAAAAAATTAAAGACGAAGATGTAATGCAGGCAATTTATCGTTTAAATTTTGAAAATCCTTATAAAAGTGCTATTGCTCTGGTAAGTTACGTGCCGTTCAAAGTGTGTTATGGCACTGGTGAACAAATCAGTGTTTATGATCAATATTACAATATGCATAAAACTTCATCTTCTATTAGCATTGACGCAACTGGCAGTATTGCTCGAAAATTGAAAAGATCACTGGAAACAAAATCAGCTCACATTTTTCTATATGTGATTGCCATACATTTTGACAATACGTCTTTGGCAATATATCAATTACTAACAGACTCACAAGAAACTGAGACAATTGAACACTGGTTGAAATTATGGCTACGTATGGTCAAATTTCGTAAGCCAGTCCAAGTGGTCGTTGATTATTCTAGAGCAATGTTATTGGCTTGTTCAAAAGCTTTCAATGATATTACTATAAAAAAGTATGTTGAAATTTGTTTCAATGCTGTTTCTGCGGGAGAATATATTTCACGGGAATGGATATCAACTTATATAAGGGTTGACGTTGCACATCTAATCCAAATAGTTTGTCGATGGCCTATTTTAAAAAGTCATCCTTTGCGTCCTGTACGTGATTTCTATATTCGATGCATCGCATTAATGATAGACTGCCAAAGTTTTCAGGATTTTATCAAAATATTTTCACTGACATGTATTGTTGCTCTTCAATATTACGAGGATTCAAGCGTAAACGTAAAATTGGTAGATCAAGAAATAAAAACAGCTGAACAATCAAGTAAAAAATTGGAGATGTTAATAAAAGAGCGTCCTACTGATATAGATAATTTTTTACAAATTACCGATTCTGGTAATGATCTGTTAAATGACGATTGCGAAGTAAGCGATGATAATATTAGAATTAATGAATTTTTTGAAAATATAAAAGTATCCACGCAATCGGTAATTCAGGAAGGTATCAATATTAATTATTTCTATTTACCTAAATTGATTGATCGATTGTTGAAACTTGGAAAAGAATTTCCACTTTGGACAGCAGTATGTATTCCTTTTTACACAAGTCATCCAACCACAAGCTATTGTGAAAGAATCTTCCGCGATATAAAAAGTGAAGTATTTAAAAACTATTTACTTCCACAAAGAATTGACAATTTTATAAAAATTCATCTTCGTGATTGAATAGGAGGTACACGGAGTTTTTCAGCAAAGATGCAAAATTTTGTTGTGAACAAGAAAACGGTTCCAACTTGGAAATCAAAAGATTTTCGCCAATATGTTACAGCTCCAGTGGCAAAAAAAAGTCCAATTAAACTTTACAATAGTACACAGAATTTAAAAATAGAACATTGTTATTCTAATTCATTTGATGATTCAAATTTATTGTCAAGAGAAAATTGGCGTGGAAAAGCCGAATCTATATTTTCATTCAATGAAAATGATGAAAGAATGGAAAATATTTGGAATGTAGAATCAAATAATAGAAACATTGAGGAATTAATTGATATAAATATTTGTACAAGCTATAAAACGGAAGATTTGTCAATTTCAACATTATTGAATTCTGAAATACAAATAGATACATTTGAAAACCAAACAACTATTGAAAGTCCGAAAAGTCTCAATCATGAATCAATGCCACTTACCAGCAGCAAAATTAAAAATGAATCAATCAAAGTAGAACAGAATGCTACAAATTTAGAAACGAAAGAATATTTCGAACATAAACCATCTCAATCAAAGATTTTTACTGCTTATCCTGAAGTGACATTAAACAATAAGTTAGTCACTAAGAATATAAAACGTTATTTATTAAATATGCGCAATATATATATATATATATATATATATATATATGTATGTATAAAAAACAGTGATACAGCCGAATAATGAAAAGTACAATTGTGCAATATGTATCAATGGTTCTAACTGCGTGATAGAAGTACTTTGAACGATAACATTAAGTACATATTTTAAGTAATAAATGTGTAATAATTTGGATAATCTTTACACTACAACAAACGTCCGTATCTCTCATTATTCTAATAGAAATGTACAAAGCTTATTGATACGTAAGAGAGTCTGATACTTAGGAGAGATAGTTACAAAAGTGAGAAAATAATACATATATAAATAGCAGGATTCTTAACTTATGTCTATGGCCGCAATAATAACATCTTATTTGTTAATATCTATATATATATATATTTGTATGAAGAACAGTGATACAGCCGAGTAATGAAAAGTACAATTGTGCAATATGTATCAATGGTTCTAACTGCGTGATAAGTGCTTTGATCGATAACATTAAATACATATTATAAGTAATAAATGTATAATAATTTGAATAGTAACGAGGCTACAATCCGTTGTCTTTTCTTCTTTTTTGAAATGGCAAATGCTTAATGTATTTCAACGTGAATTAACTAATTATTTACTATGTAATGCCGTTAACTTTGTAAGACGTCGAACGATATAGCAACGGATTGGCTTCAACGCCTGATTTTAAATAGCGACCTTAAAATTCTCGTGGTAAATGTACGAAACAGTCGGCTAAAATTAACTAGAAATCAATTTTTTTAATTAAATGGAAGATTTATTGATTATACAATTGTAACAATAGCTCTTTGCAGTAACAATATAATTTTACCTGTATTACAAATAGGTTTTTTTGTATGGTACAAGGTATTTTGCATAATGGGAATTTTATTATGTACAGTTTCAGATTAAAACATGGTTAGAATAAATCATGATTAGTATATTTATCATAATTGACTCTATTCCCTTCTGACAGATATTCTACTCCAGAAATCATACCCTAAGAAATGCACTCCATCAACGTTGCTGGTTTGGCAACGTTGATGGAGTGCATTTTTAGAGGAAAACATCGCATTCTTTATCGCAGAATCATAAGATCTTGATCAAATTTTTTATCCTTTGTCCTACCGTGGTTTAGATATGTTTCTAATTGCGTCGAGTCTACATGTAACCAACTATCCGCAGGACTCAGCATAATTTTATCATGAGTTGCTTAAAAAAAAAACCAGTTTAGCTAAGTGCAAGATTCAATAATGTGGAAATTATCTGTATACAACTTGTTAAACAGTAATTAAAATATGTAAATAACAAATTACCATGCATTTCAATGGCATTCCTCTGTATGTTCTCCCATACTTCTAAGACATTTTCATACAAACTCGTTAGATTATCAAATAAAGTCGAATGCATCAAGAAATATCCTTTCGCCAAAGAGAGCAAGTCGCAGATGGAATATTCCAATCTGTTCTTGAATCACCGGTATAACTATAGTGTGTCGCCATCACATACAAACAGTAAACACCCGATCACTTTAACATTGACCATACTGCATTGTTCAGGAGGAAAATATCTCATGGCACGACAAACCTGCAATAAAATATAGTGCGTTGAACATAAAATCAATACAGCATCCAAAAAAATTACTTGCAAAAATAAATAAAGATGCATCAACTATCGTCAAGGATCTTGGATCCAATGTTATTTTATGTGTAAATATTAAATACATTTTCATCTTTCTGAAAAAATTAATTCTATTGTACTTTGCATTTGAGTGCATCCGAACAGGTTCTAATCGCTGGAGTTATGAATCTTGGTTCCAGACGAAGTACGGAGACTGCTTTCTCGGGAAGGATCATCCTGGGCTTGTGCTTCCGTCTCTGAATCTCGTTGATTAAATACCAATTCGCTTTTGCAACACCAATTGCACCTTCTCAGGGGGGCTATCACGGTTCTTAAAACGAGATGAAAATTACAAAAGTGAACAAATTTACTAGAATATCTATAACTTTATTGATCAACAACTAATGAATTTGCTCACTTTTGTAATTTTCACATTCGTTTCAGAAACCGTAATAGCCCTCCCAGATATTTTGGAAATATGTGACTTACTTCTTCTTCTTCTCAACGTTAATGGTACCCGTCCCCAGTGTAACAACGTGGCGGGGACGATTTGACCATAGTAACCAAGGTATTTTTATCTTGCTTTCAATAGTTATATGGGAAACAAAAAGACTTAAATAGGAATACAGAATATGCTTGCACAAGAAATAAAAAGGATTGCATTAGCAATCCTGACCGCGCTTTTTCACTCTATTACAAACACGCTTACTGGTACACGGCCAACCAGCGACCCCATGTGACTTACTGCACATTGTTTATCCTTACTGTCAAGAAAGAACCAGGAGTATCGAAATACTAGAGATTACACCGAACGCGCCTTCTGGTACTTCAGGACCAGTAGCGCCTGGAATCTATATTTCGGTCAATTACATGACTTTAAAATATTTTATTAAAATTATCTGGATAACTCACAAACGTTTCTGACGACACTTCAAAAGTCTTCAAACGAAATACAAACGAATCCATACAAGATTTTTGTTTAATTTAGCTCCGGATAATTTTTTCGGCCAAATACGGTGTAAAAATAAAAAATTAATTACAATTAATTGAAGGACTCACAAACCTTTTCAAATGCACTTCATAACTCTTCAAACGAAATACAAACGATTTAAAATAGTCATTTCTTCATCCGGAACTTTGCTTCGGTCAAGTACATACGAATCACTTATTGTTTTAGATGCGCGCATAGGAACGGGACTTCTCGTGTTGGGTCAGCGAAAGATTCATGGCAAGTTCACACGAGTAATATATTTATTGCACACACTGTTTGTATATAAAAATAAATTGTCATTTACATTGTCTGATTTCGCGCGTACAATTTCCCGAATCACATCTAATTAATGTTCTTAACTATAACACGATTACGCGTTATGTTCGCGATGATGCAATATTGCATCATTCGCACCGATGTGCGATGACACCGATGTGCGATGACACCGATGTGTCTCGGAACGTGGTTCGTGACTAACTAACTGCTAAAATGGCGACGCTTGGCGTCTCTCCCATGGTGGAAGTAGACATGGTGTGCGCGAAACTCGCAAACCACGCCCCTTTTTCGCATCGAGAGACTGTAAGTCCCCAAGTCTGCCAACTACAAAAAACTAAATGTTTGATGATATCAGGTTACTACAACTGTTTTGATTGCATCTTTGTCACACTCTGCTATATGTTCGTTGTGTCCTTTTCTCTGATACCTGATACATATCATTACGTCTCTGAAGGGTACCAAATAATGTATCCCTCTGATGAATTAATTCATATTAGTAAAATTGTTGAAAAAATTTATAAATTTTCATGGTGACTACTTTTCCCAAGAAAATTATGTAATACACAAAATAATTACACTTGTTAAAGAAAATATCGAATACTATCAATGCATTCTCGATGAAATATTATAATTAATGTTTGGTACGAACTCGTACTTATATACGAGTAGAAAAATAAATAAAAAATATGTTCAAAAAGATAGTAGATTAATGTTAACGTTACGGCTGAAGAAGGTCAAGTAAGACCGAAATGTTTTGTAATCACAATCTTTTTAGATTTTAATAAATTTATTAAATTAATAATCGTCTTGCTTGTTTACGGCCTATAATTAATCTGTGATTTATAACACGAGCGCGAAACCATTGGTTTAAATATATCAGAGTTTTTTTTATATAAATAAAAGTCGTGTATTATTATCCTTTATTATATTAGTTTTTTTCCTTTAATATTATCTTACATTTATATACTTTATTATTATCTTACATATCGTAGTTGTCGTTAAATAAAATTGACCAGAAATAACCCACATAGAACTAAAACCTCCAATAGACGTCTAATGGACGTCTGCCGTGGAAGTTTGGACCTTCCAGTAGACGTCCCATAGACATCCAATGGACGGCCACTAGGCATCCACAGTTCCGCATTGCGCACGTCCATTGGACGTCCATTAGACGTTAACAACGGATGTCCATTAGGCGTTACGTGGATCATTAATAAAGGGTTCATAGAGCCTTAGTGGATGACAAACCGACGTCACGTGGATCATTAGTAGAGGCTTTATGGAGTCTCAGCAGACGTTACTTAGATTATTAATGGACGTGTACCGTGGAGGTTCGGATCTTCAGTGGACATCTAATGGACGGTAAAAAAAATTTTTTTAAAACAAATTTTATTATTTTTATAGCTTAATCTGTATTCACTGTTTCACATATAACATTTTAATTCACTAATTACAATTACGTATTATTTTATAAATTTTTGAAACGTATTGGCGCCGGCAGGATTCGAACCTAAGATCTTTGGAACGATAACCTAGTATCTTAACACTGAGCTAAACGTACACTTGTCAGATTGTTAATAAAAAGTTATATTTGAAGTAAAGCTGATTTGAACAAGAAGAAACTGGCGTCTTGGGTATTGCGCAAACACTCTCATTAACCTTTTGTTTATTTAGCCTTAGATATTTTTAATATAAATTATATAAATAATTAAAACCTGTTTCTGCCCATGGCCAAATCAGTCAAAAAACAACAATTAGAAATAGTATAGTCAAAGCATGAAAAAACATTAATGACGTAAAAAGCCCGTTGCCAAAGTTAATTTTGCAATTAATTGTTATAAACAAATTGTCAAAAACTGACTGTAGAGGAGAACTGATTGCGCCAATCGATTCACCGAGAAAAATTACTAAAAAAATATATATGACGCTTTTTTAATTGTCATAGTTGTTATAATTGTTATAAACAATTAGTTGCATAATTGTTTTGATAAAGAGATAATAATCAAATTCCGTAAAGAGAGCGCATGATGTACGTAATTTATCCTTGTTTAACTTCTGGTGATCAACAAGGATAACGTCATGCGCATTATACGCTTTACGGAATCTACCTGACTTCTATGATAAAAGTAAAATCTCATGAAGCTATAGAAATTTTATGGCCTTCTAATGGACGTCCATCTGACTTCCACGATGGAAGTAAAATCCTATGAAGTTATAGAGGTTTAATGGACTTCTAATGGATGTCTATCTGACTTCTATGATGGAAATAATATCCCATGAAGCTATGGACGTTGGATGGATGTCTAATGGAGATCTATCTGACTTCCATGATGGAAGTAAAATCCCATAGAGCTATGGAGATTTTATGGACTTCTAATGGATATCCATCTGACTGCTATAATGAAAATAAAATCCCATGGAGCTATGGAGGTTGGATGGATGTCTAATGGAGATCTATTTGACTTGCATGATGGAAGTAAAATTCCATGGAGCTATGGAGGTTTCATGGATTTCTAATGGACGTCCATCTAACTTCCATGATGGAAGTAAAATCCCATGGAGCTATGGAGGTTTCATGGACTTCTAATGGACGTCCATCTGACTTCCACCATGGAGATAGACGTCCTATGGAGCTATGGAAGGGCAATGGACATCCATTGGAGGTCAATTTCTATGTGGGAATCAATTACAATTGGTACTGAACTGGTCACAAACAGGAGATTTTAAAACCAGCTCTTAGAAATTGTAATAATATTACGATATTCTTTGATTACTATGGAAAAGTTTATTTATAAAAGCCCGCGATGCTAGAAATGGCTAGAAATCGGTCCGAGTTCTCAGATCGAAAAGTTTGTAACCAATCAATGTTTAGCTTTTACGGAAAAGTGACAAGCTAATTGATCACACAGTTCTCAGCTCGAAAAGTTGCACCGAGTTTTAGCATTGTGGAGATGAATCTTAAGATTTTCTTTTCAAAATTATCGACATCTTCCATACGTTTTTTATATCGAATTTAATGTACATTTTATTATAATTATACGATAAGTGCAATCATACGACATTCACGCACGTTTATGATAAAAAGAGACCGAAAGAATACTAAATGACGTGCGTGCAACGAAAACAAACACATTCAGTTGTAACAACTTTACGGAGTTAAACAAGGTTGGTACACATGGGGACTTACGGTCAAAAAATAAGTGAGAGGGCAAAGAATTAGAGAGAGACGCTTGCAAACTGCGCACACCATGTCTACTTCCACCATGGTCTCTCCTCTGGGCCCCTATTTTGTCGCCATGTATCAATGCGCCAAGATGGCGTCGGTGCCACAACAGCGCGCGAACTGGCTGTTCGAATTTGTGGATAGATTGTACTTTATGCATATTTGATATTAAATAATAAAAAATAAGTAGGATTATTAAATCTTACGGTTGGTTATATTTTATATTGCACACTAAGTCTAACCTAGATTGTTAAAACTTGTTTATATGCACACGGTGTGGATTATACTACGTTATTTTAGTTTTATGTTTATAATAATGATAATAAAATATAGTAAAAGTATAATTAATCCGGGGATAAGGTACAATAACAAAATAGAAAATGCAATACAGTAAGAAAAATTAACGAAATAAAATCAACCTGACATAACCTATCGTTTGTGATATGTTGTGGTATGTCACCCTGTATTTAACATGTAGTCCGCTCCCTTATTTAGTTCCCGGGTTGCGAATCTGCGCTGTTATCCGGAATCTTCATGCTTGTGGAGGCCGCCGAATCTTTGATCTCCGCAGTCGGACTTTCCGGCGCCTCGTTGTGGTCATCCACATTTTGGGCCGGTGATGCATCCATCTGTTGTCCCTCGCTCGGCTCACCGTTGTCCGCGGTGTTGTCCGATGGAGTTTCCCTCGTTCCGGGGTCCATATTTAGCTCCTGGGGTATTTCTACGGGGGGCTGTGACCGGACGAACGGACATTAATATTTGAGTTTTCACTTTACAGGTTATTTCACCTACCTTTAAGATGAATCCTGCGTGGATCTCACGGTCGCCAGGTAATTTAACCCTGTAATTACCAAGGTGGGATACGTAATTATCCTTTCTTTCTGTTTCAGTAATCCTCGTACGTGATTGACCAGGCTCGTCCTTCCTGTCAACGGTCGTCGTGGGATTGATTACGCCGCTGCGTAATGTTCGTCGGTACACAGGTAAGTTTATTATTTCAATTGCTTGCACTGAGTTTAATGTTCATGCACTTCTTATTTCAGGTAGTGACGTGTGGATGGGACTTATCAATGTTGGTTGCGCAAATCACTTATGCCGATTCACGTAATATAATGTTTATTGCACACACATGATAATAAAAGAAAATAAAAGTACAATTGGTCCCTAGTCACTATTACTATTGTTCTTAATTAATAACTTAACTGTTCGCGTCGCGCGCGAGATGATGCAACATTACATCATACTACTTATGCCCGGTGGCATAGGTCTGTCTCTGAGCTCGGTCAGGGCTTCCAATCTCCCGTGTATTTCGATGAAGCCAACGTTAGTGGCGTCCTCGCTGTACCACCTCAAGTAAAATGGAACTATTTGCTACTAAGCAATATCTGTCGGTAATATTTAGGTATCTGTCGGTAATAGTTAATATTAATAATAATTAGGGAAAAAAGAAAACATTACGAAGGAAATACTGGTAAAAATAAAATTGTCATATTTTATTTTGCATAAATGTAAAATACAACATGTGTTATGTATATTTACTTAATCATACATTATAGATTAAACATATCGAAATATAAACAAAGCAATAAATTCAATTAACAATGAAATAAATTATCAATAAATCAATAAACAATACGCAATAAATCAATTTACAATACAACTTGAACAAAAATTCTAATCGCAGCTAAATCTTTGTGCTGGTTTTATTTATGTGATTTTATACACTTTCCTGAAATTCAATAAACTGTTCGCCGAATTGTTTTTTAGTCATAATAGAGCCTTACATTGAACCCTGGCTGAGGTGATATTTTGTACAATAAATTCTTTGCAGTTTTTTCAGGGCGGGGGGGGTTAATATTAATTTCAATTTTAATAATACGTGATATTACTCAATCTTGTTCAATGTAGGGCTGTGTTATGACTGAAAAAACAATTCGGCGCACAGTTTATTGAATTTGAGGAAAGTATAAAATCACACAAATAATACAAGCACGAAGATCTAGCTGCGACTAGAATGCTGGTTCAAGTTGTATTGTAAATTGATTTATTGCGTATTGCTTATTGATTTATTGCTAATTTATTTCATTACTAATTGAATTTATTGCTTACGTAGAAAGCATTCTACTTTTACATATATGTAACATACATGATATGTCTGCTTATCGCAAACTAGGATAAATGAAAAAAATTGTAAATTATGAAAATGGTGCTGTTTTTTTAAAAAAAAGGATTTTAACAAAATTGATTCTATTGTATGCGTAAGAAAAAAAGTAGTTAACTTATTAATATTGCAATAATCCTAGTTTATGCGATAAACACATATGTATTTTACATATGTGTGTGTGTGTGTGTGTGTGTGTGTGTGTGTGTGTGTGTGGGCGCGGGCGCCACAACATCCTTAATGGCATACCCGGTTGCTCGGAATCAGGGCGTGGTATTCCCACGCTGAGATTATGAAGAAAATCATGTGAAGGATGGCACTAATTTTTGTGATGTTTTCTTCCAATGCTACTTTTTTCTTGATGCTATTGTTTCTTAATAATGCTAGCTCCTTTTCTAATGGTACTAAACATTCTTGCAACTCTTTCTGTTGTCCAACCTGTGAATGATACAATTATTTGAATTTAATGAAAGTTTAATAATTGATTTAGTAAATAATTAACATAATAAAATAAAAATTTAGTTATTAAAGTTATTTATGTTACTATTGTATAAACATGTTTACATAATTGGAAATGTACAAATATAACTTACAACATAATCCAATTGCTGCCACTCGATTTTCACTCTTTCAACTTCTTGATTCAGCATTACTATTTTGTCCCCATTTGTCCCAAGCATTAACTTGTGTCGCTTGATTCACAAGTACTTATTCTTGCTCTTTCAACTCCAAGGTCCATTTATTAATACATTCTTCGAGTTGACAGAAATTAATAGCCCCTGATAGAATACCGCTCATGGAATTAACGCTGCAATAAAAGATGTTTGTAGTTAGCTAAAATTGAACTGCGAGGTAATCAAATGTCTTATTGGTAATGAGCAAAAATTGATCTTTCAAACATAAACTTTGTCTGTTTTTTTTTTTTTTTTTTTACGAAGGTAGAGGAAAATCTTCACAAACCTCCTTTTACGACCAGTGACAACCAGTCAGACCAGAAGCGGAGAAGCGGTCCATCGAGGACTGACGTACCGGTGCTATCCTTCTCCGATCGGCTATTCTGACGGCCGTCACCCGACGAAGAAGGAGAAGACGCCCTGTTGCCCGTACACCAGGGTGTGGAGGATTCGATGTGGGTACATCGCTGCGATACTACCCACATCGCCTACCCCCTAAAAACCTCTCCTTATGCGTATGTGCCCTAAATTTTGTGATTACTTACGTAGTTTACTTACGTACATTACTTACGTAGTGGTGGTACTTAACGAAGAATGAAAGATGCTGCTATACTTATTGTAAAAACGGCAGAAGTAGTTGGAAGTAGTTTTGCTGAAAGGAAATTCTGTGAAGGTAGTCGTCGACGTTTCCATTCCAAAATTGAATCTTGCTGTAATTGTCGCGAGAGTGATTCCTCCAGTGGTTGAGGTTGTGGTTGTACCCGTTTTCGCGGCGTCGAATGAAAACCCTGGCGCCGCGGATGCCGGCGCTGTACTACTAAAAAAGCTAAAGCTCGGCACACTCGTCGTGGACGTTGTAGACGCAATCGTACTGTCAAGACCAAATTTAGTTCCAGTGATGATGGTGTTTGGAGTACCAAAGGTGAAGGTGGTAGATCCTTGAAAGTATAATACATATTAGTATTTATCTTACAGAAAAATATTTTCAAGATTATTCAAGTGGCATCATTGGCAGTTTTAATAAAATACCATTAACGGTTCTAGTGTTTAAAATATACATACACACAGTAAAACGCTACATTCTCTTAACAATTGTTTTGCTTACGTGCAAAGATGAGTAATGAGAAAAATCAGCATATTGAAATTGGCTTTAGGTCTGAAAAAACAATAAAAAATAGTCTTTAATTCTCCTTCATTTATGATAAAATAAAATAAATCGAGATAATTGCATATGGTCAGTGATATACAAAGTCAAATTTAACTTACTTATGGCAGTGATATCAATGGCAGTGATATCAAAGCAAAACCTTTTTCCAATATCCGATGTTTGTCGTATACAAGACGCTAGTGTAAAAGTTTCCTTGCTGCGAATAGAGAATAGTGAAATAAAAAGTAATTTTTAAAGAAAATTGTATACTCTTAATAGTTCATACTCCGATCTTATATTTAAAATTATTTTGAATCTCTAGTAAAAAATCTGAAGATTTTATTAAAATAATCAAATTCAATAGATCAAAAAGTCAAAACAATTGTATGAAATTTTGAGCTCTCGATTCAAGCAATGTTTATTATAAAGTCGAGTTGAAATCGGAAAAGTACTTACGCTTTGTCGTTAAATAATTCCTTAGATGAAATAATTTATTTCTTTGTTTTTTTTTGTATTTTAACGACATCCTTTTGGCTTGGTTGTAAACAAAATTATTTTCGTAATCATGTTCTTCCGTCCCATTAATGATTTTGTTAATATATCTACACCATATAAGAAGGTATTGTGCTGCTGTGTCCTCAATTAAATTATCAAGTAGTATGGAACAATGTGTTGAAAATTTCGAAAAAGATTCTAGGTATAAAAAGCTCTTTAGTTTTTTTTTAATTTCTATTTTATGGCAGAAGTTTACAATTTTTAATTCTGCTATTTCCAATGCTTCGTGAACAGTTTTTGAGATGTCGTCGTGTTGAAGATTTTGTACACAAGCCTCGCACTGCGTTGCACATTTCGTTAAAACGTTTTTTATTATTTGCTGTGCATCAACATGCAGATAACATTTTGTTGCAAATCTACAAGGCTGTGTACATTCTGAGTATGCATTTATTTCTTCGTTATCTTTTTCTTCAGTTATTTCACTTGTTGACATCATCTTTAATAACGATAATGATGTTCCATCGTTATTTTCTATGCAATTGGCTGAAATGGAATGCTTCGATGTCAAGTTCGTTATTACAAGTGTTTTAAATGATGCAACAAATTGATATGGTGTTGGATTATTATTCCTGTGCCCGTGATCTCTAATCTAGCTAAAACAGTTTTCTACAACATCTTGGTTAATAAATCTTAAATTAAAAGAAGAAAATCCATTCCTTTGCAGTTTGTTCCATAAATTCATTGCGCCTCGAATAGTCCATACCCAATTTACTAGGCATTTTGTATTACGTCTGATATATTTATGAGTTCCAATTTCAACAAAGTCCATTTTTCGAATTTTTTTTACTGCGTTTTGCCAAAATGCTATGTGATTGCTAGATGAGCTTATTATACTTGATAATGATTTACGTTCTTTTCTGTTGAAAGAGTCAAATAAATCGTCAAAAAATAGTAATGTATCTGCTGTTATTACAGCATTGGGCGACAAGACTATTTGTCCTTTAGAAGTGTCTACAAGACCTGTAATGAAAAATGATATTAGAGTATTATGTGTTGTATTTTGTACAAACTTTTTGTAAAAACTTCATAAACCGAAAATACTTTCTTTTCAATGATTATAGTATTTTACCTTGATTCCATGTCAGAATGACATCAATGAAATTTGCCACTGTATGGCTGATTACTTGTGTCGCATATTTTACTCTCATTTTGGGAATACAATTTGGAAAAATGTGTTTATTGGTCAATTTTGGCATTTGACGTTGTTTTAAGAAAGAATATTTATCTATTTCATAAACAGTAATAATGTCGTTCCATGAGGCGAATTGTCTCTCAGACTCTTTTTTAAATTTATCAACAACCAAATCTTTTGTTAGCAAATTATTGCGTACACCTTTTTGTAAGTGTACATAATCGTACAAAGGTACAACTTCACAATTGGATACGATAAATGTATTTTCTGTAAAAAAAGAATGTATATTTGTATATATAACAACATAACATATATAATAAAAATCAAATAACTTTTATAATATGTAACATTAAATATTTGATACATTTTTATTTACCAGGAATCTTATGTTGCTTTATTCGTTTTTCATTTGCCTCTTTTATTAACATATTTATGGCTGCAACATTTGGCCCTCCTTGATCGCAGACGGTAGCAACAGGTTTAAAACCGCATTTTACTATCATATTCAGCCATTGTTTAATGCACTGTACTAGTTGAATACTTCGAGTTGCGCTTTCACAAAACCCGTATCCAAGAGCCATGTGATTCCCCGATGCAAGGCATCGAATATAAAATAAGATTGCGTGATCGGCAAAGTTTCTTTTTCTGCGCATTCCCCAATCTTCAAATCCAATTATTATATCTCTTTTTTTATCATAATGTACGGCAGGTTTTAATGACATTTCTTCCCACAGTAAAACTACGTTTAAATCTCTGGGATCTACTTCCTTTGCAACTAACTTCAAATATTTAAACGTAATCATATTGCACCCTGCATTGAAAGGAATACGTTGTAATTGCTTATTTAAAGTAGTTATAGAAGGACACAGCAAGTATTTGGACAGAAAGGAGTAGGATGAACGAGATCTACGGTATAATCCTATACAAAACATCTTTTCTTCCAGCGTAAAACGTCTCATCTATAAATAAAGTTAGAACAATAAAATTTACAAAAATTGAGAAAAATAAATACAGTATAGTCTCCTTAACTTTGGTTCTATGGGGCGATAAAAGCGGAACACCAAAGTTATAGAATACTCTCACCACAGCCCGAGTTTACGAATCACCTTGTACTTAAGCGAATAAAGTACACGGTGATTGGTAGACTTGTGCTGTGGTGAGGGTGTTCTATAAAAGGAAGGGATGTAATGTTAGTATTTGTAAAAATACGTGTAAAGAAATGCAAAGATTATAAAGGGCTAAAGTTAAAGAGGTTGTACTGTATATACAATTTAAAATTAAGTAGATAAATATATACAATTTTAAAAATGTCATAAAAATTTAGAAATGGATATTAAAATTTGGATTTAGGAATGATGTACCTGTTGTGCTACATGATTATTTCTGACAATCATATTTACAAAATTCTGCCGCACATGTGTTGTTGCATCAACATTCCCTTTATAATTACTTGTACTTAGTTGTATTATTTGTGACTTGTTTTGTTTTGTAGTCTTAAAACGTCTCTTTTGCTGTCTTTTAATTTTTTTCATTTTAACAATTCTATCATATAACTTCCTAGCTTTAGGACTTAATAAGATTTTTCGAGTAACTTCTTCAAGATTGGGTCGATCTTTAGCTTGAACTTTCAATGTTTCTTCAATATTAAAAATTTTTTCTTGTTGCTGCGTTAATGTTTCTTGTTGCTGTGTTAATATTGCTTGTTGCTGTATTAATATTTCTTGCATGTGTTGTAATTGTGTCTCGCTATTTGTAACCAATTCTTCATGTTTTTCTTGTGAAATTGTACTTTGTTCGTTTAATACTTCTTGTTCTTGTTGTTGATGTTGTGCTACATGTTCACTGTAATCTACATTTTCAACTGATTCTGCTATATGTTGCGGCACATTTACAAATGGAATATTTACAGATGGGACAGCAAAATGTAATAATATCCTTTTTGTTCCAGATCCGCTATAATCGTTGTCACAAAAATGTCTATAGCATACTCTCAACTTTTTTATTTCTTTTTCGTTTTCTAATGGTTCCATATGCAGAATCATTTTTTTCGCCGTTCGGCATTCTTTGGAAACTCATGACGAGGAGCTTTGTAGCCCGAAGAACATCCAGAGACGCAACAATTTCTCATATTTCTAAATAGTCAAATAACAAGTTCTCATATTTATAAATAGTTGTTATTAAACTCAATTGTTATTGGTTTGGTTTTTTTTTCTTTTACGTTATTTTAGGTTATATAATAAAATTCACTTACCTTATCAATAGGTTGTACGGGTAGGCCTCTAAACTACTTCTTTCTCTTCTTTCCGGACAAAATCTGAACACTGTTGAACACTGCTGAACACTGCTGAACACTGCTGAACACTGCTGAATACTTTTGAAATATATTGAAATATAGATCTGCGCACGTTCTGCGTTGCACATGGTTGCACATGTAACGAAAACAAAGCATGAACCAGTATGTACCATGCGAGATTTATCAACCATTTTACCGACAGATATTGCTTAATAGTTCCATTTGGCCTAGGGTGGTACAGCGAGGACGCCACAAACGCTGTCTACAAAATTTACATAAGAGATTATAGGCCCTGAGCTCGGTCTGTAACCGACTGCCTGTCAATATGGCGACGCTTGGCTTCTCTGGTCGAGGCCCCTATTTCGAACGCCGCCATGTATCACTCCGCCAAGATGGCGGTATTACCACAACTGAGCGCGGGAAGGCGCATTTGAACTTGTGGTATTTTTAACAAGCTATGATTAAATGACATTTTGTTGTGATTAATTATGCAAATATTGATATATTAAGTGAAAAATTAAAACTGTTTAGCGCGTATTGTTTGATTGTGTATTATCAAGTATCTTAACCTATTTTGTGGTATACTTTATGTTTATAATTGTGTATTTTAAAATGATAATAATACTGGGTACAAAATAATAATTATAAAAATAAACTGATAATGAGAATATTTATACATGTTGAACTCTTAGCTTTAGTTTTATCAATTTGTTTTGTTGGACGGTATTTGGCTGTTGTCCGGATCTCCCTCTTTCCCTGACGACGCTTCTGTCGCGTCGATCCTCGTCGTGTGGTCGCTTGTCACATCGTTGCGATCGTTGTAGGATTCCTGGGTAGTTGTGGTCTCCGCTTCCTCCGGAGTGGTCTCCATGTTCGTTTGGTTAGTTTTCGGGGTGTTTTCCTGGGTTTGCAGATCCATTTTAGCCTCTGGAGAGTGTTTTACGGGGGGCTCCCCTTTGCTTGGAAGTCTGTTTATTGTGACCACGGGTAAATTTACCCGCGGTTGCACTTTTCCCGCCAAATTGCTGTTATGTGATGACATAACAGCGATTTTTGTACTTGGTGACGTTGGATGTTTCGTATAAATCGTATATTTTTGTGACAGAACTTTATCTTCTGTAATTTTTGGCGATGCTTTTATGAATTTACCTGCCTGGTCCCTTTGTTTAGTTTTCGCAATTGATTATTTTGCTTGGGATTTAATTACCTTTGGTTTCTTTTCGTAATTCAGTTCTTCGCTTGATGTGGATGCTCTTTGTCTCTTTGTTGTTTTTATATGTTTATTTTTTCTCGGTGTATTCTTTATTGAGTTTACTGTTAATTCTGCGAGCTCACTATCGTTAGCGATATCCGTATGGGTTATGGATGACTCGGATGATGTTGGTTCAGATGTGGGTGACTGTGTTTCGTCGTTATCTTATGGATGGGCTATTAGCTGCACGATTCTTGTGGCTGTATGTTTTCCAATTTTGTAATTGATAATACACTCTTTTGGTTCATCAACCTTTTGTGTTCTTATGTCGGTAATATTAATGACTACGTTTGCTTTGTAATAAGGTTGTCCGTCTTCACCGTTTATGGTAAATTGGTCGACTAAACTTTGCTTTTTGTTATCCTCTTTGTAGTATTCTGTTACCGTGGTGTCATATTGTTTTTCCCATTTTTGTTCCTCCTCGATGATTTTTTCATTTACTTCTTCATCCTCGTGTGTTGGAGATGTATTGCTTACGAATGTTTCTAAAGCTTGTATCCTTTTCTGCTTTTCGATTATTATTTTCTTCCAAGCCTTTCTTCTCTTAACCTCCTCATGGATCTCCCTTTCCTTGCTGGATAAGTGATCGTACCATAGTTTGCCATATGGTGGTTCAGGATCCATTATTTTAATTTTGGCGATTACTTTTTTATTGACTAGCTGCTGCTTGTTTATACGTGTCGTGTCGCTTTGTTGCATCAGCTGATTACGATTGCGTAGACGGGTTATGATAGGTGAACGCGTTCTACAAGTAGGTACACCCAAGGACTTTGATTCTGTCCATGGGGAAATTTTCCAAACTGAGAAGTCACCACTTTCTACATACTCGCAGTTCATGATTAATGAAACGACTAAAGTTTATTGGTCGTTACGTTAATCATGAAGTGTAAGTATGTAGAAAGATAGCGACTTCTCAGTTTAGAAAATTTTCCCATGGACAGAATCAAAGTCCTTGGGTGTACATTTTGTCCTAGTGACTTTTTACGGCTGCTATCGCATGAAACAGTATGATCGTGCGACTTAGCGTGTTGGTTCGCATTTTTAGCGAATATAATTGATTCCTTTAGTGAATCGTTGTTAATCTGCGTGAGAGGTTTGGCCTGGGATTGCCTAGGTTTGCTTGGTCTGTTCTTTTGTTGATTGATTTGCGATTTAGCTTTATCAATCAGGTTCTGTAATTGGTCTTGCAGGTTTTGAATGTTGCTGCCTATTGATTGTGCTTGTTCCTGTATTGTTGTGGAACTTGGTTCGTTTCTTGTAAGAAATTCGTGTTGTGGTGCGTTTGCATGTACCTGGTTTATGTGTAATGCAGTTTACACGTGGTTTTGTTCACCTTTTGTTATGTTTGTTATATTTAATGTGTTTACCTCACCTTTCTCTAGTGTGTAGGTCTTATTTGACACTGTTTCGTGTTTTTGTTTGTTTTCATCGATTAACCTTACTTCTTCTTTTTGTTTCAGATTCGACGGGTCTTCCTCGGTGGGAATTGGTTCCATGGTCCTTATTGCGGGTTCCATGTGGTAATCTTTATCTTCTGTGGTGAGTATATTGGTTTTTAATATGTTCTCGTTTTCTGACTTTATTGTTGGGTCAGTAACGTTAATTACTCTTAGGATTTGGACTTCTTCTTCGTCCTGGTGTAATAATTTGATGGCATTTGTGGGAATTATTACCATCTTTCGTTTTTTGATATTTTTCGTGGTTGTCTCGTTATTTGTAGTATGTTTATCCACTTTTGTGTCTAATTTCGATGTTTGGACCTGTTCTCGTGGTCTCTTATTGTTTTTGTTGATATATATGCCGTTTATCGCAATTTTTCTGCGAATCGGTGTTATAGTGCATTCCGGAAGATTAAATTGTTCCGTAGGTTCTTCTTTAATAGTAATTGTGCACAAGCGATATTCGCTTTCTAGTGTGGCGTGCGTAGTTCCGCCCCTAGTTGAATATCTTGTTGCCTTTATTCTGGCTTGAACATGGTCGTCCTGGTAGGTCTCCTCGTGTTGATTTGGCAAGTTTGCCATTAATTGTGTCAATTGTTGACTCTGTGTCGCTATACTGCGGTTCTGTGGTTGAATCGTCGTGATTCTATCTTCTTGACCACCATCTTGTGGCTCTTCGACAATGTAGTCGTCTTCATCTTCTTGCCATTGCGGTATTTCGTCTAAGAATAGTCTTCCTCTGGGATCGTATTCTGTGAAATGCTCTTCCTGGGAAGAATTTTCGGATTCTTCAGGGTATTGTTGATCTTCCTGCGAATATTCTTCAATCGGCTCATGTTCGCTGATGATTTCGGAATCATCCAGTGTCTGGCTTGTGGTTGTATCCACAATTTCATCACCCTCTTCGAGGTATTGTTCCGCCTCTGTGGGTACGTAATTTTGTTCGTACTCTGCGGTATCGAATTGTTCGCAATCCGAATCTTGTTCGTCAGCTTCCGGTTCGGAGTAGTCTTCTTCCTCCTCTGGAATATGTTGTTCGTCATCCTCGTCGGGATCATTTTCGTCGTATTGATCCTCAGGTAGATATTCATCTGGATCGTATCCGTCTTCCTCTAATTGGTCGTCTTGTGGTAATTCTTCATCAAGACTCTCATATCTTTCGCTATAGCTTTGTGAACCATCTTCGTCTAGGTACTCGCTCGTTTGTGGTGAGTCCTGCTCGGGTTCGTCTATTTGTTCGTCTAGGGTTTCCTGTCGTGGTCTCATGTGTGGCTCGCGCTCAGGTCTTAACAGACGGGTGTTGTAAGCTCCCCTCACGTTTCCGTTGAGGTCTCCAATCAGATATGCGTTTCGTCTCAACACATCGAGAACTTGGAAAGGCCCGTCGTATAGTAAATGGATTTTTGCGACTTTTCTTTTTCTCGCGTCTGAACGTGGCCTTGTTTTGATCCCAACTATGTCTCCTGGTTGATAGACGTTAGCGGTTTGAAATTTGTCCGCTTGTTTCTTTCTCTTCTGCGCGTTTCTCTCTAGGTTCATACGTGCCTCGATAATCTTGTCGTCTTGTGAGATTTCCTCATAAATTCGCGGTAGAATTTCTCTTGGTAGCTCCAGATGATCGTAGACACCAAAATGTAATTCGTTTGGTGTGAATCCAGTGCTGGAGTGTACTGTGGCATTGATAACGCGTTCTACGCGTTGTACAATGTTTGCCCATAGGGTGTGTTTGTGCGATGCGTAGGTACGCATTATTCGTCCCAGCTCACGCATGACTCTTTCTACTGGGTTGGACTGAGGGTTGTATGGCGTAGTCTTTTTTATTGCGCAGTTGTATTCTTCCGCAAACTGTTGCCATCTTCTGGACAAGAATTGTCCATCGTTGTCCGTAAGAATTTCATCTGGCACTCCGATGTTTGGAAAATAGTCATTCTCCAATTTATCGATGATTGTGGCCAGTTTTTTATCCTTCAGTGGATATATCTTTACTAGTTTGGAGAATTTGTCCATAATCACGAGTACGTGCTCGTATTCTCCTCTTGATTGTGGCCATGGCCCGCATAGGTCCAATGATATGGCTTTGTCTGGTCTATCCGGCAACTCGTAGTATTCCATTCCTACGGTTGGTCGGGTGTAAAATTTGATTGCGTGGCACACCTTGCTCGATGCTACCACATCTCTGGCGTATTTCTCGAATTTCTTTCCAATGAAATACTTTTTCATGAATCCGATTAACTCATCGGTACCAAAATGAGCTAGTAATTTGTGTGCTCGTTTCATCATCTTCCAGTTTTTTTCTTCCGGTAAGACGATTTTGTCAGAGTTTCCGTCTATATGTCGAACGATGTTGTCTCTTTCTAGCAACATGTTTGGATCCGTTTGTGGTGCGTTTATTAAATCTGGGTGCGCTTGTTGTGCTTCCCGGATGATTTTTACCCAATCGTCGGTCCTGGTTCCATCTCTTGCGTTTTCAATCAAACCGATGTACTTGTCATCTTTCATGAGTATGCGCCTTTCGTCTGCGCTTCTGGACAAAGTATCGGCGAATGAGTTATCTTTCTCTGGAATATGGATCACATCTAGGTCGAACTCCTGTAGAAAGCTGAACCATCTGGCAATCCTTGTGTTATTCTGCACACACGTGCTCAAGAACTGCAGGGCTCGGTGGTCAGTGTGTACTCGCACTTGTCTTCCTAGTAGGAGAGTGTGCCATTTCTTCAGGGCCCAAACTAGAGCTAAACATTCTAGTTCGATGATTGTATGGTTAATTTCGGCTCCATGCAAAGCACGACTTGCGTATGCAATGGTAAATTTTTATCTGCCGTCCTCCTTGTATTGGTAGAGTCGGGCTCCCAATCCAGTTCTCGCTGCGTCGACATATATGCCGAATTTGTAGCCAAGACGGGTTAAATAAAGATTTGGCGCTTCCTCGAAAGCTAGTTTAATCTCCTCGAATGACTTCTGTTGCTCATCGTTCCATGCGAACTTCATTTCTTTTCTTAGAAGCTCCTCCAATGGCTGCGTCATTCTGGCTGGGTTCTTGATAAATCTGCGGTCCCAGTTTACAAGACCGAGAAACACTTGAACGTCTCTCTTATTCTTGGGTCTTTGACAGTTTCGAATGGCCGATTTAGTATCGGCATTTATTTCCGCTTCGATCTCGTTGAAAGTTTGGCCTAAGAATTTGATTTCCCTTTGTATGAACTCGCATTTGTCCTTGTTCAAACGAAAACCTACTTCCTTCAGTTTTCCAAAGACGTAATCGATATGTTTGATATGCTCTTCCAATGTTTTGGAGGTAATTAAAATGTCGTCGAGATAGACGATTAGAAAGTCATTTGCATTTGAGCCTAAGGCTTTGCTCATAGCCCTGGTGAAAGAAGCTCCGGCTGTTTTGATTCCGAACGGCATGCGTCGAAAGACGTACGTTTGGCCATTAAACATGAATCCGGTGTACTTCTGTGATTGCTCCTCTAACGGGATTTGCCAAAAGGCATTGCTGATGTCGAGTGAGGTGTAGTATCCGTTTGGTCCAAATCTGCGGAAAACCTCCTCTATTGTAGGTGGCTGCGCGTAATCTTCGCACATTCTTTTATTTATTTCTCTTGCGTCGAGACAAAGACGAATGTCTCCGATCTTCTTAATAACAACCACAAGTGGGTTTACATATTGAGTGGCTGCTTTTTTAACTATCCCTTGCTCCTCTAAGTCGTCGATATGGCTTGCGACTTTCTCGAAATATTTATCGGGAATGGGATATAACCTTTTCTTGTATGGTGCGTTAGATTTAACCACAATTTTATGCTTGTAGTGGTTGACCAATCCTATGCCGTCTTGGAAAATCTCGGCATTTTTGTGGATTATTTCACGTAAGGCTTCGTCGGCCTCTTCCATCGTTATTGACGCGATGATTTGTGGTTCGTTGTCGGCTTCCGCTTTGAAATTCACCGTGATTCTATCATCGCATAGCACGTTGGTGTGATATTTTACAAGGAAGTCTATTCCAAGTACCACTCTGTATGCCATTTGTTCAACGATGTAGAACTCGTACAGAAACTTCTTGCCGTTAAATACGAATTCAATTCTTGCTTTGTTTGACACTGCTGCGCCTCTTCCTGCGAAAGCTCCTTTTAAGAAGAACTTCCTCACTGGCAATGCATCAATTATGTTATTGGTGGTGACCAAAGCATCGTACAGCTCCTTCGTTATGGCTGAGATCTGTGCTCCGGTGTCCACTAGCGCTTTCACTGTGAACGCTTTGAATTTTATAGTAATTTGCGGCACATTAACCTTTGTGACTTTCAGGTTTTGCGCCTCAGTGAAGGTTTCCTCCACGTCTTTAATCATATCCTCTATCCTAAGGATATTTAATGCATCTTCGATTGTGCTTGTGATTCTTTTGGCCTTTAGCACTTGTCGTTCGGCTGGTTTCTCGTGGGAATTTACGTTATCCGCACGAATCGTTTGAATTTGTGGGTTGGATTCTTCTGGAAGATTTCTCGTGACACTTTCGTCGTCACTGGGTCGTTCCCTTTTCAAATCCTTTGATAAGATCAGTTTGCGTTGATCTTTTACAGCTTGACTCGGTATTTTCTTCATTATTTCCACTTCTCCATCTTCTAGAGTAACTGAAATTGGATTTGATCCGGTCGTATTGCGCTGCTTCTCTTTTTTAGCTCTCAGAATCTTCCTTTCTATGGTCGACTCTTGTTTTCGGACTGCTGCACTGTTAGCACATTGTTTGTTTGTGGTTCCTTCTGTTTGATTTTCATTAACGTAATCCGCTTTCGGAACTCTTTTCTTTGCGGTATTTGTTAAAGTATTGGTGGCCCCTAAATGTTTATTTTCTTTATTGTATTCCGTTCTCGAGGCTCTTTTCTTAACGGAATTGTGATTTGTTTCCACATTTTGTTGTTCATGATCCCATTTGTCCATGAAATAAGTACTTTTTTCAATGGATCGTTTGCTGTGGGATCTCGCATAGTCCTTTTGTAACTGACTCATGCGTTTTTTATACGTTTTTAAATCTTCTTCGGAATGGGATGGTGTTTGGTTTCCCGCAAATTCGCCCTCTCGGTGTACGGTCGGATTTTGTGGCTGAGCGGTCTCTGAACTCGTCAACTCGCTCGCTTTTGACTCGTCATCGAAGATTTCTTGACGAACGGTCGGTTTCCTCCCTCTCGAATAGTTATTGTCCACTAAGTGTGGTTTAGATTTGTCACCGTGATGGTGAATCATAGGAATGCCACCAAATTGTTGCTCGTTTGACATTGTTTGAATTCTTGGCCTTGAGTTTCGCTTTCCCCTTTGTTTGTTTCGTGGGTATGGCGAATTGAACTCTGGCATTATGATATTCATGGATCTATCCGGAAATTTTTCGGATTTGTCCACAAATAATTCGGTGTCTGCGCTGTCATCTATGTTGACTGCTCTGCTTGGTTGGCTAGATACTGGCACTGCTTCGCTCGTGTCGTCGCGTATTACAGTTGCCATCCTTCTGCGTGGTTGCGGTGGCTGCTGCTGCTGCTGCTGTCCCACATTTTTGTTTTGGTTCTGCTTCTGGTTGCGGTTGTCGATCTTGGCGACGTTCTTCGGCTGCGTAGCTTCATCATCGCCGTCTGTAACCTCGGTGATTACGACTCTTCCATTCTGGTATTCTCGCGATCGCGTTTGCAATGAGTTGTTGTTATTACTAAATTTCGCTCGCGGTTCGCTCGCTCGATTGGACTCATTGTTCCACGATTTGTCTGACGCGGTAATAGCCAATGGTTTTCGCGATGGAAATGCGGCTTGTTGACCATAAGGTCTGCTAAATTGCTGCTTGTTTGCGTTAATATTCCGTTTCGGAATGGTTCCGGCTTTATTTACATTTTTGTTTGCGTTATAACCACCTTTTTGTGGCTCGCTTTCGCTTTTACACGCTTTGCGCGTCGCTTCTATGGAATCTAGTAGTCTAACTAAATCGTGCAACGTCTGAACGTTCGTGGGTCTAATTTCCCTAGCTACATCTATAGGAAAATGGTCTCCTAAAATACCTATTATATCGTCGTCTAATAACGGTGGGTTTAACAATTGCGCCTTCAATGCTGTCTGCATTGCGTATTCGGCCATCGATGTTCCCTTATTGGGTACGTATTTACCCGTAAATAGTTGTTTTTTATACGCAGTTTGCGCTTCGCGACCCCGATAGTACTCACGAAACTTGTCTTTCGCGGTTTGGATGTCGTCTGGTTTGGTCATTTCATACCAATATTTCGCGCACGATTTCATCGCTCGCTTAAAGTAAAATAATTGATCTTGCTGAGGTACTTGTTCTTCCTCAGCTATGTTTTCGAAATCTTGGACAAATAACTCGGGGTTTTGTTTATCGTCTTTTCCCCTGAATGTTAAATGTTCGAACGGACTTTTCAACCATCCGCCTCGTGGTAAACGAATACCACTGCCTCCGCCTGAACCGACTCCGCCTCCGCCGGCACCTCCTCCAGAACCTAATACGGCTCCGGCTGAACCAAAGACGTCGTCGTCGGTCAAGACGTGGTATCGGTTGTTATCATTGTCCGTATCGCGGTTGGCTAGACACGTTCCAGAAACGTTTATGAAGATCGGGGTTTGTTTTTGTGTACGCGGTCCCGCTTCACTCGCGTTTCCCGTCAAAACCTCGTTCTCCGCGGTTTTGTCGCGTTCCCTAGTAACGTTTTGCACTCGCGCTTCTAATCTGTCGATTTTATCTGATAATCTCCTAATCAAATCCACAATATTTGTATCTGATGTGGTGCGATTAGTGTTTGACGCCATTTCGGTGCTCGCGGTTGTGGGTAAAGTAGTATCTTCCACAATATTTCTACCTAATACACCTACTGGTCGGTCGTCGTAAGATAAAGATCTCCGCGTATTCGAAAAGCTCGCTTGGCTTTCGATTTGTTCGTTAATGTCGACGTTTTGTCGGTTGTCGCCCGTATCCTGCATCGTACGCGCTGTATTTCGCGTCTGGATCGGCGATCTAGGTAAATTCGGCATGGTGTCGCGTCTTATTCAACGGTGTTACCGCTACCGCGATTGAAATTTCGATTTTAACAAGCGTTCGCGTACTGCGTTTACAACTTTTAAAGTTTACAATCGTATTTGTTTTCATTAACCGATTAATTCGTATGCGCTTTTAATCAATGCCCGCTTTAGCACAATCTACTGTTTACGGTAACGCACGTAGTCGTAACTTGGCGCTGAAACATAACACATAGATTAATATGTTCAAAACTCGCTTCTCGAGTTCCCTATACATCGAATATTACGATGTTTATGTGTCATCCACGGTTTTGTGGTGAACTATTAAAATGGGTACTGTGTATCCACAAATAAATTTTTCTTAATATTAGTATTTTTGTTTACATATATTATATAGTTAATTTTAAACTTATATAGTAAACATATGTTATACATATAGTTATTGAATATAATATGGGATTGAATATTATCCACAAATATGTAAGGTTTGCTTAATAAATACTTTATTTATTAATATTGGTATTGGATAGGATATAAGGATGTATATTATCTTATAATTATATAGAGTTTACTTAATAAATACTTTATTTATTAATATGGTCATTGAATAAGGTATAAGTATAGTTATATTATGTAATAATAATTTTGTATTATAATTGGGATTATTATCCACAAATAAATGAATTTCAATGAATAAATGTTTATATTTATTAGAATATGTAGCAACTGCGGCTTAAAACCACAATAAACTGCTTTTGCATAGTAATTTACGATAATTATTGATAACTGGCTTAAATTAATTAAGCAGGTATGGAATTTGCACGTACGCGTAATGCAATGTGCGTAAAAATGGATTTAATCCACACGGAAATGTCTTTTATTATGTCTAATCCACAATGTAGTAATTGAGATTGAAATTTGCAATTATTGACTTAATTTGGCCATAAACCACCTTTAGAATACGGCTATTTGCAATTATTTGCTTTAAGGTTATGAATGTTTGTATATTTGGGATGTACTATGCTTATTTAATGCAATAGTCTGACCAAAATTGGGCATAGGTTCGTTTCAACCATAAGTTACTTAAAGTTTCACTATGCACTTAAAAATTTTACTTATATACCCGAAAAATACTCAAATTGTATTTATTTTGTTTAATTCTTACTTAATTTACCACAATTAATGTGTTTGCGCGTGATCACTATGTGTTGTCCACAACTGGGTAACCTAACCTAACCTCAATCTGTCACATGTGATTCTCGTATTACTTGACCAAAATTGGACATAGGGTCGTTTTAACTACAAGCTACTTAAAATTTTACCGTGTATTTTATCTTTTACTTGTATATTTGTAAAATATTCGAGTTGTATTTATTTTGCTTAATAATTTGCCACAATTAATGTGTTTGCGCGTGATCACTATGTGTTGTCCACAACTGGGTAACATAACCTCAATCTGTCACTTGTGATTCTTGTACGCTTGGAATAATTGTTTAAATGGTATTAAAGCACAACTCGTATTTGTTTATAACGGTAGGTAAGATTTTTATTAAATTGACGTAAATTTTATGCGTTTCGGAATAACCGAATTGAATTTACACTTTATTGTGCAATGAAATTGAGTTTTCCCGCGCGTTGATCCACAACTGGCGATTACGTCATTTAACAAGGATGAAATCGTCGAGTCACCTTATCGTAATTTTATTTAATCTAAAAGATTTTACGAAATTCTGACACTTTTAAATACGACTGTACTTCGAACGTAATCTACGCGTTTAATATATGAAAAGTTAGTTTAACATAACGTTATTGTGCATTTGGTATCATTAATTATTGAATAATAATCAATTACCATTGTTAAAGTAACTTGAATTTAAATTTAATTAGGTTTTATCCACAATGCATCGGATTGTCCACAATGCTTGGGTGAGTCTATTATACGTGGTCGAGTCTATTATGCTCTCCACAACTGCATGGAATAGTCCATTATCTTGGGTGAGTCTATTTTGTGGATACGGCGTCACTCTTATGTGCTGTCCATAATAGCTCGTAAAATAACAACTTAATTTTAATGAACGATTTCCTATCTTCGCAGAAAATCTCTTTTGTCATTAATTACTTGTTAACGATTTCACTATCGTATTCCCGAATGATCTTGCAACTAATTACACACGCCGCGTCCTGTTACGGTTGCCATTACGAGAGAGTGAGTGTGATTACGAGCGAGAATTATTTATCGTTCTGTAACTTGGAAGGATTTTACTAAGACGCATGTCATATTTATAAAGCGTGCCTTCAACGTCTCGTATGATTTGGGTTTTATAAGGCTCACGGGTGGGCGAAACTGCCTCTTATTAAAGTGCTACGTTACAAGATTCACTGCGCGTTGCATAATACACTGTGACCGGACGAACGGACATTAATATTTGAGTTTTCACTTTACAGGTTATTTCACCTACCTTTAAGATGAACCCTGCGTGAATTTCACGGTCGCCAGGTAATTTAACCCTATAATTACCAAGGTGGGATACGTAATTATCCTTTCTTTCTGTTTCAGGAATCCTCGTACGTGATTGGCCAGGCTCGTCCTTCCTGTCAACGGTCGTCGTGGGATTGATTTCGCCGCTGCGTAATGTTCGTCGGTACACAGGTAAGTTTATTATTTCGTTTTCGTGTACTGAGTTTAATGTTTATGCACTTCTGTTTCAGGTAGTGACGTGTGGATGGGACTTATCAATGTCGGTTGCGCAAATCACTTATGCCGATTCACATAATATAATGTTTATTGCACACACATGATAATAAAAGAAAATAAAAGTACAATTGGTCCCTAGTCACTATTACTATTGTTCTTAATGAATGATGTAATCGTTCGCGTCGCGCGCGAGATCATGCAATCTTGCATCATACCACGTATGCCCGGTGGCATAGGTCTGTCTCTGAGCTCGGTCTGTAACCGACTGCCTGTCAATATGGCGACGCTTGGCTTCTCTCGTCGAGGCCCCTATTTCGGACGCCGCCATGTATCACTCCGCCAAGTTGGCGGTATTACCACAACTGAACGCGGGAAGGCGCATTTGAACTTGTGGTATTTTTAAAAAGCTATGATTAAATGACATTTTGTTGTGATTAATTATGCAAGTATTGATACATTAAGTGAAAAATTAAAACTGTTTAGCGCGTATTGTTTGATTGTGTATTATCAAGTATCTTAACCTATTTTGTGGTATACTTTATGTTTATAATTGTGTATTTTAAAATGATAATAATACTAGGTACAAAATAATAATTATAAAAATAAACTGATAATGAGAATATTTATACATGTTGAACTCTTAGCTTTAGTTTTATCAATTTGTTTTGTTGGACGGCATTTGGCTGTTGTCCGGATCTCCCTCTTTCCCTGACGATGCTTTTGTCGCGTCGATCCTCGTCGTGTGGTCGCTTGTCACATCGTTGCGATCGTTGTGGGATTCCTGGGTAGTTGTGGTCCCCGCTTCCTCCGGAGTGGTCTCCATGTTCGTTTGGTTAGTTTCCGGGATGTTTTCCTAGGTTTGCGGATTCATTTTAGCCTCTGGAGAGTGTTTTACGGGGGGCTGTGACCGGACGAACAAATGCTAATTTCCGAATTTTCACTTTACAGGTTATTTCACCTACCTTTAAGATGAATCCTGCGTGAATTTCACGGTCGCCAGGTAATTTGACCCTCTAATTACCAAGGTGTAGTATGTAATTGTAGTTTCCCTCTGTTTCAGGAATCCTCGTACGTGATTGGCCAGGCTCGTCCTTCCTGTCAACGGTCGTCGTGGGATTGATTACGCCGCTGCGTAATGTTCGTCGGTACACAGGTAAGTTTATTATTTCGTTTTCGTGCACTGAGTTTAATGTTTATGCACTTCTTATTTCAGGTAGTGACATGTGGATGGGACTTATCAATGTCGGTTGCGCAAATCACTTATGCCGAGTTACATAATATACTGTTTATTGCACACACATGATAATAAAAGAAAATAAAAGTACAATTAGTCCCTAGTCACTATTACTATTGTTCTTAGTTAATAACTTAACTGTTCGCGTCGCGCGCGAGATGATGCAATGTTGCATCATACCACGTATGCCCGGTGGCATAGGTGTGTCTCTGAGCTCGGTCTGTAACCGACTGACTCTCAATATGGCGACGCTTGGCTTCTCTCGTCGAGGCCCCTATTTCGGACGCCGCCATGTATCACTCCGCCAAGATGGCGGTACTACCACAAGTGAGCGCGGGAAGGCGCATTTGAACTTGTGGTATTTTAACAAGCTATGATTAAATTTTAATATAATTAACAATGCGAATATTGAAATAATAATTAAAATTAACTGCTTTACTAATAATATATGTGTCTCGTTTGATTGTGTGTTGTTAGACATCTTAACCTAGTTTATGGTATACTTATTGTGGTTATAATTATAATTGTATATTTCGGAATGATAATAAAATAATACTGGCTACAAAATAATAATAATAAAACTAAAGTAAGATTAAGAAGAGATCCTTTTGAAGTTTTCTTGCCCGTGTCATGTAGCGTTAGATTCCCGTCTCGTTGTCATCCGGGATTTCTATGTCCGTGGGCGCAACCTCTGTCTCCTCTACTTCTTTTGTGGATTTCTCCATCTCCTGGTTGCCGCTGCTGCTCTGGCTGTCGTCTTGCGGCTCTACCTGGTCCGGGATTGTCTTATCGGTTGACTTTCCTTGTTCTGGCACCTCGCATGCACTCTCCGGCGCCATATTCAGGCTAGGTGATGTCTCAACGGGGGGCTCCCCTTCCCATGGGATCCTCTGAAGTGCAACCACGGGATAATTTTCCCGCGGTTGCAATTTTCCCGCCAAATCTGCGTTTGAGCTTGCTTGAACGCAGATTTTTTGTTGTTTGGTGGTTGAAAAATTGTTATTTATTATAGTATATTTGCCTGTCCTTATTTCCTGGCTCAGGATTGTGGGTAAAACCTTTTTCTTTTCAAATCTTCCTTGTTCGTTTCGTTTTCGGGCTTTAGCTATTTTTGATTTAGCCTCTGATTTTATTATTTTTTGTTTTTTCTTACCGGTGGGTGTGTTTTCTTGTTTGATGATTGTCGGCTTGGTTTTGACAAATTTGCCAGCCTCGTTTCTCTCTTTTGTTATTGCTATTATGCGCTTGTTTCATCTTCCAGTTCTTTTCTTCCGGTAAGATGATTTTGTCAGAGTTTCCGTCCATGTGTCGAACGATGTTGTCTCTTTCAAGGAACATGTGTGGATCCGTTTGTGGTGCGTTCATCAAATCTGGGTGCGCTTCTTGTGCTTCCCGTATGATTTTTACCCAATCGTCGGTCCTGGTTCCATCTCTTGCGTTTTCAATCAAACCGATGTACTTGTCATCTTTCGTGAGTATGCGCCTTTCGTCTGCGCTTCTGGACAAAGTATCGGCGAATGAGTTATCTTTCCCTGGGATATGGATCACATCTAAGTCGAACTCTTGTAGAAAGCTGAACCATCTAGCAATCCTTGTGTTGTTTTGCACACAAGTGCTCAAGAACTGCAGGGCTCGGTGGTCAGTGTGTACTCGCACTTGTCTTCCTAGTAAGAGAGTATGCCATTTCTTCAGGGCCCAAACTAGAGCTAAACATTCTAGTTCGGTGATTGTGTAATTTACTTCGGCTCCATGCAACGCACGGCTTGCGTATGCAATGGTAAATTTTTCTCTGCCGTCCTCCTTGTATTGGTAGAGTCGGGCTCCCAATCCAGTTCTTGCTGCGTCGACATATATGCCGAATTTGTAGCCTGGACGGGTTAAATATAAATTTGGCGCTTCCTCGAAGGCTAATTTTATCTCCTCGAATGACTTTTGTTGCTCATCGTTCCATGCGAACTTCTTTCCTTTTCTTAGAAGCTCCTCCAATGGCTGCGTCATTCTGGCTAGATTCTTGATAAATCTGCGGTCCCAGTTTACAAGACCGAGAAAGACTTGGACGTCTCTCTTATTCTTTGGTCTTTGACAGTTTCTGATGGCCAGTTTCGTATCGGCGTTTATTTCCGCTTCGATTTCATTGAAAGTGTGGCCTAAGAATTTGATCTCCCTCTGTATGAACTCGCATTTGTCCTTGTTCAATCGAAAACCTACTTCCTTCAGCTTTCCAAGGACATAATCGATGTGTTTGATATGCTCTTCCAATGTTTTGGAGGCAATCAAAATGTCGTCGAGATAGACAATTAGAAAGTCGTTTGCATTTGGGCCTAAGGCTTTGCTCATAGCCCTGGTGAAAGAAGCTCCGGCTGTTTTTATTCCGAATGGCATGCGTCGAAAAACGTACGTTTGGCCATTAAACATGAATCCGGTATACTTCTGTGATTGTTCCTCCAATGGGATTTGCCAAAAGGCATTGCTGATGTCGAGTGAGGTGTAGTATCCGTTTGGTCCAAATCTGCGGAAAACCTCCTCTATTGTAGGTGGCTGTGCGTAATCTTCGCACATCCTTTTATTTATTTCTCTTGCATCGAGACAAAGACGAATGTCTCCGCTCTTCTTGATAACAACCACAAGTGGGTTTACATATTGAGTGGCTGCTTTTTTAACTATCCCTTGCTCCTCTAAGTCGTCGATATAGCTTGCGACTTTCTCGAAATGTTTATCGGGAATGGGATATAATCTCTTCTTGTATGGTGCGTTAGATTTAACCACAATTTTATGCTTGTAGTGGTTGACCAATCCTATGCCGTCTTGAAAAATTTCGGCATTTTTGTGGATTATCTCACGTAAGGCTTCATCAGCTTCTTCCATCGTTATTGTAGCGATGGTTTGTTGTTCGTTGTCGGCTTCCGCTTCAAAATTCACCGTGACTCTATCATCGCATAGCACGTTGGTGTGATATTTTACAAGGAAGTCTATTCCAAGTACCACTCTGTATGCCATTTGTTCAACGATGTAGAACTCGTACTGAAACTTCTTGCCGTTAAATTCGAATTCGATTCTTGCTTTGTTTGACACTGCTGCGCCTCTTCCTGCGAAAGCTCCTTTTAAGAAGAACTTCCTCACTGGCAATGCATCAATTATGTCATTGGTGGTGACCAAAGCATCATACAGCTCCTTCGTTATGGCTGAGATTTGTGCTCCGGTGTCCACTAGCGCTTTCACTGTGAACGCTTTGAATTTTATGGTAATAAGTGGCACGTTAACCTTTGTTATTTTCTGGTTTTGCGCCTCGGTGAAGGTTTCCTCCACGTCTTTGATCATATCCTCTATCCTAAGGATATTCAATGCATCTTCGACTGTACTTGTGGTTCTTTTGGCCTTTAGCACTCGTCGTTCGGCTGATTTTTCGCGGGAATTAGCGTTATCCGCGCGAATCGTTTGAATTTGTGGGTTGGATTGTACTGGAACTGTTCTCGTGGCAATTTTTTCGTCACTGGGTCGTTCCTTTTGCAAATCCTTCGAAAAGATCACTTTGCGTTGATCTAATACAGCTTGACTCGGTGTTTTCTTCATCACTTCCACTTCTCCGTCTTCTAGAGTAACTGGAATTGGCTTTGTTCCGGTCGTTTTACGCTGCTTATCCTTTTTAGCCCTTAGAATCCTCCTTTCTATGGTTGACTCTTGTTTTCGGACTGTTGTACTATTGGCACAATGTTCGTTTATGGTTCCTTTTATTTGATTTTTATTAATATCATCCGCTTTCGGAACTCTTTTCTTTGCGGTATTAGTTAAAGTATTGGTGGCCCCTAATTGTTTATTTTGTTTATTGTATTCCGTTTTCGAGGCTCTTTTCTTAACGGAATTATGATTTTGTTCCACGTTTTGTGGTTCGTTATCCCATTTGTCCATGAAATAAGTGCTTTTTTCAATGGATTGTTTGCTGTGGGATCTCGCATAGTCCTTTTGTAACTGGCTCATGCGTTTTTTGTACGTTTTAAAATGTTCTTCGGAATGGGATGGCGTTTGGTTTCCCGCCAATTCGTCCTCTCGGTGTACGGTCGGATGTTGTGGCTGAGCGGTCTCCGAACTTGTCAACTCGCTCGCGTTTGACTCGTCATCGAAGTTTTCTTGACGAACGGTCGGTTTCCTCCCTCTCGAATAGTTATAGTCCACTAAGTGTGGTTTTGGTTCGTCACCGTGACGGTGGATCATGTGAACATCACCAAATTGTTGCTCGGTTGGCATTGTTTTAGTTCTTGGCCTTGAGTTTCGCTTTCCCCTTTGTTTGTTTCGTGGGTACGGCGAATTGAACTCTGGCAATATGCTGTTCATGGATTTATCCGGGAATTTTTCGGATTTGTCCACAAATAATTCTATATCTGCGCTGTCATCTATGTTGACTGCTCTGCTTGGTTGGCTGGATACTGGCACTGCTTTGCTCGTGTCGTCGCGTATTACTGTAGCCATTCTTCTGCGTGTTTGTGGTGACTGCTGCTGCTGCTGCTGCTGCTACTGTTGTCCCACATTCTTGTGTTGATTCTGCTTCTGGTAGCGGTTGTCGATCTTAGCGACGTTCTTCCGCTGCATAGCCTCGTCATCGCCGTCTGTAACCTCGGTGATTACGACTCTTCCATTCTGGTATTCTCGCGATCGCGTTTGAAATGAGTTGTTGTTATTAAATCTCGCTCGCGGATCGCTCGCTCGATTGGACTCATTGTTCCACGATTTTTCTGACGCGGTAATAGCCAATGGTTTTCGCGATGGAAATGCGGCTTGTTGACCGTAAGGTCTGTTGAATTGCTGTTTATTTGCGTTAATATTCCGTTTTGGAATGGTTCCGGCTTTATTTACATTTTTGTTTGCGTTATAGCCACCTTTTTGTGGTTCGCTTTCGCTTTTACGCCCTTTGCGCGTCGCTTCTATGGAATCTAGTAGTCTAACTAAATCCTGCAACGTCTGAACGTTCGTGGGTCTAATTTCCCTAGCTACATCTATAGGAAAATGGTCTCCTAAGATACCTATTATATCGTCGTCTAATAACGGTGGGTTTAACAATCGTGCCTTTAATGCTGTTTGCATTGCGTATTCGGCCATTGATGTTCCCTTGTTGGGTACGTATTTACCCGTAAATAATTGTTTTTTATACGCAGTTTGCGCTTCGCGACCCCAATAGTACTCACGAAACTTGTCTTTCGCGGTTTGGATGTCGTCTGGTTTGGTCATTTCGTACCAATATTTCGCGCACGATTTCATCGCTCGCTTAAAGTAGAATAATTGATCTTGCTCAGGTACTTGTTCTTCCCTAGCTATGTTTTCGAAATCTCGGACAAATAACTCGGGGTTTTGTTTGTCATCTTTTCCCCTGAATGTTAAATGTTCGAATGGACTTTTCAACCATCCGCCTCGTGGTAACGAATACCACTGCCTCCGCCTGAACCGACTCCGCCTCCTCCGGCTCCTCCTCCAGAACCTAATACGGCTCCGGCTGAACCAAAGACGTCGTCATCGGTCAAGACGTGGTATCGGTTGTTGTCATTGTCCGTATCGCGGTTGGCTAGACACGTTCCAGGAACGTTTATGAAGATCGGGGTTTGTTTTTGTGTACGCGGTCCCGCTTCACTCGCGTTTCCCGCCAAAACCTCGCTCTCCGCGGTTTTGTCGCGTTCCCTAGTAACGTTTTGCACTCGCGCTTCTAATCTATCGATTTTGTCTGATAATCTCCTAATCAAATCCACAATATCTGAATCTGACGTAGTGCGATTATTGTTTGACGCCATTTCGGTGCTCGCGGTCGTGGGTAAAGTAGTATCTTCCACAATATTTCTACCTAATACACCTACTGGTCGGTCGTCGTATGATAACGATCTTCGCGTATTCGAAACGCTCGCTTGGGTTTCGATTTATTCGTTGTTTTCGACGTTTAGTCGACTGTCGCCCGTATCCTGCATCGTACGCGCTGTATTTCGCGTCTGGATCGGCGATCTCGGTAAATTCGGCATGGTATCGCGTCTTATTCAACGGTATCACGGCTATCGCGGTTGCAATTTCGATTTTCACAAGCGTTCGCGTACTGCGTTACAACTTTCGAAGTTTACAATCGTATTGTTTTCATTAACCGATTAATCCGTATGCGCTTTTGATCAATGCTCGCTTTAACATAATCTACGGTTTACAGTAACGCACGGAGTCGTAACTTGGCGCTGAAACATAACACATAGATTAATATGTTCGAAACTCGCTTCTCGAGTTCCCTGTGCATCGAATATTACGATGGTTGTGTGTCATCCACAGTTTTGTGGTGAACTATTGAAATGGGTACTGTGTATCCATAAATAAATTTTTCTTAATATTAGTATTGCTGTTTACATATATTATATAGTTAATTTTAAACTTATATAGTAGACATATGTTATATTGTTCATATTTTATTGATATTAACCACAAATATGTGTTTAGTTTGATAAGAATACATATAGTTATTGAATATAATATGGGATTGAATATTATCCACAAATATGTAAGGTTTACTTAACAAATACTTTATTTATTAATATAGGTATTGGATAGGATATAAGGATGTTTATTATCCATAAATAAATGTATTTTATAAAATAAATGCTTATATTTATAAGAATACGTAGCAACTGCGGCTTAAAACCACAATAAATTGCTTTTGTATAGTAATTTACGATAATTATAGATAACTGGCTTAAATTCGTTAAGCAAGTATGGGATTTGCACGTAAGCGTAAAGCAATGTGCGTAAAAATGGATTTAATCCACACGGAAATGTCCTTTATTATGTCTAATCCACAATGTAGTAATTGAGATTGAAATTTGCAATTATTGACTTAATTTGGCCATAAATCACCTTTAGAATACGGCTATTTGCAATTATTTGCTTTTAGGTTATGAATGTTTGTATATTTGGATTGTACTATGCTTATTTAATGCAATAGTTTGACCAAAATCGGGCATAGGTTCGTTTCAACCATAAGTTACTTAAAGTTTCACTATGCACTTTAATTTTTCACTTATATACCCGTAAAATACTCAAATTGTATTTATTTTGTTTAATTCTTACTTAATTTACCACAATTAAATGTGTTTACGCGTAATCACTATGTGTTGTTCACAACTGGGTAACCTAACCTCAAACTGTCACATGTGATTATCGTATTACTTGAATAAAATTGGGCATAGGTTCGTTTTAACCTTAAGCTACTTAAAATTTCATTGTGTATTTTAATCTTCACTTGTATACCCGTAAAATACTCGAGTTGTATTTATTTTGGTTAATTTTTACTTAATTTGCCACAATTAATGTGTATGCGTATGATCACTATGTGTTGTCCACAACTGGGTAACCTAACCTCAATCTGTCACATGTGATTCTTATATTGCCTGAACAAAATTGGACATAGGTTCGTTTTAATTACAAGCTACTTAGAATTTCACTGTGTATTTTATCTTTCACTTGTATATTTGTAAAATATTCGAGTTGAATTTATTTCGCTTAATTATTTACCACAATTAATGTGTTTCCGCGTGATCACTATGTGTTGTCCACAACTGGGTAACATAACCTCAATCTGTCACTCGTGATACTTGTACGCTTGGAATAATTGTTTAAATGGTATTAAAGCACAACTCGTATTTGTTTATAACGTTATGTATTATTTTTATTAAATTGACGCAAATTTTATGCGTTTCGGAATAACCGAATTGAGTTTACACTTTATCGTGCAATGAATATAAGTTTTCCCGCGCGTTGATCCACAACTGGCGATTACGTCATTTAACAAGGATGAAATCGTCGAGTCACTTTATCGTAATTTTATTTAATCTAAAAGATTTTACGAAATTCTGACACTTTTAAACACGACTGTACCTCGAACGTAATCTACGCGTTTAATATATTAAAAGTTAGTTTAGCATAACGTTATTGTGCATTTGGAATCTTTGATTACTGAATAATAATCAATTTTCATTGTTAAAGTATCTTAATTTTAAATTTTATTAAGTTTTATACACAATGCATCGGATTATCCACAATGCTTGGGTGAGTCTATTATACCTGGTCGAGTCTATTATGCTCTCCACAACTGCATGGAATAGTCCATTATCTTGGGTGAGTCTATTTTGTAGATACGGCGTCACTTTTATGTGCCGTTCACAATAGCTCGTAAAATAACAATTTACTTTTACTGAACGATCTCCTATCTTCGCGGAAAATCTCCTTTGTTATTAATTACTTGTTAACGATTTCACTATCGTATTCACGAATGTTCTTGCAACTAATTACACACGCCGCGTATCCTGTCACGGTCGCCATTACGAGCAGCTAGCTACCTTTCTCGCGTGAGAGAGCTATTTTTTACTTGGAAGGATTTTACTAAGACGCATGTCATATTTATAAAGCGTGCCTTCAACGTCTCGTATGATTTGGGTTTTATAAGGTTCACGGGCGGGCAAAACTGCCTCTTATTAAAGTGCTACGTTGCAAGATTCACTTCGCGTTGCGTAATACACTGTGACCGGACGAACAAATGCTAATTTCCGAATTTTCACTTTACAGGTTATTTCACCTACCTTTAAGATGAATCCTGCGTGAATTTCACGGTCGCCAGGTAATTTGACCCTCTAATTACCAAGGTGTAGTATGTAATTGTAATTTCCCTCTGTTTCAGGAATCCTCGTACGTGATTGGCCAGGCTCGTCCCTCCTGTCAACGGTCGTCGTGGGATTGATTACGCCGCTGCGTAATGTTCGTCGGTACACAGGTAAGTTTATGATTTCGTTTTAGTGCACTGAGTTTAATGTTCATGCACTTCTTGTTTCAGGTAGTGACATATGGATGGGACTTATCAATGTCGGTTGCGCAAATCACTTATGCCGAGTTACATAATATACTGTTTATTGCACACACATGATAATAAAAGAAAATAAAAGTACAATTAGTCCCTAGTCACTATTACTATTGTTCTTAGTTAATAACTTAACTGTTCGCGTCGCGCGCGAGATGATGCAATGTTGCATCATACCACGTATGCCCGGTGGCATAGGTGTGTCTCTGAGCTCGGTCTGTAACCGACTGACTCTCAATATGGCGACGCTTGGCTTCTCTCGTCGAGGCCCCTATTTCGGACGCCGCCATGTATCACTCCGCCAAGATGGCGGTACTACCACAAGTGAGCGCGGGAAGGCGCATTTGAACTTGTGGTATTTTAACAAGCTATGATTAAATTTTAATATAATTAACAATGCGAATATTGAAATAATAATTAAAATTAACTGCTTTACTAATAATATATGTGTCTCGTTTGATTGTGTGTTGTTAGACATCTTAACCTAGTTTATGGTATACTTATTGTGGTTATAATTATAATTGTATATTTTAGACTGATAATAAAATAATACTGGCTACAAAATAATAATAATAAAACTAAAGTAAGATTAAGAAGAGATCCTTTTGAAGTTTTCTTGCCCGTGTCATGTAGCGTTAGATTCCCGTCTCGTTGTCATCCGGGATTTCTATGTCCGTGGGCGCAACCTCTGTCTCCTCTACTTCTTTTGTGGATTTCTCCATCTCCTGGTTGCCGCTGCTGCTCTGGCTGTCGTCTTGCGGCTCTACCTGGTCCGGGATTGTCTTATCGGTTGACTTTCCTTGTTCTGGCACCTCGCATGCACTCTCCGGCGCCATATTCAGGCTAGGTGATGTCTCAACGGGGGGCTGTGACCGGACGAACAAATGCTAATTTCCGAATTTTCACTTTACAGGTTATTTCACCTACCTTTAAGATGAATCCTGCGTGAATTTCACGGTCGCCAGGTAATTTGACCCTCTAATTACCAAGGTGTAGTATGTAATTGTAGTTTCCCTCTGTTTCAGGAATCCTCGTACGTGATTGGTCAGGCTCGTCCTTCCTGTCAACGGTCGTCGTGGGATTGATTACGCCGCTGCGTAATGTTCGTCGGTACACAGGTAAGTTTATTATTTCGTTTTCGTGCACTGAGTTTAATGTTCATGCACTTCTTGTTTCAGGTAGTGACATGTGGATGGGACTTATCAATGTCGGTTGCGCAAATCACTTATGCCGATTTACATAATATAATGTTTATTGCACACACATGATAATAAAAGAAAATAAAAGTACAATTGGTCCCTAGTCACTATTACTATTGTCCTTAATTAATAACTTAACTGTTCGCGTCGCGCGCGAGATGATGCAATGTTGCATCATGCCACGTATGCCCGGTGGCATAGGTCTGTCTCTGAGCTCGGTCTGTAACCGACTGCCTTGCAATATGGCGACGCTTGGCTTCTCTCGTCGAGGCCCCTATTTCGGACGCCGCCATGTATCACTCCGCCAAGATGGCGGTGGTACCACAATAGCGCGCGAACTCGCTGTTTAAACTTGTGGTTATATTATAATTCATACATATTTGAAATTAAATAATTAAAATGAATGGCACTATTATATTCCATGTTTTACATTGCTTATTTAGCTTAACCTAAGTTGTTAAAACCTTGTTCGTATGCAAGGGGTGTGAATTATATTACATTGCTTAATTCTATATTTGTAACAATGGTAAAAAGATATTCAAATATTAATTAATAAACCGGAAATAAGACAAAATGATAGAATATTATGATGTAGTATAACAAAAATAATATAAAAGAAACTTGACATGACATAACCTCGCGTTCGCAATGTTTTTTGGTATGTCGCCTTATATCTATTGTGTTGTCTGGTTTCTCATCTAATTCCCGAGCTGTGAATCCGCGCTGTCGTCTGGGATTTCTATGTTCGCGGAGGCCGGCGTTTCCTTGGTCTCCGCAATCGGGTTCTCTGGCGCCTCGCCGTGTTGATCCACGTTGTGGGTTGGTGATGCGCTCATTGCTCGTCCGTTACTCGGCTCACCGCTGCCTGCGGTGTTGTCCGGTGGCGTTTCCCTTGTCCCGGGGTCCATACTTTGCTCGGAGAGTATTCCTACGGGGGGCTCGTCTTCCCATGGGAGTCTCCGTAGTGCAACCACGGGATAATTTTCCCGCGGTTGCAATTTTCCCGCCAAATTGTCGTTTCGGTTTGGCGAAACGGCAATTTTTGATGATTTGGTGGGGTTCTCTTTGGTTATAGAGTACCTTTGCGTGATGTTTTCTTGTTTGATGATTGTCGGCTTGGTTTTGACAAATTTGCCAGCCTCGTTTCTCTCTTTTGTTATTGCTATTATGCGCTTGTTTCATCTTCCAGTTCTTTTCTTCCGGTAAGACGATTTTGTCAGAGTTTCCGTCCATGTGTCGAACGATATTGTCTCTTTCAAGGAACATATGTGGATCCGTTTGTGGTGCGTTCATCAAATCTGGGTGCGCTTCTTGTGCTTCCCGTATGATTTTTACCCAATCGTCGGTCCTGGTTCCATCTCTTGCGTTTTCAATCAAACCGATGTACTTGTCATCTTTCGTGAGTATGCGCCTTTCGTCTGCGCTTCTGGACAAAGTATCGGCGAATGAGTTATCTTTCCCTGGAATATGGATCACATCTAGGTCGAACTCTTGTAGAAAGCTGAACCATCTAGCAATCCTTGTGTTGTTTTGCACACAAGTGCTCAAGAACTGCAGGGCTCGGTGGTCAGTGTGTACTCGCACTTGTCTTCCTAGTAAGAGAGTATGCCATTTCTTCAGGGCCCAAACTAGAGCTAAACATTCTAGTTCGGTGATTGTGTAATTTATTTCAGCTCTATGCAACGCACGGCTTGCGTATGCAATGGTAAATTTTTCTCTGCCGTCCTCCTTGTATTGGTAGAGTCGGGCTTCTAATCCAGTTCTTGCTGCGTCGACATATATGCCGAATTTGTAGCCTGGACGGGTTAAATATAAATTTGGCGCTTCCTCGAAGGCTAATTTTATCTCCTCGAATGACTTCTGTTGCTCATCGTTCCATGCGAACTTCTTTCCTTTTCTTAGAAGCTCTTCCAATGGCTGCGTCATTCTGGCTAGATTCTTGATAAATCTGCGGTCCCAATTTACAAGACCGAGAAAGACTTGAACGTCTCTCTTATTCTTGGGTCTTTGACAGTTTCTGATGGCCAGTTTCGTATCGGCGTTTATTTCCGCTTCGATCTCGTTGAAAGTGTGGCCTAAGAATTTGATTTCCCTCTGTATGAACTCGCATTTGTCCTTGTTCAATCGAAAACCTACTTCCTTCAGCTTTCCAAGGACATAATCGATGTGTTTGATATGCTCTTCCAATGTTTTGGAGGCAATCAAAATGTCGTCGAGATAGACGATTAGAAAGTCGTTTGCATTTGGGCCTAAGGCTTTGCTCATAGCCCTGGTGAAAGAAGCTCCGGCTGTTTTTATTCCGAATGGCATGCGTCGAAAAACGTACGTTTGGCCATTAAACATGAATCCGGTGTACTTCTGCGATTGCTCCTCTAACGGGATTTGCCAAAAGGCATTACTGATGTCGAGTGAGGTATAGTATCCGTTTGGTCCAAATCTGCGGAAAACCTCCTCTATTGTAGGTGGCTGCGCGTAATCTTCGCACATTCTTTTGTTTATTTCTCTTGCGTCGAGACAAAGTCGAATGTCTCCGCTCTTCTTGATAACAACCACAAGTGGGTTTACATATTGAGTGGCTGCTTTTTTAACTATCCCTTGCTCCTCTAAGTCGTCGATATAGCTTGCGACTTTCTCGAAATGTTTATCGGGAATGGGATATAATCTCTTCTTGTATGGTGCGTTAGATTTAACCACAATTTTATGCTTGTAGTGGTTGACCAATCCTATGCCGTCTTGAAAAATTTCGGCATTTTTGTGGATTATCTCACGTAAGGTTTCATCGGCCTCTTCCATCGTTATTGTAGCGATGGTTTGTTGTTCGTTGTCGGCTTCCGCTTCGAAATTCACCGTGACTCTATCATCGCATAGCACATTGGTGTGATATTTTACAAGGAAGTCTATTCCAAGTACCACTCTGTATGCCATTTGTTCAACGATGTAGAACTCGTACTGAAACTTCTTGCCGTTAAATTTGAATTCGATTCTTGCTTTATTTGACACTGCTGCGCCTCTTCCTGCGAAAGCTCCTTTTAAGAAGAACTTCCTCACTGGCAATGCATCAATTATGTCATTGGTGGTGACCAAAGCATCATACAGCTCCTTCGTTATGGCTGAGATTTGTGCTCCGGTGTCCACTAGCGCTTTCACTGTGAACGCTTTGAATTTTATGGTAATAAGTGGCACGTTAACCTTTGTTATTTTCTGGTTTTGCGCCTCGGTGAAGGTTTCCTCCACGTCTTTGATCATATCCTCTATCCTAAGGATATTCAATGCATCTTCGACTGTACTTGTGGTTCTTTTGGCCTTTAGCACTCGTCGTTCGGCTGGTTTTTCGCGGGAATTAGCGTTATCCGCGCGAATTGTTTGAACTTGTAGGTTGCTTTGTACTGGAACTGTTCTTGTGGCAATTTTTTCGTCACTGGGTCGTTCCTTTTCCAAATCCTTTGAAAAGATCACTTTGCGTTGATCTAATACAGCTTGACTCGGTGTTTTCTTCATCACTTCCACTTCTCCGTCTTCTAGAGTAACTGGAATTGGCTTTGTTCCGGTCGTTTTACGCTGCTTATCCTTTTTAGCCCTTAGAATCTTACTTTCTATGGTCGATTCTTGTTTTCGGACTGTTGTACTATTGGTACATTGTTTATTAGTGGTTCCTTTTATTTGATTTTCATTAATATAATCCGCTTTCGGAACTCTTTTCTTTGCGGTATTAGTTAAAGTATTGGTGGCCCCTAAATGTTTATTTTCTTTATTGTATTCCGTTTTCGAGGCTCTTTTCTTAACGGAATTATGATTTTGTTCCACGTTTTGTGGTTCGTTATCCCATTTGTCCATGAAATAAGTGCTTTTTCCAATGGATTGTTTGCTGTGGGATCTCGCATAGTCCTTTTGTAACTGACTCATGCGTTTTTTGTACGTTTTTGAATGTTCTTCGGAATGGGATGGCGTTTGGTTTCCCGCCAATTCGTCCTCTCGGTGTACGGTCGGATGTTGTGGCTGAGCGGTCTCCGAACTCGTCAACTCGCTCGCGTTTGACTCGTCATCGAAGTTTTCTTGACGAACGGTCGGTTTCCTCCCTCTCGAATATATATGGTCCATCAAATGTGGTTTAAGTTCGTCACCGTGACGGTGGATCGTGTGAATGCCACCTAATTGTTGTTCGGTTGGCATTATTCTAGTTTTTGGCCTTGAGTTTCGCTTTCCCCTTTGTTTGTTTCGTGGGTACGGCGGATTGAACTCTGGCAATATGCTGTTCATGGATTTATCCGGGAATTTTTCGGATTTGTCCACAAATAATTCTATATCTGCGCTGTCATCTATGTTGACTGCTCTGCTTGGTTGGCTGGATACTGGCACTGCTTTGCTCGTGTCGTCGCGTATTACTGTAGCCATTCTTCTGCGTGTTTGCGGTGACTGCTGCTGCTGCTGCTGCTGCTGCTGTTGTCCCACATTCTTGTGTTGATTCTGCTTCTGGTAGCGGTTGTCAATCTTAGCGACGTTCTTCCGCTGCATAGCTTCGTCATCGCCGTCTGTAACCTCGGTGATTACGACTCTTCCATTCTGGTATTCTCGCGATCGCGTTTGAAATGAGTTGTTGTTATTAAATCTCGCTCGCGGTTCGCTCGCTCGATTGGACTCATTGTTCCACGATTTTTCTGACGCGGTAATAGCCAATGGTTTTCGCGATGGAAATGCGGCTTGTTGACCGTAAGGTCTGTTGAATTGCTGTTTATTTGCGTTAATATTCCGTTTTGGAATTGTTCCGGCTTTATTTACATTTTTGTTTGCGTTATAACTACCTTTTTGTGGTTCGCTTTCGCTTTTACGCCCTTTGCGCGTCGCTTCTATGGAATCTAGTAGTCTAACTAAATCCTGCAACGTCTGAACGTTCGTGGGTCTAATTTCCCTAGCTACATCTATAGGAAAATGGTCTCCTAAGATACCTATCATATCGTCGTCTAATAACGGTGGGTTTAACAATCGTGCCTTCAATGCTGTCTGCATTGCGTATTCGGCCATTGATGTTCCCTTGTTGGGTACGTATTTACCCGTAAATAATTGTTTTTTATACGCAGTTTGCGCTTCGCGACCCCAATAGTACTCACGAAACTTGTCTTTCGCGGTTTGGATGTCGTCTGGTTTGGTCATTTCGTACCAATATTTCGCGCACGATTTCATCGCTCGCTTAAAGTAGAATAACTGTTCTTGCTCAGGTACTTGTTCTTCCCTAGCTATGTTTTCGAAATCTCGGACAAATAACTCGGGGTTTTGGTTATCGTCTTTTCCCCTGAATGTTAAATGTTCGAATGGACTTCTCAACCATCCGCCTCGTGGTAAACGAATACCACTGCCTCCGCCTGAACCGACTCCGCCTCCTCCGGCTCCTCCTCCAGAACCTAATACGGCTCCGGCTGAACCAAAGACGTCGTCATCGGTCAAGACGTGGTATCGGTTGTTGTCATTGTCCATATCGCGGTTGGCTAGACACGTTCCAGGAACGTTTATGAAGATCGGGGTTTGTTTTTGTGTACGCGGTCCCGCTTCACTCGCGTTTCCCGCCAAAACCTCGCTCTCCGCGGTTTTGTCGCGTTCCCTAGTAACGTTTTGCACTCGCGCTTCTAATCTATCGATTTTGTCTGATAATCTCCTAATCAAATCCACAATATCTGAATCTGACGTGGTGCGATTATTGTTTGACGTCATTTCGGTGCTCGCGGTTGTGGGTAAAGTAGTATCTTCCACAATATTTCTACCTAATACACCTACTGGTCGGTCGTCGTATGATAACGATCTTCGCGTATTCGAAACGCTCGCTTGGGTTTCGATTTGTTCGTTGTTTTCGACGTTTAGTCGACTGTCGCCCGTATCCTGCATTGTTCGCGCTGTATTTCGCGTCTGGATCGGCGATCTCGGTAAATTCGGCATGGTATCGCGTCTTATTCAACGGTATCACGGCTATCACGGTTGCAATTTCGATTTTCACAAGCGTTCGCGTACTGCGTTTACAACTCTCGAAGTTTACAATCGTATCGTTTTCACTAACCGATTAATCCGTATGCGCTTTTGATCAATGCTCGCTTTAACATAATCTACGGTTTACAGTAACGCACGGAGTCGTAACTTGGCGCTGAAACATAACACATAGATTAATATGTTCGAAACTCGCTTCTCGAGTTCCCTGTGCATCGAATATTACGATGGTTGTGTGTCATCCACAGTTTTGTGGTGAACTCTTAAAATGGGTACTGTGTATCCATAAATAAATTTTTCTTAATATTTGTATTACTGTTTACATACATTATATAGTTAATTTTAAACTTATATAGTAAACATATGTTATATTGTTTATATCTTATTAATATTAACCACAAATATGTGTTTAGTTTGATAAGAATACATATAGATATTGGATATAATATGGAATTGAATATTATCCACAAATATGTAAGGTACAGTTAATAAATGCTTTATTTATTAATATAGGTATTGGATAGGATATAAGGATGTTTATTATCCATAAATAAATGTATTTTATAGAATAAATGCTTATATTTATAAGAATACGTAGCAACTGCGGCTTAAAACCACAATAAATTGCTTTTGTATAGTAATTAACGATAATTATAGATAACTGGCTTAAATTCGTTAAGCAAGTATGGGATTTGCACGTATGCGTAACGCAATGTGCGTAAAAATGGATTTAATCCACACGGAAATGTCCTTTATTATGTTTAATCCACAATGTAGTAATTGAGATTGAAATTTGCAATTATTGACTTAATTTGGCCTTAAATCCCCTTTAGAATACGGCTATTTGCAATTATTTGCTTTTAGGTTATGAATGTTTGTATATTTGGATTGTACTATGCTTATTTAATGCAATAGTCTGACCAAAATCGGGCATAGGTTCGTTTCTACCATAAGTTACTTAAAGTTTCACTATGCACTTTAAAATTTCACTTATATACCCGTAAAATACTCAAATTGTATTTATTTTGTTTAATTCTTACTGAATTTACCACAATTAAATGTGTTTACGCGTAATCACTATGTGTTGTTCACAACTGGGTAACCTAACCTCAAACTGTCACATGTGATTATCGTATTAGTTGAATAAAATTGGGCATAGGTTCGTTTTAACCTTAAGCTACTTTGAATTTCACTGTGTATTTTATCTTTCACTTGTATATTTGTAAAATATTCGAGTTGAATTTATTTCGCTTAATTATTTACCACAATTAATGTGTTTCCGCGTGATCACTATGTGTTGTCCACAACTGGGTAACATAACCTCAATCTGTCACTCGTGATACTTGCACGCTTGGAATAATTGTTTAAATGGTATTAAAGCACAACTCGTATTTGTTTATAACGTTACGTATTATTTTTATTAGATTGACGCAAATTTTATGCGTTTCGGAATAACCGAATTGAATTTACACTTTATCGTGCAATGAATATAAGTTTTCCCGCGCGTTGATCCACAACTGGCGATTACGTCATTTAACAAGGATGAAATCGTCGAGTCACTTTATCGTAATTTTATTTAATCTAAAAGATTTTACGAAATTCTGACTCTTTTAAACACGACTGTACCTCGAACGTAATCTACGCGTATAATATATGAAAAGTTAGTTTAACATAACGTTATTGTGCATTTGGAATCGTTGATTACTGAATAATAATCAATTTTCATTGTTAAAGTATCTTAAATTTAAATTTAATTAAGTTTTATACACAATGCATCGGATTATCCACAATGTTTGGGTGAGTCTATTATACGTGGTCGAGTCTATTATGCTCTCCACAACTGCATGGAATAGTCCATTATCTTGGGTGAGTCTATTTTGTAGATACGGCGTCACTTTTATGTGCCGTTCACAATAGCTCGTAAAATAACAATTTACTTTTACTGAACGATCTCCTATCTTAGCGGAAAATCTCTTTTGTTATTAATTACTTGTTAACGATTTCACTATCGTATTCACGAATGTTCTTGCAACTAATTACACACGCCGCGTGTCCTGTCACGGTCGCCATTACGAGAGCTAGCTTGCGTTCTCGCATGTGAGAGAGCTATTTTTTACTTGGAAGGATTTTACTAAGACGCATGTCATATTTATAAAGCGTGCCTTCAACGTCTCGTATGATTTGGGTTTTATAAGGTTCACGGGCGGGCAAAACTGCCTCTTATTAAAGTGCTACGTTGCAAGATTCACTTCGCGTTGCGTAATACACTGTGATCGGACGAACAAATGCTAATTTCCGAATTTTCACTTTACAGGTTATTTCACCTACCTTTAAGATGAATCCTGCGTGAATTTCACGGTCGCCAGGTAATTTGACCCTCTAATTACCAAGGTGTAGTATGTAATTGTAGTTTCCCTCTGTTTCAGGAATCCTCGTACGTGATTGGTCAGGCTCGTCCTTCCTGTCAACGGTCGTCGTGGGATTGATTACGCCGCTGCGTAATGTTCGTCGGTACACAGGTAAGTTTATTATTTCGTTTTCGTGCACTGAGTTTAATGTTCATGCACTTCTTGTTTCAGGTAGTGACATGTGGATGGGACTTATCAATGTCGGTTGCGCAAATCACTTATGCCGATTTACATAATATAATGTTTATTGCACACACATGATAATAAAAGAAAATAAAAGTACAATTGGTCCCTAGTCACTATTACTACTGTCCTTAATTAATAACTTAACTGTTCGCGTCGCGCGCGAGATGATGCAATGTTGCATCATACCACGTATGCCCGGTGGCATAGGTGTGTCTCTGAGCTCGGTCTGTAACCGACTGACTTGCAATATGGCGACGCTTGGCTTCTCTCGTCGAGGCCCCTATTTTGGACGCCGCCATGTATCACTCCGCCAAGATGGCGGTGGTACCACAATAGCGCGCGAATTCGCTGTTTAAACTTGTGGTTACATTATAATTGATACATATTTGAAATTAAATAATAAAAATGAATGGCACTATTATATTCCATGTTTTATATTGCTTGTTTAGCTTAACCTAAATTGTTAAAACCTTGTTCGTATGCAAGGGGTGTGAATTGCTTAATTCTATATTTGTAACAATGGTAAAAAGATATTCAAATATTAATTAATAAACCGGAAATAAGACAAAATGATAAAATATTATTATGTAGTATAACAAAAATAATATAAAAGAAACTTGACATGACATAACCTCGCGTTCGCAATGTTGTTTGGTATGTCGCCTTATATCTATTGTGTTGACTGGTTTCTCATCTAATTCCCGAGCTGTGAATCCGCGCTGTCGTCTGGGATTTCTATGTTCGCGGAGGCCGGCGTTTCCTTGGTCTCCGCAATCGGGTTCTGTGGCGCCTCGCCGTGTTGATCCACGTTGTGGGTTGGTGATGCGCTCATTGCTCGTCCGTTACTCGGCTCACCGCTGCCTGCGGTGTTGTCCGGTGGCGTTTCCCTTGTCGCGGGGTCCATATTTTGCTCGGAGAGTATTCCTACGGGGGGCTCGTCTTCCCATGGGAGTCTCCGTAGTGCAACCACGGGATAATTTTCCCGCGGTTGCAGGGCTCCCCTTCCCATGGGATCCTCTGAAGTGCAACCACGGGATAATTTTCCCGCGGTTGCAGGGCTCCCCTTCCCATGGGATCCTCTGAAGTGCAACTACGGGATAATTTTCCCGCGGTTGCAGGGCTCATCCACGTATGGGATCCTTTGTAACGCAACCACGGTATAATTTTCCCGCGGTTGTAGGGCTCCCCTTTGCTTGGGAGTCTGTTTATTGTGACCACGGGTAAATTTACCCGCGGTTGCAGGGCTCCTCTTGCCTCGACAACCTTTTGAGTGTGACCACGGGAAAAATTTCCCGCGGTTGCAAGGCGCGTCCCCAAGTCATCGGCGATTCTGTTGACGGTGACTGGAGACGACGCCTCCTACGCAGGTGTAATGCGGCGGGCCAGGGAGGCCATTGTCCTCGGGGACATTCTGCCGCAGGGGGACAATGAGCTGCGGGTCCGCCGAGCCCAGGCCGGGGATCTTCTCTTGGAGATCCCCCGTGAAGATAGTAGACCAGCGGCGGAGCGACTGGCCTCCGAGATGCGTCGCGTTGCGGGAGGCCCGGACGTGCGGGATCTCTTGCCCTCTGCAGAGAGTGGGGATCCGCATCTCCGGGTTCGACGATTCTGTGACTCCGGAGGAAGTGGCCACGGCGGTCGCCGACTCCGGGTCATGCTTCGTGGCGGCCCTTAAAGTAGGCCAGGTGACGCGCAATCGGCAGGGGCTGGGCTCTGTGATAGTACAGTGCCCGGTCGCCGCCACTGCGAAGATCGCCCGGGCGGGGAGTCTGGCCCTGGGCTGGGTGGCGGCTCGCGTGGAGGTGCTCAAGGCACCTCCGCAGCGATGTTTCCGGTGCCTGGCCCAGGGGCATACGCAGTACCGGTATCCTGGCGGTGTCGACAGGGCCCGGTGCTGCTTCAACTGCGGGGGTGAGGGGCACACCCAAGCAGAATGCGCGAACAGGCCATTCTGCCCGGAGTGTGCCTCCAAAGGCAAACCGCACAATCACCGCCCAGGTGGTGAGAAGTGCGTACGGGTTCCCCCGGCGGTGCGACCGGGGAAGAGGACTCCCCCTCCTCCGCAGAGGGAGGAGGGCGGAGACTCCGAAGAAGATCGGCCGCTGATCCCTCCCACTCCGCCGTGCTCAGGCCGTGGATGGTGGTGTGTCGGAGGGGCCAGTGGCCGACGTTGATATGGAGGAGACCCCTCCCGTGATGGAGACCTCTGTCCGTGAGGCCTTCATCACGGGAGTGATTGAGATATCGTCGGAGTCGTTTGGAGCATCTGGGCTCCGGACGAGTCCGCCGACTAAAAAGAGGTGCGAGGCACTCGACAGTCCGAGTGCCGCGCACCTCCCCCAGGCGAAGGTGGTGCTCGAGCCCCTCCCTCTCCCGCAACGGGAGAAGCGAGTGGGACGAGACTCGAGCACCCCTCTCAAGAAGGTGTTAAGACCCCAGGCGGAGAAGGCGTTGACGCCTTCTCCCCCGGGGTCGCCTATCCTCGGAGGAGATAGGGCCGCGGAGTGACTCCCCTGGGGAGGGGGAAGTCATTACGCGATCCTGGGCCTCGTTTCCGGCTGCCCCTGCGCTCGGGGATGCCCAGGTGACGAGGACCCTGGCTGTTGGGCCGCCCGATGAGTAGGGGTCTCTGCTCATCCGGCGTGCCGGCCACGCGAGGATAGGAGGTAGGCCCGGTCGGTCCCCTCAAAACCACTGGACCTTGGGTAGGGGGTTGGCGTGGAACGGGTAAGTTCGGCGCTCGCCTCCTGCCCTAAAGGAGCGCGGAGGGGCGTGCGATGTTTTTCACGGCGCTACCCCGGGGTGGACAAGGCGGCAGCTGACGTATCTCGGTTTGGCACGTCCTCTCCCAACCTGACGAACTGGCGCGTCGGGGAGCTCACGCTCCGACCCCCGGGGGAAGGCTACTGATGAAATAGCGTATTGCTGGCCGGGGCCTTCCCTCGATCTGGGGCGAAGTGGCTCGGTGAGGTTTTTAGTTGTTAGGCGGGTTAGGACGAGCCTGGTCGCTGAAATTACGTGGCCGGGTTAGCACCGTCCCGACTCGAGTCTAACAGGGTGACACTCTTTTGGACACAGCACAATTGGACACCAACCAATCATCTTGACTTATCTAACCAAACCAACGGAAAAACTCTAGGCATCGGCCGCTGTGAGTGGTGGTGTCCAATCGTGCGGTGTCCAATCGTGCACACCCCGTCTAACACTACCATGGTTTAGCTAACCTGGTGTGCCATGAGCATTTCCCTCATCGTATAAAAAAAAAAAGAGTAGTTTGTAAGACTAACGTAAAGAGGTTGTATAAAAATTTATAACCCTAAGGGAAATTAATAAACTATTTAACTAACTAACTAGAAAGTCCTAAAAGTTGTTTTAAAACATCCATTGGAATTTCTTAGGCTCAAATTTGATTATCCAAAGACATCCTGAGAATATCTGAATTACTATTAATCACTACTCTAATTACTACAATCATTCGATTGTAGTAATTAGAGTAGTGATTAATAGTAATTAATGTAATTGTTAAAATTATTCGAAGAAACACGTGTTCACTCGACGATATCAAGCAGTCAACTGAATGTTATTAGTTATGTCGTTATAAGAGTGTTGAACGATTGGTTAAAGCCATGAGTTAAAATGCGGCAATTTAAAATAAAAATATTGGTTAATACATTTTACATCAATACATTTTATTAGAAAAATATTGCAAATGCATGTTTATCATTATTTGTTAAAAATTGTGTGATTCATAAGTGACTCTTTATCAAGATAATTGTTATTTATTCAAAATATTCAAGAAATGATTGTATCAAAATCAATTTTTTCAAAATTTTTTTTGCGAAAACTAAAAATATTCCTCGAAATAAAATATTTGATTGCCCTGAAAAGGGCAGATTATCCATTGCTGCAAGGAGATTTCAAAAATAATATCTTTGAAGTTTTCTTCATAACAAAAGTTCGAAGTGGCCACCGTCCATTAGGCCTTCATGCGTCGTATTTATTTGCATTTTCCCAAAAATGTCATTGTCGATACTCTAAATGGCATGATGCAGCTTGTTATTTAAATCCTCGACGTCTTCAGGAAGCTTTCTGTAAATAATTTCTTTACAGTATCCCCAGAGAAAAAAATCCAAAGGATTGAAATCCGGAGATCTTGCGGGCCAACGTATTGGGCTGTAACGGCCCATCCAACTGCCAGGAAATTGTGCATTTAAATAATTTGTTACTATTTTGACATTATGTGGTCCAGCGCCATCTTGTTGGAATATAATTTTATTTCTGTTTGCTAACGGAATTTCTTCTAAAAAGTCTGGAATATTTTTAGACAAAAATTCTATGTACGATGCGCCATTTAAAATGTCGGGCAGAATTATTGAACCCAATATGTTTGTGCCCATGATTTCTGCCCATACGTTTAATTTCCATCGTGTTTCGAAATTTCTGGCTCGAGTTGCTCAAGAATTCTGGTCACTCCACATATGCATATTGTGAGAGTTATAAATTCCTTCTCATGTAAATAGCGATTCGTCGCTGAATATCACACGAGAAGAAAATTCCGAATCCTCGTCTACTCTTCTTAAAAAATTTTTGCAAAATATTGTTTTTTGTAGATAATTGTCCTCTCGTAATTTTTGCACACGAGTGATAAGCGTGCAATTTTTCTTCTTTCAAAATTCTTTGAACTGTAGAGTAAGATAGATCGTGTTTCCGAGCAATATTAAAACAATATTATAGCATAATTAAAGTGACAGAAAGAGAGAGAGAGAGAGAAAGTTTAAATAGGAACGTGCTGTCCGTGTACTTTTGTCAGTCATTTGAGCACAGGAAGTACCCCACAGAAACACCCGTGTGTAACAGTGAGTCGCGCCGCCCCTGTCTACCACTTGTATCCTACCCGTCATACGCTAACTAATTCTTATTGTAACTTGAAAACTAAGCTCCGGACAAATTTTTACAAAAGGAAAAATCGTCTCAGAATTCGATTACGAATATGCCAGCTTCAGGACCAATAGGTTATTTTGAATCAATCTGTATATATATATATATATATATATATATATATATATATATATATATTGTAACAACCCGTGTTTCTTGATTAGATATCGCGCACGGACGTAGCTCGTCGGAAATTCCAGGGCACGATCCGGGTTAAGAGAGAATTAGACTTGCGGTTTGACGTGTAAGATATGTACAGTTTTTATTATGTAAAGCACACGGACGAAATACAATGTCTTATTACTACTATTTACAAAAGTCGCGAGAGCGTCACCGCTGATACGTCGTCGGCCGTATCGCTCGGGGGTGACGATTATCTCGTAGCAAATGTTGCGAGTACAGGAGTGTACCGGATTTGGTGCGCGGATCGTCGTCGGCGCGGTTGCCGTTATTCACGCGACAGGTGCGTGTTTACGTCGCCGGCGTTCTTTTCGGCGCGCCGGGCGGTTCCGTGTTTATCGGCCTTGCGAGGTCGCGTGCGTGGCTTTTGCGGTCGTCGGAGCGGTAGCGGAGCGCAGGGCGGCGCTCGGCTGAGCGTCCCTTTAAATCCGCTGGATGTACAACGCGTGATTTCTCACAGGCAAGATGCGACGGCTACGTCGAGTACGCTCGACGAAGGCAAAGACGCTTTACCCCGTTTTTCTGTAGCCGCCGCGGTAGGATCGGATCGGTCTTGGGAAGCCGGTCGAGCAAGTACGCTTGCCAGAGCCCAAGACGCTTGAGCCCAGCTTCGGCGAGGAGAGACGGGCGTGAGAGCGGTAACCGTCGAGAACGCTCGACAGAGGCCAAGACACTTGACCCCAGAACTACCTCGGGAGACTTCTTCGGAGACTAATCGGCGGAGTAGCTGTCCGAACAGTCGGCGGAGAAGAAGCGCAGCATCTCGCTGCTCCGGCGCTTTTATACCCGAATCTCGAGACGTCGGGAACGCTCGGTGGCGGTTCGGTTCGTGTCGGCGCCAGCGTCCCCGCCGCTCGAGATCGGTTGCGTGGCGAGTGGACGGAGGCGAGCGAGCACGCCGTTAGCGCGTGCCGGTTTGGGCCTGTGCGCATGCGTGGCGAGATCTCGCAACTCGCGGATGCCTCGTTGCTCGCATTGGCGCGCTTGAAGTCGTTTATCGGCGCGTAGCGCCTCGTTCTATGCTCAACGGATGTTCGGCCGGCGTTTGGCGGCGATGACCGGTCCGTTGGGGAGGGGAGGTTGCGCGGAGGCGGTTTGTTACAATATATATATATTGTGACGGTGTTTTTACGCACCTGCCACAAGTCTCAGTCATCCGCTCACAACGTGGTTCAAGATGCGATTATTATCCCTCTCAAATAATTATTAACGTACGGAATTGGGCGCCAGGCACGAGAGAGCGTGCTACTCTTTTGATTCACAAATTTCTCAACGTTATGCTAACGCTAATTGCCATGAGCGGGGACGATACGACCGTCCGGCAGTTCTTCGCTAAGTCAGTAGTAGCGCGGGAGGAGGAGTCGGTGCGGGCAGGTGGTGATTGAGAAAGCAAAGAAAAATCGCAGAATAACGAGGCGAGAATTAACAAAGAAAATAACAACGTATATTTGGAATCCTCGGATTAGTAGAATGCAAAACCTCGCACGCGGTTTACCAACGTGCGGAATGCGTTACAGAATCGCGGAATGTTACTCGAAGCGGCTCAGTAATCGGATGGTATCGTACGGCACTCACAAGCGTAACGATTCAATCGCCTCGGCAAAGCGGTCGCCGTGGGAGAAGGTGCACACATCAAGGCGGAATTTTGCAAAGTGATTCATGCACACGCCAGTCGAAAGATCCTGCAATTTCATTCACCGCTAGTACCGTAACTAAGCTACGTTCAACCACAAAATCAGACGACACTCACACACGCACAATTACAAGAACTTACGATACAATGACGGCTGGGCTGTGACGATACAGGCGCGAATACCGGAACTAACAGAAAGTGAGTTAATACGGCGGGATCGGGCGAGCGACGTCGCGGCAGCAACGACTGTTACATTAACGGACGTTACAACATTCCACGCGAATACGCGGCGATTACAAGGACTTTGCTTAACTCTGCTAGGCGCGAGGCCATCCGTCCTCGATCGCGAAATCAGTGACTTTACAATACTTGAGTTACGCTCGTCTCACCCTTCGGCGTGGCACGGAACCTATTTCTGCGTCCCCTCGTGATTTAGCTTCTGGTGTTCTGCTCGGGACACGCTCACAGCACAAGTGAGCATTGATCATTGATCCTGCGGGAGGCCCGCGGTATCGCGCCTCACTTATTGCCGCTGCCGCTTCTGCATTGACTATTATCAGGCGGCTAGATCCTGGCGGTGTGCGCATTATTCTATCGTTCTGCGCTTCTGACGTCGATAGCGCGCAAGGCCCAAATTTGGCAGGTAATTCTTGTTTGCAACGTTTGGCGTCCCCGGGAACTGATATCGGCCGGCCTTGTCTCCCGTGACGGATGGCCGCCGCCTCAGGCCCGTGACGCCTCCCCTGCACGGTTCTAGTTATCGCCTCGTTCTTGCCTTTTAGCGTTGGTTGGCGTAGCCTCGCGCTACTTCCGCCTGCGGAATCGTAACTCTGCCGTTCCTGAAAAAATAACTCCTGACACACAAGATTTTTGTTTGGTGGCAAACCGAAAAGACAGTATGAGCGGTATAACCTGCGAGCCCCCGCGTCTCGGCTTGCTCTGTGAGTCCCTGGGCGATGTTCCTGGAATCTTGTTTTCTCCTTGTTGCCTCGGTAGACGAGACGTTTCACTTGTACAAGGTTTTTCTCGCAGTCACCTACTATCGCCTCGACGAACCTACTGCCTACTTCAATTTAATAGAGCGCACAGAGATGGCACAGGGACGAACACACACATAAACGGTCGCGCCAACGGAATCGCGCCTACTCCCGAGCCGGAAGGACGCAGCATCCGTGTCGCGTTTCGCGGTCAGGCAATACGGCCCTTGTGACGGACAACGAACGCAAGTTGCACCGTCACAATATATGAATAATTGTACGTGTATAGAATATACGTACAATTATTTATACATATAAGTTAGTAGGTATTGAATTGTACCTGTGTGTGTGAGTGATTGTTTACTTCCGTCAGGATCGGTGGGCAATTAAGAATTTCACAGTAATATTTTGGCACGTATACAATATGAAATAACTTTATTTAAGGACCTCGGCAGTATTTTGCCTTTCGCTTCGTTGTCCGCTCTTAACAAAGAGAATTTTTTACATAGGTACGCAATATAGATGCTGACCGTTGCCATGTGCATCGGCTCACTAACTCGACGAGCGCTCTCCACTTTCGCTCACACATCCTGTGTAAAGTGCGCCAAACTCATATCTTGTCAGCCCGCACGATTTGAATCGCTACACCGATCAAATTTAACAGTAGGAAAATTTTGATAGGACAACATTTATTAAATTGTATGATGATAAAATCTTGCAAAAATTTTAATCAGCAATTATGTAGATACATTTAGAAAAATAGATGTACGAGGTGTGTTCAAAAAATACCGGGAATTTTCGTTTTTTGAAAAAAATATTTATTTATTCATCTACATTAATGTTGTCGCCTTCAAAATAGTCACCATTAGATATTATGCACTTATGCCAGCGCTTCTTCCAATCCCCGAAACACTTCTCAAACTCGATCTTTGGGATAGCCTTTAGCTCTTTCAGCGATGCGCTTTTAATGTCATCTATGCTTGTAAAACGACTGCCCTTTAAGGTTTCTTTTATTTTTGGAAATAGGAAAAAGTCACACGGAGCCATGTCTGGCGAATATGGAGGCTGGGGCATCATTACAGTATTGTTTTTGGCCAAAAATTCAAGAACAAGCAATGAAGTGTGAGCAGGTGCATTATCGTGGTGCAAAAGCCATGAATTGTTTTTCCATTGATATGCCAATTGATATGCCAACATCATCAGCGACTTCTCTGATTGTGATTCGGCGATTGTTCATAACCATTTCTTTCACTTTTTCGACGTTTTCATCGGTTCTTGATGTGCTGGGGCGTCCTTGGCGTTCGTCATCTTCAACGTCTTCACGGCCATCTTGGAAACGATTATACCACTCGTAAACTCTTGTTTTACTCATAGCAGACTCACCATAGGCCTTTGTTAACATTTCACACACTTTGTTACACTTTATGTTATTTTTTACGCAAAATTTGATACAAATTCTTTGATCCATTTTTTTTCAGAAACGAAAATCGCTGAGCTCATAAAAACACGTGTAACCTTAGCGGCTGCCACAGACAAAGTAAACAATGAATACAGCTCAACATTTTAGCATACTTCAGGGACATGTATACCAACATAAACAAAAAAAAATTTGACTGTCGGACTCTCCAAACCCGCGAAATTTAAAAATTCTCGTTACTTTTTGAACACACCTCGTAGAAGTATTGACCTGTTGTAAAACATTGATAACTGCGATGTAATTTTAAAATATTTATGTAATATTTTATACTGCAATATTTTTACATTATAATTTAAAAATAATTGTGCACTTTTGCAAACATTTATTTGGATTAATTTTTTTATAAATGTTTTACGTATAGCACAGCTAAACGTATCTTTCCTAATCATTTCTTTCCAAATTTAATTTTGCTAATACATCATTAAGATGATTCGCATATTGTTATAGTTTTACGAAATACTATTTTGAAATTAATTGAACAATTATCAATACTTCATAAGAGGTCAATACTAGTCTCTATATTATTTTTCTAGATGTATCAAGATGTATGATTGCTGATTACAATTTTTGTGAAAAATTTTGTGATATAAGTTAATAAATACTGTTTCATCAAGGAATGTCGCACGTTGCATCGCCAATTTGACAACTCCAAATCTGAAATCACATATAACTGTTATTGTTGTTGTAACATGATTTCAAATTTCGAAATTTTTCAGACGAATTCTGGCGATCATGATATTCAGTAACTTGATATAACAATTAAAACATGTTAATATTTAAGTCCATTATTAGCCATCATGTGCGTTTTTTTATTTAAAAAATATGTGTTATGTACGTTACAAAAAATTATGCTCAGTTTTTTAAATGCTTCAGTTTTTTTATATTTTTTTTGTAAGAACATTGCTCGATAAGAACGAGCATGTGAAAAACGTATCAATTAAAACATGTAAAACACACACATATAAATACCCACACACGCACGCACGCACGCACGCACGCAAGCACACACACACACACACACACACACACAAACACACACATCAAGGAAAATGTAAAAAATTGATTTTTAAAGTGATATTTAGTTACATTATTGAATATTTATAGATCGTCCTTTTTGAGCAATGTTCTTACCAAAAAAATATTAAAAAACTGAAGCATTTAAAAAACTGAGAATAATTTTTTGTAAGGTACATAACACATATTGTTTAAATAAAAAGACACGCATGATGGCTAACAGTGGATATATTAACATGTTTTAATTGCTATATCAAGTTAATGAATATTGTGATCACCAGTATTCGTCTGAAAAATTTCGAAATTCGAAATCATGTTACAACAACAATAACAGCTGTATGTGATTTCAGATCTGGAGTTGTCGAATTGGCGATGCAACGTGCGACATTCCCTGATAAAACAACATTTATTAAATTATATGACGAAATCTTGCATAAAAATTATAAACAGCAATTATGTAAATACATCCAGAAAAATGATGTAAAAACTAGTATTGACCTCTTATAAAATATTATTAATTATTCAATTAATTTCAAAATAGTATTTTGAAAAACTATAACTATATACAAATCATCTTAGTAATGTATTTGCAAAATTAATTTGGAAAGAAATAATTAGGAAAGATACTTTTAGCTGTGCTATACGTAAAACGTTTATAAAAAAAATTAATCCAAATAAATGTTTACAAAAATGCACAATTATTTTTAAATTATAATGTAGAAATATTGCTGTATGAAATATTACACATTCAGCATGGTAATATTGTAAATAAAGAATTAAATTTTTTAAATAATTGTGAAACATTCATATCTCGATTTTAGGCTTATCTCATTTTTGATAATATTCCTTAGAGATTTTATTTTGACATAACTGCTTTGTTCTAATTGTAATAATTTATCATCCTAGTGCAATTATTCAAAATTTTCGTCAATTCTTGATGCTTATTATTATACAATATCCCATACAGCACAAAACTTGCAACAATATTGTTGCGTCGTTGCAGCAATATTACAACGTTGCAGCAATGTTGCAACAATATTTCTGCAGTCTTCTGTGCTGTATGGGATTATTTGCGCAATATGTCTATCGATGTTATTAATTAGCCAAGGAATTGACAAAAATTTTACAATATTGCCCTAAGATAAAGCATAACGCAAGAATTTTATGGAAATAAAATTTCTAAATAATATTTGTCAAAAATTAAATCTATGTTTGAGCTACAAATATCTTATAATTATTTCAATACTGTTTGGTTCTTTTTATTTAAAATGTCACTATGCTGAATATGTGTAATATATTTTATACTACAATATTTCTACATTGTAATTTAGAAAGAATTAAGCATTTTTGTAAACATGTATATGGATTATATTTATAAGTGTTTCATCCATAATGCAGCTAAATTTTTTTTCAATTTCTTTCTAAGTTTGTAAATATACTATTAAGATAAAAAATCAGATTTCCGTTTCCGATAGCAAGAGTGATTGACATGTGTATGAAAAGTGCAATTGATAAGCAGGTGTTAGGGTATAAGGTGAGACGTGGTAAAGTGCGAGGAGGTGAAAGGAAAGGGAAAAGGCTGGTAGTGGAGGGTGAATAAGGGTAAAGGACGGGGGTAAGGGAGTAGACAGAAAGAAGGAAAGTAAGTGGATAGGAATTGGAGGTTAGGCAAGCAAGAGGTATAGCAGGCCACGAACGTAGTTAATGGAGAAAGCACCAAGCAGAAGAAAAGGCAGAGACAGCGCCGTCGTGGCAGAAGTATGAAGCGCAAAGGAAGAGATCCGGCGGGAACGCGGGAAATTTGAAAAGGGAAAAGATAGTAAGATAGGAGAAGAACGGAATGGAGGAAGAAAAAAGGGGTGGAGAGGAAGCAAGGGAGATAGGAAGCCAAGAAGAGGGGAAAAGGAAGGAGAAAAGGAAGGTGGAAAGACCGAGCAAAGCAGAAGATTTGATGAAGGATAGAGTATACAGTCTGTCGCTGATAGATGCATTTAAGAGGGAAGAGAAAAGGAAGAAGACAGATGCATTACAGGCAGATATCTTTAAGAAAAGTATAAAGGTATTGAGATTGGCAAAAAAACAGCAGGAAAAACAGCTGGAAAAGCAGAAAGAAAGGGGGTTAAATGAGATATTAAGGGAGGTGAAAGAGGGTTTTAAGGAAATTAAAGCGGAATTAAGAGAGGTGAAAGAAGGGAAAGCAGAGATAAAGGAGTGGATGAAAGATATAAGGAAAAGATTAGATAGTTTAGAGAAAAGAGTGGAAGAGATCGAGAAAGGTAGAAGGAGGGAAGAGAAAGAGGAAAGGGGTAAGGAAAGGAAGGAGGAGGAAAAGGTAAAACAGATAGAAAGAAGAAGAAAGAGAGAGATGAAAGAATTAGAAGAAAGGATGAAGAAAATAGAGTTAAAGGACGAAAAGAGAAAAAGGGAAGAGAGGAAGAGAAATATAATCATAAAAGAAGTGAAAGCAAAGGAGAAAGGGATAGAGGGATTAAGAAAAGAAATAGAAGTGATAGTGGAGGCGACGGGGGCGACAGCGAGAGTGGAAGGGATAAGGAGTATAGGGAAAAAAGATAAGGAGGGAAAGAAAATGGTATGGGTAAGATTAGCGAGTGTAGGGAAGAAAATTGAAGTGATAAAAGGAAAAGCAAAGCTGAGGAAAAGAAGGGAATGGATAGTAGACGATCAATAGATTATCTGATAGAAAAAGAAAGAAGGATAGAGTGGTGGATAAAGAAGGAAGCTGAAAGGATAAGGAGGAAAGGTAGAAAAGTAAGAGTAAGATATATGAAAATATGGATTGAGGAGAAATTATGAGTATGGGATGAGATTAAGGATAAGTTGAGGGAATGGCACAAAAAAGAAGTAAGAGAATGGAAGGGGGGATAGAGGAGGGTAGAGGTGGAAAAAGAGAAAGGGGATTTTTAGTAGGATGGATCCTGATAGCACACGGGACCGATAGCACACCACCACTCACAGCGGCCAATGCCTAGAGTTTTTCCGTTGGTTGGGTTAGGATAAGTCAAGATGATTGGTTAGTGGGCTATCGCATCGTGCGCTATCGAATTCTGTCTTTTTTAGTAGGGTGGTGGATAGAAGAAGAGGGAGAAGGGGAAAAAGAAAGAAATATAGAAAATAAGAAGCATAGAAAAAAGAGGAAGAATAAGAAAAAAGAAGATGGTTTTTTACCATTTCCTTTAGTATAAGATAGGCTTTTGGAATGTGGCATGAAAAACAAAGAGAAGGATTTTAGGGAGAGACTAAAAGAATAGGATGTGATGTTCCTGAGTGAGACTTGGTTACAAAAGAAGGGATGGGAAAGAGTTCAAAAATGGCTGCCAAAAGGATACGTGTGGGAAGTGCAAGAAGCGGCAAGGAAGAATAAGAAAGGTAGGGCAATGGGAGGAATGATTATGGGGGATAAGGAAAGGGATAGGGAGAGAAAAGGATGATAAGGAAAGAAAAGAAGAGGGATTACAAACAGTGAAAGTAAATTTAGGGGGAGAGTGGTGGAGGCTAATAAGAGTGTATGTGGATGAAGATTTGGAGGAAAAAATGGAGCAGTTAAGAGAGTGGATGGAGGATAGAGAGAAAGGGGTGAGAGGGTTAATAGAGGGTGATTTCAATGCTAGGACGGGGAGAGAAGGGGGAAGAGTAGGTAAGGATGAAGAGGAAGGGGTAGAACAGGGAAAGAGGAGCTCGAAGGATGAAAAAGTGAATAGAAAAGGAAAGAAACTATGTGGTTATATAGGAGAATTAGGATGGTCGATATTAAATGGAAGCGTAAAGGGGGATGAGGAGGGAGAATGGACGTATACAAGAGGGAAGGGAAAGACCGTAATAGATTACGTGATCGGGAATGAGAAGACAAGAAGGAAGGTGGAAAAGATAAAGGTGAAGGATTGAATGGACTCCGACTGTCAGCCGATAACAGTATGGGTGGAGGAAGAAGGGAAGAAAGGAGCAGAAAAGGGAAAAGGAGAGAAAGAAGGGGGGTTTGGACGGAGAAGGGAAAAAAGAAATTTGAGGAATACTTTGGGAAGAGGGATAGTGATGGTGGCATTAGAAAGAGTAGAAAAGGAAGAAAAGAAGGAACGAAGAGGATAGTGGGATGAGGAATGGGTAGGAAAAGAAAGGTTATGGACGAATTAAAGAGGAGGGGGGGAGGGAAAAAAATATAAGGAAATGAGGAGGAGGTACAGGGAACATTGTAAAGAAAAGAAAAAAAGGGAGAGGGAAAGATGGAAAAGAGAAATAAAAGGAATAAGATCCAAAAAGAATGTGTGGAAGGTAGTGAGTAAAGGAAGGAGGAAAAGAAAGAGAGTCAGGGAAGGGATTGAAATGGGGGAGTGGAAAAAACACTTTAGAGGAATACTGGGGGGGGAGTCGAGAGGAGGATGCAAGGGAGAGGGGTAGAGAAGGGAGAAGAGATTAGTAGAGAGGAAATTGGTAGGGCGATAATGAAATTAAAGGAGAGAAAAGCGGCAGGAGGGGATGGGATTATGAATGAAGTATGAAAATACGGAGGAAAAAAAATGAAGGAATAGCTTTGGGAGATATTCAATAAAATGTGGAAGGGACAGGGATGACCGGAAAAATGGAGAGAGGGGATAGTAGTACCAATAATGAAAAAGAGGAAGAGAGAAAAGGTAGAAAACTATAAGGGGGCCACGCTTACGCAAACGGCGTATAAAGTGTACGCGGCGGTTTTGGCGGAAAAATTGAAAGAAGAAGTGGAAAATAAAGGAATATTATCACCGAGTCAAACGGGGTTCAGGAGAGGAGTAAGAACGATAGACCACATATACGTGTATATCGTTCCTACTCCACACGTTAAACTATCTAATAAATAAGAAAATGGCAGAAACGAAAAGCAAAATAGTAGTTATGTTTGTGGATATAAAAGCAGCGTTTGACTCGGTGGATAGGGAAATACTGGTACAAAAATGAGGAGGAAAGGAGTGAAAGAGAGTCTGATAAGGTGTGAGGAAGTTTTGGAGGAGACAATAAGTAGAGTAAGGGTGGGGGAAAAGGAGGGGGGAAACTTTTGGACAGGTAGAGGAGTGAGACAGGGATGTCCGTTGAGCCCATGCATGTTCGCACTACTGCTAGCGGATTTGGATGAGGAGTTAGAAAAAGAGAGATAGGTGGGAGTAAAGGTAAAGGGAAGAAAAATCTATTCCCTGGCGTATGCGGATGACGTGGCGGTGGTGGCAGAGGATGAAGCAGGAATGAAAAGGTTGATAAAAATATTAGAAAGATATGTAGAACAGAAAATATTAGAGGTAAATGTGGAGAAAACAAAAGTGATGAGGTGTAGAAGAGGGGGTAGGAGACAGAAAAAGATAATATGGAAATGAAAAGGAAATGAAATAGAAGAAGTGAAAAGATATAAATATATAGGGTACATGATGATGACAAATGGGGGACAGAAAAAGCATATAGAGGAGAGAGTCAAAAAAGGAACGGTGATGATGAGAGAGGTATGGGAAATAGGAAAGAGGAAATTCGGAAAGAACTGGGCTAGAAGGATGTGGTTATTTGATATGTTGGTGTGGACGGTAGTTAGCTATGGTGCAGAAATTTGGTGGTGGAAATAAAGGGAAGAGGTAGAGAGGATACAAGACAGGTATTTAAAATAGGTAATTGGGGTGGAAAGATACACACCGGGGTACATGGTAAGAAAGGAAATGCAGAAAGAAAAATTAAGGGGGAAGGCAGGAATGAGGGCATGGAGTTATGAAAAAAATATGGGAGAAGGAGGAGGGAGCTGGCAAGATTGTATTGGAAAGAGATAAGAGGTAGAGCAAAAAAGGGAAAGGTGATGGGAAAATAAGAGGAAGAAAGAAAAGGTTTCTATGAAAAAAAGAGTTGAAATGTTAAGGAAATAAAAAAGTTGAGAGAAAAAGAAGGGTTAAGGAGGGAAGAGGTGATAGCAAGAAAGAGGAGGCGACAGGAGGAGGAAAGGTGGGAAAGAATAAGGAGCTTGAAGTTCAATAGATGGTATAACAGAGTGAAGGGGAAGGGAGTGCCGGAGTACTTGAAGAGGGATTGGAAGGAGGAAAGATGGAAAAAGATTGAAAAGTTTAGGTTGGGAGACGGTATGAGAGAAGGTAGATACTGGGAAGAGAAAGAGGAAAGAAAGTGTAGGATATGTGGATGGGAAAAGGAAACGTGGCAACATATATGGAAAGAATGCACGGATTGGGGGGGTGGAAAAAGGATAGCAGGAAATGATAGAAGAGGTTTTAGGTGAAAGGGGGGAGGGAGAGGTTTGGATAAAGAGACTAAAAGAGATAAGGAAGGGAGGAAGTTGGTATGAAATGAATGGAAGTATGGAAGGAAGAAAGGAAAATGCGGCGGAAACGGAAGTCCAAGGAATGATGTATGGATGGATGAATGTGTATTTCGTTCTCTCTTCTCTCTTGTGTGGAATGAAAAGATGCGAGAAGCATAGGTATTTTGTAAGCGGAGTTGACGTCCGCAGTGTACCCCGCAAAGGGAATAAAGCACTACTACTACTACTATTAAGATAAAAAATCGATATATATCATCATAGTTTTGCCGAAATACTATTTTGAAATTACATTGCTAGTTATTAATGTTTTACAAAAGGTCAATATTGTCAATACATTTATTTTTCTAAATATATTTACTGTTGGAGCGATGGCTCGCCTTTTAGCAGTCATCGCTCCTGCTTGATGCCCCTGTCAAACATCTACCCCCTTGCACATCGATAGTGGGGAGCCGCGGGGTGGCAAGATTCTCTTCCCCTGATTTCGGGTGGACCGAGTAGCTCGAGGGGCGGGGAGGGTTCCGCATTTCTGTGCGCGGCGCTCAGGCTCACTCTCGCGCTCGTCTCTTTGCGAAGTACGCTACGCGTTACAGATTTCTCGTGCTGGCACAAGCGCACGTTGTGATGTTCTATTAATTTAATAAAGTGTCTAGTATTCAATTAGAAGACTTGTTGTAAGTTACTCGCGAGCCTACTCCATCCATACATCGTTCGGGGAATTTAACCGGCGTTCGTCAACGCGCGACAATTCTCCAACACCTACATAATTGCTGATTAAAAGTTTAATACAAGATTTTATCGTCATATATTTTAATAACTATCCTATTGAGATTTTTCTACTAATTTATACACACACACACACGCACGCACACACGCACACACGCACACACGCACGCGCGCGCACACACACACACACACACACACACACACACACACAAATACATATATACATATGTAAAGAAAACCATGACACAATGATACCGGTGTCGACACTTCTCTTAAAGATTTGAAATTGCTACGTTACCGATAGAGGGACTAAACGAGGAAGTTCGAGTAGGAGACAGAAGATCGAATGGAGACAAGCACGTGGTTTTGAAAGTGCACAAAATTTGTTTAAAAAAACTCTTAAAGAGAACATACCAGAAATAACAGCTTTAAATGTTATTTCTTTTGTTTTCACAGGTATGATTTAATGAAATTTATCTAGAAAGTAACTTTGTACATAGTGTAAATAGAACTTTTGTTTTCACAGAAAAACGCAATTAAGTTTTTATCTTAACCTTCCAATCTCCTAATTGGATAAATAAAAACTCATTACAAAACGACATTTTTACAAATATTTCGGCAAAATGGACAAGCTAAGATTCGATTTCAAGGGTCTGAGAGGATCAGCAGACGGGAAGACAACAATACTGTGCCTAACTTCAATTGGCACACCAGATGGGCGCACATTTGTGATACCAGATGAGTTACAAAATACAAATCTACACAAAAAATTGATAACATCACCAACATTTGGAAGAGTTAAGTATACCCTAAAAAAAAAAATCAATTTAGAAAAATCTGGATTACTCTAACAGCAAATTTATCAAAAGAATATTTAGATGAAAACGGCAATTTGCTATTTGAAGACTATTACTTACAAGGAACGTTTGGCAACCCGAAAATTCAAAAAATTCTGAAATTTGGTGTACACATAGAGGAATTCATCCGTAACACAAAAATATTTTTTGTTGGTGCCCAATTTCAGTTTAAGGGGGTGAAACATTCCTTTGAAAAAAATCGGATTTTTTCTTTCCAAGTAAATATCGTCGAAACTATAAGAGATAGAGAAAAATGTTCTGAATAAAAGTTGAATGGCTGCAAGAGTACTTTATAACAGTGATAAAGAAAAATTTTTTTTTTATTTTTTTTAATACTTTCCCCCACCACCTACCTATTTTTTTTCAAAATTTTTATTTTTTTTTATAAGCAAAATAAAGCTTATTTTATTACAAATTCAACGGTATATGACAAAGCTATGTTGCAACATTTCCATTTTTTTTAAATAATTAAAAACCACTCCATAATGCATGGTACGCGCACCCGTCCGTGCACTATGAAAGTGTTCCCCTTCGATTTTGACGAGTCTTTAATACGTTGTCGTACAGATCAAAATAAGGGACACGTATTTTTTTATACGTGCCCACTCTCACTTTTAGGGGTGAAACACCCCTTTAAAAAAAATCGGTTTTGTTTTTTCGAAGCGTGTATCGTCGAAACTGTAAGAGATAGAGAAAAATGTTCTGAATAAAAGTTGAATGGTTCGAAGAGTACTTTACAACAATAATTTAAAATAATTTTTTTTTTGTTTTTGTGAGATATTTAATTATTATTAACATACATTTCACATAGCTTTCAATTATTTGAGCACGACAATATTACATGTATACTCACGATGACATAAAAGATAAAACTAATTAAAAGAAATCATTGACGTATATGAAGAAATATGTATTATATTTTGTTTCGCTTGTATAAAATTTTAGCCGGGCCAAGAACGAATGATAATCAAGTTATTCTAAATTACATATATTTTTATTATGTACAAGTAGGAGCAAGCATTATACATTAGCGAGCAATGTACATTATTATAATAACGCGGAACCAATTTCTGCCTCACTAGGCCTTCATCAGCCACTATCATAAATATCTTAATATTAACAAAATATTGTTAAACAACTAAACTTGAGTAAACGACTCTCGAGTAAAAAATAGTTACATATTCTAATTGTCGTGGAAAGTCAAAATTAAAAATTATACAAAATTATAAATTAACGATTTTCACGAGCCTCCCGCCTCTCCCGTAGTATTTGAATTATTGCTCCTCTTCCGCCACCGCGCCGCATGATTTCTTCAGCTGTAAAAGGAGGAGCTGTAGAAGAATTTGTTTCATCAATGAGTGGTCGTACTATATTCACCGGGACACTTGCTTTACAAGTGTCGCATTTTGAAGGCGGAAACTAATAATAGATAACAAAATAAAAACAATAATAATAGAAAGTACAAATAATTAATGTTATTCATGTAACTAATAAAAGAACTTACTGGAAGATTAGGTTGATAAGATTTGCCACAGCTTGAACAGGATTTCATTTTTCACAATAAAAAATGTTGCAAATATACTAAACTGACGCAAAGCGATAGCACTATATTACTGTTTCATTTATACTATTGTTTTACGTATTTATACTACTGTTCTAATATAGGTATGCTTACATTATTTATTAACTTTACTTCGAACATTATACATTCAAATGTTACGTAAATATTTCTCTAGATGTGCGCGATTTTATAATTAATATTTACGCAGACTGTCCTCGAAATGTTTTCGTCATCTCCTATTAGAAAATAGAGTTCCAGGAAAAATCTTATTTATCGTGCATAATAATGTAATAAAATAGCATAATAGTGTAATAAAATAGCATTGAAGTAATGTAATACGTTGCTATTTTTCGAAGTAAAGTTTAATAACATAAAGTCACCTTGATGTCTAGACTAAAAAGAAACTCGGTCTTCGCTTCGCATGTCACTTGGCGCGAGACGCGACCGCGCCTCTTAATTTTGCATACCAGACGATAAATAAGATTAAATAAAAGATTTCTTGGAAATCAATTTTCTAACGTTTAAGCTATTTGCGCAAAATCTATTCGCGCGGTAAATAAATTCATGTAATTGCGTCTTTTGAGTCATATAAATATATCCGAGGAAGTATTATTTCCAGTTTCATTTGCGACGTCAATCAGTTACCATTCTGTCGTTAGTAATCAGTGCTTGACAGAAATTTCTGTAAAATGACGCCGTTTAATGTAGCAAACGTAATAAACATGTTAGCTACTACGTTTCAAATTGCGAGTATAACACAGACACCTATAACACCAGTGGAAATTGAAGTACATAACGAAATTAAAAATATTTTACAAAAAGCTCAGGACACACGTTCAGTGCTATTGATAAATCATGATTACGTGCTTGATTTTGAAGATCCGTCGGAGCCACATTCCACGCAAGTTGTAGAACATATTACGCCTGCAGAAAAAGAAGAAGATGAAGGCAGTTTCGAACCTGAAGAATGCGTTGTTGATGATGAAGGAGGCATAGTCGACTTCAGTTATAAGAGAAAAGCTGTGGAGTTTTGGAAAAGTGGAAAAAAGGCCTGTAGAACTTTAAGTGCAGTACAACACAAATTCCGCAAGGTTAAATCTTATCATCAACTGTACAGGTGGGAGACAAGTTTAGAAAAAGGTGGAACAAATGCAGATAAATTTGCATTTATTGCGGAATATGTACTGCACAAGTTTCAAGAAGCTTGTGATAGAAAATCAATCATTCATGATATGAATTTAAGATTATGGGCCTTGGAGGCAAAGGATCAAGTGGATCTACCCGAATTCAGGGCAAGTAAATGGTGGATTTGGAAGTTTAAAAAAGTACACGGAATTGTTTCTCGAAAAATAACCGCATTCCGAACGCAATTTACATTTAAAGATCAAGAAAATATACAAAATGTCGCAAAAGAATTTGTTTCAAATGTAAAGTCCAAGATCCCAGCTATAGGACTAGAAGAAGTTTATAATGCAGACGAGAGTGGCTTCAACCTTGAAATACATTCTGGGCGAACATTAGCGAAATCAGGAGTGAAAATAATTGAGGCAGCAGTTCAAAGTATATCTTCAACAACACATAGTTATACTATAATGCCTCTTATTTCGGCAAGTGGAAATCTTCTTTCACCACTGTACATCGTTTTGAAGGAGTCTACAGGAACATTTGGACCGAGGGTGGAAGAAACTCTATTTCGTCCAGTTAACATATACATCCAGGCTTCAAAATCAGGAAAACTCACTGCAGAACATTTCAAAACTTGGTTCACCGAAGTATATCTACCGAATACTGATAGTAAAAGTATGCTTCTACTTGACTCATGGACGGGACACTGCCCGAGCCAGCTAGAGCAACATGTACCACAAGGTAAAGAAGTTACATTTTTAACCATTCCAAAAAAGACGACGGGTATCATTCAGCCTCTAGATGTCTTTGGATTCCGAATTTGGAAAAATTTTGTGCGAACATTTTCAGATAATGTCATTCTTCAAGAGGAAGATATTAATTTGCACTCCCGTAATGAAATAATTAAATTACAATCATTAACTCACAATCAACTATCTTCACCTAGATTTAAAAACCTTTTTAAATATTCGTGGATATGTAGAAAAGCGGATATGTAGAAACGCGTCCCGACCACTTTCAAAACCCTGTAGAATATTGTTATTTTAAAACTGAAAAGCATGTGCCAAAATGTAGTATCTGTGGAAAGGCCGCATTTATGCGTTGTGCATGGTGTGGCGAATATTTTTGTTTCAAACATTTTTACGAAGACTATCATTACTGTAGCACATATAATCCGTAATTTTCATGTAAATATATGTAAATATATATAAAAACTATGTGATAGTTATATATAATAATTGCACAACTTTCTGTAATCATTATATAATTGTTAAAAATGTAAAAGGTAAAATATTTATAAAGTGTGTAGAGATGTATATAGGTAGAGAATAGGAAGATGAAGAATAGGTAGCAAGCGTGTAGAATTGTGTGAATGGATGCATGAATTTTAGAGTAATATTGTAAACCAAGACTCCTTCTTGACAATCTTTTGTAAGCTGTAGAGAAATATTGTATATCTATCTATACATATATCACTGTAAACAATTATGTATGGTTATATAAAAATACGTAAAATTATATATATAAATCATGCCTAATTGTATGTAATTATTATATATATATTTTAACGTTAAAAAATAGAGTTTCATCTTTTTTTATGGTGCGGTATACATAACAGTGTAATAAAATAGCATTGAAGTAATGTAAGTTGCTATCGTTATGCATCAATGATTTCTTTTAATTAGTTTTATCCGAGGGGAAATTCACAGCCGGCATTGGTGTACAAAATTTCGGCAGTGGACTGCCGAAAAAAGTAAGCAGTGACCTATAATATTGACGGCATTGTCGTCAGTGGTTGGGGAGTGGTGAGCTCACTTCAGAGTCGGTTTTTCGATCATGGGGTTGAGCACAAAAATTTCAAATAGGGTACATAATTAGCACATAAAAAGCACTTAATTTTGGCATAAGTGGCGTTTCGATTTTTTGTGGTGGGGGTGCTAACTTAACAGACATTGTTATTTTTAGTATTCTATTGTTTGAAGTTAGGTATACCTATGCATAAGACATCACATAATAATGTGCAATTACAGTAAAATGTATAGAATTTTTAAAGAAGAATGTTTAAAATTTATTTTGATTACAAACAAATACAATATCAAGGTCATTATTTTGATTATTTTTATTATTATTTTTAGTGTTCCATTGTTTGAAGTTATATGCATAAGACAGCACATAATAATGTGCAATTACATTAAAATGTATAGATACAGTTCGTAAATAAAATTTTTGGAAGTTTTTTGTATAATTGTGTAGAATACTTCGGGAAAGCTTTAGAATTCTTGTGCAGGCATTGGCGTATGATAATGGGCACGCGGTAGTGTTCATAATTGCATGGCATTGCCTTAATTTTAATATAGGATTGACGGCATTGTAGGCATTGACTAACAATAAGCATTGTCGGCAGTGTACAAAAATGTCGGCAGTGTTTTACAGCAATGCCAAAAATCGGCATTGGTGTACAAAATTTTGGGTTGTGAATTCCCCCTCGGTTTTATCTTTTATGTTATCGTGAGTATACATGTAATATTGTCGTGCTCAAATAATTGAAAGCTATGTGAAATGTATGTTAATAATAATTAAATATCTCACAAAAACAAAAACAAAATTATTTTAAATTATTGTTGTAAAGTACTCTTTGAACCATTCAACTTTTATTCAGAACATTTTTCTCTATCTCTTACAGTTTCGACGATACACGCTTCGAAAAAACAAAACCGATTTTTTTCAAAGGGGTGTTTCACCCCTAAAAGTGAGAGTGGGCACGTATCAAAAAATACGTGTCCCTTATTTTGATCTGTACGACAACGTATTAAAGACTCGTCAAAATCGAAGGGGAACACTTTCATAGTGCACGGACGGGTGCGCGTACCATGCATTATGGAGTGGTTTTTAATTATTTAAAAAAAATGGAAATGTTGCAACATAGCTTTGTCATATACCGTTGAATTCGTAATAAAATAAGCTTTATTTTGCTTATAAAAAAAATAAAAATTTTGAAAAAAAATAGGTAGGTGGTGGGGGAAAGTATTAAAAAAAATAAAAAAAAAATTTTTCTTTATCACTGTTATAAAGTACTCTTGCAGCCATTCAACTTTTATTCAGAACATTTTTCTCTATCTCTTATAGTTTCGACGATATTTGCTTGGAAAGAAAAAATCCGATTTTTTTCAAAGGAATGTTTCACCCCATGTTTTTAAACTGAAATTGGGCACCAACAAAAAATATTTTTGTGTTACGGATGAACTCCTCTATGTGTACACCAAATTTCAGAATTTTTTGAATTTTCGGGTTGCCAAACGTTCCTTGTTAGAAGAGATTACAGAAAAGGAAATCGAAAAAACGACACAAAGTACATCAGATGAAACAATTAAGAAGTTACTGGAGGAAGTTCTAGAAAATAAACAAAAAAATCAGAAGTACAAAACTTAAGCAAAATAGCTAAAGATTTTATGATCAAGAAATTTGATGAAAAAAATTCAAATGCAAATCAATAGATAAATGAATTTCAAAGAGAGTGTAAACGCTGTACGATAGAAGAGGATAGAAAAAAAAATAGAAATTTTAAAATTTTTCCTTTAAAAATCCAGTGCAGATTGGTATAGCTGCATGATTTTGAAATTCACAGTAGAATCAGAGTGGAACAAATAAAAAAAGAATTTTTGTGAAACTTTTGGGAATAAAGGCTGGTATCCAATTAGATACGCTTTTGCATTTAGATATCAAACGGTGCCCTTGCTTGATTATGCTCTAAAGAAAGAAAAACTACTATTGCAAATAAGAAAGTCGATAGATAAAGAAACACTGATAGACCTCATAGCAGTTGGTTTGCCAAACTATGTAGTTGACAAAATTAACAGAGAAACTTTGCAAGAAATTCAAGATCTATACAATGAAATAGGCAGATTACATCTTGTTGAAAAAAAATACAAGTGAAAAAAAGGAAAAGTTTATTCTGATAACAAACAAAAAAAGAATGAAGGAAGAAAAACCATGCTACATATGTGAGGACGCAAAGAAAGGTAAGCGTTTTCACTCTGAAGCAAGCTGCTGGAGAGAAAAAAATGAAAAAAATAAAAAGACAGATCTACTGAAAACAGTGAATAATTTGGAAGTGGAAATAGAATTAAACAAGGAAAATCCAAAAAACTAGAAATATCACCATTAATTAGGGTCAAGCTACTATTAAATGACATCTTGGAAGTTTCAGGAATTTATGATTCAGGCTCAAATGTATCAATAATAAACGCAAGATTATTGAAGATAAAACAGAAAGATATGAGTAATGTACAAATAGTAAACTTGAAAACTATTAACGGTGTAAACAACACAAAAGGTATGGTTACTTTAAAAATAAAAATCTACAATATAGAGAGGATCATGAATGTCTTTGTGGTGGACAATAAAAATTTCAATATGATTTTCTCATTGGTTTGGATTGTATAAAAAATTTCAAATTAACCCAAAATGAAAATCTGGAGATAATACAAAGTAAAAATCCAGATGGGAAAAAAGAAAAGATCAATATTCTTGAAATATCAGGTGACATAAAAGAAAAAATATAAATATTCAAAATACAATTAAAACAAAGGTCAAAATTCCAAATATACTAGAGGACAAACAGAAAAAAGAAAAGTCCTTGCAATCAGGGACATTAAAACAAGAAAAATGGAAAGTAAACTTCAATGAACACATAAATGCTGATGAATTTGAAGTTTTAATAAACCATTTAAATTCATATCAGAAATCGGAAATTGATAAATTAATAGACAAATATAAATCAATATTTGCCAAAGATAAATATAATGTTGGCACGGTAAGAGATTATGAGGCTCATATTGATTTAATGGTAGAGAAATACTGTTGCAAACACCCTTACAGATGCACATTTGAAGATAGAAAAGAAATAGAATCATCAAGTAGCAAAATTGTTAGAAAAGGGTCTGATTGAAGAATCATACAGCCCATTTGCTGCCCCAGTTACTCTAGCATACAAAAAAGAAGATAACAAAAAATCAAGATTATGTATAGATTTTAGAGAACTTAATAAAATCGTCGTTCTTCAATCACAACCTTTTCCACTGATAGAAGATTTGATGGTGAAAACAGTGAACTGCGAATATTTTACAACGCTGGATATTAATTCAGCATTTTGGTCAATCCCTCTGAAGATACAAGACCGACACAAAACTGCATTCGTAACACAGGAGGGCCACTTTCAATGGACCTGCCTCCCATTCGGACTAAAAACGTCACCAGCAATCTTTCAGAAAATAAATATAATAAGAATATAATAAGCAATATAATAAGAAAACATAAACTTGCTGATTTTGTAATAAATTTCATAAATGACATCATAATATTTTCGAAAACTTTTGCAGAACATATGGTACACTTAACACGACTATTGGAGGCAATCTTGAAGAAAGATTTTAGACTAAAATTTTCAAAATGCACATTCGCAAATAAAGAGGCAAAATATTTAGGTCACATAATAGAGAACAATTCAGTTAAACCAATGAAAGATTACTTGAGTGCAATCAAAAACTTCCTAGTGCCAGCAACAAGGAAGAATGTTTGCCAATTTCTAGGTAAAATAAATTTTTATCACAAATTTATACCACATAGTGCAATTACACTAGACCCACTACATAACCTGTTGAGGAAAGAAGTACGATTCAACTGGTCAAAAGAATGCCAAGAATCTTTTGATAAGATAAAATCATGGCTGTGCTCTGAACTAGTCTTAAAAATATTTGATCCAGATGTTCCATTTAATATCTAAACAGACGCATGCATCATAGGCGTGGGAGCGGTGTTAAAACAAGAAGACAAGAATGGAGTGAGTAAACCAGTGGCCTACTTTTCAAAAAAATTAACAGAAGCCCAAAAGAAAGAAAAGGCAATATACCTAGAATGTTTGGCAATCAAAGAAGCCATAAAATACTGGCAACATTGGCTCATAGGAAAAGAGTTTACGGTATACTCGGATCATAAACCCTTAGAAAATATGAATCTAAAGGCTAGGACGGATGAAGAATTGAGTGATCTAACATATTATTTATCACTAATTTATCAATTAATTTTAAAATAAAATACAAGCCAGGAAAAACAAACCAGGAAGCAGACTGCTTAAGCAGAAATCCGGTTCTAGAACCTTATGAAAACACAGATAAAATTTTGAAAATAGTAAATTTAATTAAACTCGAAGACATACAAAATGATCAAAACACAAATCTAGATCTACAAAAGAACAAAAGAAAAAAACAAACTGACATGGAAAAATGGAGTTTACTACGGGAAGACTAAAAGAAAAGAAAAAATTATGTTATCAGAAAAGCTAAGTAGAAAACTAATAGAAGATATACATAAAATCTACTGTCATTTAGGAAGAACTCAAATATGAACAAAATAACATTTTATTCAGCGGAAAACCTTGTTAACAACGTCAAGAAGATCTGTAACACTTGTGAAATCTGCATAAAAAATAAGTCAAGAAGAGGGTCTAGATATGGATTGATGTCACACCTAGGTCCGGCAAAATACTCTTTTGAAATTGTATCCATTGACACTGTGAGAGGTTTTAGTAGATCTCGCTCAACAAAAAAATATTTACACCTTTTAGTGGACCATTTTACGAGATATGCATATATTTCAACATCAAAAAATCAAAACTCAAATGATTTCATCAAGCTAATCAAACAGGTGATGCAAGGTTATAAAATCAGCATGGTATTAACGGATCAGTACCCTGGAATAAATTCGAAAGAAGTTAAAGACTTCCTAAGAAAAGAAAACATCACAATGGTGTTCACGGTTGTTGACACACCATTTTCAAATGGTCTTAATGAAAAGCTAAACCAAACATTGGTTAATAAAATACGATACAAAATTAATGAAAGTGAGAAAAAGATTGCATGGACAACTATTGCACAAAAATGTGTAGAATCCTATAACAAAACAGAACACACAATCACAAAGTTTTCCTCAAAATATCTATTAGAGGGCGAAAATGTTAATATTCTACCACAGGAACTAAAATCTACGTGTACAAACAAAGATTTAAAAAAAGACAGAAAATTAGCTTTGAAAAATACTTTAAAATCACATGACTATAACAAGAAAAGATTCGATGTGCACCGAAAAAAATTAAAATTGAACGTTGGAGATCTAGCATATGTGGAAAATGGAAACCGACTAAATAGGAAGAAGTTAGATAAATTAAGAATTGGACCATACAAAATAATAAAGAAGATTTCCAATTCTATTTACGAAGCTGACACTGGACATAAAAAGACGGAATCGAACCTTTTCCATATTACGAAACTAATCCCAGTGATGGATGATTCCGGAACAATTACCCATGTTACGATGCATAATTGTTCTGTTCCCGGGGGAGGAGATGTAAAGAAAACCACGACACAAAGATACCGGTGTCGACACTTCTCTTAAAGATTTGAAATTGCTACGTTACCGATAGAGGGACTAAACGAGAAAGTTCGAGTAGGAGACAGAAGATCGAATAAAGAGAAGCACGTGGTTTTGAAAGTGCAGAAAATTAGTTTAAAGAAACTCTTAAAGAGAACATAGATAGATAATTTTATTGCCTCTTCTTAGGGTTACATCTCCGTACAGTCCGTACAAATATTCCTTACCGACTATCTTACTTAACTACAACTAGGACGCTGCAATCTATACTTATATCTATCCTATTTCTCCTAATATTTACACACACACACGCGCCGCTGTCCTACCTAACCTAACGGGACCTCCGCTTCCGGTGTTTCTTTGAGTCCTCTTCAATCATCCCTTCTTCCACTCACTCATTTGAATCTTCCACCACACATTCCTCCACCCCCACCCTCTCCTCATGCCCATTCCCTCCCCTCCATACTTCTAACCTCTTCAGCCATTCTTCTCCCTCCCCATCCTCACCCAGCACAATCCCCCTCATCTCCTGCCATCCCTTCCCATTCCCCCAGCTCACACATTCCTCCCACACATGCTCCCACGTTTCATTCATTCGTTCACACATCCTGCATCTCTTACGCTCATCCTCCTCCCAGTGTCTGCTTCCCTTCATCCCCTCCCCTAACCTAAATCTTGCCACCCTTTTCCACCTACTCTCTCCCCACCCTTTCTTTAAATACCCCGGAATTCCCTCCCCCTTAATCCATTTATACTCCCTATTACCCTTCGTCTTCATTATTCTCTCCCATCTTTCCTCCCTCTGCATCTCTCTCTCCCTCTTAATCAGACCTTCCATATTACTCCCCATTATATCCCCTCCATCCCCTCCCACTCCTCTCATCCCAAAGAATCCCCTTCTTTCCTCCTCCCATTCTGATATACTTTTCTTTCCTCTACTTCTTGCTTTCACTTCCTCCCAACACCTCTTTGCTAGCTCGCTTCCCCTTCCTTCCTCCAATCTTTTTTCAAACCCTATTGCCCTTATTCCCGCCCTTTCTCTTAACTTTCCTCTCTGTATTTCTTCTCTTACCATGTACCGGAGTCCCCCAATTTACCCCCATCACCCATTTCAGGAATCTTTCTTGTAGTCTTTCCAGTGCTTCCCTCTCCTTCCATCTCCATATTTCCACCCCATAACCTATCACCGGCCATACCAGCATGTCAAATAACCAACACAGTCTACCCCAGTCCCCTTTAAACCTTCTTTTCCCAATTCCCCATACTTTTCCCATTATTGCTGCTCCTTTCCTTAACCTTTCCCTCACTTGTGCCTCCTGCCCTCCATTGCCTTGCACTACGTAGCCCAAATAGAAGAATTCTTTTACCTCCTCTATTGCTTTTCCTTTCCATCTCCAATTCACTTTCCTTTTCCTCCCCCCCCCCTTCCTGAACCTCATTATCCTCGTCTTGCCCACATTAAGTTCCAAACCTTTTCCATCTAAGTATCTCTCCAACCTAACCAGAATGCTTCTCATGTCGTCCTCCTCCTCCGCCAACAGTACCATATCGTCTGCATAAGACAATGAGTACACTCTTTCTTCCCCCAGTTTCACTCCCCCCCATCCACCCCTTCTCATCACTTGCTCCAGGTCCGCCGTTAACAAGTTGAATAGGGTCGGACTCAGGGGACACCCCTGTCTCACCCCCCTACCCGTCCAGAAACACTCTCCGAGATTTTCTCCTATTCTCACGCGGTTTCTTGTTTCCCTGAGCATCCCCTCACACCTTATCACCAGCCCCTCTCTAATCCCTCTATCCCTCATTGCCTTTGCTAATATCCCTCTGTCCACACTATCAAATGCGGCTCTTAGATCCACAAAGAGCGCGACCATTTTACCTCCCGGCTTGCTGACCTGCCTGTTTATTAGATAGTTTAGCACGTAGACGTTATCAATTGTCCCTAAACCCTTTCTGAACCCGGTTTAGTTCTGCGGAATCAACCCTTTTTCTTCTACCTCTACCTTCAACCTGTTTGCTAGCACCGTCGCATACACTTTGTACAGCGACGACGTCAGCGACACTCCTCTGTACTCCTCCACGTTTATCCCCTCCCCCTTTTTCACGATCGGGACGATCACCCCATCACTCCACTCCTCAATCCATCCTTCGCCCCTCCAGATCCTGTCACATATTTTCCAAACCCATCACTCCATTTTCTCCCCCCCCGTATTTCCACACTTCAGCCGGAATCCCATCCGCCCCTGCTGCTTTTTTATTCTTCATTCCCGATAGTACTCTTTTAATCTCTTCGCGTGTTAACCCCTCCTCCTAGTCTCCTCCCCTTCCCCTTTCCGCGCCTCTTCTTACTCTCCCATTTACTCCCCCCAACAAGTCCCTGAAATACTTATTCCATTCCTCCATTTTAATACCCTCATTCACTCTTTTTCTCCCCCTAGTCTTACCTACCATTTCCCACACCTGGTTTTCCGTTTTTATCTTCCTCAACTCTTTTTCCCACTTCTCATTCTCCTCCTTCTTCTTTCTCTCCATCAGCTTTCTATACTCTAGCCTTTCCTTTTTGTACTACTGTCTATCCCCCTCCCCTTCTCTCCACCTCCTCAGTGCCCTTCTCACCTCTTTTTTCTTTATCCTACATTCCTCGTCCCACCAGCCACTTCTAACTATCCCCCCTTTCTCTTTATTGCCCCTCTTCAAAATCTCCAATACCAGTTCTTTAATTTCCTCCCACACTCTCTCCACCTCCCCATCGCCTACTGGTAGCTCTCCTAACGCCTCTCTAAAATCTTCTATTCCCTTCTCCGACCATACCCATCTTCTTCTGGTACCTCCCCCTCCTCTTTCGAGTTGATTCCCCTCGTTCCCTCCGATCCACACCACCAGGGGATGGTGATCGGAATCCACACAATCTCCTATCTCCATTCTATTCACCATTTCCTTGGTCTCCACACTTCCCATCACATAATCTATAACTGATTCCCCCCTTCCCCCAGTAAAAGTCCACTCTCCCTGCCTGTCCCCTTCTATATTCCCATTAAAAATTGCCCACCCCACCTCCTCTATCCTTCCTACCAACACTCTCCCTTCCTTGTTCATCTTCTTGTCCTTTGACCTTCTTCTCCCCCCTTCCTCCTTCCAATTCTGTTCGTCTACTCCCCCACCATCCTCTCCAGTTCTGGCATTGAAATCTCCACCTATTAGAGTCCTCACTCCATCTCCCTCCTCCATCCATTCCTTCATACACTCCAATTTTTTTCCCATATCCCCATTAATATATACCCCCACTAATCTCCATTTTTCTTTGTTCATTTCCACTATCACCTCCACCATTCCTTCTTCTTTCCCCGCTTCCACTTTTCTCACTTCTATCCCCTTCCTAATTCCCAGGACCATACTCCCTTTTGCTCTTCCTTTTTTATTCTTTCTTTTCGCTACCTGCACTTCCCATCTGTATCTCCTTGGAAAGAAATCCCTTGCTCTCATCCACCCCCTTTCATCTAACCACGTCTCGCTCATTATAATTATATCCCATTTCTTAACCTCCATCCAAAAATCTTCCCTTTTGTTGGCTATCCCTGCTACGTTCCAAAATGCTACTTTATAACTTCCATTCCCTCTCCCCTCTGCTGTCTGCCGTTCCTCTTTCTCCTCACTCTCCTCTCCTACACGCTCTACTGCTCTCCTTTTCCTCCTCCCCCCTTCGTCCCCCTCTCCTCTCCTCCTTCCCGCCGCTCACTTGATCCCTCCACTGTAGCTCGTCTCTCCCCTCCCCTTCTCAATTCTCCACTCTCTTCATCCCAAGACCACAATTCCCCTCCAATCCACGCCCCCTTTTGCCCGATTCTCATCCTGTTCCCTTTCCATCCTCTTTCTGAAGCCACTCTCCTCGCCTTCCAATTAATCCTCCTTTCCTCCCCCGTTAAATCCTCTTCTATCCATACCTCCTTCCCTTTTAGTCTCCACTTATTTAACCTCCCTCTTACAATCTTCGGTTACCGTCTTCACTATCACCATCTCCCCCCTCTCTCTTCTACCTCCCTCTACTTTCCTAACTTCCTCCACTTTTCCCTCCACTCGTATCCCTAATACTTTAATTATCCCTTCCACTCTTTCCTTCAAACTCCCTTCCCCTCCTTTCAACCCCTTTACTATCAAGCTTCGCTTTCTGTCCCCCCTCTCCTTCATTTCCGATCTTCTCTCTAATTTTTTAACTCTTTCTTTCCACTCCTCTACCTCCCTGTCTCCCCTGAGACCTCCTCCCTCCCTCTCCACCTCTCCCTTGCTTCCTCTCTTATCCTCTTTCTTTCCTATCTTTAAACCTTCTACTTCCTTCTCCATCTTCATTATTCTTCTCTTTAAGTCCTCTCTCTCTTTATTCCATCTTTCCTCTCTGACCTTAAAATCGTCCTTCATCCTTTCTACCTCCATCCTCATCGCCTCTTTTTGTCCCTCCGCCTCTTTCCTTATTTCCTCTCTCACCCCTCCTAAACCCTCTCTTATTTCTTTTCTGATTTCCTGTAGCATCTCCTTCATCTCATCCCTCACCCCCCTTCCCTCCGGTGACCTGGTTGTCTTGTGGCTACGCTTAAAATCTCCCCCCTTCTTCCTGCGACTCTTTTCCCAACATCTCCCTTTTCCTCTTTCCGCTTTCTATCGCGCTCTCCCCTACGCTATCACTTCTCTCCCTACCGAGCTTCATCGTACGCGTGTACTTCTCCATCCTGCCCTCTACACTCTCTACCAGCGACACTCTTTCGCTCGTCGCCTCTCTATATCCTTCCACGTTCCACGCTATAGTTACTCTCTTCGCGCGCTCTCTAGTTGCTCTCTCCCCCCCTGCCACCCCTCGCATTGGCCGTCTACCTAACCTCACTCCTCCGTCTCTCACTCGCTTATTTTTCCCAGACTCTCTCTCTCTCCCTCCACCTCCCCTCACTCCCACGCACTCCTCTCGCTCTCCCCTCGCTTCTCTCGCCCACACACTCCCTCCACCTCACTCTCTCACACAGCAAACGCACCTTATACTCCACTAACTAACACTCCGAGCTCTCTCTCCAATATCGCCGGAAACGGAAGTCCCTCTTAAAGAGAACATACCGGAGGTAAAAGCTTTAAATGTTGTTTCTTTTGTTTTCACAGATATGATTTAATGAAATTTATCTAGGAAGTAACTTCCCTGCCTGCACCGGACGTAACAGAGACGTGCTGTTTTGATTACAAAGTCGCAGAAAATATGATACGTCTTGTGCACGTCGCTGCGACGTAACTAAATAATTTGAATGTTTTAATTAGTTAGCTGTTTGTTGAATTTTCTTTTGTATTATGACTTATATTTTAAAGATAAATAACATTTCACTTTTTAAAAATGATGTTTTTCATTTAATGTAATTAAATTTAACACGTAATTGTGAAAACGTTATGTAGAGTAATGTACAGTTGGGAAATACTATCGTGGTATCCGGCTATCCGGTAAAAATCACTATCCGATCTCCCATCTCTCATAATAATTTCCTTAACCATGCAATTGTAGTCACAAATACTTTTTCCTCTGCGTATAGTAGTACACGAAACCGTCACTAGATGGCTGTTATGGCGTTTTCTCGTAAGAAAGAAAACTCGTAAATGGTATAAAAGGCGGAGCATTATAAGATTTTTCACCGATGTTTTATTAGAGTAGAATAATTTTTCTGATGAATTTCCTTGAAAATGAAATCAAGTGGAAGATGTTTAATTACTATATGAATAAAACTAACCTTTTTAAACTTCCAATATTTGGAACCATATAAACATAATAGATGTAATTATACATAAAAAGTAGAATATTATAATTCAGAATTACTATAATTTATAGATCGCACCAAAAACCACTATAAATTACAGTTGAATTATGCAATCATTCTCTTCTTTCAGTGTAAAATTATTATACATTTTAGCAAGTATTTTACGTACATAATGCAGTAAAAACCAATCTTAATTTTTCAAAATTGGTCGATAATTTTCAGGTCACAATTAGTGCATAAGTCACAAAATACACGTCATTACAACGTCGCTGTCACCAGAAATGGGGATGTTAGTTACGCCTCCACGACGTCTCAATTACGTTTCGAACACCAGTTGAGACGTCGCTGAGACGTAACATGCGACGAGTTAGCACGTCACAGCGACGTGCTTGTTACGTTTGGTGCAGGCAGGGTTTGTACATAGTGTAAATAGAACTTTTGTTTTCACAGAAAAACGCAATTAAGTTTTTATCTTAACCTTCCAATCTCCCAATTGGATAAATAAAAACTCATTACACATACATACATACATATATATATACATATATATATATATATATATATATATATACAGGGTGTTTCAGACCACCCGTACACCCCTTTTCTCTTCGCAGGATTAGGACCAATCAAAAATATGTTCAGACGAAAGTTGTAGAGTTTCAAAAGATCTATTCAATGATCTTATCAGTTTGACCTTGGATGGCGTCGCCAAGGTCAGATCGAAATCACATTAAGTTTTTTAAATGGAACACCCTATTTTTGATTCCAGAATCTAATAGCTGGTGTCAAGACCTTTCCAAAACACTATAAGAATGTTTATTTTCGTTGACTACTTTCCGAGTTGTGCGGCTTGAAAGTTACACTACCGCCAGCATCAGCATTACTCAAGATGTACCATGTGGTGGTTACTTAGTCGGATTTAATCTTGTGTGTGGGTGTGTGCATACGTGCATGCGTATGTGTATGGGGGAGGAAAAGGGGAGTCAAAGTTTTATGTACTCTGCTTTTGTTTATTAACTGGATTGATTATGTTTGATGATCAATCATGTCCAGATTGACTGTATGCATTTTCCCGTGCTTAGCATTATCCAGAATGAACGACGTGGACGTGACGAGAATTTCATCCCATTGGGGTGCTTGATTCACGTGAGTCCCCTTGCCTCTCACGTTTGTGGTGCTTGATTCACGTGCGTCCCCTTGCCTCTCACGTTTGGGGTGCTTGATTCACGTGAGTCCCCTTGCCTCTCACGTTTGGGGTGCTTGATTCACGTGAGTCCCCTTGCCTTTCACGTTTGGGGTGCTTGATTCACGTGAGTCCCCTTGCCTCTCACGTTCGGGAATGAATGAGTGTATGTTTTGTTAAGCGACTAAATGTTCAAAGTGAGCACCATTCTCTGCGATGCAAGCATCAACTCTATTTTGAAAATCATTGGTTGCTCGAAGAATTTCCTCGGCACGTAAGGATCGAATTGCTTCACTTATTCTACGAATCATATTATCCCTCGTAGTCGGACGTTCATGATAGACCAAGTTTTTTATCCTTCCCCAGAAATAATAATCAAGGACGGTGAGATCTGGTGATCGGGGTGGATAATTGATTGGACCGTATTTGCCTATCCACTTGTCGGGGAACATAGTATTTAATGCCGCACGAGCAACTTTCGATGTATGAGACGGACATGCATCTTGTTGGAACCACATGTTCAGGCGCAATTGCAGAGGAATATTTTCTAGTAAGACAGGAAGATCTGTCATTATCAAGGCGGAATATCTATCACCGTTTAGATTTTCGTCAAAGAAAACAGGACCTATGATTTGACTTCCAATAATTCCAGACCAAACATTGACTTTCCCAAATGGTTTGATGATCTACTTCTCTCAACCAGTGAGGATTATTTTGTGCCCAATAACGAGAGTTCCAAGTATTAACAGATCCATCACTTTTAAGTGTACATTCGTCAGAAAATAAAATTTTCAAGTGGAAATCAAGTGGTTGCTGTCTTATAAAGTTGCAAAATACAAGTCTCTGTCTAATATCGTTATAATTCAACGCTTGATGAACAGACATTCTGTAAGGGTGAAATTTGTTATTTTTTAGAATGCGCCAAACACTGATTTTACTAACACCAGAATCTTGTTCTCGTCGTCTTAAAGAATCATAAGGGTTCAATTCTGTCGATGCAAGAATTTCCACTGTTCTTTCATCCATAATCCGACGACGAATTTGTGTACATTTGTTATGTTGAGGCTGAACGACACCTTTAATTTTGATTCGTTTAGCCAAACGTGAAAAAACATTTCGCGAGTGAGGAGTCCGATCAGGATAACGTTCCCGCCACAATCTTTCCGCTGCAATGAATGTACCTCGACACTCACCTAAAATTAGCAGCATATCATATGCTTCTTCATTGGAATAGGACATGGCTAAATAAACCTAGACTAATAAAGAGGGTCGGATTTTTGTTGCGCGATTGATACTGATATGACGGTTATTGAAGACGTAGGTGACAAGTTTGAGAGAGTTATTGTCACTCGTGTTGAGTTGAGTCACAATAGCGTTGTGGTGAATACATCTCTACTACATCCTATGCAAATAACAATATGTATAAAATCACGAGTTAGACATCGTTACGCAGAAAGCCGCGCTCGTTATTGCTCGTGTGCTACCGTTAAAGTAATAATGTAATTACATAATATTATGACATACATATGTATGTGACTATCTACGGTTGCGACAGCTAACTTTCACGATTTTTCATGATCTGTTTTTGTTGGACCGGCTCGCGTGTTTACTTTCTTTGTGTCGGCTGCACGGCTTTCTGCGTAACGCGTGATTTTATATTGTTATTTACATGGTGTTGGCGGTAGTGTAACTTTCAAGCCGCACAACTCGGAAAGTAGTCAACGAAAATAAACTTTCTTGTAGTGTTTTGAATAGGTCTTGACACCAGCTATTAGATTCTGGAATCAAAAATAGGGTGTTTCATTTAAAAAACTTAATGTGATTTCGATCTGACCTTGGCGACGCCATCCAAGGTCAAACTGATAAGATCGTTGAATAGATCTTTTGAAACCCTATAACTTTCGTCTGAACATATTTTTGATTGGTCCTAATCCTGCGAAGAAAAAAGGGGTGTACGGGTGGTCTGAAACACCCTGTATATATATACGCGTATCACCGCGCGCAAAGACCGTCCGCCGGTCGCCGAGACGTAGGCAGCCGCGCCTACAGCCGCGGCTGCCTACGTCTCGGCGATCGGCGGGCGGTCTTTGCGCGCGGTGATACGCGTTTATTCGCAGACTTTATTAATTTTTTGTTTGTTAACTATGGCAAATATTAAAAAATGGTAAAGGACTTTTCTGTTCAGTTTTACTTGATCTATCAATCTACGAAACCACGGACGGTAGTTACCTGACACCCTGTATATATACCCAGTCAGCAAAATGTTAGCACTGTGTTGGCAGGCTGGCGGCAGATTCGATCAAGACGTGTTGACAGACTGAACTCAACTGATCTCAAATTCTGCTTACGTTCTGTTAACAGAAGCTGTTGATATTTTATGTTAGCAGAATGACAACACCAGGCGAGCACGCCGTGCTGCCAGCACATGACGCCAGATAGACGGCAGAATTCAAACATGACATGCGCAACCTAATCTGATGGCAGACTGCTAGCACAAATCGAGCATGCCGTGCTAACAAGTTTTGACGTCACGCTGGCAGCAAAAATCAAGCATTTTTATTTAAAAATTTCAAAAATTTTTATTACAAAAAAATTTTTTTTAGTTTTTTTGCAGATTTTATTCTTATTTTTATTATAGGTTAATCTAATTTGCATATATTTTATTTTAATAATTACGATTACGCATTATTTTACAATTTTTAAAAACGCATTGGCGCCGGCGGGATTCAAATCTGAGATTTCAGGACAATAACCTAATACGTTAACACTGAGCTAATCGTACACTTGTGATATCATTAATAAAAAGTTATATTTGAAGTAAAGCTGATTTAACAGGAAGAAATTTATTGTGTTGAGTATCGCGCGAACATTCTTAGTAAACCTTTAATTATTGGGCTTAAGTATTTTTAAAATAAACTATATAAACTGTATAAATTATGTAAATAATTAAAACCTGTTTCTGCCCAAAGTAATATAGTCAAAAAAACAACAATTGAAAATAGTACTAGAGCATAAAAAAAACATTAGCGTAAAAAGTACGCTTGCAAAAATCAATTGTGCAACTAATTGTTATAAACAAATTACTAAAAATTGATTGTAGAAGAAAACTGATTACTCCAACCAATTTTACGGGAAAAATGAATCAAGAAACATGCTAAATCTTAATTGTTATAAATAAATTAGTTGCAAAATTTATTTTTGCAACGTTTCTTTAGTAATTTTTGCTGTAAAATCGATTGGCGCAATCAGTTCTCTTTAAAAGTAAGTAAATTTTTAATAATTTATTTATACCAATTGATTGCAAAATTGAGTTTTGAAAAGTTTTTTTTACGTCAATAATATTTTTTTATGCTTTGGTCCTATTTCCAATTCCAATTTTTTTGACTATTTTTGTTAGTCAGACCATGGCCAGGAATGGGTTTTAATTATTTATACATGCGGGAAGAAGCAGATAGAAATCTGTACACAATACATGCGGATAGATACGGATTCCTGTACGTAATCGCGGACAAGTGCAGATAGAAATTGCAGCGTATAGAATGCAAACAGAAACAGACAGAACATATATATAAAAAAATTGATTGGTCCACTAATTAAAAGCAAATGCATAAGAAAATGGATCAATCACTTTCTTTATAAATATTATAATTATTTATGCATGCAATTATGCAAGTTTGTTTGAATAGGCCCTTAATAAATTTATAAAGAGTAACATCACATTTTAAAAATTATACAAAACAGCTTGGTTTGCTTGATTTCTACTGCCAGCGTGACGTCAGATCCTGTTAGAACGGGGTGCTCAATTTGTGCTAACAAGCCGTCAGATTGTATTGTACAGGTCTTGGTCTAATTTTGTCGCTTATTTGACATTAGGTACTGGCAGCATGGCGTGTTTGCGTGGTACTGCCAGTCTGTCGCGTCGATCCTGCTCTTTTGTTACCGCCAATCTGACGCCAGGTCTTGTCAGCACGCGGTGCTCAATTTCTGCTGCTAGTCTGCTGTCAGATTGTGTTGCGCAAGTTGTGCTTGATTTCTATCGCCAATCTGACAACAGTACTGTCAACACTATTGGCTCGATTTCTGCTGGAATTAAATGCTAACAGTTTCTGTTCTATTTCTGACAGCAGTTTGTTGACACCGCAGATATGCAGAGTCTGTGTGAAATCTGTTGCCTTTTTAGCAACAGAAATTGATAGCAGACTCTCCAAATGATCTGTTCGTTCACGTTTGGCTGACGGGGTATATATTGTGACGTGGCAGTTTAATCTGCCTCGCCACTTCGTCCTCCGCCTAAGCGTAGCGCGAGGAGGCGCGTACGACCGGGCCGGGCACTCGGCGAGAGAGCGAAATCTCCGGCGGGACTGCGTTGCGTGTTATTTTATGTACTCATTCGCGGCTTATTACATGTAACCGCGGGCACCTCGACAAACGTCGCCTAAGGACCAGCAGCGGCGAGGGAGACAGACCGCGACAGGAAAGGGAGAGGGCGATCATCCAGGACCGGCGCACAGGAAAACGCCGACGGAGAGGAGGACGAGACAAGACGTGACGACAGATAAGCGCCACGCAAAGGAGGCTCGCGAGTGGCACAGCTGATGGACAGGCTGGGGCGGACGAACGGCCAGGACCAGGGCCGTCGAATGCCGGCTGTCCATCGAGGAGGGTAGCGGCGAAGAGTCGCCGCTGGAGAAATTCTGCTGCTGTCGTCCGCGAGAACGACAAGAACGACGAGGATGTCGGATGCCGACGGGGACCGCACGACACCTGCGGAGACCCGACACTGCGCTGCCGTGACGTCACGGCTAGATAAGGGCGGCCGCTGATAGGCCGCGCCGCTAAGCGCAAGGATATCGCGCACCCTGTGGGAAGGGTAGCGCTCATCGATCGCGCATCGAACGCGATCCTCTCGGCTTTTGCGTGCGACCCGGCGTTCGGCGTACAAGTCGCGTTAAAGAGCAAGCGAGTGCGAGCTATCGGTCTGGGTTATCGTCGGTGGCTATCGGAACGACCGATATCGGCGAGAGTATCCTGGCGAGCGCGTCCACTAGAGGATCCTAGAGAACCTGAGGGATCAGGAGGAGGACCGGAGTCGGCGTCGAGGTGACCCTCTAACAATCGTGTAAAGCCACGGGCTGTCGGTGTCGACCGGCTCGCGCTCTGAGGTGGAGCCATTAGGTTCGTGTGCGAGTACGTCCGCCGCGTGGCGATTGAACGCACCTTGCTTCTTAGTGTTTGGCTGGCTCTCCGCCTCAAGCACGAGACCTCGTCGGGGCACCCAGCTGTCGGCTGCCGCGTGTGTGAGCCGTCCCGCCGTAGAAGCTCGCGGACGACCGGCTTCCTGGGAAGCCGCAAAGCCCTCGCGCACGTGCGTGAGTCGTGTTACGGCCGTGATCATACGGCCGTCCGAGATATCGGTGACTTGGTGTATCGCACGTGTTCTATTAATTTTGTATTGCGGTTCTGGCAACTGCGTTGTCGCCGACGTGGAGCTTTTATTGTACGCACTCGTGTCTCAGAGTTACGTGGCTCGCCTTAGCGGAGGCTCTGCGTTCGCGTTCTTGCCGCGCCGGTCAGAGCGCGTGTGATTGGCTGCCGCGCTTCGCGCGGGACCAGTCGTCGTGATCGGTGCGTGTAGCGTAATCATGGTCTGAGTGAAGTAATTCCCGCGTCCGACTTGTTAATTTCTTTTTGGTCAACGCCTTATCTCTTTGTCTTTCTTTCTTACGCTATTCTTTTTTGTTCTTATTTTATTGTAAGCCGTCTCTATTATGCACTGCAATACAGGTGTTCTCTATCTGTTATATCGGCCTGACTTTACTTAATTTCTCGCCTACCCGTCGTCTCCCGTAAGAGAGCCGCTTCGTCCCTGTCTCCGCTACCCCGCCCCTCTACCGGTTAGAGGAGCTAGCTGGCCGCGTGCGAGCAACGATTTCGCGTTTCGGCATGACGCATTCTCGCGTGTTGTGAATCCGTGTTTAGAGTGGAAAAGTAAACCCGGAGACGCAACCGGTATCATCGCGTCTGGCGCCCAATCTCGCGATTTAGTGCGAGCATTTGGTGTTTCTCAGTTAGTTCGTCGCTCCCGCGCGTGTTTTGCGAGTCATTCCATTGTTTGATCGCGTATTTCGCCGTTGCTCTCCGGCGTCAGGAAAAGTACGTGACAAAATTTGACGCCCAACGTGGGGCGCGCCAGTAAGAATTTCTCTTTTACGGTCTTTGCGAAACACGGGCGTAGATATTGAAAATTTTTTTTTGCGTGGATTGGCTGCGGAGACACGGGCCGGCGAGAACTTCTGCATTGAGTGTGAGATAATTTTTTTTGTTGTTGTTTTTCCCTGAGCAAGTGTTGTGTGCGTCCTGTGTGAGTTTTTGCATTTTCCTGTTCTTGCTGGAATTTTGATAACTCACTGCAAGCCATTTTCCGCTTTCAATTATTTGACACGGCTAACCTTTAACAAATAGTATCAAAATTTCTCGAGACCATATTAACCTTCTTTTATTGCTAATATTATTATGCGTTTGGTATCGTCTTGATTTTCGCGTGTGAACATTATTTTCCCCGATTGTGAGTCATAGTCGTGTGAGCTTCAGATTGAATTTATTATTTAGGATTCTGTGACTTGGTATCGGCAAACAGTGCCTCGAACATTTCGTCGTGTTTGATCATTGAATATTCGCGAATGTTATTTCGCGACGGTGGAATTTGCTGCTCAGTGCCGATTATAGTGCTTGGCGTAGAAGTAAACACGCCGAGGAATTTAGGGGGAGGGCGTATTGTCGAAGTGTCGTGCCGTGTTTGCGCGTTCGAGTGTCGCAAATATTTTGGAATCTTAGAATACGCTTTGAATGACCGTTTATTTTCGCTTTGGCTATCGTTATCGTTTTTGTGAGATATCGCCGTACAATTGCGCGCGTGGAAATTGGTCGGTCGCGAGGGGGGGATAACCTCGCTTGAAGATGAGTTCGACTAAGTATGACGACGAGTGGATTTTTACCGCCACCTTCGAACAATTAGTTGCCGCGCTTGAGGAGCAGGGGCTCTTAATCGAGGGTTCTCAATCCGCGCTCATGTTAAGATTATTGCGCTACATGCGGACTACGCGCGTAGGCGAATCGTTCGTCGGCGCGGACGTCGCACAAGGGTTACCGGATTTCGGACACTTAAATCTCCCCGAGGGGGAGGTACCGCGACCGGACAGTCCCTTCGAGGCCGCGATGAGGCCGTTGGCGAGCGTGCACGCGTCCGGGGGAGACGGGGGACGTCGACCACCGGGATCGAATGACGCGGCCGCCGCTTACATTATGCGACGTTGGAGTTTAAAGTTTTCCGGCGCGCGGGGGGAGGACGCGAAAACCTTTGTGTTACGGATTGAAGAGGGCCGCGAGTTGATACCGGTCGACGATGCTGACATATTGCGATGCCTACCGTTCTTCCTATCGGGTGTCGCGCTTTACTCGTTCCGTGCTAAGCGCGCGAAATTGACGACGTGGGGTACGTTCAAGGCGGCGTGGCGTGCGCGATTCGGGGATCCCGACTTCCAGTTCGCCTTGCGGGACAAAATAATGCGACGCACCCAGGGCGAGCGCGAAACGGTCGTGGACTATCTGACGTGTCTGAATGCGCTTTTTGACCGTCTCTCACTCCCATGGAGTGAGGAGGAGAAGATCGGGTACGCACATCGCCACATGTTGCCGCGCTTACAGACCATGGTGCCGCGCGATTCGGTCACCGACTTACAAGCAAACCTACCCAACTGTTACACTCCGATTTTGATGAGCTTTGAATATGTTGTAGTCTAGGTCAAAATAAGAGACACGTATTTTTTTATAAGGGCCCATACGCACTTTTAGGGGATGAAACACCTCTTTGAAGAAAAAGACTTTTTTTTTTCGAAACGTATATCGTCGAAACTATAAGAGATAGAAAAAAATGTTCTAATTAAAAGTTAAATGGCATGAAAAATACTATACAACAGTAATAAAAATTTTTTTTTTTAATTTTTTTTATACTTTTCCTCATCACCTAGCAATTTTTTTCAAAATTTTTATTTCTTTTTATAAGCGGAATAAAGTTTATTTTATTACGAATCCAACGATGTATAACAAAGTTATATTCCGACATTTCCATTTGCCAAAAATAATTAAAAACTTCTCTATACTCATGGTACGCGCACCCGTCCGTGTGCTACGGAAGTGTCCCTTTCCAATTTTGAGGAGTTTTTAATATGTTGTAATACAAATAAAAATATGGGACACGCATTTTTTATACGCCCATATGACCGTTAAGGGGGTGAAACACGCTGTTGAAAAAAATTGATTGTTTAATTTCTGAGAACTGTCGAAACGGTAAAAGATATAAAAAAAAGTTTCAAATAAAAGTTTTATGGCTTTTTGTGTACTTTATAACCGTTCGCTCAGGTTTTTTAAAAATGTCATTTTTCTCAAAATCTTCTTCCCTCCTCTTCTAAATTTTTGAAAAATTTAAAATTTATCTTATATCAAAACTTATAGCCTATTTAACAACAAATTTAAACATGTATGATAAAGTTGTAGCTCAAAAACACATTTTTCAGAAATCAACTAATTAATATAGAAATAGAATAAATAGAAAACAACATATTAAAAACTCGTCAAAATTGGAAAGGGACTCTTCCGTAGCACACGGACGGGTGCGCGTACCATGAGTATAGAGAAGTTTTTAATTATTTTTGGCAAATGGAAATGTCGGAATATAACTTTGTTATACATCGTTGGATTCGTAATAAAATAAACTTTATTCCGCTTATAAAAAGAAATAAAAATTTTGAAAAAAATTGGTAGATGATGAGGAAAAGTATAAAAAAAATTTAAAAAAAAATTTTTTTTATCACTGTTGTATAGTACTTTTCATGCCATTTAACTTTTAATTAGAACATTTTTTTCTATCTCTTATAGTTTCGACGATATACGCTTCGAAAAAAAAAGTCTTTTTCTTCAAAGAGGTGTTTCATCCCCTAAAAGTGCATATGGGCCCTTATAAAAAAATACGTGTCTCTTATTTTGACCTAGACTACAACATATTCAAAGCTCATCAAAATCGGAGTGTAACAGTTGGGTAGGTTTGCTTGTTAGATTCACTCGAATTATTGGCGGCGCGAGCGGAAAGTTGTTGTCGGGCAGCTTTAAGTTATCGGGCACCTCCACCGCCGGAACGATCATTATTTCCCGATCTAGCTTATCGTCCTTCAAAAGAGGGGGGACGCGGAGGAAAGTTAAATGATACTCTTGCGGCATTAGAGATATCGGGCCTAGATGAAAGTGAGGGAGCGTCGCGCGCGGGGAGGGGGAAGAAAGCCAAGGCTCGCAGTGACGCTGCGACCGCCGCGTCCGCATCGACCACCGCCTCCGACCACCACCCCGTCTACAAGTGGGCACCGTAGCAATCCCGGCAAATGCTGGAATTGCGATCAGACGGGCCACTTTGCGCGTGACTGCAAATCCGCTCCGCGCACTCATTGCTATCGGTGCGGCAAGGCGGGAGTGACGTTGCGTACGTGCCCAGATTGTGCGGGAAACGCCTAAGGGAGTCGGAGAAGGGGGAAAACGCGACTCCTGGCAATGCATCCCCCGATAATGTAGTGATACCGGTAAGCGCCGATTTCGTTTGTAATTCGTTCGGGGCGAGGGGATCATGCCTCTCCTGTATTTGTGTTAAGATATCGGGTAATGAGATTCGCGCTCTGTTGGATTCCGGGTCGAGTCGTACGTTTTTAGGTCCGGCCGCTATTGAATTAGTGCAATCGTTGGGATATCGGTTTCGTCGGGCTAGGCACCGCCGCGTGACGACTGCGACCAGCCAGACGACGCGAGTGAGGGGGGAGGTCGAGGTACCTCTCGAAATTGAAAACCGCACGCGTACTTTGAGCGTGTACGCGTTGCGAACGTTAGCGTTACCGTGTATATTAGGTATGGACTTTTTGACAACTTTCGGTGTTGTGATTAATTTTGCGGGAAGTATCTGGGGATTCGCGGATGATATCATGCGACAATATCCCCTGGAAATCGAGACCACGAGCTCGCTGTCGGCTCGCGCAAGGAGGTACTGGGCCCGAGCAGGGGACGGGGGAAGACCCCACCGAGCGAAGGGGCAGCTTGCGAGATTCGACGCCTAACGAAGCGGCCGATATCGTGGTGCCCCCACCAAGAGAGGAGGGGACGTCTACTGCTCGCGAACGCGCAACGCCGCAGGGCGGATTAAGGGAGCTGTCGGCTGAGGAGATCGCGCGGTTATCGAAATTTTTAGCGTCGGAGATATCGGACGTTCCCGCGAAACTCGGAGCGACGTCGCTAACGGAACACCGTATAGATGTCGGGGGTCACGCGCCTATTAAACAGCGTTATTACCCGGTGTCACCAAGGGTACAGGAAGCGATCTATGCCGAGGTCGATTCAATGCTTGAGTCCGGCATTATCGAACCCTCGAATAGCGCGTGGTCGACACCCATCGTTATGATCAAGAAACCGAACAACACGTATCGCTTTTGCTTACACTTTCGCCGATTTAACGAGGTATCGAAAAAAGACGCGTATCCCCTGCCGTACATGAATGCGATTTTGGATAAACTTCGGCCAGCCGGTTACATTTCTACCATCGACCTTAGCCAGGCTTACTTGCAGATCCCGTTAGAGAAAAGTAGTAAAGAGTACACCGCGTTTACGGTACCGGGCAAAGGACTTTTTCAATTTACGCGGATGCCGTATGGCCTAACGGGAGCGCCCGCAACGTTTCAAAGGCTTCTAGATCGTTTAATAGGTCCGGAGATGGAACCGCATGCATTCGCGTACCTTGATGATATCGTTGTTGTGACACGGACTTTCGGGGAACATCTTACGTAGTTGGGCAAAGTATTTGCGCGTATTAGAGACGGGGGGCTCACGATCAACCCGAAGAAAAGTAAATTCTGTCGATCCCAAGTGAAATATCTTGATTTTCTTGTACAAAAGGAAGGGTTGACGGTCGATCCAGAGAAGACCGCCGCTATCGTGCAGTACCCCCCGCCGCGAAACGTTAAACAACTGCGTCGGTTCATCGGAATGGCGTCCTGGTATAGGCGATTTATACCGCAATGCGCGACGCGGATGGAACCGCTTACGAGTCTTCTGAAGAAGAATCGCTCTTAGGTGTGGGGGGGAGACTCAAAAGCAAGCTTTTGAGTCAATTAAATTTTGTTTGACCACCCCACCCACGCTATCGTGTCCGGACTTTGATTTACCATTTTTACTGCAAACCGATGCAAGTTCCGTAGGGTTAGGCGCGGTGTTAGCGCAGAAAAATGGGGACGCGGAACATGTAATTGCCTACGCAAGCCGCGCGTTATCGGAAGCGGAAAGAAAATATTCCACCACGGAGTTGGAATGTCTGGCTATCGTGTGGGCTGTCAAAAAGTTCCGTCCCTATCTAGAAGGATATCGGTTTACAATTATAACGGACCATAGTAGCCTCCGGTGGCTACACAATTAAAAAACCCGACGGGTCGTCTGGCGCGGTGGGCACTCGAGCTCCTCGAATATGATTACGTGATAGAACATAGAAAAGGTGCGATGCACCACGTGCCGGATGCACTTTCAAGATTGTACGAAGGCGAGGAAACAGATTTTTGCGCTGCGGTCGTGACGAATGACGCGTGGTATAACTCGAAAGTCGAGGAGATAGCACGCCACCCGCGACGTTACCCGGAATGGCGAATGCTCAACGGCGAGATGTATTTCAGAAAGTCGCGCTTGATGGCGGAGATCGTGGAGGATCGCGATAGGTGGAAACGCGTGTTGCCGCGAGAGGCGCCCCGTGCGGTAATTAGGGAGAATCACGATCCACCGCATGCCGGTCATTTGGGGGTCGAGAAGACCTATCAGCGTGTCGCGACGAGATATCACTGGCCGCGCATGCTAAGGGATATCACGAATTACGTTAAACATTGCGGCGTATGTCAGAGAGTAAAGGTGGAACAAGACGTATCGGCCGGATTGATGGGGCAGCGCGTGATAGAGTCGCCGTGAACGGTGGTTGCCGCGGATATTATGGGACCGTTGCCGACGAGTAGGTCCGGTCACGCATACTTACTCGTAATGCAGGACTTATTTACGAAGTGGATAGAGTGCTGTCCACTTCGTAAGGCTACCGGTCGACGAATTAGAGAGGCAATTGAGGAGATGGTGATTTTCCGTTGGGGCACGCCGCGTGTATTGCTGACGGACAACGGAACGGAGTTCCTGAATAGAGACTTGCGCGCGATGTCGGAGCAGTATGGGATATATCAAACGACGGTGCCACCTTATCACCCGCAGGCAAACCCGGTGGAGCGGGTAAATCGCGTCCTAAAGACGATGATCACTGCGTTTGTAGAGCAAGATCACCGCGAGTGGGACGTCCACATAAGTTTCGATTCGCGTACAATTCCGCACACCATACGTCCCTACAAGCTACCCCCGCCTTTCTTACGGCCGAGAACCGCTACCGGTCGGTTTGCATCGCGAGCAGGACGACGTCGGTGTCGAGATAGAGGAAGCAAACCCCGTCGAGTGGCGCGAACATATGGGGAAGATGGGCGCGTTACGGGAGTGGGTCGCGGAAAACTTGGAAGCCGCGCAAGAGCGGCAATCTAAGTATTATAATCGGCACAGGCGCGAAGTCACATTTAACGTAGGCGAACAGGTACTCAAGAGGTACCACGTGTTATCGGCCGGCGCACAACACTTCTCAGCGAAGCTGGTCAAGAAGTTCCATGGCCCGTTCATTATTCGAAGAATTCTCTCACCAGTAGTATACGAGTTGGCTGATCTAACGGGTGGCAAGGTCGTTGGCAAGGTCCTCGTGAAAGACCTCAAGCAACCATGAGCCTTGGATGCCTAGGGGGATGAACGCGCAGGCGGACGCGGATTTCGAGTGGCGTTGGGTCCACCTGTTTGCCTGGATCACCAGGAACCACCCGGGGTTCTGGGAAGACCTCGCCCACTACGTCGAGGAACGGCGCAGGCGCCCGACGCCGCGCGGAATCGTGGTGCGATTGCCGGTTGCTCCCACCGAGAGATATCGGCATCCAGGCCGAGCCCGACCAGAGGAATGTTGGCGTTCAGGTGGGGCCGCGCCAAAGAGACGCGGGCCTCCAAGTACAGCCCAACCGGCGAGATGTCGGCACGAGCACCGACCCGTACCGACGCAACGTGGGCCTCCAGACCCGCCTGTGCAACTGCGGGGAGCTGAGCGCAGCCTTGAGGGAGGGCGCCCGCTGCGGGTCGTCCCGAGGAAGTCCTGGGGGCCCTGCCGCCCGCCGCCAAACACCCAGTCCCATCCAGGTGGACGCCAACACACGGCGGGCTTCGACCAGCACCGAGCGCGAAGCCTGCTGGAACTGCGGCTCGCTGGAACACTTCGCCTGGCGCTGCCCGCGACCACGCGCCGTGTATTGCTATCGGTGCGGACGAAGGGACACCACGGTCAACACCACGGTGTCCCACTTGCCAGGAGGGCTGGTTCCGTCAGGGACCGTACGACCCGGAGAGGGATCCTGCCGGCCCGGAAGCGCCCCGATACCAGGGTGGCTCACCGGGGGCCCGCCGCCGGAGCCCACCTTAGCCCATGGGGCCTCAGGGGGCTGTGTGTGTTGGATGGACCTGCCCCCGTATCGGTCCAAGAGGATAATTTTTTTTGTGTTATCGGACTTCCGCCACCCCTGCCGTGAGCAGGGGCTGATCCAATGAAGATTTTTTTTTGTTTGGGGGAAAACCGGCCCGACCCCTCCCGTTCTCTTGCCACGGCTATCGACCGCCCGTACCAAAGTGGGTGTCATTTTTTTTGTCTGTCTTGTTTGTTTGTTTTGTTTGTTGGTGAGGGACGCCCTAATAAACGCCTGCTTTGTATACGTTGCTGTCTTTGGTTTTGGTGTGAATGCAGCCTGCTCCGTCTCCGTTCCTCCTATCCCATCTGATCGCCGACGCAAAAGCACGCACTAGGCGCGTTGGAGCCTATCGTCCGGGACCGGAAACTGCGGGACCGCGAGATGAAAGAGCGAATAGCCAGGGGATGACCATGTCTCCCTGGCCGCGTCCTAACAGTTACGATTTTTTTTGGTATGGTCGTCGGGGCCATTTTGTCGGTTGACAATTTCCTTTCTTTTCTTTTTGCGAACCGGTAAGATTTTTTTTTGTGTTGTGCCATCTGATATTTTTTTTTTGTGATATCGCAGCCGACAGACTGGAGATTTCGGTCGCTCTGAGGCGCCTTCCTCGGTAACTCGTGGCTGCAGAGGGGTATCTGGACCGGCACGGTCCCGCTTGGCATGGGGGGGTTGTGACGTGGCAGTTTTATCTGCCTCGCCACTTCGTCCTCCGCCTAAGCGTAGCGCAAGGAGGCGCGTACGACCGGGCCGGGCACTCGGCAAGAGAGCGAAATCTCCGGCGGGACTGCGTTGCGTGTTATTTTATGTACTCATTCGCGGCTTATTACATGTAACCGCAGGCACCTCGACAAACGTCGCCTAAGGACCAGCAGCGGCGAGGGAGACGGACCGCGACAGGAAAGGGAGAGAGCGATCGTCCAGGGCCGGCGCACAGGAAAACGCCGACGGAGAGGAGGACGAGACAAGACGTGGCGACAGATAAGCGCCACGCAAAGGAGGCTCGCGAGTGGCACAGCTGATGGACAGGCTGGGGCGGACGAACGGCCAGGACCAGGGCCGTCGAATGCCGGCTGTCCATCGAGGAGGGTAGCGGCGAAGAGTCACCACTGGAGAAATTCTGCTGCTGTCGTCCGCGAGGACGACAAGAACGACGAAGATGTCGGATGCCGACGGGGACCGCACCTGCGGAGACCCGACACTGCGCTGCCGTGACGTCACGGTTAGATAAGGGCGGCCGCTGATAGGCCGCGCCGCTAGGCGCAAGGATATCGCGCACCCTGTGGGAGGGGTAGCGCTCATCGATCGCGCATCGAACGCGATCCTTTCGGCTTTTGCGTGCGACCCGGCGTTCGGCGTACAAATCGCGTTAAAGAGCGAGAGAGTGCGAGCTATCGGTTTGGGTTATCGTCGGTGGCTATCGGAAGGACCGATATCGGCGAGAGTGTCCGGCCTGGCGAGCGCGTCCACTAGAGGATCCCAGAGGACCTGAGAGACCAGGAGGAGGACCGGTGTCGGCGTCGAGGTGACCCTCTAACAATCGTGTAAAGCCACGGGCTGTCGGTGTCGACCGGCTCGCGCTCTGAGGTGGAGCCATTAGGTTCGTGTGTGAGTGCGTCCGCCGCGTGGCGATTGAACGCACCTTGCTTCTTAGTGTTTGGCTGGCTCTACGTCTCAAGCACGAGACCTCGTCGGGGCACCCAGCTGTCGGCTGCCGCGTGTGTTTGAGCCGTCCCGCCGTAGAAGCTCGCGGACGACCGGCTTCCCGGGAAGCCGCAAAGCCCTCGCGCACGTGCGTGAGTCGTGTTACGGCCGTGATCATACGGCCGTCCGAGATATCGGTGACTTGGTGTATCGCACGTGTTCTATTAATTTTGTATTGCGGTTCTGGCAACTGCGTTGTCGCCGGCGTGGAGCTTTTATTGTACGCACTCGTGTCTCAGAGTTACGTGGCTCGCCTTAGCGGAGGCTCTGCGTTCGCGTTCTTGCCGCGCCGGTCAGAGCGCATGTGATTGGCTGCCGCGCTTCGCGCGGGACCAGTCGTTGTGATCGGTGCGTGTAGCGTAATCATGGTCTGAGTGAAGTAATTCCCGCGTCCGACTTGTTAATTTCTTTTTGGTCAACGCCTTATCTCTTTGTCTTTTTTTCTTACGCTAACCGCTATTCTTTTTTGTTCTTATTTTATTGTAAGCCGTCTCTATTATGCACTGCAATACAGGTGTTCTCTATCTGTTATATCGGCCTGACTTTACTTAATTTCTCGCCTATCCGTCGTCTCCCGTAAGAGAGCCGCTTCGTCCCTGTCTCCGCTACCCCGCCCCTCTACCGGTTAGAGGAGCTAGCTGGCCGCGTGCGAGCGACGATTTCGCGTTTTGGCATGACGCATTCTCGCGTGTTGTGAATCCGTGTTTAGAGTGGAAAAGTGAACCTGGAGGCGCGACCGGTATCATCGCGTCTGACGCCCAATCTCGCGATTTGGTGCGAGCATTTGGTGTTTCTCAGTTAGTTCGTCGCTTCCGCGCCTGTTTCGCGAGTCATTCCATTGTTTGATCGCGTATTTCGCCGGCGTCAGGAAAAGTACGTGACAATATATATAAAACTTATACACAATAATACGTCGCGCGCGCAACTCGGTTCTGTAAGACAAAAATCTGAAATCTTTTTGCTAAGCTGTGCAGTGTTGTCTGCTTGTGCAGTGTTGCCGGCTTGTAATGAGAGAAAGTGAGAATGCTCGAGACAAAAAAGGATAGGTCGAGAAGGAGAGATCGCTTGAGAAAGAACAAGACAGGGAGCTCCCTTTGAGTATATAGACATGGAGGGGGAATAATAGCACCAAAAGTGTGTTCAAGATCTGTGCGAGAGAGAAAGGTATGTACGTCTACTCTGCGCATGCGTCGCTTACACCAGTTTAGATCTTTGAAGTTATAAATAATTATTTAAGTTATAACTTGAGTTCTGAAACGTGCTTTCCGAAGAAAATTTGACTCAAAATGTATAGTATGTAAATATAATGTATACTATATTATATTGAGTAAAATTTTCCTTGAAGAGAATGTTTTGGAATGTGCTTTAATGTTAGAAATGCTGTATTGAAGTTGACACATGCGCAGAGAGGACAAATATGGCTTGTATATCTTTCTCTCTTACACAAATGGGACACACTTATGGCATATGGGAAACAATGCAATTTCTCCTCCCTGTCCTTTGACTATATAAATATGGACTGCTAGTTGGCTCTTTTAGGCTGTAAGAAACATCTATAGCGCCCCCATCTCCTAAGCGACGATTTGCAGTATAAAATAACATATGGTGTGGTGTGTGGCTTTTATACGCAACAGTAATAAACATTTGTGCAATATCCAAGAATTGACACCTATAAAACAGTAATTGTTTGTGAAAAAATTTTTAATTTTTTTAAATTAGAAAATAAATTAAAAATGAGAAATATAATCCCTACAATGATTCAAGAAACATTAAGAAATGTAAGATTAGATAAATTATTTATTAACTTTGACACACATATTAAAGATCTAGAAATATTAGAGAATCATAAATATGTAATAATAAAATTAATTATTAATATAATTACGTATTATTTGAACGTTAAATTAGCTTATGAAGGTAAAATAATTACGTTGAATGAACACAAAGATTTCATAAGACGTAATTTAATTAAAACTGTTATTTTCAGCGGGCAATAATTTATACTGTACACTTTATTATCCGAAAATGACGGTTCTTTAATGAGACTTCCTTTTATTTATATGATATCACTTAATTGTTTTTATTTTTAATTACTTACTTTCCATTTTTTGCTTTATATATTTTATTATATATATATATATATATATATATTAATTATATAATTTTTTAAAATATATCTTTAATAATAAAATGTGTATATTTTATATTTATTTCCTTTTAATTTAATTAAATTAATTCTTATTTTACAGAAATATAATTGTATATTTTGGAGTAAACGTATAAATTCAAAGCAATATATTGTATTCTGTCTCTTTCTTTTCTAATCTTTTACTATTGCTGTCTCGCTTTTTCGTTTCACATTTCTGCCACTTAGGAGATGGAAACGTTGCAGATCTTTCTTACAGGAAAACATAGGAAAAGTGGGAGGTACTAGCAGTCCATATTTATGTAGTCAAAGTCCCTGTCCATATACTCAATGAGAGTTCCCCACGCATCTCTCTTACTTAACGTTGGGTCGAGAGCACGAACTTAGGAATAGAGGGACGGAGCATAAAGTCCTACTTTAGGCAAGAGGGGGTGTTCTCTCAGGCATGCAGGGCTGCGTTCAGATTCTCCACCAGGGTGCACCCAGACATCATTCTATCCTTGTTTAACATTTGGTAAACAACAAAGATAAAACGACAGCATGGTGCACCCGGGTGAGGAACCTGAACGCAGCCCAGGGGAAACCGTTCTCCGCCATATTGGTTTCAAAAAACTTATACATAGATACCTATGTGTCAGTGATATCCCGTTTACGCTGTCCCAATCAGCACACAATAATTTTTAAATATTTGTTTCATATTTATTTAGTATTAATTTTTTATTGTCCAATTCATTATAGAAAAATATTTATTATACATTTATTAAATATTTATTTAACAATTATTAAATATTTAAAATAATGATTTGGGAAAATATTTATTTAACATTTGTTTAACGTTTATTTAACATTTATTTAACATTAATTAAAATTTTAAAGTAATGATTTGGGAAAATATTTATTTAACGTTTATTTAATGTTTATTTAACGTTTATTTAATATTTATTAGTAGTTGTTATAGGCCGATTCGGGACCACTATGTGTTAGTGTATACGTGTACGTGTGTGTGTGTGTGTGAGGGACGTTACAAGGATCAGGTATATTTGCTGTCTTTCTCCCTTTCTCTTTTCCTCTCCTTCCAATAACGGTTTTTCCCGAATCATTGTTATATGCTAAACTAATTTTAATAAATTGATATAAATTTTTATTATGTTTTATATTAGGATAATATTAACCTAATATCAATTTAATATAAATTTTATATCAATTTATTAAAATTAGTTTAACAATTATTTGGGAATAAAACGTATCCCTCTTCTTCTCCCTCTCCCTCTTTCCCATATAGTTTAGGTTTTTCTCGTATTAAAATATTTATTTAACAAATATTTAGAAGAACGTATCGCTCTCTCTCTCTCTATTGTCGATCTCTCTTTTACATATTGTTTACATTTTTGTATTAAAAATTCGTTTCAGCCTTTTAGGAAGAAGAAACATTTTTTCCTCTTCCATTGTCAAGAAATATTTTATGACCCGTCATTTAAAACCAGTACATTTGTCGTCGACGTTGTAGACGACGAATCTTTACCTGGGGTAATGTTTTCGCACCCCCCGTTGCGGCACGCTATTGCGTCAGTCGCATGTTTTTGGCCGCACGCGTTGCGGCTATTGTTAGCTCGCTCGCATTTTTTTTTTATATATATTAAAGAGGAAAAGTGGACAAGGCAAATCATTTTTAAATTTAATATATGTTTCAATTAATGGCATCCACGTTGCAGACGAATCTTTACGGGTCCGTACGGGGTAATGTTTTAGCTCGTACCCCCCGCTGCGGACAGTTTACTACGAATACTACCAATAGTACAATTTTTACTACGAATAGTACTATTTCCATACGCTATGCATATTCGCTTGCGTATTATAACATTAAAAAGGATTTTGACACAAAAACGGAATTTTATGGCAAGGCAAATAATCGGGTATTTATCTCCGAAAGAGATAAGACCCTTGACCGCTGCTTATGGGTAGAACGTGTCACAAAAAATGGGTCAAAATATTTGATATCTGCGTACGCTCTCGCTTCCGCCTCGTAAACGTTCGTACTTTATTTATTATGGGAAGGTGGATAATAGAAATAATATTTAGACATTATTATTTTTAAAAACTTTTTGCATTTATTAAACGTGTAAGGCATTATATACAATATTGTCCAAAGCGTACATTAATAGTTCACAGTCTATGAGTAAAGTTTTACCGTACATTTCGCGTAACAATTTCGCCGCATCGCACTTATTGTTAACACAATTTCTGCGCAAAAGAGATACGAAATGTTTATATTTTTTGTTTACAGCATATATATTCTGGTATAACTGGTAACGCATGCTCGACGCAATGCTCGATTTCCAATAAAAACAATATAGTTGACGGTTTCATGTACATGCAAGTACCACACGACGTCAACTTTATTATAGTTCCATTGCTCACATTTACAACTTGTATAGTTAAATTGCAAATGGTGTGTGATGCCGCAGCAGTTGCATGCACAAGTTGCTCGATGTCCGCACGTCTTTGAAGCAATGCCTTCCACGGTTCGTAATGTAGAATTATTTGATTGCCTCGGTAGTCTCCGATAATTAATTCGACAAAGGAAATCGGTCCTGCGCTGATCCCAATGTCAAGATATTTATAAACTGTAGGCGTCAATGCGAATCTCCTTCCCAGAATGCGAGGCGTATATTTTGGTTCCAAAGATGATCTGTAAATAAAAAAATAAGGATGAGTAAGTTGTAGAAAATAAGAAAAAATATAAAAATATTTATTTAAAAGTATGTATAGATACTTACAATTTTTTTTCACACGCTTCAGCCTGGATCGGAACGTAATAATTTGCCATCTTTTATATTCTTTTTCGTTATTTCAGTGACTGATACTCCGATGCTAAATCCGTTCATACAAGCAACTAATGTACGACTGATCGCAAATTTTAACGTTTTTAGAAATAAGGTTTTATGAAATTTTAAGAGGGGGGAAAACTTCTTTTCCCAGGAATTTAATCGTTGCCGCTTAAACATGTTGCGGCACATATACGGGTAATTTTGAACTCGTAAAATGCTTTGTTAGTTTTCCTTACAAGCAATATCTCATCTAACACCTTCATAAATACACCGGAAAACCTTTCCGTTTGATCTTTTCGAACAATAGTTTCGTATTTGACCCAGGTAAAAGACCGATGCATCGGTCATCACAAGTTTCCTTCTTTGTAAAAAAACCAAAACTAATCGATATATTTCGCACAAACGTTCTTGCAAATTGAGTGTCACTTAAAAAAGAAATCACCTATAATGTTGAAGAGAAGATCCTTTTGACCTACAATAGTTAGTCTTAAGTCGCCTCTTGTAGCGAACGCATCGTTCGTGTCAAAAATAAAAACTTTTAAGAGTACAACTGTATGTGACATTTTTTCGTGTAACAGAATGTGCTATTTTATTCGCAAATTTTAAATAAAAGAAATGGAAAATTGTGCAAATATCGACGAAAATATATTTTTTGAGAATATCGGAAACATAGATCCCGAAAATCACGTAGACAATGATAACAAAGCGTTCGAAGAAGTGAATTTTGAAGACATTTTGGACGAAGAAGAAGAAGATGATGATGATGAAGAAGAAGAAAAAGACGAGACGTTCTTCGATGATAACGGTTACAACAGTGATCATAGTGAGCACCTTGAAGATTGCATGGAAAGAGATGTGCCATCTGCTATGCAACTTAATGCTCTGCATATGACTACGAAAGTTTGCAAGATATCAGTTTATTATATGCTTACTCTCCATGAAGATTACACTCAAGTAACATGTACTTCATGCATGATGGAAGGTGATCCCGCGGACTTTGGATTAGCGCAAGTCATTTGACTCCATCAAACTGGGCCTTATATTGAGCTCTCTAGCAAGTATTGCGAATGCTGCCAAAAACCAACGTTTATAAACATTTCCGTGCAACATGTGCCCAATGTGTATGCCACCCAATAAAAAACTGAAAAAATGGAAAACATTGAGCAAGTGGAACGTGAACTGCTCGAGCAATGCTCGCAGGTTGCGACTTTGGTGGAGTTTTTTGCGTGGCTGCAACGATGTGACGAGTGCCTCGAACAGCTTGAAGAACGCTGTAGTGCCAAGCGTCCTCGACTCGCTGTTGGGCATAAACAATCTCTAGTTGCGAGAATCACACGACTCGTTAGTGCAAAGACTCAGTTAGAGAAACGTTTTATACACGTTGGTGGTGATGAATACGCGAGCAATAGTGCCGGTGATAAGAAAGCGCTCATATGGCGTGAGATTAACGCCGCGTTCAAGAGCCGCATTTTGACCGGCGCGGTGATTAATATGGACTATATCGAGCCGCAACAATTCTTGGAGGACGCCAGTGATATGGTTATTGAGCATGTGCGAGACGCTATCCAGAAACATGATAATGTAAAAGTGAATACTGTGTTCAACGGTGAGTTTGTGAACATTCATGGTGAACGCGATAATAAAAATATTGCAACGAAAAATAATGAACTTTACCAAACGTCGAATGTGCGTGAGTGGTACGAGCAGCGCGTCATCGATGTCACGTTGGCGATGCTCGATGAGTTCCAGGAACGCAAAAGCGAATGGGCTCTCATGCGAATCCAGAATCTAACTGTGAACATTAATAAACTTAATCCCATGCACGCGGGATGTGAAATTGAGTTGCCACGCGAAATTATATTGAAGACAGCAGTGGTCAATTTGAAATCTATGGACAATGCGTGTTTTGCATGGTCAGTAGTTGCCGCTTTGTATCCAGCCAAACATCAATGTAGATCGAGTATCTTCGTATCCGCATTATCGGATGCAGAACAGTGTTAAATCTCGAAGGCATTGAGTTTCCGATGACGCTGAAGCAAATTAAAAAATTTGAACGCTTTAAACAACGTATCGATCAACGTATATTGCATCGAGAGGAAACCATATGATATTTTGATTCTTCCAATTCAACTTACTGATAAGAAGATGGACAAGCACGTAAACTTGTTGTACGTGCAAGAAGATAATGACGTGGGCCACTTCGTATGGATTAAGAATCTGTCCCGCCTCGTTAGCTTACAACTCAACAAACATGGTCATAAAAAATATTTTTGCGATTGGTAAGCATATGAATAAATAAAAAAGTATGCAAAAATTTAAAACATATTTAAATTATTTTCTTTATTTTACAGATGTCTGCACTATTTTGGTTCCAACGAAAAATTGCAATCACACATAGTGGACTGCAGAAAAATGAACGACTGTGCCATCCGACTGCCGAGCGAGAAAGACAAATGAACGACTGTGCCATCCGACTGCCGATCGAGAAAGACAAATGGCTCGAATTTGACAACCCATGCAGCAAGGAGCATGCACCCTTTATCGTTTACGCCGATTTTAAATGTGTGCTACAGCAAACGGAACCCGAGAAGAAAGTCATATTACTATCAACATCATCAGGTATTTAGCGTAGGATGTTATGTACACTGCTCATATGGCAACACATTGTCGTATTATCGGTTTAGTCGCGATAAAGATTGCATCGCGTGGTTCGTCGAGCAACTTCAAGACTTAGCGCGCAATGTACATAATATTTTATTAACTAATACATCGATGAATCTTACGCAAGACGACTGGGCAAAACATAATAGCGCAACGTGTTGCCACATGCGAGAAGTCGTTTACGCCGGATGAAAAACGGGTAAGCAATTATTGCCACCTTACCGGTCGTTACTGAGGTCCAGCTCATTCAATTTGTAATTTAAATTATAAAGATACGCGTTACATCCCGTAGTTTTTCACAATTTAGCTGGTTATAATGCCCATTTTATAATTGAGAAAATATCTAATGCATTTGAAGGCAATATCAATTTGTTGCCTATAACAAAAAAAAATATATTTCATTTACTAAACATGTTAAAAGCACCAAGGATAAAAAAACAGACATGCATAAAATTAAGATTTATTAATTTTTTTTAATTTCTAAGTCTCGATAAATTGGCATCGTTTCTCAGTAAGGATAAACTACGTATAAGGCAACGCAAATATTGTAATTTATCTACCGAAAATTTTGATTTACTAACGCAAAAAAGTGTCTTCCCGTACGAGTACATTGACAGTTTTAAAAAATTGGATGAGTCACGTTTGCCACCGCGCGATTTATTTTTTAGTTCTTTAACCGGCGATACCGTGTCTGAGAAAGACTACGAGTATGCTCACGCCGTTAACGTGTGGCAGCGGTTCTCTATCAAAATCCTGGGCAAATATAGTGATTTATGTTTGAAGACTGATGTCTTGTTATTGACAGATATTTTCGAGAACTTTCGCAATAGTTGCATTACTAGTTACGGACTCGATCCCGCGCATTATTACACATTGCCCAGTTACACGTGGGATGTAAAGTTAAAATATACGCGTATCAAATTTGATTTGTTTACCGACATTAATATAGTAATGTTTATCGAACGTGGAATACGTGGCGGTCTTAGCCAATGTTCTAGCAGATACGTGCATGCCAATAATAAGTACATGCAGTCGTACGATCCATTGAAATCATCGTCATATTTAATGTACTTTGATGTAAACAATTTGTACGGCTTCACGATGTGCCAACCGCTGCCTTACGGCAAATTTCGATGGGTTGAAGACGTTGAGAATTTTGACGTGAACGCGATCTCACCAGATTCGCCCACGGGTTATATTCTAGAGGTCGACTTGGAATATCCACAAAATCTCCACGATGCGCACGCCGATTTACCGTTCTGTCCTACACGCGACAAACCACCCGGCAAGCGACAAGACAAGCTTCTCGCGACACTATATGATAAAAAGCAATATGTAATTCATTATCGAAACTTGCAGCAATGTACTCGTCACGGTCTTCGCCTAACAAAAATTCACCGCGCGCTACAATTTGTGCAATCTCCATGGCTTTGCGATTATATAGAATTAAACACTAAATTTAGAACTCATGCAAAAAATAATTTTGAAAAAAATTTATATAAACTAATGAATAACGCAGTATTCGGCAAAACCATGGAGAACGTACGCAATCACGTTGATGTAAAATTATTGACAAAATGGGATGGTAGATTTGCGGAAGCAATGATTTCGAAACCAAATTTTCACAGCCGCAGTGTTTTTGCAGAAAACTTGGTTGCCATCGAAATGAGTAAACTCGAGGTAAAGTTCAACAAGCCGATTTATGTGGGTATGTGTATACTTGACTTATCAAAAGTCTGCTTGTATGAATTTCATTACGAGTACATGTTACCACTGTATCGTAAGAAATGTAAGGTTATGTACACCGACACAGATAGTCTTATATATTACATAGAATGCGATGATATATACAGCATAATGAAACGCGATATCAATAAATTTGATACGAGCGATTACCCATCTAATAATGCATATGGTATACCTCTCGCAAATAAAAAAGTACCAGGGTTAATGAAGGACGAGAATAACGGTGCGATTATGACTGAATTTGCAGGACTTAGAGCGAAAATGTACGCGTTGCGCGTCGACGGTAAAAAAGACACAAAAAAAGTCAAAGGTGTCAAAAGTAACGTCGTAACGCGAACAATAACGTTGGATGATTACACGTGATGTCTATTTGACGAGATTGAAATGACTCGTCGCCAATCGTGTATAAGATCGAAATTGCACAAGGTATATACTGTATCTGAGGCAAAAGTCGCTCTAAGTCCTTACGATGATAAGAGATACATTGTGCCTAATTCTACCGACACACTCCCATGGGGGCATTATAAAATACCATTGTAATACATGTATTTCATAAACAAACAACACATTTTTGTATTTTTTTATACTTTTTTATTTCAAAATGTCAATACATAATATGTTTTTTATATTGTAATAAACATGAGTATAATAATAATGTAGCGTATAATTTATTTTACAACACACTATCCTTGTGTATCCATGAATTGTGTAAATTGTCAAATCCGAGCCATTTCATATAAACCTCATCCCCCCTTTTGCGCAACACTTTTTCAACGAGATACACGTCAGGATGAGTGACACGATGCAACTCATACTCGTAGAATCCTCCGGCAACAGGTTTTCCCTTGTAATCTTTTAGTAGATAAGTCACAGGATTAGTTATTTGTACTTTGGCAATTTTAAACACCTTGGTTGTCCAATTGGGCATATATCCTTTCTCAAAGACTGTCTTGTACTTGCTAACGCGTACCGAATCGCCTACTTTGAATTTTGCAGAACCCGCAATCTTAACGTGGCTATACACCGTGTCCAACAGCTTTTCAGCAACAGCGGGAGTAACATCAATAGGCCGCATACCGATTGTTCGATGCTTTCGCGCATTATAGTTTGACACGTGGTAACAAGTCGATCCATTTATAGTTTCCATTGAGCGTAAATTGTTTCCACATGTCGTTCTTCAAAGTCCGGTTGAAACGATAGTTGCTTTTAACACTGAATACGTGGAATAATGGTTGATGTCATGTTTCTTCAAGAGTTTTTGCACATCAGCGTTGTAAAACTACTTGCCCATATCCGTCTGTAAGTTTTTTGGACATCTTCCGCTCTTTCGAATTATCCTGGCAATAGCTTCAGCCGTCTCTCTTCCACCCTTGGCTTTAAGCGGTATGGCCCATGCAAACTTGCTCAACGCATCGATGACGGTGAGTATGTAGTGATAGCCTCTGTTGGAGCTCGAGTACGGACGCATCTCGACCACATCAGCTTTCCACATATCGTCGTATCTCCGAATTATAACGCGTCTTCGTGGAAAATTTCTTCTTGCAGAGGCATGCAGTTCCTTCACCAGTCGTCGCCTTTCGGCACTAACATTTTGTTTTTCTTTACGCCCATCTGATGACATCATGTTTCACACCCAACTGTGGTTCTTTGACGTTTCGTTCACGTTATATTTAACGTTCATGTACGTTTTTTGGCGTTTCGTTCATGTTTTAGCGCTTTGTTTACGTTATATTTAACGTTCTCTGGCGTTTTGTTCATGTTTTTAACGTTTAGTTTACGTTATATTTAATGTTCTTGTACGCTTTTTTTATTGTTAGTGTCAAACGCTATCGTTTGTATTATTGTTCTTCGTAGTTTGTATTGTCGTTCTTTGTAGTTTTTATTATTCATTATTTTTTTCTGTCATCCTTGAATAACCTTTCTTTGTCTTCTGGTTTCTGCCAATGAGGTACTTTTTCGTAACTATTTTTGGCCCGATCTACGGCCGCTCGATAACCATCCTTCACCCGTTCTTGAGTTTTTTGATAGCAATCCTGAGCCGATTGATAGTTATCAGACAACTGTTCTTGAACCGTTTAATTTTTATTTAAGAACCGTTCGAAATTATTTGCTAGACGTTTGTAACCGTCTTTTCGACGTTCATTGCCGCTCATCTTCTTTCGTTGTTGTTGTTGTTTCTAACTCGGCTTTGATAATTATACGTTGAAGCTCGTTTACCGCAGTCCACAATGCTTGCACGTCTTTCTCACATAAAGTCTGCCTCTCGTCTGACTCTTTCTGATGATTCGTCAAGGTTTTAATGTGCTGCTCCACGAATAGTTTGTTGGCGGCGTCGGTATCAGACTCGGGCAGCGCTAGACAACGAATCTTGTGCAATCTTGCGTCAAAGTCCATAGCAACGCGACACAAAGCGTTTTTGCGCACGTAATTTCTTACTATACTGTTCCAATGTTGAGACGAATCATCGCTTCTCCGTTCGAATTGTCCAAATTTGTTGATTGACATTTTTCCAATGTGAATAATATCGCTCGACTGGTTCGTTTTGACAATACGTGAGTTAATTTATAATGAGACCAGCCTCTCGAAGTTCTTCGATGATAGACAGTATCTCGTTGTCATGTGCATTGTTACCGGCCTGACGCGAAGCATCGAGCAATCATAGACGATCTACTAATTCGTCAGGATCGTCCCAATGAACGTAATCAATCGCGTTGTCGTTTAATATCATAGCGCTAGGTAATCCCTTTCCGGATTTATGTTTTCTCTTTGGTGTAGATTCAATCGACATCAATGGTGCGATCACATATCTGTACTTGTATTCTTTGTTGCTACGTAGTCGACTCTATGCATCGTAATTGCGTCTATGTACGTTAGTAGCCAACAATATGCTCTTGTACTTTTGCAAATCATTTTCCGTATAGATGAAATCATCGGGGAGTCTCTTAAAAATCAATTCGTAAAAACCGGGTGTACCCGCATATCGCACACCATCGATAAATATGTTATCACTACTGTCCACGTCGAACTTTTTATTACCAAGCATCATTCCATCCCTGTCGAGACGAACGCCATACACAGTGTCTATAATTTTTTCTTTTCCGTCTACGCTGAGGAAATCTCCGATGTACTTTTGACCCAGCGAACCCAAATGCTACGCCAACGCTTTTCTACCTTCCAACGTTTGCATCTGTTGTTGAACAGACGTTCCGAACGAATCGTCTGTGGTTTCAAAAACGTTCTCGGGAGCCTTATTCGTTAATTTTGCAGCTCTGATCCTTGTACGCGGTGTGGACGTCATCGTCGGTGAATCCATCGCGTCGTTTAACGTATGCCGCATCAATTTGAATGATTTGCTTAACGCGTGATCCACTGAAATGTCTTTTTGTTTCCTCTTCATATTACGCTGTATCGCTTCCTTCTGGGTGAATGGCATTTCAATGTCAACGTCATCGTCATCATCATCATGCGGTTCGTCTTTTATTGCGTGCCAGCTAGAGTTGTCAACGATCTTTTGCAGTGGCTCAATGATTGGTTTAAAGTGACTCTTGATCGCTATATCTTCCTCAATCTTGCCAGTCTTCAAAGCGCGATGTTTTTTACGGATCGACTCGGTCGTTTTTTCAATCGCTTTCGCGATCTTCTCACATTCGCGTATATCTTTGTTTTCAGCCATGTTAACGTTCTCGTTGACGTATCAATAGCGACTAACCACGTTACGGTACCGCAAATTCGTTAAATCCTCTTCTGTATCGCCCATTAGTAAGCGCACTGTCCTTGTCTATTACTAGAAATCTATACTTTTGTTGCCAACAAGTACGACACAATTCACAAAATTTCTCATACAACATGTTGGTGTTTACATGATCGTTATATACATGTTTGAGGTTGGTACCATCCTGTTTAAATAAGATTAGCAGATTTGCATTGTCTCGTATGAGATGTTTCGGTATTCTAGTATACGTCTGACAGAGATAGAAGCAGTCAACGTCCGCGTGACGACCCATTGCAAAGTACTCTCTTATCGTATCTTGCTTGTCGCATGCCACGTCATCAAAAATAAAAATAGAATTTGGAAGCGCCTCGTTTGGCGGAATAACGTCGCTGTTGTTGGAGAATGTAAAATAGCCAATTTCATCTATTGGCGTCAATAAATTCTCCAAGTATTGATATTTCGGCTGTTGCAGCGATTTCGAGTATATGTACACATTTTCAAAGTGCACACCGTGTGGACTTTCCAGCAAGCTTATCAGCACGTTTGTCTTGCCACAATTTGACGGACCGCAGATAATACCGCGTATAGAAATCGGCAGCATGTTTCCATGCTTGCGCACCTTTTTTTCAGACATTAATTGTATCTTGTCGTCAAAATTTGTCACTTTAATCGCTTGCGACTGTTGCACGAATCGCATTTTCACCCCTCTACAATGACAAAAATGAAAAATGGTACCAAAGCCTATTTATAGAGACGCGTAGAGCAAAATAGTTCAGTACACAAAATGTTTCTCTTTGTGTCAGATGAGTGTGATATATACAGTTTAACCAACGAGCAGTACATACCAAAAATTGTCTTGTTGCGAAAATTTAACAATTGCATCGACCACGTGTGGGACAGATTATCCGCATATAAAAGCTGATTAGGAGGTTCAACAATATCGTCGGTGTCTAGAACACTATAATTTGCAGCATCATCAAACGCACGTTGACGGACTGGCACCGCTGAGAAAAAATTGTAGTGAATGTCAACGAAACGTAGGGGCTGCGGCGTGTTAAACAGTGCGATAAATGCACTTTCTTTTGAATTGCACATCCCCGGATATCAGTTTTGCGGCCCAGGAACGCATTTAAAGAAACGATTGGCCAAGGGTGATCGAGGTATAAATCCATTGGATGCAGCGTGTCGCGAGCACGACATAGCTTATTCGCAAAGCAAAGATCTCGCCGATAGACACGCGGCTGACAATATACTCGCAGTGTCTGCGCGGAAACGCATTACCGCGAGAGACTCGACTCTTGGAGAGAGAGCTGCTGCTGCTGCCGTTTAGGCAGCTATGAGGAGCAAAACAAAAATGGGTATGGGTTTGAAAACAAAGATGAGAAAAAAGAAGAAGACGACGATAAAAAAAACGAATACTTCAAGTGCCAAAACGCGGTGGTATATTACCAATTTTACCGATGTTGGGCACGCTCGGATCCCTCATCGGTGGAGCTGCCACCGTAGCAAAAGCGGTAAACGATAACAAAGCTGTGCAACGTCAGCTCGATGAGCTACGGCGTCACAATCGCGCGATGGAACAAGGTCGCGGCTTGTATTTGGCTCCTTACAAACAAGGACAGGGTATCTCAGCCCGTACAAACGTGGACAGGATGTATCAGCAAAGAAAGAAAAAACGTCGAAGAAGCGTTAAAAATGCCATCAGGTGTAACAACGAACGTGCAATTGGAACAACTGGCGAAACATATGCGCATTCCACATTTGAGAGGTGTTTTTATGCGTAACGCATTGCCGATAAGCGGTGTACGTCAAAGCGAGAGCGGTATCATAAATCTGGACGATGTGGTGGGCCCTGGCCACTCATTGGGTAGCGTACGCAAAGAGAGACAATCACGTGGTATATTTCGATAGCTTTGGTAATCTTCGACCACTTAAAAAACTCGTAAGATATTTCGGAGACAGTGTGACAAAAATACAGTACAATCATATACCTTATCAACGTTACCATCAAAGCAATTATGGGCAACTGTGTCTACAGTTTCTCCAAACGGTCTATGCGCGCGAATTTAAAGCCTGGTAGTGCGATATTTAACTCAGTATTCATTGGACACTTTTTCAATCATGTCGCTGATACTAACGCTAACCGGGAAAAGCAGCGTTCTTGCTACAACCTACTTTCCCGCCATAGATTTAAGTGACGATGATTACGAGCTCGGTCTAATGAACTTTGAAACTTACAACACGATAGCGAACGTAACTGCTTCGAATAATAAATTTTATTTTGATGAAGACGATGTGGAAATTACGATTCCCGAGGGATCGTATGAACTGCAAGCCATAAATGAGTTTTTGAGACGCACAATTCCACGAAAACGTTTGCAATATGCGATTCATGATGACAATAATAAAAAACATGATATCGATGATAACGATGAGAATGAAGACTTCCCGATAGTACTTCGCGCGAATAACAATACGATGAAGAGCGAGATAAAATGCGCCTATAGAATAAATTTTAGCAAACCTAACAACATTGGATTGCTGCTGGGATTCTCTTCAAATCGTATATTACAACCGCGAAAATGGCACAAGTCGGACGTACCGATTAATATTCTCAACGTAAACGTTATTTGTATAGAATGCAATGTGACCTCGAGCGCGTATAGCAACGACAACGTGTTCATACAATACATGAATTTTCGCCTAAGGTACCACCCGGGTATAAATTGTCGGAAACGCCGTTACAGATCATTTATCTGCCAATCACCGTGCAGAGCATTTTGGACTTGACGATACGCATTGTCGACCAATACGGACGACTGCTAGACTTTCGAGAAGAAGAAATCACCGTCAGATTACACATACGACGGCTACGGCGATAAAACGTGTGTATACGTGCAGCGTATGAGATGCTTGTTTTGAACGGCACAGTCACAGATAACACAGTATTTACGAAGCTAATATTTGGTAGCAAATTTCAATCATCCGATTGCATTCATAAGAAGAGAAAGCTCAACGCGTCGAACATTGCATTTTTACAATCTTTGGGATTTGCAGTACGAAACGTGTAAAATGACTGACATTCTCAATATCGGAGATGAGGCAATCTTCGACGATCGTATCGTCAAGATTGAGACTCACTCGTACAATCCATACGCCAACCCTGTTTTTGGATATAGCGACGAAATAAGGATACCTATACAGCAGCAGGATTTATACACGTTGCAGTACGAAAGTTTTCTTTACATTGAGGGAAAACTTAAAATAAAAGAACCAGCTGAGGGATCCAATGTAGTGTTAGAAAATAATTGCATCGCGTTCATGTTCGATGAGATTCGATATGAACTCAACGGCGTGGAGATTGATCGCAACAGAAACGTTGGAATTAACAGCATGCTCAAGAACTATGTTACTATGTCATCCGACAGAAGCGTAATCGCGAGAAATGCCGGCTGAGATCCATGGAATCCTCCAAATGGATATTTTAATTTTTGTGTACCGCTCAACATGCTATTAGGATTTTGCGAAGATTATAAACGTGTGATGATTAACACTCGTCACGAGTTGATTTTAATACGATCACGCAATGACAACAATTGTCTAATTGGCGATCCAGTGCGGCAGCCGGAAATCGAATTGCTCAAAGTACAGTGGCGAATGCCGCATGTGTCGTTGAGTGAGAAAAATAAACTGTCGATGCAACGTGCACTAGAAAGTGAAAAATACCTGAGCATGGCTTTTTGCTCGTGGGATCTGTACAAGTTTCCACTATTGCAGCTCACAACAAAGCATTCGTGGGCCATCAAGACCGCTACTCAGCTCGAGAAACCGCGATATGTCATCTTCGCTTTACAGACTGATTGGAAAAACAACATGTCCGAGAATGCTAGTCGATTCGACCATTGCAAGTTAAACAACGTAAAACTCTACCTGAACTCGAAATGCTACCCCTATGAAGATATGAATCTAGATTTTGATAGAAACAAATGGGCTATTCTCTACGACGCGTACGCACGTTTCTGTAAAACTTATTACGGATACGATTATCTCGAGCCTAATTAAACTGTTACGATGTTTCGACAAAATGGCCCTTTCGATCAAGAGCGCAACCGTGGATGTGAAATTGGAATTTGACACTACGGAGAACGTACCAGCAAACACCACTGCCTTTTGTTTGATCTTGCATGATCGTTTAATAGAATACTGCCCATTGACCAATGTTGTGCGCAAAATCAAGTAAAATACGGAGGCATATAAAGATTGAAACGTTTTGCAATGAGAAGCAGTCTTCGTTTCGACATGATTGTGCCAACGTTCGTGGATCTGCAAGGCTTTCCCTTTGGAGGATTAAGCGATTTCATCATCAAAGAGTTTGCCGCTCTTAGAGAAGGAAGAGTTCTTTATCACTACATGTTTAAGAATCAAAGACCATGGGATTGGCTGATGAAATCCGAAAGATTCTGCTGTTGCTGGCTGACTGTGTGTCACCATGGCTTAAGATGGGAAGATGGGACAGTTCCGTACAAGTCAGCGAAACAGTTGATTACACAAGCTGTATATGGCACGATAAAAAACGACGACGACGACGACGACGACGACGACGACGACGACGACGACTGCGAAGATCTCGTATACGTCAAAGGATTTGAAAAAATAGAATGGTTGAAGGATTTGCTCGATGCTGATGCTGGAGATAATGTAATCATCGAGACAATGGATGCTGATTACGAAGACATGGAATCTTTGAATAAATTAGATGCTACTAATACTATGCAATGTGGAAAACATCGTAATAACAAGAATTGTGCATCACAAAATGTATACAAAATGTATAATTTGTGGTCACAACGCCAAAAAGAATTGCAAGATTTTGAAAAATAAAAAAGTAAAATAAATGTTAAAGATTTTATTTCTTTTTCCTTTCCCTGTAGTTTAAAAAGATAGACGTGTATTTAAGTTACGTTTCGTCTGTTGGGCAACGACAAAAAAAAACGCTAGAGTCTCTGCCTTTTCATTTACATTTTTCACGCATGACCCTTTGCAGCAAGGGGTTTCCGAATTTTTTGTCCAGTCGTGAAAATTCTATATTTTTGTGGGAGAAAGTCAAGTACAGTTATTCTTTTACATTTTCGAGCTCGAGCACACCTTTCGATCAGTTTTAAAACAGCGAGAAGCTCAGCAGCAAGAACATCTCTCCAACTGAAATCGCCAAGTTTTTTAAAAAAGTAGTGTAACATGGAGCAATACATGGAGAGACTAGACCCATTATTGCGGGTGACATCCTGCAAATGCTGTAAGTATTTAAGTATAAGTAATTGTTTAAAATATATTTAACACGTTGACTGCCACGCGGGTTTATAATGAAATCCTTGTTAAATCACACGCGTTGCTGTACGAAACGAATAAACCATTTATAAATTAATAGTTTTATCATTACATTCTGTGAAATATCTGTCCAAATATTTTCAAAGATTCTTTGTAAATAATCAAATAAGCGTCACCTGAATACGAGAAAATGCGACCCGATGAAAACTTTTGCTGTCACTCAAATACGAATGATGTGGCAGTCAACATAATAAATGCACATTTAAAAAATTTCATTTGAAATTTTCAGCAACTTATGGTGCATAATGAAGGGGAGCTGATTGTGCCAATTCGGCACATTTTAAATCTACGCGTGATTGGCCCCCAGGTAAATTATTTTTGTTATTATTAATTTATTAGTTTAATATATTACACAAGTGCATTATTAATCTTACCAACTTTTTAACTTTTTAGAATATTTGGCCAGCAGACGTGTCCGTACGAGGACACATAAATGTTGAAAAAAAGAAAGATGTGCATTATTTGCGATCGATAGATCGCGATTACAATACATACATATGGGAGAGAGACTGCGTGGAGGACGCGTGGGATCTCCGGATTCTCTTTGGAGAGAAGCCATATGAAGAGGAAGAGTGGTGGGGATAACCCAAGGAAACTTGTGCCTTATAAAATTATTCACGAAATTTAATAAAAATAAATAAAAAATTTTTGAAATCAAATAAATAAATATTGTATACGATACCTTAATAAATGCAAAAATAAAAAGTTTTTTTTAAAATAATGTCTAAATATTATTTCTATTATCCACCTTCCCATAATAAATAAAGTAGAAACGTTTACGAGGCGAAAGCGAGAGCGTACGCAGATATCAGATATTTTGACCCATTTTTTGTGACACGTTCTACCCATAAGCAGCGGTCAAGGGTTTCATCTCTTTTGGAGATGAATACCCGATTATTTGCCTTGCCATAAAATTCCGTTTTCGTGTCAAAATCCTTTTTAGTGTTATAATACGCGAGCGAATATGCATGCATAGCGTATGGAAATAGTACTATTCATAGTAAAAATTGTACTATTGGTAGTATTCGTAGTAAACTGTCCGCAGCGGGGGGTACGAGCTAAAACATTACCCCGTACGGACCCGTAAAGATTCGTCTGCAACGTGGATGCCATTAATTGAAACATATATTAAATTTAAAAATGATTTGCCCTGTCCACTTTTCCTCTTTAGTATATATAAAAAAAAATGCGAGCGAGCGAACAATAGCCGCAACGCGTGCGGCCAAAAACATGCGACTGACGCAATAGCGTGCCGCAACGGAGGGTGCGAAAACATTACCCCAGGTAAAAATTCGTCGTCTACAACGTCGACGACAAATGTACAGGTTTTAAATGATGGGTCATAAAATATTTCTTGACAATGGAAGAGGAAAACACGTTTCTTCTTCCTAAAAAGCTGAAACAAATTTTTAATACAAAAATTTAAACAATATGTAAAAGAGAGATCGACAATAGAGAGAGAGCGATACGTTTTTCTAAATATTTGTTAAATAAATATTTTAATACGAGAAAAACTATATGGGAAAGAGGGAGAGGGAGAGGGAGAAGGAGAGGGATACGTTTTATTCCCAAATAATTGTTAAACTAATTTTAATAAATTGATATAAAATTTATATTAAATTTATATTAGGTTAATATTAACCTAATATAAAACATAATAAAAATTTATATCAATTTATTAAAATTAGTTTATCAATTATTCGAGAAAAAACGCAATGGGAGAGAGAGAGAGGGAAAGAGAAAGGGAGAGAGAAAGGGAAATTGAAGCTGAAAATTTTATTTCCAAATAATTATTATTTGCTAAACTATTTTTTAACAAAATTGATATAAAATTTATATTAAGTTTATATTAGGTTAATATCAACCTAATATAAACATAATAAAAATTTGTATCAATTTTATTAAAAATTAGTTTACCATATAACAATGATTCGGGAAAAACCGTTATTGGAAAGAGAGGAAAAGAGAGAGGGAGAAAGACAGCAAATATACCTGACCCTTGTAACGTCCCTTACACACGTACACGTATACGTATACACTAACACATAGTGGTCCCGAATCGGCCTATAACAACTACTTTTATTTTACATTAATTTTTTATTTGAAAAAACATTTTTTTAAAACATTAATTTAATGTTACGTCCCGACCGAGCGCGGTCGCCGTTGAGCGGAATACGCGCGTTTCGGCGAAACTGGCTGTTTCGAAGCCTGAGCTTCGGGGACTCCACAGCCCAGGAGCGGATCGCGTGGCCGGATTTACCGGCGGACGGGCCCGATTTTCCGCGACCGATGGCCTAGTGAGGGGAGTTTTATAACTTTAGAAAAGATGCCGCGAGAGCGCGAGTATAGTGGCGTCGGAATCGTTCCAGGGGCTGTCTCCCTCCCGGATTAAATAAGCTACGAATTCTTCCAGCTCGTGGGGGCAACGGTCACAATCGAGAGGGTGACGGCGGGCAGCCACGGGCGCGTGGCAAGAATCGCACTTTTGCGGGTTGTGTGGGTAGCCGAGATAGATGTAATGAGTAATTACCCCGAGGTAACTTTCTTTCTTAAAGCTTGATTGTTTGCCTTTACACTCGAGGCATAATACTGTTGACTCGTCGTCGTTTCGAAAATACAGTGAGGTTACGCACTGGGCACTGCGGAGCCATATACCGAACGAGCGATTCGCGTCGCGCTGGGCACGGACCGAGAGAATAGCAATGTGCGGCGGTGGGCACATACTCTAATTTACCGTGTAAGGTTATTATTCTTCTGGAGATACGCACGTGCACGTCTCTTTGATTTCTATTATAGTAGGCGCTGTATTGAGATATGGTTTGTCTTCCGAGTTGTGCAAATGGCGCGCGAGGTCGTTCAGTGCTTCGTAGCACTCGACGCAGTCGATCGCGGTCTCCGGAAATGAGATTAGACGATTGCAGGACGAGCAGCGTGTGGCTTCTTCGTCCCCGCCGATAATTAAGTAGTGACGCGTGACTGAGTTAAAAAATACGCGGTCGCGAAAGGGGAGAGTATTTCGGCACCCGTCGCAAATGATCGTGCGGTTAATCTGGTGTTGATGGAAGGTGGCCAGGCTACACAACGCGGAGTTAAGCCAATCGAAATATGGGGCTTGAGTTGAAAAGTACGCGTGTGACATGCTTTGTTGGACGTTGCGACTTAGCTTTAGTATGGCGGTTGCTGTTGAAACTGTTGCCTTGGTAGCCGCTCTGGTCAGGTGATGATCGTCTTCGTCCTTCTCGGCTGTCCGGTCGTCCTCGAGCCTCGATCGTGATACTTCTGTTTAGGCACTACACTCGCGTCGCAGTATTGCATGCATGGAAGCGGAGGAGGTTAAGCATGGTGATTAAGCGAAAAAGCATTTGTGCATAAACTAATCTTTTATTACTACGATATAAAGCACAATTTAAACTACGGTTACATTGAAATTAAGCTTACGAGAAAAATAACGATGGATTTAGAGTTAGACTTAAAATTAGAATTAGAATTGGAATTAGGAAGTGTCTCGATTTAGGATTTGAGTTAGAGCTGGAATTCGAATTAGAATTAGGATTGGAATTAGAGTGACTCGTTTGGATTAGCGCGAACTAGTAGCTCAGGGGAACTCGGTCGCTACAATTGCGACACGGAACCGTCCTGGCTACACTAGCCCTGATCTCTACTCTCGAGTTCGAACTGCCCGGAGTCGCGGGCTGCATCCCTATTTATATGATTTTGAGACAAAGCTCTGAAAAAGCGCGGCAAGTCGGTGCTCTTAGTGGGGGGTTGCTGCTGATGCAACCACCCTCAGATTCCTTGAATAAGAAAACTCAAGTTCAAGTGCCGTGCGAGCGGACTTCTCCGCCGCGACCATCCGGCACTGAGAAATGTCAGGGAAATGTCAGTTCACGATTTTATGACTTTAACGGTCGCGCGACAGATTTCTCTGTCGCGGTGTTTTTCAAGTGCCGTGCGAGCGGACTTCTCCGCCGCGACCATCCGGCGCTGGAAAATGTTGGATTGAGATTTTATTACTTTTCGAGTGTCGTAGGCGCAGTTTCCTTCTAGCAACCTTCCGTCACTGGAAAATGTTAAATATGATTTTACGACTTACTGGCCGTGCGTGCAGATCGCTCTGCCGCGACTATCCGGCGCTGGGAAATGTTAAATAGACATTAGTCTATGATTTTATGACTTGCTGGCCGTGCGTGCAGATCATTCTGCTGCGCTACCCGGCGCTGGAAAATGTTAAGAACAGGATGCGACCTGACAGTTAGATTTGTTAGCGAATGCCGGCTTGCCCGTCTGTTTTATACCGGTGTCGAAAAAATTTATACTCGCAACGTCGCGGACGTGACACCCCCCCTCTTGGGGAAAGAAAAATGTTGAATGCTAATTCAACATTTTTCTTACAAATTACTAGAACTAACGCTGAGGGTTCGAATAACAATTAAAGAAAATTTATTATGCTGAGGGACGCTCATTCTTAAGATCAAATGCTAGAAAGGACTTAGAGATAAAAAAATTTAACTTAATTACAAACAATTTTGGGATGATTAATACAATTTTCTTTCAAGGGGAATTTTTTACTCTGTTGAGGTATTTACGCAATTCGCCATATGATGTCTCGTTGTTGACGTCTTTGTTCTCTTGATCTGGGCGTGTCTCAGGGGCTGGTGCAGTAGGAGAATTAGTCGATCCAGGGAGGTTGATTCCTTGAAGTGCAGCTGCTGACTCTGCATTGACAAAGATATATTCCTGCGTCGGAGGCTTTGATCTCGGGTTACCAAGATGTAATAGGAAGTTGGTGACCGAGCTCCAAATTGCGCCTAACAGATGTATACTCCATCCGTAGACAGAATGCAAGGCATATCCGTGTATCATTGTATCAATTACTAGTTTTGCTAGGCGGGCGATAACGAAGATAGCAAGCACTCCTGCACTTGCTGAACCAAAAGTTATGAATCCACTCCATATCCGCTTGCCTGTATTCTCTGCAATGTGGTTCAGGGCTTGTTCGTCGAGTAATCCCATCATTGAGATGCTCCCGTGTTCAATAGTCTGGCCCATTGCGCCTCGTGCGATGGTATTCAGAGTGTACGGTCGTTCGACAGGAAACATAATGTGATCCCTTAGGCGGTCGAGGTCTTCTGGTGTGTATATGCCGCTCGTAGCTAGGTAGTCCGGGCTGATATATTTCCACTTTGGCTTTGTCAATGGTTGAATGATGGGTGGTGCTAGTATTTCGGTCGGCCTATTGTCTATGCGATACCATGTATCCTGTATCTTATACATACTTGGAATAAGGTTGTTGCAATCCCGCTGTGTTCCCTTCCTTGTTAGAATTCGGGAACGGGGTATCACGAAATAAGAGGTATTTCGGTAAGTGACCGGAAGTTCGTTGAAACAGTTTTCCGTGTGCCTTATTTTGCATTCGACGGGGACGCACTTGATTAGATGGATGACTTCCCCACTGGTGATTGCCGTATAGCCTGGAGTCTTCATAATGCGAAAGGCCATTTCGTCCGGTGCAATGCTAGCCAATGAGAGTGCGTTCCGAAGGACTTGTGTTTCTAATGCACATTTCTGCTCCATGATGTCGCGGTATAATTGTGTGAGTTGTGTCTTCATATGCTTCTCTACGTAAAGGAACTTTGAATTTACGTAGGCAAATATGTCCAGATCGTTTAACGCTATTTTCGATCGGGTTTTGAAAGTGCGGCCTTTTTGTGTTTCCAAAATCAACAGCCTGGGATGTTCTGTTGGATACAATTTATAACCGCATACATTGATTTCTCTTCCTTCCAGCTTGGTTAGTGCGAAGGTCGTCTCACGCGTGGTGATGGTGTAAATTATTGGTGACGTTTGATTCGGCTTCGGGGAGAGCCTATTTGCCAAACCTTCATAGATGACGTCATAATGATCGAATCGGCAGCTGTCTGTGGCGGCAATGCTCCAGTACGTCTCCGATCCGTCGGTGTCCTTGCACATCCGGCTGGCTGTAGAACATCGCGTGCCAGAGGGTAATATGATCTCCTTCGAGGATTTCTTAACGGACGCTTCGAAGGTACGGAGGACGATTTTCACAGATGCTTGGACGATTACCCGTTCCCATTCTCCATAGCCATCGGAATATGGTGCGCCCTCGCAAGTTGCGTCCGTACCAGCTCGTCCAGCCAGCGTGACACTGCGCCAGTGTGTGGTGTTCGGTTGCAGCCGGTCAATGACAGCTGAGCCGAGAGTTAAAGAGCCTGTCTCGTGAAGGCGGCGGCATCCGTCGGCTCCTAATTCTCGTAGGTATTCCTTGCGTCCATCTTTAACGACGGATACATGGGAATGCATCCCGCAATGGTACACCGTTCGATCTATTTTGACTAGGCACTGAGTCACGGAGATTCGATCGAAGTCGGACAACTGGAGTAACTGCATGTACACTTCCGTGTTAACAGGTTCGAGATCATCCACCTCACATGTTCCGATGTCCAGTAATGAAAGGGTCGTGATGTTGAGTCCTTCCCCGCTGCAATCGTATCCGACGAGTCCGTTTGCAATTAACGGTAATGTCGAAAGAATAAGGATGAGATGTGGATCCATGCTGCGTCTTTGTGTACGCTGGTCGTTTCTTTACTGCCGACGATCCTTTGCCTGAGTCGGGTCCGAGGGTCGGGTCCGGCGGGAACATCTGGCGTGGCGTCGCTATACCTAAGGAGGAGTGGGGATGTTTCCTACGGCTAACTTAAGTTTATCGGTGTGAACCGTACGCGTTTTATCTCTTTTTATTTCTAACTTAACGTTTTTGTTTTCTAATACTTCAATTATTTTATAAGGTCCCATATATTGGCTAGATAGCTTATTTTTCAAGGGTTCCCTCAGCATGTACACGAAGTCGCCTATATTAAAGTTTTGCGGTCGCATTTTTCGGTCATAGTAGTGTTTGGATTTTAATTTAGAATTAATTAAATTTTCGCGTGCTATATTCTGAACGTCGCGAATTTTATTGAATAGGTCGCTTAGGTATTGGGAATAAGTTTCATTTTTTTCCATGTCTAGTGGAGGGTCGCTTGACGGAGTTTCGGCGACTTTCCCGAAAACGAGCTCGTGTGGCGTGTACCAGGTACCTTCGTGCACGCTAGTATTGTAAGAAAAACACGCCAGCCTGAGATACTCATTCCAATTATCCTTTTCGACAAATTGTTTCAAATATTCACACAAAACATGGTGGGATCTCTCCACAGAGCCGTTCGATTGCGGCCTATATGCAGTGGTTCTGCATTGTTTGATTTTAAATTTTCGTGCCACATTTTTCATGAGGCTGCTTACAAAGTTTCTACCCTGGTCAGTGAGAACCGCTTTAGGAGCACCAAACGTACAAATAAATTCGTTTACAAACGCTTCGGCTATGTCTGAGGCGGTAGTACGCCTTAATGGAATAGCGAGGGAGTATTTGGACAAAAGGTCTTGAATGGTGAGGATATAACTGTACCCATCTTCGGTCATGGGTAAAGGACCCATAATATCCATAGATATTTTCTCGAACGCGCTGTTGGGAGTGTCTGTTAGAGTCATTGGTTGTCTGGTTTTTAAACGTACTAATTTCTTTAATTGACAATCGCGACAGTTGCGAATAAAATTTTGTACATCCTCTTTTATTTTAGACCAATGATATTTGTATTTAATTCTGTTTAGAGTTTTAGTGACTCCTTTATGGCCACCTATCGCGGAGCAATGATTTTCTTTGATGATGTCCGCGCGGTCTTGTTCCGAAGGAATCTTTATTTCGTTAGAACAAATTATGATTTTGACCGGGGAGTCTTTAAATTCTCGCGCCAGGAGGGTGCGAACTGTATTCCGGGTGATATCGATAACGGGACCTCTAGCCAGTGATACTGTCTTGAGCTGGAGCTCGTTGACTACGTCACGAAGTGAGCCTATCACTTCTTTTAATGTCTCTAACTGTAAAGTGGCAGAGACGCGTTCTTCAATTATGAGTGCGATTAAATTTCTCTTCCCTAAATTAATGACCTTTGCGCGGCCTACCATAGTTCCTTCTATCCGCGGTAATTGATTTGATTCCCGTAGGATGCGCGCTCCGATATCGCACGGTTCGCCAGTGAGCGTTGTAAAGATCACGATATTATCGTTACGAGTCTGTAGACTGTCGCGTACGTCAATTATTTGAGCTTCGTTTGGAAGTGGCAGTTCGTTTGCAGGGTCTGAGAGGGGTTCGTCTGATTCAGAGTCACTTTCGCTGTCGGATAGTGATTCTATGTCTGAGGGAAGATCAAATTTTACGACTTTTTGAGGGCGTGATTTCTCTGTCGCATTTGGCTCAAGTGGGCGCGTCAGGTCAGTGTTTAAGTTTTGTGACGGTTTTATTGCAGCCGGCTGTCGGTTTTTAATGCGTTCGGACCGACGAAGTGGTGTCGTGTTTCGTTTATCTCGGGTTAAGGGGAAGATTCCGTGGGAAACAGGGTTTCTAGATAGAGCGTCTGCGTTTGCATTTGCTTTTCCAGCTTTGTATACAACTTCGTAATCATACTCGGCTAGTTTTAAACGCCATCGAACGAGTCGTGATGTGGGATCCTTTACTGAATGTAACCAAACGAGAGGTTTATGGTCGGTGACAAGGGTAAACTTTCGCCCGTAGAGATATGGTCTGAAGTAATTGACACAATAAACGATAGCTAAAAGTTCTTTTTCTATTGTAGAGTAATTACTTTCGGCGGTGTTCAATAGACGTGATGTGTAAGCGATCGGTAGATCTTTCCCTATAGTGCCTTGACTCAGCACGCCGCCAATAGCGTAACCCGAAGCGTCGGTTGTCACAACAAAAGGTTGCGTGAAATCCGGATACTGTAGTATCGGTTTCGAACATAATGCTTGACGTAATTGCGTGAAGGCCTCCTCCTGCGCTCCTGACCAAACAAATGCTTTATCTTTCTTTAATAGGCTTGTCAACGGCTTTGCGGTCTTTGAAAAATCCGGTATGAACCGGCGATAATATCCCGAGAGCCCTAAGAATTGTTTGATGTTTTTAGCGCTTGTAGGGCGGGGAAATTTCTCTACGGCCTGGACCTTTTGTGGGTCAGGTTTTACTCCGTCCGCGCTTATTACATGACCTAAGTATACGACTTCCTTTTTCAAAAACTCGCACTTGTCTGGTTGGAGTTTCAGATTTGCTTTCCTGAGTCTGTCGGCTAACTTGCTAAACTTAATAATATGCTCACGCAATGAGCTGGCATACAAAACTATATCGTCGAGGTATACAAATAACTCCGTGCCTTGTAGGCCCGATAACACCTGATCCATGAGGCGTTGAAACGTCGCAGGGGCGTTTTTCAGCCCGAACGGCATGCGATTAAACTGATAGTGCCCGTAAGGCGTGGAGAAAGCCGTCTTCTGCGCGTCTGCTTCATGCATTGGTATTTGATGAAAACCTGACACTAAATCGAATACGCTGAGGTATTTCGCGCTGCCTAACTGATCTAAAATTTCCGTGATGTTTGGCAGGGGGTATGCGTCACCGACCGTTTTTTCGTTTAGAGCGCGGTAGTCTATTACCATGCGCCATCTTTTATTTCCTTGAGAGTCGGCCTTTTTCGGCACAACCCACAAAGGAGAGTTGTAAGGCGAATCGGAGGGGGAAATAACTCCGTTCTCTAGGAGGGTTTGAACTTGTGTGTTTATCTCCTCCTTATGGATGGGGGGAAAGCGATATTGCTTCGTATGGATTGGAATTTCGTCGGAGGTGGTGATTTTATGAGATGTTACGCTCGTACAACCGAGCTTGTCTTCCGGGAGTTGGAATAGGTCGCTATGCTTCTCTATAATTTCATTCACGTGTTCCGATTCTTCATGATTTAGATGCTCGAGTCGAAGTAATTTTTTTATTTTTTCAATACGGTCGCCGTCGGAGGCGTCTACCGTTGATATAGAAGCTACACGATGCCCTGGGGCAGGATTATCTTTTACTTTGATTGGATTTAGAATACTTCCCGCGCCGCTAACGGGGGGATTTCGAGAACTAGAATTGATTTGATTTAGAATGTTTTCCGTGCCACTAATGGAGTTTTGAGAACTAGAAACGAACGATTCTAGAACTTTTCCCGCGCCGCTAACGGGGGGATTTCGAGAACTAGAATCGACTTGACTTATGACATTTCCCGCGCCGCTAACGGGGGGACTTTGAGAGATAAAGTCAAGTTCCTGTAATTCGATTGTAGGCACAATTAATTCACGATCTGTATCGCTCGAATTCACTACTTGGAGGTAAGCTTTTCCGTCTCTATTTGTAACGACGGCGTCACCGAGATATACGCCCTCACAGACGCTAAGTCGCGGTACGTATCCGACGGCTACCTCTGGGTTTTTTATCCTAAGATAAAAGGTAGCTCTCGATCGGCTCGGTATAACAACCGTTTCACGATGAGCGAAAGGAATCTCGGTTCCTCGCCATTGGACGACTCGTTTAACAAAATCTATACTCGCGGAGTCACGGAGGAAATCCGATCCTAGGATACCTTCCTGTACGATCGGGAAATTATTTGGAACTACGTGAATGTACACGGGGTAACCCATGAAATTTATGTAAGTGGACCCGAGTGTTTCTACCTGCCCGTCGGTTATGCCGCTAAGGCGTAACGTGTCACTCCGACACACGGGTGTCTCGGGGTGAATGCTTCTTTCTTTTACGAGATTTGGTGCGGCCCCGGTGTCGACCATGAAATTTGTCTCTTGTAGTAGGCCGACCGCTTTCACAGCGATGGTGGGGGCATGAGAAAAGTCTGAAGGATTTAGGACTGCGACTCGGGCGTTTCGACCGCTGTCGCTTCGATAGGATTGACTGGACGCGAGCGAGGGTGGGGAGGCCCGTCTCGAGGAGCGTCCGCCCGCCTCGAGGGGCTGTTCTCGTTTCCCTGCCTCGCCTGAGAGTTATTATACTCTCGTTTTCGGCATTCTTCGATTTCGTGCCCGGAGTATTTACAATATCGACACCATTTTCCGGGCGAACTGTTGTAATTTCTAGAGGCGTTATTGTCGCCGGCTGCTCGAGCCCCTCTATTATATCGATAACTGTCGTTACGACTCGAGTCATGAGTATCGCGGCGGCGAGAATCGTATGTCTCGTTACGGCGCGGATCGTAGTACCGGGCGCTTTCCGGTCGCCAGTTGTCTCGTGGCGGGCTGCTCGGTTGCTTGCCCGGCGGGTAATCGCGACTATACGGACGTACGGATGTCGGTGCTAGATCGAGGGTGGGACGCCTTTCTGTACCGCGCTCCAGCCTACGTGAACTCTCATATCTTTGCATTTCTAATTCATCTCGTTTTGCAATTGTTTTAACAGCAGCAAATGCTTCGAAAGGACGGAGCTGTTTTTCGGGTTCGAGTTGCAAACGGAATCGTAATGGTAACCCCGCGCAGAAAGATCTAGCTGTTAGCTCGTCGATTTCTGCAATAACCTGAGGACTCAGTATACCGTGAGCTCGACGCTCCGAATCGAGGATGGCTGCCCTAAGCTCTTTTACGCGACTAATATAATCTAGGATATGTTCGTTGGCTTTAAGATAAACTGTACTCAGTTCTCCACGGTACTGGGCTATAGTATTAGCGGACCCGAACGCTCCGTTTAAAAGATCGATTAACTGAGTTACTGTATCGCAGGGTTCGTCTTCCACCGCGGAATATGCACGACCACGAAGTTTGTTTATTAACAATCTCGTTAGTGATTTTTCGTAATTTGGCGGTACGATATCGCGGGCACGTCGGCATGCGCGCGCGAATTGTGAAAGAGGGACGTTGTAACCATCAAAATGTGTTACGCCCTCGGTCGCTTCGCGAAGAGATATCTTGGGCATGTGCGTTGCATGCGCGTCGGGTGCAGGTTCGTTAAATGAGGAATGCCGATCGTTGGAATCGAAAAATGGCTGTCCTGGAGGTAAACTCGGACTGTGCGCTTCCGGTCGTCTATTTTCAACCTCGTGCCTAAGTGAATTAATTTCGCGCATTATCTCATTCTTTAGCGCCGCAAACATATTTCTTACGTCGGATGCAAGAGTCGAATCTGTTTCTTTGTTGCGTTCGAGTGCTCTACGTTCTTTTTCCAGTTGCATTCTCTCGCGGTCTATCGCGGCGGCTTCGTCTCTTAATCGTTTTTCGTGTTTATCTTGTGCTAACCGTACTGCATCTAATTCTTCTTCGGTAAGGGCCGTTTTGGCCATGGTCTTCGCGGAGTTCCGGGTTTCCATTATCGGAGCGATCGATCCCACCGCTGTCACCAGAATTATGTTACGTCCCGACCGAGCGCGGTCGCCGTTGAGCGGAATACGCGCGTTTCGGCGAAACTGGCTGTTTTGAAGCCTGAGCTTCGGGGACTCCACAGCCCAGGAGCGGATCGCGTGGCCGGATTTACCGGCGGACGGGCCCGATTTTCCGCGACCGATGGCCTAGTGAGGGGAGTTTTATAACTTTAGAAAAGATGCCGCGAGAGCGCGAGTATAGTGGCGTCGGAATCGTTCCAGGGGCTGTCTCCCTCCCGGATTAAATAAGCTACGAATTCTTCCAGCTCGTGGGGGCAACGGTCACAATCGAGAGGGTGACGGCGGGCAGCCACGGGCGCGTGGCAAGAATCGCACTTTTGCGGGTTGTGTGGGTAGCCGAGATAGATGTAATGAGTAATTACCCCGAGGTAACTTTCTTTCTTAAAGCTTGATTGTTTGCCTTTACACTCGAGGCATAATACTGTTGACTCGTCGTCGTTTCGAAAATACAGTGAGGTTACGCACTGGGCACTGCGGAGCCATATACCGAACGAGCGATTCGCGTCGCGCTGGGCACGGACCGAGAGAATAGCAATGTGCGGCGGTGGGCACATACTCTAATTTACCGTGTAAGGTTATTATTCTTCTGGAGATACGCACGTGCACGTCTCTTCGATTTCTATTATAGTAGGCGCTGTATTGAGATATGGTTTGTCTTCCGAGTTGTGCAAATGGCGCGCGAGGTCGTTCAGTGCTTCGTAGCACTCGACGCAGTCGATCGCGGTCTCCGGAAATGAGATTAGACGATTGCAGGACGAGCAGCGTGTGGCTTCTTCGTCCCCGCCGATAATTAAGTAGTGACGCGTGACTGAGTTAAAAAATACGCGGTCGCGAAAGGGGAGAGTATTTCGGCACCCGTCGCAAATGATCGTGCGGTTAATCTGGTGTTGATGGAAGGTGGCCAGGCTACACAACGCGGAGTTAAGCCAATCGAAATATGGGGCTTGAGTTGAAAAGTACGCGTGTGACATGCTTTGTTGGACGTTGCGACTTAGCTTTAGTATGGCGGTTGCTGTTGAAACTGTTGCCTTGGTAGCCGCTCTGGTCAGGTGATGATCGTCTTCGTCCTTCTCGGCTGTCCGGTCGTCCTCGAGCCTCGATCGTGATACTTCTGTTTAGGCACTACACTCGCGTCGCAGTATTGCATGCATGGAAGCGGAGGAGGTTAAGCATGGTGATTAAGCGAAAAAGCATTTGTGCATAAACTAATCTTTTATTACTACGATATAAAGCACAATTTAAACTACGGTTACATTGAAATTAAGCTTACGAGAAAAATAACGATGGATTTAGAGTTAGACTTAAAATTAGAATTAGAATTGGAATTAGGAAGTGTCTCGATTTAGGATTTGAGTTAGAGCTGGAATTCGAATTAGAATTAGGATTGGAATTAGAGTGACTCGTTTGGATTAGCGCGAACTAGTAGCTCAGGGGAACTCGGTCGCTACAATTGCGACACGGAACCGTCCTGGCTACACTAGCCCTGATCTCTACTCTCGAGTTCGAACTGCCCGGAGTCGCGGGCTGCATCCCTATTTATATGATTTTGAGACAAAGCTCTGAAAAAGCGCGGCAAGTCGGTGCTCTTAGTGGGGGGTTGCTGCTGATGCAACCACTCAGATTCCTTGAATAAGAAAACTCAAGTTCAAGTGCCGTGCGAGCGGACTTCTCCGCCGCGACCATCCGGCACTGAGAAATGTCAGGGAAATGTCAGTTCACGATTTTATGACTTTAACGGTCGCGCGACAGATTTCTCTGTCGCGGTGTTTTTCAAGTGCCGTGCGAGCGGACTTCTCCGCCGCGACCATCCGGCGCTGGAAAATGTTGGATTGAGATTTTATTACTTTTCGAGTGTCGTAGGCGCAGTTTCCTTCTAGCAACCTTCCGTCACTGGAAAATGTTAAATATGATTTTACGACTTACTGGCCGTGCGTGCAGATCGCTCTGCCGCGACTATCCGGCGCTGGGAAATGTTAAATAGACATTAGTCTATGATTTTATGACTTGCTGGCCGTGCGTGCAGATCATTCTGCTGCGACTATCCGGCGGTGGAAAATGTTAAGAACAGGATGCGACCTGACAGTTAGATTTGTTAGCGAATGCCGGCTTGCCCGTCTGTTTTATACCGGTGTCGAAAAAATTTATACTCGCAACGTCGCGGACGTGACACCCCTCCTCTTGGGGAAAGAAAAATGTTGAATGCTAATTCAACATTTTTCTTACAAATTACTAGAACTAACGCTGAGGGTTCGAATAACAATTAAAGAAAATTTATTATGCTGAGGGACGCTCATTCTTAAGATCAAATGCTAGAAAGGACTTAGAGATAAAAAAAAATTTAACTTAATTACAAACAATTTTGGGATGATTAATACAATTTTCTTTCAAGGGGAATTTTTTACTCTGTTGAGGTATTTACGCAATTCGCCATATGATGTCTCGTTGTTGACGTCTTTGTTCTCTTGATCTGGGCGTGTCTCAGGGGCTGGTGCAGTAGGAGAGTTAGTCGATCCAGGGAGGTTGGTTCCTTGAAGTGCAGCTGCTGACTCTGCATTGACAAAGATATATTCCTGCGTCGGAGGCTTTGATCTCGGGTTACCAAGATGTAATAGGAGGTTGGTGACCGAGCTCCAAATTGCGCCTAACAGATGTATACTCCATCCGTAGACAGAATGCAAGGCATATCCGTGTATCATTGTATCAATTACTAGTTTTGCTAGGCGGGCGATAACGAAGATAGCAAGCACTCCTGCACTTGCTGAACCAAAAGTTATGAATCCACTCCATATCCGCTTGCCTGTATTCTCTGCAATGTGGTTCAGGGCTTGTTCGTCGAGTAATCCCATCATTGAGATGCTCCCGTGTTCAATAGTCTGGCCCATTGCGCCTCGTGCGATGGTATTCAGAGTGTACGGTCGTTCGACAGGAAACATAATGTGATCCCTTAGGCGGTCGAGGTCTTCTGGTGTGTATATGCCGCTCGTAGCTAGGTAGTCCGGGCTGATATATTTCCACTTTGGCTTTGTCAATGGTTGAATGATGGGTGGTGCTAGTATTTCGGTCGGCCTATTGTCTATGCGATACCATGTATCCTGTATCTTATACATACTTGGAATAAGGTTGTTGCAATCCCGCTGTGTTCCCTTCCTTGTTAGAATTCGGGAACGGGGTATCACGAAATAAGAGGTATTTCGGTAAGTGACCGGAAGTTCGTTGAAACAGTTTTCCGTGTGCCTTATTTTGCATTCGACGGGGACGCACTTGATTAGATGGATGACTTCCCCACTGGTGATTGCCGTATAGCCTGGAGTCTTCATAATGCGAAAGGCCATTTCGTCCGGTGCAATGCTAGCCAATGAGAGTGCGTTCCGAAGGACTTGTGTTTCTAATGCACATTTCTGCTCCATGATGTCGCGGTATAATTGTGTGAGTTGTGTCTTCATATGCTTCTCTACGTAAAGGAACTTTGAATTTACGTAGGCAAATATGTCCAGATCGTTTAACGCTATTTTCGATCGGGTTTTGAAAGTGCGGCCTTTTTGTGTTTCCAAAATCAACAGCCTGGGATGTTCTGTTGGATACAATTTATAACCGCATACATTGATTTCTCTTCCTTCCAGCTTGGTTAGTGCGAAGGTCGTCTCACGCGTGGTGATGGTGTAAATTATTGGTGACGTTTGATTCGGCTTCGGGGAGAGCCTATTTGCCAAACCTTCATAGATGACGTCATAATGATCGAATCGGCAGCTGTCTGTGGCGGCAATGCTCCAGTACGTCTCCGATCCGTCGGTGTCCTTGCACATCCGGCTGGCTGTAGAACATCGCGTGCCAGAGGGTAATATGATCTCCTTCGAGGATTTCTTAACGGACGCTTCGAAGGTACGGAGGACGATTTTCACAGATGCTTGGACGATTACCCGTTCCCATTCTCCATAGCCATCGGAATATGGTGCGCCCTCGCAAGTTGCGTCCGTACCAGCTCGTCCAGCCAGCGTGACACTGCGCCAGTGTGTGGTGTTCGGTTGCAGCCGGTCAATGACAGCTGAGCCGAGAGTTAAAGAGCCTGTCTCGTGAAGGCGGCGGCATCCGTCGGCTCCTAATTCTCGTAGGTATTCCTTGCGTCCATCTTTAACGACGGATACATGGGAATGCATCCCGCAATGGTACACCGTTCGATCTATTTTGACTAGGCACTGAGTCACGGAGATTCGATCGAAGTCGGACAACTGGAGTAACTGCATGTACACTTCCGTGTTAACAGGTTCGAGATCATCCACCTCACATGTTCCGATGTCCAGTAATGAAAGGGTCGTGATGTTGAGTCCTTCCCCGCTGCAATCGTATCCGACGAGTCCGTTTGCAATTAACGGTAATGTCGAAAGAATAAGGATGAGATGTGGATCCATGCTGCGTCTTTGTGTACGCTGGTCGTTTCTTTACTGCCGACGATCCTTTGCCTGAGTCGGGTCCGAGGGTCGGGTCCGGCGGGAACATCTGGCGTGGCGTCGCTATACCTAAGGAGGAGTGGGGATGTTTCCTACGGCTAACTTAAGTTTATCGGTGTGAACCGTACGCGTTTTATCTCTTTTTATTTCTAACTTAACGTTTTTGTTTTCTAATACTTCAATTATTTTATAAGGTCCCATATATTGGCTAGATAGCTTATTTTTCAAGGGTTCCCTCAGCATGTACACGAAGTCGCCTATATTAAAGTTTTGCGGTCGCATTTTTCGGTCATAGTAGTGTTTGGATTTTAATTTAGAATTAATTAAATTTTCGCGTGCTATATTCTGAACGTCGCGAATTTTATTGAATAGGTCGCTTAGGTATTGGGAATAAGTTTCATTTTTTTCCATGTCTAGTGGAGGGTCGCTTGACGGAGTTTCGGCGACTTTCCCGAAAACGAGCTCGTGTGGCGTGTACCAGGTACCTTCGTGCACGCTAGTATTGTAAGAAAAACACGCCAGCCTGAGATACTCATTCCAATTATCCTTTTCGACAAATTGTTTCAAATATTCACACAAAACATGGTGGGATCTCTCCACAGAGCCGTTCGATTGCGGCCTATATGCAGTGGTTCTGCATTGTTTGATTTTAAATTTTCGTGCCACATTTTTCATGAGGCTGCTTACAAAGTTTCTACCCTGGTCAGTGAGAACCGCTTTAGGAGCACCAAACGTACAAATAAATTCGTTTACAAACGCTTCGGCTATGTCTGAGGCGGTAGTACGCCTTAATGGAATAGCGAGGGAGTATTTGGACAAAAGGTCTTGAATGGTGAGGATATAACTGTACCCATCTTCGGTCATGGGTAAAGGACCCATAATATCCATAGATATTTTCTCGAACGCGCTGTTGGGAGTGTCTGTTAGAGTCATTGGTTGTCTGGTTTTTAAACGTACTAATTTCTTTAATTGACAATCGCGACAGTTGCGAATAAAATTTTGTACATCCTCTTTTATTTTAGACCAATGATATTTGTATTTAATTCTGTTTAGAGTTTTAGTGACTCCTTTATGGCCACCTATCGCGGAGCAATGATTTTCTTTGATGATGTCCGCGCGGTCTTGTTCCGAAGGAATCTTTATTTCGTTAGAACAAATTATGATTTTGACCGGGGAGTCTTTAAATTCTCGCGCCAGGAGGGTGCGAACTGTATTCCGGGTGATATCGATAACGGGACCTCTAGCCAGTGATACTGTCTTGAGCTGGAGCTCGTTGACTACGTCACGAAGTGAGCCTATCACTTCTTTTAATGTCTCTAACTGTAAAGTGGCAGAGACGCGTTCTTCAATTATGAGTGCGATTAAATTTCTCTTCCCTAAATTAATGACCTTTGCGCGGCCTACCATAGTTCCTTCTATCCGCGGTAATTGATTTGATTCCCGTAGGATGCGCGCTCCGATATCGCACGGTTCGCCAGTGAGCGTTGTAAAGATCACGATATTATCGTTACGAGTCTGTAGACTGTCGCGTACGTCAATTATTTGAGCTTCGTTTGGAAGTGGCAGTTCGTTTGCAGGGTCTGAGAGGGGTTCGTCTGATTCAGAGTCACTTTCGCTGTCGGATAGTGATTCTATGTCTGAGGGAAGATCAAATTTTACGACTTTTTGAGGGCGTGATTTCTCTGTCGCATTTGGCTCAAGTGGGCGCGTCAGGTCAGTGTTTAAGTTTTGTGACGGTTTTATTGCAGCCGGCTGTCGGTTTTTAATGCGTTCGGACCGACGAAGTGGTGTCGTGTTTCGTTTATCTCGGGTTAAGGGGAAGATTCCGTGGGAAACAGGGTTTCTAGATAGAGCGTCTGCGTTTGCATTTGCTTTTCCAGCTTTGTATACAACTTCGTAATCATACTCGGCTAGTTTTAAACGCCATCGAACGAGTCGTGATGTGGGATCCTTTACTGAATGTAACCAAACGAGAGGTTTATGGTCGGTGACAAGGGTAAACTTTCGCCCGTAGAGATATGGTCTGAAGTAATTGACACAATAAACGATAGCTAAAAGTTCTTTTTCTATTGTAGAGTAATTACTTTCGGCGGTGTTCAATAGACGTGATGTGTAAGCGATCGGTAGATCTTTCCCTATAGTGCCTTGACTCAGCACGCCGCCAATAGCGTAACCCGAAGCGTCGGTTGTCACAACAAAAGGTTGCGTGAAATCCGGATACTGTAGTATCGGTTTCGAACATAATGCTTGACGTAATTGCGTGAAGGCCTCCTCCTGCGCTCCTGACCAAACAAATGCTTTATCTTTCTTTAATAGGCTTGTCAACGGCTTTGCGGTCTTTGAAAAATCCGGTATGAACCGGCGATAATATCCCGAGAGCCCTAAGAATTGTTTGATGTTTTTAGCGCTTGTAGGGCGGGGAAATTTCTCTACGGCCTGGACCTTTTGTGGGTCAGGTTTTACTCCGTCCGCGCTTATTACATGACCTAAGTATACGACTTCCTTTTTCAAAAACTCGCACTTGTCTGGTTGGAGTTTCAGATTTGCTTTCCTGAGTCTGTCGGCTAACTTGCTAAACTTAATAATATGCTCACGCAATGAGCTGGCATACAAAACTATATCGTCGAGGTATACAAATAACTCCGTGCCTTGTAGGCCCGATAACACCTGATCCATGAGGCGTTGAAACGTCGCAGGGGCGTTTTTCAGCCCGAACGGCATGCGATTAAACTGATAGTGCCCGTAAGGCGTGGAGAAAGCCGTCTTCTGCGCGTCTGCTTCATGCATTGGTATTTGATGAAAACCTGACACTAAATCGAATACGCTGAGGTATTTCGCGCTGCCTAACTGATCTAAAATTTCCGTGATGTTTGGCAGGGGGTATGCGTCACCGACCGTTTTTTCGTTTAGAGCGCGGTAGTCTATTACCATGCGCCATCTTTTATTTCCTTGAGAGTCGGCCTTTTTCGGCACAACCCACAAAGGAGAGTTGTAAGGCGAATCGGAGGGGGAAATAACTCCGTTCTCTAGGAGGGTTTGAACTTGTGTGTTTATCTCCTCCTTATGGATGGGGGGAAAGCGATATTGCTTCGTATGGATTGGAATTTCGTCGGAGGTGGTGATTTTATGAGATGTTACGCTCGTACAACCGAGCTTGTCTTCCGGGAGTTGGAATAGGTCGCTATGCTTCTCTATAATTTCATTCACGTGTTCCGATTCTTCATGATTTAGATGCTCGAGTCGAAGTAATTTTTTTATTTTTTCAATACGGTCGCCGTCGGAGGCGTCTACCGTTGATATAGAAGCTACACGATGCCCTGGGGCAGGATTATCTTTTACTTTGATTGGATTTAGAATACTTCCCGCGCCGCTAACGGGGGGATTTCGAGAACTAGAATTGATTTGATTTAGAATGTTTTCCGTGCCACTAATGGAGTTTTGAGAACTAGAAACGAACGATTCTAGAACTTTTCCCGCGCCGCTAACGGGGGGATTTCGAGAACTAGAATCGACTTGACTTATGACATTTCCCGCGCCGCTAACGGGGGGACTTTGAGAGATAAAGTCAAGTTCCTGTAATTCGATTGTAGGCACAATTAATTCACGATCTGTATCGCTCGAATTCACTACTTGGAGGTAAGCTTTTCCGTCTCTATTTGTAACGACGGCGTCACCGAGATATACGCCCTCACAGACGCTAAGTCGCGGTACGTATCCGACGGCTACCTCTGGGTTTTTTATCCTAAGATAAAAGGTAGCTCTCGATCGGCTCGGTATAACAACCGTTTCACGATGAGCGAAAGGAATCTCGGTTCCTCGCCATTGGACGACTCGTTTAACAAAATCTATACTCGCGGAGTCACGGAGGAAATCCGATCCTAGGATACCTTCCTGTACGATCGGGAAATTATTTGGAACTACGTGAATGTACACGGGGTAACCCATGAAATTTATGTAAGTGGACCCGAGTGTTTCTACCTGCCCGTCGGTTATGCCGCTAAGGCGTAACGTGTCACTCCGACACACGGGTGTCTCGGGGTGAATGCTTCTTTCTTTTACGAGATTTGGTGCGGCCCCGGTGTCGACCATGAAATTTGTCTCTTGTAGTAGGCCGACCGCTTTCACAGCGATGGTGGGGGCATGAGAAAAGTCTGAAGGATTTAGGACTGCGACTCGGGCGTTTCGACCGCTGTCGCTTCGATAGGATTGACTGGACGCGAGCGAGGGTGGGGAGGCCCGTCTCGAGGAGCGTCCGCCCGCCTCGAGGGGCTGTTCTCGTTTCCCTGCCTCGCCTGAGAGTTATTATACTCTCGTTTTCGGCATTCTTCGATTTCGTGCCCGGAGTATTTACAATATCGACACCATTTTCCGGGCGAACTGTTGTAATTTCTAGAGGCGTTATTGTCGCCGGCTGCTCGAGCCCCTCTATTATATCGATAACTGTCGTTACGACTCGAGTCATGAGTATCGCGGCGGCGAGAATCGTATGTCTCGTTACGGCGCGGATCGTAGTACCGGGCGCTTTCCGGTCGCCAGTTGTCTCGTGGCGGGCTGCTCGGTTGCTTGCCCGGCGGGTAATCGCGACTATACGGACGTACGGATGTCGGTGCTAGATCGAGGGTGGGACGCCTTTCTGTACCGCGCTCCAGCCTACGTGAACTCTCATATCTTTGCATTTCTAATTCATCTCGTTTTGCAATTGTTTTAACAGCAGCAAATGCTTCGAAAGGACGGAGCTGTTTTTCGGGTTCGAGTTGCAAACGGAATCGTAATGGTAACCCCGCGCAGAAAGATCTAGCTGTTAGCTCGTCGATTTCTGCAATAACCTGAGGACTCAGTATACCGTGAGCTCGACGCTCCGAATCGAGGATGGCTGCCCTAAGCTCTTTTACGCGACTAATATAATCTAGGATATGTTCGTTGGCTTTAAGATAAACTGTACTCAGTTCTCCACGGTACTGGGCTATAGTATTAGCGGACCCGAACGCTCCGTTTAAAAGATCGATTAACTGAGTTACTGTATCGCAGGGTTCGTCTTCCACCGCGGAATATGCACGACCACGAAGTTTGTTTATTAACAATCTCGTTAGTGATTTTTCGTAATTTGGCGGTACGATATCGCGGGCACGTCGGCATGCGCGCGCGAATTGTGAAAGAGGGACGTTGTAACCATCAAAATGTGTTACGCCCTCGGTCGCTTCGCGAAGAGATATCTTGGGCATGTGCGTTGCATGCGCGTCGGGTGCAGGTTCGTTAAATGAGGAATGCCGATCGTTGGAATCGAAAAATGGCTGTCCTGGAGGTAAACTCGGACTGTGCGCTTCCGGTCGTCTATTTTCAACCTCGTGCCTAAGTGAATTAATTTCGCGCATTATCTCATTCTTTAGCGCCGCAAACATATTTCTTACGTCGGATGCAAGAGTCGAATCTGTTTCTTTGTTGCGTTCGAGTGCTCTACGTTCTTTTTCCAGTTGCATTCTCTCGCGGTCTATCGCGGCGGCTTCGTCTCTTAATCGTTTTTCGTGTTTATCTTGTGCTAACCGTACTGCATCTAATTCTTCTTCGGTAAGGGCCGTTTTGGCCATGGTCTTCGCGGAGTTCCGGGTTTCCATTATCGGAGCGATCGATCCCACCGCTGTCACCAGAATTATGTTACGTCCCGACCGAGCGCGGTCGCCGTTGAGCGGAATACGCGCGTTTCGGCGAAACTGGCTGTTTTGAAGCCTGAGCTTCGGGGACTCCACAGCCCAGGAGCGGATCGCGTGGCCGGATTTACCGGCGGACGGGCCCGATTTTCCGCGACCGATGGCCTAGTGAGGGGAGTTTTATAACTTTAGAAAAGATGCCGCGAGAGCGCGAGTATAGTGGCGTCGGAATCGTTCCAGGGGCTGTCTCCCTCCCGGATTAAATAAGCTACGAATTCTTCCAGCTCGTGGGGGCAACGGTCACAATCGAGAGGGTGACGGCGGGCAGCCACGGGCGCGTGGCAAGAATCGCACTTTTGCGGGTTGTGTGGGTAGCCGAGATAGATGTAATGAGTAATTACCCCGAGGTAACTTTCTTTCTTAAAGCTTGATTGTTTGCCTTTACACTCGAGGCATAATACTGTTGACTCGTCGTCGTTTCGAAAATACAGTGAGGTTACGCACTGGGCACTGCGGAGCCATATACCGAACGAGCGATTCGCGTCGCGCTGGGCACGGACCGAGAGAATAGCAATGTGCGGCGGTGGGCACATACTCTAATTTACCGTGTAAGGTTATTATTCTTCTGGAGATACGCACGTGCACGTCTCTTCGATTTCTATTATAGTAGGCGCTGTATTGAGATATGGTTTGTCTTCCGAGTTGTGCAAATGGCGCGCGAGGTCGTTCAGTGCTTCGTAGCACTCGACGCAGTCGATCGCGGTCTCCGGAAATGAGATTAGACGATTGCAGGACGAGCAGCGTGTGGCTTCTTCGTCCCCGCCGATAATTAAGTAGTGACGCGTGACTGAGTTAAAAAATACGCGGTCGCGAAAGGGGAGAGTATTTCGGCACCCGTCGCAAATGATCGTGCGGTTAATCTGGTGTTGATGGAAGGTGGCCAGGCTACACAACGCGGAGTTAAGCCAATCGAAATATGGGGCTTGAGTTGAAAAGTACGCGTGTGACATGCTTTGTTGGACGTTGCGACTTAGCTTTAGTATGGCGGTTGCTGTTGAAACTGTTGCCTTGGTAGCCGCTCTGGTCAGGTGATGATCGTCTTCGTCCTTCTCGGCTGTCCGGTCGTCCTCGAGCCTCGATCGTGATACTTCTGTTTAGGCACTACACTCGCGTCGCAGTATTGCATGCATGGAAGCGGAGGAGGTTAAGCATGGTGATTAAGCGAAAAAGCATTTGTGCATAAACTAATCTTTTATTACTACGATATAAAGCACAATTTAAACTACGGTTACATTGAAATTAAGCTTACGAGAAAAATAACGATGGATTTAGAGTTAGACTTAAAATTAGAATTAGAATTGGAATTAGGAAGTGTCTCGATTTAGGATTTGAGTTAGAGCTGGAATTCGAATTAGAATTAGGATTGGAATTAGAGTGACTCGTTTGGATTAGCGCGAACTAGTAGCTCAGGGGAACTCGGTCGCTACAATTGCGACACGGAACCGTCCTGGCTACACTAGCCCTGATCTCTACTCTCGAGTTCGAACTGCCCGGAGTCGCGGGCTGCATCCCTATTTATATGATTTTGAGACAAAGCTCTGAAAAAGCGCGGCAAGTCGGTGCTCTTAGTGGGGGGTTGCTGCTGATGCAACCACTCAGATTCCTTGAATAAGAAAACTCAAGTTCAAGTGCCGTGCGAGCGGACTTCTCCGCCGCGACCATCCGGCACTGAGAAATGTCAGGGAAATGTCAGTTCACGATTTTATGACTTTAACGGTCGCGCGACAGATTTCTCTGTCGCGGTGTTTTTCAAGTGCCGTGCGAGCGGACTTCTCCGCCGCGACCATCCGGCGCTGGAAAATGTTGGATTGAGATTTTATTACTTTTCGAGTGTCGTAGGCGCAGTTTCCTTCTAGCAACCTTCCGTCACTGGAAAATGTTAAATATGATTTTACGACTTACTGGCCGTGCGTGCAGATCGCTCTGCCGCGACTATCCGGCGCTGGGAAATGTTAAATAGACATTAGTCTATGATTTTATGACTTGCTGGCCGTGCGTGCAGATCATTCTGCTGCGCTATCCGGCGCTGGAAAATGTTAAGAACAGGATGCGACCTGACAGTTAGATTTGTTAGCGAATGCCGGCTTGCCCGTCTGTTTTATACCGGTGTCGAAAAAATTTATACTCGCAACGTCGCGGACGTGACATTAACATTTATTTATTTAACATTAATTTAATATTTATTTCACATTAATTTTTCATTTGAAAAAACATTTTTTAAAAACATTAATTTAACATTTATTCAACATTAATTTAATATTTACTTTACATTAATTTTTTATTTGAAAAAAACATTTTTTAAAAATTAATTTAATATTTATTGAATATTAATTTAATATCTATTTAATATTTATTTTTTTTAAATAAACGTTTTTTAGACATTTATTTAATATTGTTTAAGTATTTATTTTTTTCATGAATTATTTAATTGAAAAAATAATTTTAGTAAACACTTTTTAAAATGTTTATTTAATATTTATTTAATGTTTATTTAATATTAATTTTTTTACTTATTTTTCATTTTTATAAAGTTATGTTTATTTATTATTAATTTAACATTTAATTGAACACGACTGTTCATTATAGTTGCGACACTTTTTCTTCGATAGTTTTTGGAAAGTAGCCTTGCTCATCGAGCGGCGAACGTAATTGGTTGGATCCACAAGTAAGAACCAATCATGTTCTCAGCTCTTGTTATAGTTGCGTGTTCAGAGACGCATCTAAGAAAAAGTGTCGCAACTATAATGAACACGATTGTACATTAAATAAGCGGTGTACACCGGGTATATATATTCCCAAAAAAAATAAATTTAAGAGAATGGTGGCGCCTGAACTTTGTTTACCGGCGGCGTTTTTATTGATATCTACGAATTAAGTTCCAGAACACGTGGAAGGAACCTTTGAATATCTTTCCTCGTTAACGTTTAACCGAGAATGATAAGAATTGTCTATGTATATTAATATTGTAATTATTAAATAATAAATTAAATTAAAATTAATTCATAATTTTTAGTTAGATTCCACTATTCCAAATCAGCAGACAATGTTTTTTTAAATATTTAAAATACACAACAATAAATATTTAAAAAATATTGTTTGTTGATGCGATTTTTAATACTAAAAGTTTTATATAAATTTAATAAAAAAAAGTAAAATTTTACAAATTTTTATCATAATAATTAATAAACATTTTCAAAATATTTACCATGATATTTATCGTAATAATTAATAAATATCTTCAAAATATTTATCATAATATTTATCATAATAAATAATAAACGTTTTCAAAACATTTACTATAATATTTATCATAAATATTTTTTAATTGTTTATGATAAATATTTATTATCAATCCAATCTACGACCATAAAAACATTTATTAAATGTTTATGATAAATGTTTATAAATATTAAAATAAATATTATAAATATTTAGTAAATGTTTTATAAATATTTTGTGCTATTTGGGGTATAATATTTACGCAACGACGCTGGTAATGATGCCAAATTGTCGTAATAGGTTTTCTGGGGGTGCGCACGATTGGACACCGCACGATTGGACACCACCACTCACAGCGGCCGATGCCTAGAGTTTTTCCGTTGGTTTGGTTAGATAAGTCAAGATGATTGGTTGGTGTCCAATCGTGCTGTGTCCAAAAGAGTGTCACCCGGCTTTCTGCAATAAGCTATTAGTCGGTATTATAAGTCATAAGCCATAAAAATTGACCAATCACAGTCAAATGTGAAAAGAATATTCGACTGTGATTGATCAATTCTTATGGCTTATGCTTATGATACCGACTAATAGCTTATTGTAGAAAGCCTTTGATAAGAATTAAGATTGGTTTATGCAGGCCGTAACCGATAACTTATGCCGGAATCTATAAGAAATTGACCAATCATAATCGATTTATAGAAGAATAATCGACTATGATTAGCCAATTTCTTACAGATTACGGCATAAGTTAGCGGTTAAGGTCTGTATAAATCAACCTTTACAGAATAGGCCTACTAAGCTTATGCACTGTCCCTATATTTCTATGTCTATGCCACATTTCTTTATTTTTTATTACGCATTAATGCGCTATTTTGCATAGGTTAAGTTGAATTCTATTGTTTGTTATTCCTTCTATTGTCTGTACTTTTCATTGTTGTATTTTTTATTAGGCTTTCTACAATAAGCTATTAGTTGCTATCATAAATCATAAGCCATATAAATTGACCAATTCTCTTTATATTTGACTACAGTCAAATGTGAAGAGTATATTCGACTGTGATTGATCAATGTTTATTGCTTATGACTTATGATACCGACTAATAGCTTATTGTAAAAAGCCTATGAAGAGAATATTCAACTGTGATTGATCAATTCTTATGGCTTATGACTTATGATACCAACTAATAGCTTATTGTAGAAAGCCTATTAAGCAAAGCGAATTAGAGTCCCTAGAAGTAAGAGTCTGGGGATCGATTGTGTATCATGTAACTAGAGTGAAAATGACAAAAGTGAACAAATTTACTAGAGTATTTATAATTTTATTGGTCAATACCTAGTGAATTCGCTCACTTTTGTAATTTTCACTCTAGTTACATGATACACAGGCTGCATTCCGAAATTCACTGCCAGTACTGAAAATCTATACGTAACGTGAACTATAGATTTTCAGTACTTGCAGTGTATATCGGAACGCAGCCACAATCGACCCCCTGGTCAATCTTGTCCTGTTTTTAATTGCTTCGATGGTGGAACCTATGAGTGATGACTGAGTACACGGAACAATTTAAAAGCCGAAGTGTGAAAAATAAATATAAGAATATATTTTGTTACAACCTAACGAAGATAGGCAAGTTATTTGCTCACAGAAGCAAAAATTAATCATATATAAGTGTCAAACATGTCAATAATGGATGAATCAATTTTATATACTTACATATGACGAGTGGTTTGTATTTTCGGTCAAGAAAATAAATCAAAAATAATATCATGAGCCGATAATTAAAATAGGCAAAAAGATTATTGAAAAAAAATAAAAGAATTATAAGAAAGATTAATCATTAAATATGCAAAATACGTAATAAGAAGATAACATTTATTGATAAAACAAAAAATTAAATACAAATAAAATATAGAGTATGATTTATTGAACTATATTACATTAACAATATACAATAATACAAAACATACAATAATATTACATTAATCATTAAACTATTCATGAACATTCAACAGACTCGTATAAATAAACATTCAACATAAACATTCAATATATTGATAAATAATAAACATAAATATATTTACTTTATGAAATGTAATATGATGTGACATATCTTTCAATAAAATAAAATGATATAAATGAAATGTCTATTAAGGCCGGTATTCATAGACGATTCTTATTTCAAGAGCGTCTTAAGTAACGTCTTAAGATGCTAATACGGCTCTCTGATTGGTTGATGGCATCTTAAGATGATACTTAAGATGATCTTAAATATAAGAATCGACTATGAATACCGGCCTAAATCAATGAGTGCATAGCCATAGTTTTGTTGTTAAAAATGGGTTTATTTAATCGTCCTGGCTGACAACTTTTTCTTAGTTGAAATTTGATAAATCGAGTTGTTGTTTTATGTAGTAACTACAGTAACTAACACTCCATTTTTAATCGAACTAGAAGATTGACCAGACTTACTTCTAGGGACTCTAAAGCGAATTGAATTCGCGCGCTATCTGACAGTCTTGATTCAACTAGTTGCGCAATGCAAGACGCGCACGGTATGTATGAACGTGCATGCACGTATTGCACGTATGTATGCACATGTCAGTGCGCGCGCGATATCTATGTATTGTAATCGGCCACCGATTCATGGACGGACGTTGCGATGAATCGTTGAAACGGGTAGTGAGTGAGAGCAAGTGGAGGGTTGTATGAGAGAATCGTCGTCGTCATCGAGGACTCGTTCGTGACGAGCGAATCGGCGACGGCGGGAAGAGATAGCGGGTAAGACGACAACAGCGACGACGACCGATGAACGATGTCGCGCTACCCGACGCAGACCAAAACAAAATGGCCGATCCCTCGGCGGCACCGTTGTTTACTCGTTTAGGGAGACGTTCTGACGCGGACGCGACGAGAGCGGTGAGGCGAGGCACGCTTGCTTATTGATTCTCTTGCTGCTACCGCGCGCGTCACACGCTCCGCGTCTCGGTAACGGTGCGGCGACATTTACGATTCGATTCCATTCGCTCGCGATATTCTAATTTGCCGACATCTCATTTCAATTCTTTTATTTTTTCCTGCACAGACGAGGAGAGCAGGCATTGTTGCGGTGCTGGTAATCACTCGTCGCGGACAAAAGCATGAATCCCGCGGAAACTCCGTTGACAACGCTGCCGTTTATTATCCGGGAACGCGCGTAACGTCGTGCTTGATGCTCGAGAGTACTTCACTGATCGACAGAGGGATTGATTCACGAAACTTTTTGCGAACGCGAACTCTTGAACAATTTCGCGCCCAGGTAACCATAACCTTAAAACGGCCTTTAGACGCTCAATAAGACTTCTTTTTTTTTCTCACACGGATAAGAAAAAGGGAAACAGTAAACTGTACAATAGATTCAATCATAAAGAGTTGAAAAAGAATAATCTATTATTGCACACTATTTGACTATTCCGCGATTGATTGAAGACTGTATGGAATTTGTTTTGAATTGTTCAGAAGAGTATTGTACAATATTATTGATCGCCCCGGGACTACCTAATGCTTTCTATTAACTCTGGAATGTTGTTGTGAGTGAATTTTCATTTAAATATTCTATTTTAATTTATTTTTTGTTGAAATTTTGATAACTTAAGGGCATTTGAGATATTTTATATTACAATAGTGTTGAGTCTTGAGTTATTTTAATACCTTACAATTTATAGAAAGTTAGATATAAAAAAAACTTAATTATATGAGTGAATTTTTATGACTGTTCAGAAATTGTAAAGGTATATTACTTTATCTTTGTTTAATAAATGTTAAATATGAAATACCCAAGTACGTTTGATTACACTGGAGATGTTGCTTAATGCAGTCTGGAGTACTAAAAAAAAAATATAAGTGGTATTCCAAGGTTAAATTGTTCAGTACTGTAATCCTTTATCAGGAATAATGGCTCAATTAATAAATGCTAATCTTATCTTTACTAGTTGATCCAAATTATGCTCGAATAGTCAGTTTGAATATTCAATATCACAATTGTATTTATATACAAAAGGTAGTCTACGTTACAAAATGAGCTATATAAAAATTATAAATGTTTTGCATTTCATCTGAAATAGTGGCGCTAATTATATACTCTTTGTAATGTTACTTTTGATTACCTCATTTGATCTCAGTTTAAGCAAATATATTAGCAATCTTCAAACTTAATTACTTTTTTTATTGTATTATCCAATTTTTAATAATTTACATACATTGCTTATATTGTGTACATAGAAAGGATTTATGTTTATTATACAAATTCTGTTTAATATAACGTTTATATAAACAATAATTATAATTTATTGAATTTAAATTTTATCAGAAATAGGGAAAATTATATTATGGTTAATTTTTAATGTTGTATGTACTTTTATTAATACTAAAATCTGTATTACATTTACTGTGTAAGCTATTACAAGGTTCTGTTTTACACATGATACATATGATGTATCATTTATCCTTATTGTTTCAAATATTAAATAAGGCTAAATGCATTGTGCATAAAATGGACTGCACTTTATGTTAAATGTATTGTCTGTATAAACAATGTATGAATTGCTGGATTCAAATTTTATTAAAATTTGTGGAAACTTCTTGTTTTTTTAAATGTATGTACACTTATTTTATTAACATTAAAATCAAATATGTTGATCTTAGAACCTTAGAACTACATTATTTTTTTTGTATTGTTATTCAAGTTTAATAAATTACATTGCTTGTATTATTTACATGAAAAAGATTTATGTAAACAACATAAATTATTTGAAAATAATTCATGTAAATCCAATCTTGAAATGTACGCACAATCCTGTTTAATATTATAAGTTTATAATTTGTTTTCCCTCAGACAAGCAAGATGTCCAATTCATACATCATCGAGCCACAGGAGAGCTCTGAGAAGAAAGATGATACGTTAATCATCGTTGTCAACGATGACGGAGTAATATCCGTCGATCAAGCGACTCTACAAAATTTGATAAGTAAGTTATCGCAAGCAAGTAGAGTAAAATAAGAAATACAGACAGAAAAATAGTAAATTATTCTAATTAAGTATTACTTGTTTCAAATATATTTTATACAAGTTTATATCAGAATTGGATGAATTAAAATATTTTTGTTAACTAAATTAAGTTAAAAAAGAAAAAAATTATAAATTTAGTCTTATTAAAAGTTGCATAGTTAGTATTAAATTAGATTAAAAGTTAATTTTGAAAAACATTAAATAAAAATTCTCAAGTTTTTAAAGTTAAATTACTCAAAACAATTTATAATATGAATCATCTAACATATTTAATATCTTGTAAAGCTCTTGGTGCCTGTAAAGCCCAAGAACTTCGCGTTGATAGTAGCGACGTCCCATCGCGAACAATATTAGAAATTACTAATAGGCATGAAACGTGACAAATTGACAATAAAAATTTGTCGTTTATGTCATTTTGTTATTATGTGTTTTATTGTGCAAATGTAATTTGTCTCGTATTTACCAAATTTGTAAAAGTGGATCGCAAATAAAATTTCTTTGAATTTTGTACATAAAAGTATATTTTTTACTCCATTCAATGGCTATCCATTTAGTGGTATGTTTTCTTAAGTAGGTTTAAATTTAAGTGCTTTTTACGGCTATTTACTGACTGTTGGGCAGAAAAAGGATAGTCAAGGTCCATTTTTACAAGTATTTTAAAGCGATCTTGTTTCGTTTTATCCAAATTTTCTTTATTTACAAATACCATGGTGGAAACTTTAGTTTAACCGTGTGTTTCCTGCCTGAATATCTTTACTTTATATGCTTTTTATGACTATTTATTATCAAGCAGAAAAAGGATAGTTTATTTTTATAAGTATTTTAAAGCGATTTTGTTATACTGTTTTATCCAAATTATCTTTATTTATAAATGCTACGCGGAAACTTATGTGTGATTTCTCGCTTATGACGTGACGACTTCAATATAGCCGTGGTGAATAGAGACAGGAGCCTTAAATGTATATAAAATAATAAAGAAATATTTTTTTTATAGAGAATGTATTTTAGGAATCTATTTTTTCCCTTTTATATAAGTAAATTTTTAACTTGGGGAAAAAAGAAAGTTAATAAGTCAAAGTTTGTGTGTTTTAAAAATAACTAATTAAAGTTAAAAATTAACTTATTTAAAATTAACTCAATTAAATTAAAAGTTATTAATTTTTTTAATTTATAAAATTTTTAACTTTTTTTAATTAATAATTACCTAACCATAATTTATACATATGAAAATCTATTACAAGATTATCATAAACATTAAATTTATTCAAAATATATTCTGAACTCTAGTGATTTAATATTAATGCCTATTTCCACCAACACAAATTAACTTTGATCTCAGTTTAATTTACTCTTTATTTTTCTTTAGTTCTAAGATTTGGAAAAAGATAAAGAGTAAGTTAAACTGAGATCAAAGTTAAGCTACATTGGTGGAAATAAGCATAAGAGTATTAAGGTGAAAATTTATGTATATATACGTGTGTGCGAGCGTGCGAGCGTGCGTGCGAGCGTGCGTGCGTGCGTGCGTGCGTGCGTGCGTATATATTAATTTTATATTTTCTAAAAGAGAGGAATACTAAAAATGAATAGTATATAATAATAATGAATTGTTTTTTAAATATTTTGTGATGAGTATATTTTAATTCTAGAATGCTATTTTTTTGCATTAATACTATTTTGGTTGAAAATTTATCTATATAGTTAATAACTTTTTTAGAATTTTAAGAATTTTCTATTTTATATGTGTTAGAATAACTAAATTAAAAATTATTTTAATGTAAGATTAAATATTATCTAAAATCAAAATTTTAATAACAATATTTGTACAAAACTTGATTTATTACCTGGATGAAAATTCACCTATATCACCACTCTAGGATTAAAATTATTATAAAGAAAATATTCTTTGTTGAAATAATTTAAAGATAACTATTATTTAAAAGAAGACAAGTAAATTAAATAACAGTTTTTTTACTAGTAGAATTGATATTTTTCTGATAATATCTCATGGAAGATTGACATGAATAAATAATGCTCGATGAACGATTAAAACAGTATCAAATTGTTGTTTTAGTGAATCAAACGAGTGCTAATGTAAGCGTGGTAAGATTGGGACAAGCTGACACAGACAATGAAAATGGGGATATAACCTTGACAGTAGATCCACCGACATTTGTTCATTCTACATCAAGCTCAATAAACGCCAATGCCAGTACTGACCCAAGTGGACTGGTAGATCCTTTTATGGATCTGGAGATGGATCCAGAACAGCTGGAAACATTACAAACGGCTCTTCAAAGTGAAGAGGCAAAACAAATACTTGGAGAAAATGTCACTGCAATGCTTGGTACTTTGTATTATTTCTATATATGTGTGTGTGTGTGTGTGTGTGTGTGTGTGTGTGTGTGTGTGTGTGTGTGTGTGTGTGTGTGTGTGTGTGTGTGTGTGTGTGTGTGTGTGTGTGTGTGTGTGTGAGTGAGTGAGTGAGTGTGTGTGTGTGTGTGTGTGTTTATATATATATATATAACAAAAAAGCAAAAGAACTTTATATATATATATATATATATATATGTATATAAAGTTCTTTTGCTTTTTTGTTCAAGTCTTATGACTGTAACAGTACAAAAAACTTTTGTTTGCTCACTAACTTGTAACTTTTACAATTTTGTCAATATAAATTATCTCACTCTACTTACGAATTTTTGGATTTACGATTGACATACTATTGATTAAGTAAACTGGTAGATTATAAGCTAATTAAGCACTTGTGAATTAGTGTTCTAAATTATACATGGCGTTCAATGTATGACACGGTACCTATGATTTTTTAAGCACTTCTGACAGTTAAAAAAATGAAAGGTGAATATTTATTTACTTGATGTAGGCTACAACTTGCAATAAAAAAATAAAAAAATTTTTAATAAAATAAGTTGAAGTTACTTTGAATTTTTTAAATGACACCATACACTTTTTTCTCATGATATTGTAGGACTTTTCAGAATGAATTTAACGCTATGGTGAGTGTTATTTTTATTGATTTTATTTATACACAAATACATGTAAAAATATCCATTAATAAAAATTTGCTTAATAAGAAAATTTTATATTAAATATCAACAAAATTAATAAAATACATTCACATAAATTACATAGTTGCGTTTTTTTAATGGATATTTGAGATTCATGTGTTTGTGTATATAATGTCAATAAAATCAATAAAATATTAATAAAAGTAACATTTATTATAGTGCATTGAGTTTATCTTGAAGATATAATATTATGGAAACAATTGTATGGAAACAATTGTATGCCATTTTAAACATTTTAAGTGACCTCGATATTTTTAATTAAGAAATGTTTTTTTTATTCTTTATCACATGTTATAATCTGCATGAAGCAGATGAATGTATATTCACTTTTTAACTATCAGAAGTGCCTAAAAAATTACATGTACTTATATATAAATATATAAAATATATATATATATATATCAACTTTAAAAAAACTAAATATTATATTAAAAGTTATATTTTTAAGAAATAAGTTTTTAATCACTTGTTGAAGTTAATCTATACTTAAACTCAATATTAATTTTATAATAGCAATTATATTAAGAATAATTTTTTTTTAATTTATTTTTTTAAATAGAAATCTATAATTGTATTTATTGCAATACAAAATTATTTGGCATTCATAATATATTAGTTTAAACAATATGTATGATAGTAACAATTACTTAACGCTATGTTATTCGACGTACAATTAATTTGATTCACAACCAAAATTTTGAAACGTAACCCGTCGTAAAAGATATCTATAATAAATATATGCCGAGTTTGAGATGTTATGCAAATGCATATTCTATCTATTTCTCTCATTTGATAATTAATTTACAATTTTTCTATATATTAAATTTTTTAGATATGCTATCAAAAGAAGAGTTGCAGAACACTATGCGATATAATGTACAACTAGACCATTGTTACACAAGCCGATTTTCACCTAGCGATCCAATGCCAAGAGACCCTTTACCAGTCGTCGATGATTTACCTGAATCCACTGATGTACAATTTATACAAACATCCTCTCCTCGAACAACTATAATGTCATCATCTATTAATAACACGGACAATGCTGGAGTTAAAAGCAAGAATATTGTAAAAAATATAAATGTAATTATTCTTACATACACATTATACAAGATTTACTGTACATAATGTTTGGCAACAAGTTGGAGAAAATTTAAAAAATGATTTTAGATGATACAATAAAAATCAATAATAATAAAATTGCAATTAAATTTTTGTTTTTAATTTTAAATATTTGTAAGCACTTTCTACGTGAATATTTAAATATTTACAATTACAAAATTGATTATAAAATTTTAAAGGCTTTATATTTTAATTATATTGAAATACGTGTTTTACACATTTTTTACATAAATATTTAAACATTTGTAAAAAAAGAACATTAATCACATTTTATTCTTGATTTTGTAAGATTTCATCTAGAACTTTCTTCCATCTGTTGCCTTATACCTGTTGGTATTATTATCTGTGATCAATTAATATATTTAATATTTCGTAGGTATCATTACAAAACAAGCAAATAAACAGGCCAATACGTAAAATGCCTGTGTCTACACTTGCAACTGGGCCTTCTAGAGCTAATACAGGCATTGTTGGGACTCCTAAATTGCCAGCACATCAGTCAATGCCAAGAAATATAACAAATGTCCAACAAGGAGCAACTAAATGTATTATCTCAATTATTTTTTAATTAACCTAAATTAGTTATATTGAATGTTAAGAGCAAATTATCAATACTTGCAGTACAAGCCAAAAATAACAAAGAAGAGGAAGAAGAAGATGATGAAATTACAGAATCGTCTACAGAGTCTTCGGAACCAGAACCACCGTCCGATAATGATAACGATTCTGATTTTGGCCCTCGTAGCTCCAGGAGAAGTAATGCTAGATCTCGAGGAGGACGAAAGGGTCTTACTACAAGAGGTGGTAGCATGACAGCTATTCGAAGAAGAGGTCAAAAGCAGTTGGATATAGAACAAGTGCGGCGATTAGACAGGGAGATGGCTGCTGCCGTTAATGCAATGAAAACTCCTGAAAAAGACGATAAATCAGGTGTGTATAATTGTGAATAATTAGTTTATTCGAAAATACTTGATTCTATAACTGAATGAAATAACGTGACATTTTTCAGAGAGATTTAATCCTACTAAGAGTAAGAGACAAGTCAAGACATTTGGTGGGAAAAAGAAAGAAGAATTGCAGTTTACAGAAATGTCTCCATCTCCGTCTCAAGAATCGCCACCAACATACGAAAAACCACTACAAACGACAAATCAAGTGAAAGCAAATTTAATTAGCGCCAATATGATCAAAGGTGATATGGTACTGACCAAACCCGGTCAAGGACGAGCCAATCAAAAGGTTACGTTTATTCCAAAACATGTTTCAATGAAATCGAACGAACTTAAGAATATCGGGCTTAAAAAGACCGTATTGGTTTCAAAAGAAAAGCTTGTTAGTCAAACTGGTACAAAATTTTTCACGACCAAAGATGGGAAATTACTGCAAATACCAATGACGTCTAAGAGTCCAGTGAATCCGAATGTGCAGATTTCTCCAACAAAAACGTTAGTAGCGCAACAAGTTGGATTACATCAGTCTGTGACACAGCAACAAAATGTGGCCCAAGACTCGCCGATACCTCAACAACCAAAAACTGTTTTATCAGTCAGCAATTCGCCGATAAAAATCAAGTCTGGTGATGTAAAGAGAGAAAAGAGAAAATCTGACGGCAGCATAGAATCACTTTCAAAGGGAGAAGAAAATTCCACAAAAACTGCCGAGATCAAGACGTTAGATAGTCAGTATTTCTTTACTTTATTATGCCAGCTAAGGACTTATCACTACTGTTCGGAATCGACTTGATTCTCATTGAAATATGTTGTTAAATACGAAAATCTGCACGATACATATTTTTTTTATATTGATCAAATTTACACAGTGCAATAATCTTTTAAAAACTTAGATTTGATTTCAAGCAATTACATAGTTAAAAGTGACTTCAAGCATCAAAACGCGAGACTAATAATTTTCTAGTTTATATATATATATATATATATAAAATAATATAATATATAATAAAATATATAATATATATATAATATATATGTATATGTATATATATATATATATACAGGGTGTTCAAAAAGTCCCGGGCCGGCGAAATATCTCGAAAACTAAGCATTTTAGAAAAAAATGTTTCAGATAAAAGTTGTAGGGTTTCAAAAGATCTATTTACTAATCTTATCAGTTTGACCTTGGATGGCGTCGTCAAGGTCAGATCGAAATCACATTAACTTTTTTAAATGGAACTGCCTACTTTTTATTGCATATTCTTGTAGCTTATCTCAAGACCTTTCCAAAACATTATAAACAAATGTATTTTCGTTAAGTATTTTTCGAGTTGTGAAGCTTGAAAGTTACAGTACATTACAGCTTTCAAGCCTCACAACTCGGAAAATACTCAACGAAAATAAACTTTTATATTTTCAGTATATATATATATATATATATATATATATATATATATATATATATATATATATACTGAAAACTAATCCAGTTTTCAAATTGCTCTGTCAAAATTTCGGGAAATTCGCAATTAAAAATCAAAAAGCTATTTTCACTTATTTTGCTATATAATTATTATAATAAAGAATACAAATTAAGGACTCCGCATTAACGGTAGCGACATTTTGTCGCGGACAAAATTAGAACTAATAGGCGTGAAACGTACGTGACAAATGGACGTTGAGATGTTGTGCATGTCATTTTATGTGTTTTATTGTGAAAATATGACGTGTCTCGTATTTACCAAATTCGTAAAAATGGACCACAAGTAAAGTTTCTTTGAATTTTATACATAAAAGCACATTTTTTACTCCTTTCAATAGCTATCCATGTGTTTTCCTGTCTGGATAGGCTTCACTTTACGTGCTTTTTACGACTATTTATTGACTGTTAAGAGGAAAAAGGATAGATAGTCTTTACTTTTACAAGTTTTATAGTCTTTATTTTTACAAGTATTTTAAAGTTTTTTGATTAGTCTGTTTTATTCAAATTGTCTTTGTTTACAAATGACACGTCGGACAAAATTACGTGTCATTTCACGCTTATGATGTCACGACTTCAATATGGCTGCGACGATTAGACAGGAGCCTTAATTTGACAAGCAATTTAAAAGTAGTATTGATGCTAAGAATTAAGAAGCATCTATAAGATCCCCCTCCCTGAAAAAATTAAATGATTATTGCAAAGAATAACACTCCAGCCAGGATTTGAACCTGAATCTCGCTACATTCTGTGGGAGCGTTCTACCAACTATTGAGACATGTAGTGATATTCCTCGCTATAACCAATATATGTTAAATACTAAAGTTTTTAATTGTTAATACTATATTACTTTTTTCAGGTAACGTAGTATTAACAAGTAAAAACTAGTTTTTTTTAATGTATTTTATAACTATTTAGATTTTTCAAAATGCTCTTATTATTTAGTTTTAAAGAATTGTATTATTCAAAGGGATTCTAATTGTAAATTGTTTTGTTTTATCGATCAAACATTTTTTAGCTCACTATTTTTGTAATTGCACTTACAGATTTAAAAATTCTTTTCTACAATTAAAATACAGAAACCAATGTAATTGAAGCTGGTCAATTTTATATAAAAAAAGTTTAAGAAATTTAGATTTTTACCTCTTAGTCCAATATGGCATTCACAGCTATTAATGGTTCATTATTTGCTTTATGCAAAAATCTGTAGTCCGTACAAATGTGAATTAAATGAAAAAACCTTAGAATTAAGCTTAGAAATCTAATATAAAAGAACAGTTCCTGAAAATTTACGCGATGCATGCACACGATATTAATGTAGTAACATATTTATACTATTATGTAGTAATGTATTGACGTTTTGTAAATCATATGTGTGTAAGTTGATGTACAATCAATAAAACTAATAGTTTTAGTCTCAAATCTCAAATTGGATCGATATAAAAAAATATGTTTCTTAGATTTTTATTATAACACATATTTTAAGAATTGAATCGCGGTTGCGAACAGCTGTGATTTTGTAAGAAAAACAAATTAACACCTGAGGAATTTTAAGTTATATTTTTAAAACATTTTTTACAGGTGCGAAGAAACCTAAAAGAGATAATCGAAAAGCTGCGGGCTACGTAGTTGATACTTTGGGTCCCGCGCTTTTTTCAACACCGGACATAATTCGACGAGTGGGTTCAAATAGTGATGGGAAAGTCACAGATAATCCTGCAACACCTACAACTCCGACTACACCTTTTGCAACAGTAGTACCTACATCTGGATCACCAACTAGCTCTATTCCCACAACCGTTTCATTGAATATTGGCATCATTCCTGATTCAAATGTAGTGCAGAACACTTCTAATCCTATTAACAAAAAGACAATATTTAATACTTCTGAACAGTCTGTTCTGTCAGAATCGCAATTAAATGTCGATGGAAACAATAGTGTAACGACAGGAAGCGAAAACGAACAAAAAACAGAAACAAAGACGCCACTGACGGAAGAGTTACAACCGTCATTAGATACAGGTAAAATTATTTTTTATGTCGAACTGATTTTGTAATATTGATTTCTCAGTGTTGTCCAATATGCTATTTATTCACACGTGATTTTTAAAAACTAACACTTGTTATCTTTATATTTTGCAATAAATTTTTTATGTATTATTGTTGCTTTGTTTCTTTTTATTTTTATAAAGTAATGTATGCTATTTTTATAAACATATTTTGCAGTTATTTTTGTTGAATTCTTTTATTTATTCACATTATATTTTTATTAAAAAACATTTAAAAATATTTTGTTTCTATATTATCTAATCATATAAAATACAGTAGAATTACTGCACTATTCAACGAACAAATAAAAACAATTTAATTACGTTTTCAATTACAAGTAAACAATTTTAATTCTTTATTAAGAATCTAAGAAATATCAATTTGCAATTTATTATATTATGAATATTATTTTTTTATTTTAATATTTTTAAATAAGTACAAATGATTGAACAATGCAATGATCTCATATAAGTGATATGAAATTTATATTTTATGTTACTATTGTATCTTTCCCTAGTATCAAAAACTGCTTTATTAGAGATAATCAATTCAATACTATATTCTAAGTTGCACTGTTTTGAAGAATAATAAGTTTTATTATTAACTCTCTCTGATAAAAATGTATCTGTATTTGTTTATTTAAAACGTAAGAAGAGCATTCTTCTAATTCTTTAACTTCTAATTTTCTAAAAATCTTACAATTTAAATTTATCCTACTTTTCTCACTTTTTTTATTCATAAAAATTACTATAGAGTAATAATTATTAAAAACATTTTATGCACTTGTTTAAGGTGGAATTGAAGGAGAAGACCATTTATTAGCTACTTTAGAAATGGAAGCCAGCAAACACGAGGAAGACCTATTCGCTGAAGCGTTGTTGTTACAGGAGGAACTTGGAGTTGATTTAGCCGAGCATGTGAGTATATACAGGGTGTCTGGAAAATTGCTACGAATATTTCGAGACGTGATTTGGGATCCCAAAAGAAGGAAAAAAAGCTATATAAACATAAGTCCGGAAATAAATCGTTTCTGAGTTATAGCCACTTTTATACTTAAAAAAATCGTATTTTATAGTCCGCGTGGCATCTATTCTTAAATTTTTTTATTAAGGCTCCTGACTCCTCAGCCGAGAACTCCGCGTTGACGGTAGCGACATTTCGTCGCGGACAAAATTAGAACTAATACACGTGAAACGTGACAGATTGACGATGAAATGTTATCGTGCATGTCATTTTGTTATTATGTGTTTCATTGTGAAAATATGACTTGTCTCGTATTTACCAAATTCGTAAAAATGAACCTCGAGTAAAGTTTCTTTGAATTTTATACATAAAAGTACATTTTTCACTCCTTTTAATAGCTATCCGTGTGTTTTCCTGTCTGAATAGACGTCATTTTACGTGCTTTTTACGACTATTTACGGACTGCTAAGCGAAAAAAGGATAGTCGTGACCGATATTTAGAAGTGTTTTAAAGCCATCTGATTAGTCTGTTTTATCCAAATTGGCTTTATTTACAAATGGCACGTCGGACAAAATTACGTGTCATTTCACGCAATTTTTCGCTTCTGACGTCACGACTTCATTATGACCGCGGCGAGTACTCAGGAGCCTTAAATTCCTAAATTTTTTATTTTTATTTCTTATTTTTAAAATTTTTGAATTTTATTATTTTTTTATTTAATTAATAATTTTATTTTTTTTTTTTTTTTTTTATATTTGTAATTATATTATTTTTTAACACATTATTTAATTAAATAAAAAAATAATAAAATTCGAAAATTAAAAAAATAAGAAATGAAAATGAAAAAATTAGGAATTTAATAAAAAAATTTAAGAAGGAATGCTACGCGGACTATAAAATACGATTTTTTTTAACATAAAAATGTCTGTAACTTGGAAACGACTTATTTCCGGACCTATGTTTATATAGCTTTTTTTCCTTCTTTTGAAGTCCCAAATCACGTCCCGAAATATTCGAAGCGATTTTCCGGACACCCTGTATAAAGTAATATATGATTCAAAATTTTTCGAATTTTATATTATGAGTGGATTGTGTTTTAAATACAAATGGTATTCAGTTGTATAGTCCTTATTTCTTTTCTTGGAAATATAGCAGATAAAAACATTTGACGCGTTTTAAAAAAAGGCATTTATTGAGGATTGGTAAAAAATTGTCTGCATTATTTTCTGTGGTACCGTTTAAAGTTGAAAGCGTGTTAGATACTGAAAATATCTTTCACGTTCTCAGAATAACATATTGCATTCAAGTCTTATGGTTGCCTAATTTTTTTCTGAAAAATACAAAGCTAAAAGTATCATCATTGACTATTAAACTATCGTGTCTCATATAACCATACATGTTTTTCACAATATCGACGCTACCGCGAACGTGATTGGGGAAGAAAGTATGTCGATCGACGAATTCGTTAGAAAATCGCTAATGTAAGGATGAAATAACAAGAAAAATGATCGAGAGTGTTCTTCAAAATCAGAAAATACTAAATATCTGGGTGCAAAATGAACTTGAACGCATTACGCTATTCTAGGAACATCACCATTTTTAATATCTATGAAGGTGATTTGAAGAGTAATTTGATTTGACATTAACCGGTTCAGGACTAGCGTTCTATATATAGTAACTCAAATATCTCAAGAACGGATTAATATTTTTTTAATGAATAAAGTACTATTTTAATTAAGATTTTAGACTATATTTTGATGTATGTCATTACCCATTTTCATCATGATTGCAATTTTTAACTTTTTAAGGTCGCGTTTACTTATATAATCATTTAATAAAATTTGAAAAACTTGTCTGTTTTAATGTTCTGTTCAAAATAAGAAATCTTTTAAATCTATCGTTTTCTGATTTTAAATTATAATTAATTGAAAGTATCGAAAAACGTGGTTTAAAGCATAAATCTAATTTTGTATGTCTAACACTTTTCTTCTTATATTGAAAAAGATAAAAATTATCCAACAGGACAAAAAAGATGTATTGTTTGTACTATAAGAGCGAAAAAAGTTGCTAATAAAAGATCTAAATTTGAATGTAAAGAATAATATTAGAATCTAAATGATTGTTTTTAAATTTATCACATAGAAAATTTTAATGTATTATTTACTAAAATTATTTCAAATAAGTTTTTTTTTTTACTTGATCTTAAAAAAGATAAAAACAATAATTTTACAAATAATTGAAGAGCCTTCACAGATAGATCTTAGTTTCTCTCTAATTTTATAAACATTTTTAAGTTCACGAAACTGCAGTTTTAGATAAGGTACTTTATTAGAATATTTCATTTTTCAACATAATTCCTAGAAGCTCAACTCACTTTCCTCAACGTTTTTTAAGGTTTCCGATTTCTTTCTAGAAGAATTTCTTCAAAATAATCATTTATGGTTTCTATCGTTTCTTCATTTGATCCAAATTTCTTTCTGAATGTATTTTTTCATTTTATATCATGAGCACGGAGACGATATCGTATAATTTTATAGGAAGTATTTAAATCTTATATGAAACAAAGATCATTTTATTTAATACTTCTTTACAGAAGACAAAAATTCTTTGCTGTATATACAATATGCAATAGAATACGTCATGGAATATAATTCCAATATTCACCATCGGTGTCTTGATACATCTTGACTGACAATATCTTCCGAGATATTACTAGCGCTAGCAGTGCATATTTATATAGTCATCAAAGAGTTATTAAAGAAAGGAAATATGACCATATATACGGTTGTTGTACTGATATTTTCTATGAATATCCAAACCAAATTTCTCTTCAAACCACCTCTGTTTTCTACTTCAAACGATGCCACAAATGTTCTATAGATCAAACGATGCCAATTTTTTACTTATTCTTAAAAATTATATCTAATTTTTATATTGCACATATAAATAATACAAAAATTTTGGCGATTTTCAACCTGGATCAAAAATTATTTTAATGAGAAGTAAAAATGTACTATTATAGAAATGTATTATGTTAAAATATAATGACAAAAATTTTCGTTTTTTTTAATGTAGGAGAGTAATATTTTGAGCAAAACAAAATTTAAAGAAAATAATTGCGTAAGCTCAATTTTTGCTCCACGAAACTTAGAATATATTTAACTTTATTTAATTAATGATATTTGTATGGCGCTGGTTTCTGCCTAAATACTTAAATACATTAAATATTAAGCAGATATTCATAGAGAGAAAGGTGATCTTCTATTTATTTTTTGTGCAGTAACTTTGTTAATAATCAGTATTTTTAATTGAAAATTTAATGATTACATTTGTCAGTATTATTCAATTGATTCTAGACTCAAAATTATGAAATATTTATTATTTAAAATGTTATTTATAAAAATATGATGACATTGCATAATAGTTTAAAGAGAAACAGGTAGTAATGTGAATTTTAAAACACTATTTTATCTGGTTTTATATACAAGAATAATAATTTTATTTTATTCATAATGCAATTAAATGACACAACTGTATATTTGAAAGAGAGTTAAAAATGAAAAGAATTTTATTATTGATTTTTTTTTCACATTATAGGCTGCATTAAGTGATCCCAGGCAACGAGTGATTCCGGAACCGTTGGCATCAAGTAGTATGCTTATATCACCTACGATAGTATCATCTGAACAAGACTCTAAATCAGCCGAAGTAATATCAACGGTACAAACACCTGTTTCGAAAGAAACAAACAAAAAGCCTTTGAAAGACGATAAAGAGCCAATTGAAATTGTTCGAGGCAATCGTGTGATTAAGTTACCTCCTATCGAAGCACCTGCTACTAGAAGTAAACGGCTACAAGCGAAAACTGAGACACCGCAGGCGAATCCGGAACCGGCAAAGAAAGTAGAGAAGCTTGCGTAAGTAAAGAAACATACAATAATATGTAGGGTTGGGAAATAATTTCATCATTACATGTAACGAACTTACAATTCGATTTTAACATAAACAACGATTATTAAATAATTTAGATATAACTTTTATAATAATTATTTGTGCATTGGTATAAAATCAATATTTAATAAGAAATATTTTAAAATATTTCTTATTTGAATATTGTGTAAGTGCTATGGCATCATATCTTATATGCTTTGTGAGATTGCTATGACTTCTACACAAGCTACACTTAAACAGGACCACATTAATGCACTCTATTTTCTCTCTATAGGCTTGTTTCACTTAATGCTCATAACACTTATGTGTTATTTGTTCTTGTTTAATATTTGATAAATAACAAGAATGAAATGATTCTATGAGTATTGCGAGCGTTAAGTGGAATGCATTCCATATACCATAAAGTATGACATGACCAATAAAATGCATTGTCAGATTGGCATTAGAAATTCAAATTTTTTTCTTTTATTTAATTGAACCATTGATGAACACATTTCATTTTATATTATTTTTGGAATAATATAAAATTTGAAAATTATTAATTGTTAAAAAAAACAAATTTATTTAAATGTTAAATTTAAAAAGTATTTTTAAAGAATTGTAAAACTACTAACTAGAATTACTTTTTAAAAATATAAATTTGTTTATTATTACTTTTGCAGTAATCATAATTTTCTTTCTTTTTGTATATAACTGTAACTAAACTTAATTTTAATAACTAAACATTTTTTCGTAACTAATTAGTTACATTGGCTTTAATTTAATTGAAAATCACTAGTTATCACAATATGTACATACCATATATGGGAATGAAAAATCACGCAATTTTTCTTCACTTTTAATCTAGAGGACTTTTTTACATTGAAAAAGCCTAAGTAAAGATTGAAATTAGTATTATTCATGAATATACTTTGAACGTTATATTGAATGTCATATATAAATTTGTTTATATTGACCTGACTTGTATACACTAATTTAGAGTATTCTAGATTAACATTAAAAAGTCAATTGCCCGTATTTTCAAACATATATAAATAGAAAGAGTAAAAGGTCAAGCAAAAAGACATACGTTTTAAACTATATATTTATTTCAGTTTGTTGAAATAAATATATAGTTGATAAATATATAGTTGAAATAAATATATAGTATGAATACTCTAAATTAGTGTATACAAGTCAGGTCAATATAAACAAATTTATATATGACATTCAATATAACGTTCAAAGTATATTCATGAGTAATACTAATTTCAATCTAAAAAAAAATCATTAAACTGAACGTTTTGATTGAATATTTCTATTCCTCGCTATCTGCTTATGTGTCCTTGGCAAGTTTATCAAGAATAATAAAATACGATCCATTCAAAAGCTTGGTATCCTTGTTTGAATTAAGTCTGATAGATTGTTCTCTGATATGAATCATCTTGGAAATCAATTTGTGCGATACTTGGTAAAAGCTTATGGCATTATTCCAGTTAAAGAAATGGTTAAATTCTATGATCCGCGTATTAAGTTTTGATATAATTCTTTTTATGATTTTGACACAATTGTTATATCTATTAATACCTATATTTATATTTATTTGTATTTATTATATACTCGTTCCGGTTTATTTATTTATAATGTTATAAGTTGTTAATATTGCTGAGGAAGACTAAGTAAGTTGAAACGTTCAATTTGTTTAAATAAATGATTAAACGAAAATGGATTTTAATTAAAAATGTACATCTCTTTTGCACGTTATCGGCCTTTTACTGTTTCTATTCTAGATTAAAATTTATTAAAAATTGTTTTAACATGGATACAGTCAGGTACCAGTTCAGCAACCAGTACAACATAACAAGGACGAATTTAAAACGGGGCAAGTAATGAACGTAGAAGAAGAAGACGATGAAGACGATGAGGAGGACAATTCAGATTCAGAGGATGATCCAGATCGACTATGGTGTATCTGTAAACGGCCACATAATAATCGATTTATGATATGCTGCGACGTCTGCGAAGACTGGTTCCATGGAAAATGTGTACATGTCAGCAAAGCCATGGGTAAATGTCTGGAATACAAATTATAATTAATATATAATTTAATTATAAATATAAGACTCGTTTTATATATATATATATATATATATAATTATAATTAATAATTTAGATGACAAGAGAAAATATTTACTTTAGATTTGTGGTATACGATATTTATTTTATATAAATATGTGATAGGTCAACAAATGGAGGAGAAGGGTATAGAATGGGTTTGTCCGAATTGTCTAAAGAAAAAAGCTGAGGAAGAAAAGACGAAGTCGAACTTGCAATCACTACCTGGAAAACAAAAAACAAAGGTTGAATCAGGTGAAAATTTGTCGCAAGCTATACCGAAAGAATTACCGGCTTCTATAGATCACGACGGCGCCGCTCCAACTTCTAGCACAATGCAGTGTGTTGTTTGTAAGAAGGAAGCTAGAAATTCTAGCATTTATTGTTCGGATGCATGTATTCTTACACATGCTCAGGAAACTTTAACTAAAGACAAACCCGTGCCATCTGGATTAAATGTAAAATCTACGAAATTA